>NC_056733.1:129635221-130294559 GCF_019279795.1 Protopterus annectens | reverse complement strand
CTACTGAGACTTGTCTGCATATATCAACTGGACAAAAGCTGATTTAAGTATATTTTCTCTGCACTTATTTAAGTTTTGAGTCAGTAAATATTGTGTGCCTTTGACTCACTGAATATTGTGTCTCTGTCTCTCTGCAGTTATCTGAGCTCACTGAAAGCTGTTAAATTACTTTCAAATTCCTTTGTTAGTGCTACTTAGCTTGGGGGTTTCTGCTAGCATTAAAATCTGTGTTGGTTACATTTCTAGTAATCATTTTAAATCGAGTTACTGGCTACTGAGACTTGCTTGCATATATCAACTGGACACAAGCTGATTTAAATATATTTTCTCTGCACTTAAGATTTGAGTTAGTAAATATTGTGTGTCTTTGATTCACTAAATATTGTGTCTCTGTCTCTCAGCAGTTATCTGAGCTCACTGAAAGTTGTTAGACTACTTTGAAATTCCTTTGTTAGTGCTACTTAGCTTGGGGGTTTCAGCTGGCATTAAAATCTGTGTTGGTTACAGTTCTAGTAATCATTTTAAATCGAGTTGCTGGCTACTGAGACTTGTCTGCATATATCAACTGGACACAAGCTGATTTAAGTATATTTTCTCTGCACTTATTTAAGATTTGAGTCAGTAAATATTGTGTGTCTGATTCACTAAACATTGTGTCTCTGTCTCTCTGCAGTTATCTGAGCTCACTAAAAGTTGTTAGACTACTTTGAAATTCCTATGTTAGTGCTACTTAGCTTGGGGGTTTCCGCTAGCATTAAAATCTGTGTTGGTTGCATTTCTAGTAATCATTTTAAATCGAGTTGCTGGCTACTGAGACTTGTCTGCATATATCAACTGGACACAAGCTGATTTAAGTATAATTTCTCTGCACTTATTTAAGATTTGAGTCAGTAAATATAGTGTCTCTGTCTCTCTGCAGTTATCTGAGCTGAGTGAAAGTTGTTAGACTACTTTGAAATTCCTTTTTTAGTGCTACTTAGCTTGGGGGTTTTGGCTAGCATTAAAATCTGTGTTGGTTACATTTCTAGTAATCATTTTAAATTGAGTTGCTGGCTACTGAGACTTGTCTGCATAAATCAATTGGACACAAGCTGATTTAAGTATATTTTCTCTGCACTTATTTAAGTTTTGAGTCAGTAAATATTGTGTGTCTTTGATTCACTAAATATTGTGTCTCTGTCTCTCTGCAGTTATCTGAGCTCAATGAAAGTTGTTAGACTACTTTGAAATTCCATTGTTAATGCTACTTAGCTTGGGGGTTTCTGCTAGCATTAAAATCTGTTCTGGTTACATTTCTAGTATTCATTTTAAATCAAGTTGCTAGCTACTGAGACTTGTCTGCATATATCAACTGGACACAAGCTGACTTAAGAATATTTTCTCTGCACTTATTTAAGATTTGAGTCAGTAAATATTGTGTGTCTGATTCACTAAATATTGTGTTTCTGTTTCTCTGCAGTTACCTGAGCTCACTGAAAGTTGTTAGACTACTTTGAAATTTCTTTGTTAGTGCTAATTAGCTTGGGGGTTTCTGCTAGCATTAAAATCTGTATTGGTTACATTTCTAGTAATCATTTTAAATCGAGTTGCTGGCTACTGAGACTTGTCTGCATATATCAACTGGACACAAGCTGATTTAAGTATATTTCTCTGCACTTATTTAAGACTTGAGTCAGTAAATGTTGTGTGTCTTTGATTCACTAAATATTGTGTCTCTGTCTCTCTGCAGTTATCTGAGCTCAAAGTTGTTAGACCACATTGAAATTGGATTCCGGCATGTAGCTTGCGTGACATCTGCCTGCGAGCTACATTGCCGAAACCAAACGGCAGCATCAGCACTTTGCCGTAGTGCAAAGTGTTTCATAGCCGCCGCTGCAACTATAATCTATGGACGAGCAGCTGCGGCGTGCGGGCTGTGTACATTTCTCGTGCAAGGAATGCATATATTTAATTATTTATTTATTGTGTTGTCAGTCTGACATCACAATAAATAATTAATTAAATAAATGCATTCCTTGCACGAGAAGAAGGAATGCGTTACACAGCCCGCATCTGCAGCTGCTCGTCCATAGATTATAGTTGCAGCACTATGTTGTTCAGACACTGCGGCAAAGTGCGGATGCAGCAACTTTTGGTTTCGCAAATGTCTCGAGGCAAATGTCTCGCGAGTTACACGCCGGAATCCATTGAAATTCCTTTGTTAGTGCTACTTAGCTTGGGGTTTCTGCTAGCATTAAAATCTGTGTTGGTTACATTTCTAGTAATCATTTTAAATCGAGTTGCTGGCTACTGAGACTTGTCTGCATATATCAACTGGACAAAAGCTGATTTAAGTATATTTTCTCTGCACTTATTTAAGTTTTGAGTCAGTAAATATTGTGTGCCTTTGACTCACTGAATATTGTGTCTCTGTCTCTCTGCAGTTATCTGAGCTCACTGAAAGCTGTTAAATTACTTTCAAATTCCTTTGTTAGTGCTACTTAGCTTGGGGGTTTCTGCTAGCATTAAAATCTGTGTTGGTTACATTTCTAGTAATCATTTTAAATCGAGTTACTGGCTACTGAGACTTGCTTGCATATATCAACTGGACACAAGCTGATTTAAATATATTTTCTCTGCACTTAAGATTTGAGTCAGTAAATATTGTGTGTCTTTGATTCACTAAATATTGTGTCTCTGTCTCTCAGCAGTTATCTGAGCTCACTGAAAGTTGTTAGACTACTTTGAAATTCCTTTGTTAGTGCTACTTAGCTTGGGGGTTTCAGCTGGCATTAAAATCTGTGTTGGTTACAGTTCTAGTAATCATTTTAAATCGAGTTGCTGGCTACTGAGACTTGTCTGCATATATCAACTGGACACAAGCTGATTTAAGTATATTTTCTCTGCACTTATTTAAGATTTGAGTCAGTAAATATTGTGTGTCTGATTCACTAAACATTGTGTCTCTGTCTCTCTGCAGTTATCTGAGCTCACTAAAAGTTGTTAGACTACTTTGAAATTCCTATGTTAGTGCTACTTAGCTTGGGGTTTCCGCTAGCATTAAAATCTGTGTTGGTTGCATTTCTAGTAATCATTTTAAATCGAGTTGCTGGCTACTGAGACTTGTCTGCATATATCAACTGGACACAAGCTGATTTAAGTATAATTTCTCTGCACTTATTTAAGATTTGAGTCAGTAAATATAGTGTCTCTGTCTCTCTGCAGTTATCTGAGCTGAGTGAAAGTTGTTAGACTACTTTGAAATTCCTTTTTTAGTGCTACTTAGCTTGGGGGTTTTGGCTAGCATTAAAATCTGTGTTGGTTACATTTCTAGTAATCATTTTAAATTGAGTTGCTGGCTACTGAGACTTGTCTGCATAAATCAATTGGACACAAGCTGATTTAAGTATATTTTCTCTGCACTTATTTATGATTTGAGTCAGTAAATATTGTGTGTCTTTCATTCACTAAATATTGTGTCTCTGTCTCTCTGCAGTTATCTGAGCTCACTGAAAGTTGTTAGACTACTTCGAAATTCCTTTGCAAGTGCTACTTAGCTTGGGGGTTTCTGCTAGCATTAAAATCTATGTTGGTTAAATTTCTAGTGATCATTTTAAATCGAGTTCCTGGCTACTGAGACTTGCCTGCATATATCAACTGGGCACAAGCTGATTTAAGTATATTTTCTCTGCACTTATTTAAGATTTGAGTCAGTAAATATTGTATGTCTTTGATTCACTAAATATTGTGTCTCTGTCTGCAGTTATCTGAGCTCACTGACAGTTGTTAGACTACTTTGAAATTCCTTTGTTAGTGCTACTTAGCTTGGGGGTTTCTGCTAGCATTAAAATCTGTGTTGGTTACATTTCTAGTAATCATTTTAAATCGAGTTGCTGGCTACTGAGACTTGTCTGCATATATCAACTGGACACAAGCTGATTTAAGTATATTTTCTCTGCACTTATTGAAGTTTTGAGTCAGTAAATATTGTGTGTCTTTGATTCACTAAATATTGTGTCTCTGTCTCTCTGCAGTTATCTGAGCTTACAGAAAGTTGTTAGACTACTTTGAAATTCCTTTGTTAGTGCTACTTAGCTTGGGCGGTTCTGCTAGCATTAAAATCTGTGCTGGTTACATTTCTAGTATTCATTTTAAATCAAGTTGCTGGCTACTGAGACTTGTCTGCATATATCAACTGGACACAAGCTGATTTAAGTATATTTTCCATGCACTTATTTAAGATTTGAGTCAGTAAATATTGTGTGTCTTCGATTCACTAAATATTGTGTCTCTGTCTCTCTGCAGTTATCTGAGCTCACTGAAAGTTGTTAGACTACTTTGAAATTCCATTGTTAGTTTTACTTAGCTTGGGAGTTTCTGCTAGCATTAAAATCTGTGTTGGTTACATTTCTAGTAATCATTTTAAATCGAGTTGCTGGCTACTGAGACTTGTCTGCATATATCAACTGGACACAAGCTGATTTAAGTATATTTTCTCTGCACTTATTTAAGTTTTGAGTCAGTAAATATTGTATGTCTTTGATTCACTAAATAGTGTGTCTCTGTCTCTCTGCAGTTATCTGAGCTCACTGAAAGTTGTCAGACTACTTTGAAATTCCTTTGTTAGTACTACTTAGCTTGGGGGTTTCTGCTAGCATTAAAATCTGTGTTGGTTACATTTCTAGTAATCATTTTAAATCGGGTTGCTGGCTACTGAGACTTGTCTGCACATATCAACTGGACACAAGCTGATTTAAGTATATTTTCTCTGCACTTATTTAAGTTTTGAGTCAGTAAATATTGTGTGTCTTTGATTCACTAAATATTGTGTCTCTGTCTCTCTGCAGTTAGTTCCCCCCACCACCCCCCCTGTTCTAGTTGTGGTGTTAATCTTGGTAGCTTTGGAACTGCCCGCCCCTGCTGTAAATCTCTTTTTGCACACTCCTCCAGGACCCATCTCATTTGCTCACTCAACTGAGTACAGTGAGATCATATTTTGATTTTGGATACTCCTACCAGTTCCATCTCCTCTGCGGTGTACAGAGAGAGCACTTGGGAAGGGCATTCCCCTATGGTATCTTAATCTGCTCTTTTTCCTCTGTCTCAAAAAAAAAATTGCACTTCATCTGCCTTACTGTATTTGTGTTTCTTCCTACTTTATTACCTTATTTTGCTTTTGCCTCTTCTTAAAAGTACTCAATTGAATTTATTCTGCTGCCTTTATTACTGCTTGTTAGTAGCCTGATTAAATTGTAACTGTTATTCTAAGGCCCTTGGTTTAAAGCACTTGGGCTTGAAACCAGTTGTTTTACATTAAGAAGATTTGTGGTCTGCACTGTGGTGGCAGGACAGGTAGCGTACATCCTTCTATGTTGGGAACTGCTGATTGAAGGCTCAGTGTCTGTTATTCTAAAAGTGTATTAGTTCTGGGTTAAGAACTTCGGCTTCAGGCCAGTTATTTTACATTAAGAAGGTTTGTAGTCTGCACTCTTGTGGGAGGAGAGGCTAGATTCTGCCCTTCTGAGCTGGGAATTTCTGATTAAAGGCTTATTGCACATGCTTACTTGAAGTGTTTCTTTCTGAAATCGATACGCCTTGTTTGCTGTAGCATAGACTAGATTCAGGCCGGCTGGATCTAGCTTTGTTTGTATAACTTGTGCCCTGATACAGGCCGTCTTTTTTGGAGAAGGTTTCTCTGTACCCTACTGGCAGGAGGGTGCAGTTAGAACTTGTCTGATTGAAGACTGCTGGAACAGGGCACAGTTTTAAGCTTTTTAATTGGTTAATTGGGTAAAGTGTTGTTTTGATTGTATCTGCTCTATTTTCTGAAAAAAATATATATATACTTGTTTCTTGCCTTTCTGAACTAGTATAGTCCAGTTTTCATGTTATTGCTGGATCCAGGGCTGTGTTACAAGTTTCTGTGTTGCCATACCTTACTTGGATAGAAGGAAGTTTCTCTGTTCACCTGTGAGAAAGGGGAGCTTTGAGCAGGCATCTGTCCCTGGAGGAGTGGTCCCTGGAGGAGTGGTTTCAGCCCAAAAGTTAGTAGTTTATTGGCCTTTTTGGGCTAATTTTGATTGTATCTGCTCTATTTCCTGAAAAAAAATTTATACTTGTTTCCCGCCTTCTGAACTAGTATAGTCCAGTTTTCAGGTTATTGCTGAATCCAGGGCTGTTTTACAAGTTACTGTGTTGCCATTACCTTACTTGGATAGAAGGAAGTTTCTCTGTTCACCTGTGAGAGAGGAGAGCTTTGAGCAGCCTATCTGTCCCTACAGGAGTGGTTTCAGCCCAGAAGTTAGTAGTTTATTGGCCATTTTGGGCTAAATTCTATCTCTTTTACTTCCCTGCTATAAAAACCTCATTTGCACAGATTTTACACTTGTATTCCGCTCAACAAGTGCCTTCCAGATGTTCTGCAGAGTCTACAGCAGCAGAGAGACAAAAGAGTGACTTTGACGTGATTAAGTATCACTTTTCTGCTTTTCTTGCTGTCTTAACTAATTCCACCTAAAACGCCAGTTGTTTTAGCGAATCTGTGATTTAAAAAGTTTGTTATTGTATACAACTCCGCACAGCTCCTCGTGGTGTCCTGCAGAGTGATACAGGCAATAGAAAGACCCATGAGAGACTTTTCCAGATTTAAGTATTTTTTTCTCTGTTTTTTGCTCCAACAGCCTTTTCCCACCTAAAAAGTGGATTTCTAACTGATCTGTGCTTTAAAAAGTTTAAATTCCATTTGCCTTCTGCTTTTTACAGTTTTTGCACTTGTTTTATATCAATTTAAGTCAATTTTGTATTGTATAACTGTTGTAGGCTACACACTAAAGTGTGCTAGCCTGTTTATAGCATTTACAGTGTTTTCTGTGTGTTTTTCTGCTGTTTCCTGAGGAAAAAAAATTCTCTTTTCCCGCCTTTGCTGAACTAGATTAGTCCAGATTTCAGGTTCTGCTGAATTCCGGACTGTGGTGTAGTTTCCTGTGTTGCCCATATCCCTACTTGGATAGGAGGAGGCTTCTCTGTTCACCAGTGAGAGTGGGGAGCTTTGAGCAGCCTATCTATCCCTGGAGGAGTGGTCTCAGCCCTGAAACTAGTAGCTTATTGGCCGTTTTGTGTCAATTCCTATCTCTTTCAGTTTCCCTGCTTTAAAACCTGCATTTGCATGGTTTTGCGCCAGTATACAACTCTGCACAGCTCCTTGTGGTGTCCTGCAGAGTGATACAGGCAACAGACAGACCCAAGAGAGACTTTTCCAGATTTAAATATTTTTTTCTCTGTTTTTTGCTCAAACTGCCTTTTCCCGCCTAAAAAATGAATTTCTAACTGATCTGTGCTTTAAAAAGTTTAAAATGCATTTGCCTTTTGCTTTTTACAGTTTTTCACTTGTTTTATATCAATTTAAGTCGTTTTTGTATTGTATAACTGTTGTAGGCTACACACTAAAGTGCGCTAGCCTGTTTATAGCATTTACAGTGTTTTCTGTGTGTTTTTCTGCTGTTTCCTGAAAAAAAAAAAAAAAAAAAATTATCTTTTCCTGCCTTTGCTGAACTAGATTAGTTCAGATTTCAGGTTTTGCTGAATTCCAGACTGTGGTATAGTTTCCTGTGTTGCCCATATCCTTCCTTGGATAGGAGGAAGCTTCTCTGTTCACCAGTAAGAGTGGGGAGTTTTGAGCAGCCTATCTGTCCCAGGAGGAGTGGTCTCAGCCCTGAAACTAGTAGCTTATTGGCCGTTTTGGGTCAATTCCTATCTCTCTCAGTTTCCCTGCTTTAAAACCCGCATTTGCGCAGTTTTGCACGATTTTGCGCATAGAGCAGCATTGGACAGCGCCGCTTAAACGGGTTTAAACTATTCCCGGCTCCACAAAGTCTGCTCTTCACTTTTTCCCTTAGAACTGTTCTAAATCTCAAAGTAAGCACTCTATTTTCATTCTAAAGCCCTGCAGTTGCTCGTATAATGAGAAGTTATGTACCTACCATAACGTTCCATGTTAGTTGTCTTCTCTCGCCTTCTTTCTTGCTTGTGGGTTTGGAGCCGATCCTCGGCTCCGACTCGGCACTTGCTAAGCTCGAGAGTCACTTTTACCAGCTCGAGGCAGCCCCATATCCCATGATGCAAGGCGGTAAGTACCCAGATCTCGTTTGTTGTCTATAGGCAATAACACCTAGCATAAAAAACTTCCCAAAAGGAAGAAAGAAGGCAGAGAAAAAGCCTGAAGGATGGGTTAGGAAGACCAGAACTGTATGGTCTTAAGAAGCATTCTTCCATGTAAGGAGAAAAAAGGTCTGTCCAGGCCAGGGGGAAGGAGGGAGGGTCGCAAGAAAGAAGGCGAGAGAAGACAACTAACATGGAACGTTATGGTAGGTACATAACTTCTCAATGTTAAGTTGTCAATCTCGCCTTCATTCTTGCTTGATGGGACCACGTCCCTAGCACCTCTATCCTGGGTGGCTCAATGGAACAGACTCTTGAGAACTGTAGAGCCAAAACTGGCTCTGTCCCTGGAGGCCAAATCCAATTTGTAATGAGAAACAAAGGTATGAGGAGTGGCCCAAGTGGCTGCTGCACAAATAGTGTCTAATGGAAGTCTAGCCTGAAAGGCTGTGGAAGTGGCTAAGCTTCTGGTTGAATGCGCTTTAGGTTTCGAGCACAGCTGTTTTCCCCTGAGCTGATAGATTTCAGAGATGACAGAAGAAAGCCATCTAGATAAGGTCACTTTTGAGACGGGAAGGCCTTTTTTGTTATCAGCATAAGAAATAAAAGCTGATCGGATTTCCTGAATTGTTTTGTTCTGTCCAAATAATATCTGAGTTGGCGGTGAACATCAAGATAATGTAATTTTTGTTCCGATCTGTTTGAGTAGTTTGGGAAAAATACAGGAAGGTCAATAGACTGATTCAAATTACTCTTTGAGGCGACCTTAGGCAAAAATGTCGGATTAGTTCTCAAGGATACTCTGTCTTTGTGGAAGACCAAATAGGGGGGATGAACAGAGAGAGCATGAAGTTCAGATACTCTCCTAGCTGAAGTAATAGCAACCAGGAATAGAGTTTTCCATGAAAGAAATTTCAGGGAACATGAAACAGCTGGCTCGAAGGGAGGAAGAATCAAGGATGTCAGCACTAAATTTAGGTCCCATTGAGGAGGAGGACTCCAGACTGGAGGTTTCAGGAGAAAAATTCCTTTTAAGAAGGCTCTACAAAGCCTGTGGGACATAATGTTGTGATCTGCGAACCCGACATGAAAGTTCGAGATAGCAGCCAACTGAACTTTGACCGTGGAAGAAGAAGAGCCCACGTGAAAGATTTCCGCTAAGAAATCCAAAACTGTTTGGAATGGAGCAGTAAAGGGATCAATATTTTTAGCTTTTGCCCAACAAGAAAAGCGTTTCCATTTGCTGGTATAAATCCTTCTAGTAGAGGATTTCAGGGAAGCTACTATGATGTCTCTAACAGGAGTAGAGATCATAGGAAGCCTGGCTAAGGAAGGAAGTGGAGCAACCATGCTGTGAGGTTGAGAGAAGGGATAGACCGGTGCAGCTGACCCGATTGGTGAATCAGAAGGTCTGGTACTGGGTCCAGATGCCACGGCTGCACCAAAAGGTGACGATGGAGTAACGGGAACCAAATTTGTCGAGGCCAATAGGGAGCAATGAGAATCATTTTGGCTCTCAAAACAGTGGCTTTCTGGAGTACTTGTGGAATCAGCGGAAAGGGAGGAAAGGCATAAAGAAGTCCCTGGGGTCAATCCTGGGTTAGAGCGTCTCTGGGGGGATGGCCTGGCAGTGGGAAGAGAGAAAAGAAGTCTGGGCATTTGCTGTTTTGGGGAGTAGCAAAAAGATCGCAACATGGGCGGCCCCATTCTAGAAAAATCTCCTCCACTATAGATTGTTTGAGAGACCACTTGTGAGGCATGAGAATAGCTCTGCTCAATCTGTCCGCTAAAATGTTGGTTTTCCCAGGGATATGCGTTGCTACCAGAAACCGATGAGAGGAGATCGCCCATTGCCAAAGTCTGAGAGCTTCGACACAAGGGGTAGGACTTGGTTCCACCCTGTTTGTTGATATACCATACTACAGACATGTTGTCTGTGTGAACTGCAATTGTTCCCAAGGGAAGAAAGACATTGAGGGCTTGCAACGTTAAAAGCACTGCTCTCATCTCTAGGACATTTATGTGCAGGTGGTATTCGAACGGTTGCCACGTCCCATGAACCATCCTGCCCTGATAATGACCCCCCCCACCCGATCAGGGAGGCGTCCGTAGTGACAGTGGCTACCGGGGCCGGGGATACAAAGGGTCTGCCTTGGTGAATCTGGGAAGAAGTAATCCACCATGAAAGATGATTCCTGCAAATCTGTGTCACCAGTATTTGGTGATGCATTGGAAGTTGTTGGTAAGACCACTGAGTGAACAACATCCACTGAAGCAGGCGCATGTAGAAGCGGCCCAGGGGAAGAAGGGTAATGGCCGCAGCCATGAGGCCCAACACCTTTAGAACCATTCTGGCTTGAACTTTTTTGCTGGCTAGGATGATCCTCACGTGACTTTGTATATCTGAGATTCTTTGGTCTGTGAGGGTTGCTGACATCCGAACAGTGTTTAAGTTTGCACCTATGAAAGTAATAGACTGGCAGGGCAATAAGGAGGATTTTTCGTAGTTGATCGAAATTCCCAATTGAGTGCAAAGATTTATTGTGTAATCCCTGGCTTGAAGAAGTTGATGCCTGGTGGTGGCTGAAAGGAGCCAGTCGTCGAGATACGGAAACACCTGGAATCCTTGACGTCTCAGGTGAGCCGTAACCACTGCCATACATTTGGTGAACACTCTGGGGGCTGTAGTGAGACCAAAGGGCAGGGCTCTGAATTGGAAATGACTGGACCCCAGCCGAAAGCGAAGAAATCTTCTGGAGCGTCTGTGAATTTTTATGTGATAGTACGCGTCCTGAAGATCTATTGAGCACATCCAGTTGTCCTTCTCTAGGAAGGGCAAAATTGACTGAAGTGTGACCATTCGAAATCTTGTCTTTCTCACAGACTTGTTGAGTCTGCTGAGATCCAATATTGGTCTCCAGTCTCCTGTCTTTTTGGGGACCAAAAAGAATCTTGAGTAGATTCCGGGCTCTGAATGGTCTGCTGTAACTGGCTGAATGGCTCTTTTTTGTAGAAGTTTTAATACTTCTAACTCTGCAACTTCCCTTAGACCAGGTGGTACATCTGGAAGGGAATCTGAGTGAGAGAAGGGACTTTCCGCGAAAGGAATTTTGTAACCCTCGGATATGATCGACTGTACCCATCTGTCTTGAGTGAGGGAACGCCAGGCTTCTGGGTACAGCGATAGTCTTCCCCCGACTGCCTCCAAGGATGGACAGTCGGGCAACATCTCAGGGATGCTGAAAGGGCTTGTCAGAGAGAGGCTCTCTGCTTCCCTGGTTCTGTGGACCCCTCTGCCTCTAGAGCGTCTGTTATTATTACCCCCTCTGCCTCTAGGGGTAAACTGACCACGTGTACCTGGCGTGACTCCTTGGGATTTGCGGAACCACATCTTTCCACCCTTCTGTCCTTTAGGGTAAGGTCTAGAAGGGGTGAAAAACGGACCCCTACGGCAGAAAGAGTCTTGCCGTCCTGTTCACACCTGGTCAATGTATCCTTCACTTGAGGGCCAAACAAAGCTGACCCATCAAAGGGAGAATTTGTGAAGGACGCCTTAAAGGGATCTGCAAAATTACAGAGCCGCATCCAAGCTTGGTGTCTAAGAGCCACCCCTGTACCTGCGACTCTACTCGCTCCATCTGCTGCATATGATATCAGTCGCATGGAGGAGTTAGCAATAGAATTAAGGATTCCTAGCTGCGAAGCAATTTTTTCTTGAGCCCCTGCAGCTGTGGGATCCTGTACTACTTCACCTAGTTCCTTAAGGATGTCCCATTGGAGTCTGGTGAAGTGGCATAAGTAGTTCAGCGAGTGCATAGCAAAGGTCGCTGAAGAGAACATCCGCTTACCATACCTATCCATGGTCCTAGAATCCTTATTAGGAGGATGGACAGGTACGGAAGGATCTGCAAGTTCCTTCTTAGTGGCAGCCGCCACCACCATGGCATCAGCAGGGACACCTTTCGTAAGGAATTGCTTATCCGAAGGGGCAGTAATAAATTTAGACGGCCTCCTAGGAACTGGCTCTACAGAGTCAGGAGCAGCCCAAGCCTTTCGAGCAATAACCTCCATAAGGGGGTCGAAAGGCGGAGACACCCAGGAGGTGGAGGGCCGAGATCCAAACGCCTCTAGGTATACCGACTCATCCTCAGAGGGATTTGTGGAGGGCCAGTTTCCCCTCTGTTTTAGGAGTTCTAGGATGTCTGAAAAGGAGACATCCTCAGAGGGGGATCTTGGGGATCCCTCCGACTCATCTAAGTCGGTATCTGAAGTGATAGACTCAGGGGAGTCTAGGTGTTTCCTCTTGCGCGGAGGATCTCCTGACTGATCAGGAGAATCCTCGGAAGAGGGGGTTATTCCCAGTGGGGAAACCTGAGGCGGAGGATCTCTGGGTCCGGGAGCAAGAGAGATGGCAGAGATATCGACAGGCACTGTAGAGGGAGGAGCTAAGGGAATAGACTGCTGGCTGAGCCCAGTGGCCAGCACACTCTTCATCACCTCGAAGGCCCCCCTCCCAGGGAGGTCCAAGAGAACCCGCTCCAAAGAAACCGGAACTCCAGGGCCCACCGAAAGGGAAGGCTCCGAGGCAGATGTCGGAGCCGAGCTCACCAAGGCCGAGGCTCCAAGGGGAAGAGTGCGGTCGGACAAGGGTCCGATGCCACTCACCCCCTCGGAGGAGACCAGGGAAGCCCGACCACGAATCCCTCTAAGGAAGGTCTCAAGAGGAGATAAGAGTAGATGCCGAGGGTGCAGAAGGGGGGGGTATCCGTCCCTCAGCCATAGCAGAAACTATCCCCGAAGACTCCAGCTCCAAACTCTGAGGTAGAGTCGAAGGAGGAACTTCAAGAGGGTGTGGACTAATAGTCGTCTGTTGAGACGGACTATGCAACATCTGGGCCAGTGCCTGTGATTTCAATAATCTACTGACCACCCTCTCTAAATCATGGTCAGAAAGCCTGGATGACCTAGATGATCGGCTCCGATGGCTCCGTTCTGAGAGGAGAGGTGAGGCCGGAGCCGAGAGTATCGGTTCCAAGGAAGGGGACCTGGACCTCTTCCTCGAAGGAACCATTGGAGCCGAAGAAACCATAGATGCAGTCAGAGCCGAGGACTTTTCGGCTCCGACAGAAAGTCTCGATGCATCGGCTCCAGCCGGAGCCGATACAGACATGACAGTAACAGTGTCGGAGCCGGTCGGCGCAGACACCGAAGCCTGAGCCTCATGGTGGTCGGAGCCAGTCGGAGCCGACACCGATGTGACTGAAACAGTATCGGCACCGATAGCCATCGGTGCCAAAGGTTTTTGCAAACCAGGATCGGCTCCAGCCGGAGCTGATCTCGACTCCGAAGGAGTCGGAACCGAGGCCGCAGGCTTGGACACAGAAGCCTGGGCCTTGGAAGACTTTGAAGTCTTGCTCGGAGCCGATTTAGCCGGAGAGCCCTCCGGTTTAAGAAGACCCCTTAAAATCAATTTATTCCTCCTCTCCTGCAGGACTCTCTGGCTAAAGGAATGACAAATCGCACAGGAGTCCTGCAGGTGGAGAGGTCCCAGGCAATATAAACAAGAAGTGTGACCGTCTGTCAGAGACATCTTCTGACAGCACGAGTCACACTTCTTAAAGCCTGAGACCCTTTCTTTGGACATAGTTGTATCAACAATACACCACAACACAGTCCCAATAAGATAACAAAGTTATCTAAAAAATAGAGAAACTAACCTCTCACACACACACACACACCCTGACAGGGGGGGGGGGATGGGAGGGGAGAAGGCCTGACTAAAAAAATTAAGGAGGAAGGGTAATTTTAGTCAAAAAAGGGCTTAATATAAACTAAAAATGTTAGATATTAAGTTTAAAAGTGAAAAGGGGCTAAAGACAGTTTAATATAAAACACTTACCAGGAGCTGGTAAAAGGAGGACCTCATCAGCGAAGCGGCAAACGAGATCTGGGTACTTACCGCCTTGCATCATGGGATATGGGGCTGCCTTGAGCTGGTAAAAGTGACTCTCGAGCTTAGCAGTGCAGTCGGAGCCGAGGATCGGCTCCGAACCCATCAAGCAAGAATGAAGGCGAGATTGACAACTTAACATGTAATCTTATAAGTAAGCACTAATAAACTAAAGCACTACACCCTCTTATACTCCCTTTAAGTACTTGGCTCCTTATTGATCCTTTTTGATCAGTCAAAAAGTAGTTCCTTATACTATTCTGTCATGTCCAAAAGTCAGTTTCGGGTTTACTCTCCAGTCCAGCTAGTGAATCTGTGAATTTTGAGGCAATATTACAACTGCCTTATGTACACAGACCACCCTCTCCTCCTCCCAACAAGCTCAAATATATGTGAGAGATGCAACTATATAGCCAAACTGGAAGCTGAGCTCTCTCAACCCAGTACTGGCGCAGTCAGTCAGGAGAAGGTAACCACACACACCACAAATCCAGTCTCACATAGACCTATCGCAACAGCAAACCAAACAGATAAACACACAAAAACATACTCGGAGGCTCTAAATAAAAATCTGCCCAAGCAGCAGACACCTCCAAAGCAGACATCCAAGCAACCGCTACCCCACAACAATACCCACGTATCACATAGTTCACAAAGTCAGTGTGCCACACACTCACAGCCCTTAAAGCTAAACAACACACCTAATACACTTGTAATAGGTGGACTCTACTGTCAGACACACTGACGTCCCACTCACCAGGCTGAACAAGGAGAAGGTCACTGTAAGCTGCCTGTTGGGTGCCAGGATCCGCCATATAACACAAGCACTCAGGTCACTCCAAAGCAAGTACAAATATGACTCCGTCATTGTCCATGCTGGTGTGAATGACCTGAGACGTACCTCCCTGGACTACATGAAAAGAGACATAGAGGAGCTCTCTGATCATGTAGCCCAGGCCGGTATGACAATGACGTTGAGTAGCATCTTACCCTCACCAAGAATGATGCCACAGTATAAAGACAAAATGATCAATTTTAACAACTGGCTAAAGTATTGGTGTCATTCAAAGGGGATCCAGTGTCTGTCAGTATTGGCTAAGGCTCTTGCCACCCCTTTACTGCCTTTTTTAGGCAAGGCTCAAAAGACAAACCCACCTCCATAGACAACACAAGGAAAAAGAAAATAGAAGTTATGTTCTTACCATAACGTTCCAAGTTAGTTGTCTTCTTCTTGCCTTCTTCTTGCTGGATGGGTTCGGAGCCAACCTCGGCTCCGACTCGGCCACTCTAAAGCTCGAGAGTTGGTTCCACCAGCTCGAGGCTCCCCTTATATCCCACAATGCTAGGCGAGAGTTACCTCAGATCTCGTTTGTAAGCTAACCCCAGCTTATAATAGTAACAGAATAACTATAAACAGAGTCCACCTCTAACAACAGGGAGAAAGAAGGGTGACCTACATCCTGATTCAGGAAATATGCAAAGCAGCATATGCCTAAGTAAAGAGGTGGTAGAAAGAGAGGTCACAATCACAACTCCTCTAGGTCTGTCCAGGCCAGGGGAAGGAGGGTGGGGCCTAAAGAAGAAGCGAGAAGAAGACAACTAACATGGAACGTTATGGTAAGAACATAACTTCTATATGTTAAGTTGTCTATCTCGCCTTCATTCTTGCTGGATGGGACCGCGTCCCTAGCACCTTGTCCCGGGTGGCCTAACGGAACAGACTCCTGAGAACAGTGGAACCAAAGTTAGCTCTATGCCTAGAAGCTAAATCCAACTTATAATGAGAAATGAAAGTGTGAGGAGTAGCCCAAGTAGCCGCTGCACAAATGGTGTCAATAGGCAGTCTGTCTTGGAAGGCTATGGAAGTAGCCAAAGCTCTGGTGGAATGGGCCTTAGGTTTGTTAGGCAGCTTTTGGTGTCTAATTTCATAAACAAGGGAAATCAGAGATGTTAGCCATCTAGATAATGATACCTTTGAAACTGAAAGTCCCTTCCTGCCTTCTGCATAGGAGACAAACAGCTGGTCAGATTTTCTGAATTGTTTTGTTCTATCCAAATAGTACCTTAACTGACGATGAACATCTAGCCAGTGTAATTTTTGTTCAGACCTATTGGAATATTCTGGAAAAACACAGGAGGTCAATGCTTTGATTTAGATTAGACGTCGAGGCTACCTTAGGCAAAAGGACGGGTTGGTTCGTAAGGATACCCTGTCCTTATGGAACAATAGATAAGGAGGTCGACAGCTGAGTGCATGAAGTTCCGAAACTCTTCTAGCTGAAGTAATAGCTACCAGAAAGAGAGTTTTCCATGATAGCAATTTTAAAGAACAGGAGGCTGCAGGTTCGAAAGGGGAAAGAATTAAAGAACTAAGAACTAAATTTAGGTCCCAAGGAGGAGGAGGATTTCTTATAGGAGGTCTGAGTAGAAAAACTCCTTTCAAAAAGGCTTTGCAAAGCTTGTGGGACATTATGGCAGACTCTGAAATACCCACATGAAAGTTAGAAATAGCTGCCAATTGAACTTTAAGAGTAGAAGGAGATGAACCTGCATGGAAGAGTTCAGCTAGAAAATCAAGAACCATTTGGATGGAAGCAGTGAAAGGATCTATGTCCCTTCCTTGAGCCCAATATGTGAAGCGTTTCCACTTACTCAAATATATCTTTCGAGTGGAAGATTTATGGGAAGCTATCAAAATATCTCGAACAGAGTGAGATAATTGAGGAAGCCTGGCTAAGGTTGGAACTGGAGGAACCAAGCAGTGAGGTTCAGAGAGGGAAGGGAGCGATGAAAGTGACCCAACTGATGGATCAAAAGATCTGGAGCTAGGTCCAGATGCCAAGGTCGCTCCAACAGGAAATGATGTAGAAAGGGGAACCAAACCTGTCGAGGCCAATAAGGAGCAATGAGGATCAACGAGGCCTTCTGAGCGATAGCTTTCTGTATCACTTGAGAGATTAGTGGGAAGGGAGGAAATGCATACAGAAGTCCCCGGGGCCAAACTTGGACTAGAGCGTCTCTGCTGGGCTGGCCTGGTAAAGGGAATAGTGTGAAATAATCTCTGCACTTGCTGTTTTGGGGAGTAGCAAAAAGGTCGCAGCAAGGCTGACCCCACTTGAGAAAAATTTCTCTCACAACAGAGTCTTTCAGAGACCACTCGTGAGGCATGAGGATAGCTCTGCTCAACTTGTCCGCGATTTGATTGGACTTCCCGGGGATGTGCGTTGCTATCAGAAACCGCTGAGAAGAAATCGCCCATTGCCACAGTCTGAGGGCTTCTCGACACAGGGGGTAGGACCTGGTTCCGCCTTGTTTGTTGATATACCACACTACAGACATGTTGTCTGTCTGGATTGCAATCGTTCCCAAAGGAAGAGAGTCTTGAAGGGCTTGCAACGCTAAAAGCACTGCTCTCATCTCCAGAACATTTATGTGCAAGTGGCATTCGTCTGGTTGCCATGTGCCCTGGACAGTCCTGCCCTGATAATGTCCCCCCCACCCGATCAGGGAGGCGTCCGTTGTCAGAGTAGCAACCGGAGGGGAAGGAACAAATGGTCTTCCCAATAAGAGCTGAGGGGAAGACATCCACCACAGGAGATGATTTCTGCATGTCTGCGTAATCATAATGGTGTGGGACATCGAAAGTTGCTGGAATGACCATTGTGTAAAGAGCATCCATTGAAGGATTTTCATGTGGAATCTGGCTAATGGAAGCAGAGGTATGGCAGCCGCCATAATTCCCAACACTTTCAGAACTAACCTGGCTTTGATTCTGTTGTTGCTGAAGAGGAATGAGACCAGTTTGTGTATGTCTGCTATTCTCTGATCTGTTAGTCTCGCAGACATGTCGACTGTGTCTATATTTGCGCCTATGAAGGTAATAGTACGACAAGGCGACAAAACAGACTTTTCGCAATTTATTGAAATGCCTAACTTTTGACAAATGCGAAAGGTGTAATCCCTGGCCATTAGAAGAAGATGCTTGGTGGGAGCTGTGAGGAGCCAGTCGTCCAAATATGGAAACACCTGGAATCCTTGTCGTCTCAGGTGAGAAGCTACCACTGCCATGCATTTGGTAAACACCCGGGGGGCAGTGGTTAGACCAAAGGGCAGGGCCCTGAATTGAAAATGACTGGTTCCCAGCCTGAAGCGGAGGAATCTTCTGGAGCGTCTGTTCATTTTTATGTGATAGTACGCATCCTGAAGGTCTATAGAGCACATCCAGTTTTCTTTTCCCAATAGGGGAAGGATGGACTGCAGCGTGACCATCCGAAATCTTGTTTTCTTGACTGATCTGTTCAAGATACTGAGATCCAAAATTGGTCTCCAGTCCCCTGTTTTCTTTGGAACTAAAAAGAACCTTGAGTAGATTCCGGATCCTTGCTGGTCTGCTGGAACTGGCTGAATTGCTCTTTTCGCCAGCAGCTTTGAAATTTCCAAAGCCGCTAGATCCCTTTGAGCGGGTGGAACATCTGGAAGGGATTTTTTTGATTGGTTTAGAGTGCGAAGAAAGGGAATGGAATAGCCTTCGGAAATGATGGACTGTACCCATTTGTCTTGAGTCAGGGATAGCCAGGCTTCTGGGTACAGTGACAATCTTCCCCCGACTGCCTCCGAAGATGGGCAGTCGGGCAACACCTCAGGGATGCTGAAAGGGCTTATCAGAGAAGGCTTCTCGATTGCCCTGGTTCTGCGGACCCCTCCTGCCTCTAGGGCGACATCTACCATTGTTATTCCCGCCTCTGCCTCTGGCGGGGAACCGACTCTGTGCGTCAGGCGAAGACCCTTGAGATTGTTTATGAACCACATTTTTCCACTTTTCTGACCCTTGGGGTAAGGCCTAGAAGGAGTAGAAAAACGGACTCCGACGGCAGAAAGAGTCTTGCCATCAGTCTCGCACCTAGTCAAGGTTTCTTTCACTTGAGGACCAAAGAGAGATGATCCATCGAATGGGGAATTAGTGAAAGACGTTTTAAAGGGGTCCGCAAAGTTGCATAGCCACATCCAGGCATGCCTACGTAAGGCTACGCCTGTCCCTGCGGCCCTGCTCGCTCCATCAGCCGCATAAGAGAGGAGGCGCATGGAGGAGTTGGCTATGGAGTTCAGTTCAGGGTAGCCAGCTGAGCGTTCATCTTGTCTTGAAAACCCGCAGCCGTAGGATCCTTCAACATGTCACTCGCTTCTTTGATCAAGTCCCTTTGAAGACGAGTAAAATGGCATAGGTAGTTCAGCGAACGCATTGCAAATGTCGCTGACGAGAACATCCGCTTCCCGTACCTGTCCATGGACCTAGATTCCTTGTTAGGTGGATGGACAGGCACTGAAGGATCAGCTAGTTCCTTCTTAGTGGCAGCAGCAACCACCATAGCATCCACAGAAACTCCTTTTGTCAAAAACTGTTTATCTGCTGGTGCTGTTATGAATTTTGAGGGTCTCCTGGGAGTGGGGTCCACCGAATCAGGAGCCGTCCATGCCTTTTTTGCTACCACCTGCATAAGGGAGTCAAAGGGGGGAGACACCCAGGAGGTGGAAGGACGAGAGCCAAACGCCTCAAGGTACACAGATTCATCCTCCGAAGGGTTGAGGGCTGGCCAATTTCCCCTCTGCTTAAGGATCTCCAGAATGTCTGCAAAGGAGACATCTTCAGAAGGGGAACGGGGGGAACCCTCGGAATCCTCTAAATCTGTGTCACAGGTGACAGACTCAGGTGAGTCTATGTGTTTCCTCTTACACTTTCTCTTCCGAGGGGGCTCTTCTGCCAAAACAGGAGAGGCCTCGGAAGAGGATGAGATCCCCGCGGGGGATTCCTGAGGAGCTGGCTCTCTGCGGTCCGGGATGAGGGAGTGAGTCGACTTGACCTGAGGCACCAAAGAGGGAGGGGCGGACGGAGCCGACTGTGGGGTAGAACCAGGTTCTAACACACTCCGCATGACCTCGAACGCACCCCTGTCAGGCAGAGCCAGAGGTCCCCGCTCCGAAAAGCTAAAAACCTCTCTCGGCACCGACAGTGATGGCTCCAAGGCCGATGTCGGAGCCGAACTTACCAGTGCCGAAGCACCGAGAGGGAGAGCGGGGTTGGACAATGGTCCGATGCCACTCACCCCCTCGGAGCCGACAATGGAAGTCCGGCGCCGAGATTCTTCCAAGGAAGAAATCGGAGCAGACGATGGAGCCGAAGACAATTGTATCGGCTCCGACGCTACCACAGTCTCGGTTCCGAAACGACCCGGCTCCGAGCTCAACGGAGTCGGAGGAGGAACATATTGATGGACAGGGGCAGGCATCGACTGATGAGTCGGGCTCTGAAGCATCTGGGCCAGTGCCTCGGAGTTAAGAAGTCGACTCACTACCCTCTGAAGGTCATGATCCGACAGCCTCGATGACCTAGAGGAATGAAACTTATGGCTCCGTTCAGACAGCAGAGGAGATGCTGGAGCCGAATGAACGGAGCCAAGGGATGGAGACCTAGATCTCTTCCTAGATGTCGGCTCCGAAGGTCTGGTCGGAGCCGACAAGGGAATTTCTAATACCTCGGCTCCAGCCGGAGCCGAGGGAACCACAGAAACTGTAGACTCATCGGCTCCAGCTGGAGCCGATGTAGACTGAGGTTTAGTAGCCTTAGGTCTCGGCTCAGTGGCTGGAGCCGAAGACCTAGAAGCCTTGGAGGGCTTCCCAGAGACAGAAAGGGAATCCTCAGGCTTGAGTAAACCTCTTAGGATCAATTTGTTCTTTCTTTCCTGCAGGACCCTGGGACTGAAGCCGTGGCATACAGCACAGGAGTCCTGCAGGTGCAAAGGCCCCAGGCAGTAGACACAAGAAGTGTGACCGTCTGTCAGAGACATTTTCTGACAGCACGCATCACACTTCTTGAAGCCTGAGACCTTTGTGTCTTTAGACATCTTAGAAAGAAAGTGTAATCACACACACCCAGTCAAACACACTGATTACACCCTATCTTATTTTTACACTCAAAAATTAAAACAACTATCAAGGTTTTAAGTTAAGAGAAACAACACATACACACCACTAGGGAATGGAGGAAGAAGGCCAGAAGGCCCGAGAGAAGAACTTATAAGTTCTTGTGGGGAAGAAACGGGATTTTAAAGAAAAAAGTGAGAGAATTCCACTAAACTAAGGGAAACAAGAGTTAGAATTAAAAATAAAGGGGTTTAAGTACACTAACTTTACTGAAAGTTTACTTACCAAGAAGCCGGTAGAAAACCAACACCTTGATCGCTGTAGCGGCAAACGAGATCTAAGGTAACTCTCGCCTAGCATTGTGGGATATAAGGGGAGCCTCGAGTCGGTGGAACCAACTCTCGAGCTTTAGAGTGGCCGAGTCGGAGCCGAGGTCGGCTCCGAACCCATCCAGCAAGAATGAAGGTGAGATAGACAACTTAACATCTAAGGGTAATGCTGCTCAACGCCAGAAGTCTAAACCTCAAGATGCACGCACTCGAGGCTCTCCTCAGTATGGAGAATATCAATATCTGTGCAGTAACAAAAACCTGGTTCAAGGCTCCCAGAGCACCCCAGCACTACCAGGTTATACCTCATACCATGCTTTTCAGCCCCAAAACTTGGACTGAACCACAAAAGGAGGGGGGGTATCCATATTCATCAAAGATACCCACACCTCCAGGTTAGTGGCACTGCATGAAGCATCAGAGACCATCCATGTGCAACTAACAGTGGACAAAACTGCCTTTCAGTTTGTAGCCTGCTACAGACCACCCTCCAAAACTCAGGAACCCCACTCAGCTTTCTTGAGAACACTGGAGAATATGAAGGTCTCTCCAAACACCATCATATCGGGTGACTTCAACTACCCAAACATAAACTGGGAGTACTACTCAAGCCCCAACACCCTCGCCCAACAGTTCCTAGAATTTATAAACTCAAATGCTATGGAACAACTGGTCACCACTCCCACAAGAGGGGAAAACATATTGGACCTGATCATCACCAACATGGGGACTCTATGTTCCATACCAGAGGTATACCCCTCATTGGTAAGATCTGACCATAAATTAATCTCACTGGACATCCATATCCCGTCCCCACCCCCAGCCAAGGAAACCATGGTGAAAAACTTCTCAAAAGCAAACTAAACACTTCTCAAAACCGAGGTGGAATCCTTCAAAGCCCCCGGGCCAGTGGAAAATACGGCCCAAACCGCAGAATCCTTTACAAACGCATTCTATGAACACCTACAGGAATGCATGGATTGTGCTATCCCAAATAAAACCAAGAATCACTCTTCCAAAAGCAGGAGACCTGTCTGGTGGACCCCAGCCATAAATAAGCTATACAACAGAAAGAGGAAGCTACTACATGATAGAGCAAAATCCCAAAAAGGGAAGGCATCTCTGATCAGTACTAGCAAGAAACTACGATCCCTCATAAAATTATCTAAGGCCAGCTTCGAAAGAAAAATTGCACAAGATGCTAAAGATAATCACAAGGCCTTCTTTAGTTATGTCAGGAACCTGGGTGGCAACTCCCAGATATGCTCTGAGTTAGTGCAAAATGACAAAAAATACACTGAACCCACAGACATTGCCGACATCCTGGCAGACAGGTTCAGTGCAAACTTCTTCCCCCCTTCCCCCCCAAAACAGCAAATGTCTATCCCAACAGAGTGTAGCCTCCCTGACATCACAGATGCACAGGTGAGAGCTGCCCTCTCTAAAGCAAAAAACACAGCATCAATGGGACCGGACGGTGTCCCGGGCTGCGTCTTACATGAGCTCCAAGAAGAATTGAACCCTCACATAAAGTCACTGTTCAATCTCAGCCTTACTACAGGATATGTACCCAAGGAATGGCGTACAGCAACAGTGGTCCCACTCCACAAAGGTGGTGCCACAACGGACCCCGGAAACTATCGCCCTATAAGCCTGACTAGCCTGGTCTGCAAAGCTATGGAGCGTATCATCATGGAATTCATAAATAAAGACATTGGGAACCTCCAAACACTGGATCCTACCCAATTCGGCTTTGTTAAGGGCAGATTGTGCCTCTTGAACCTGGTCGACTTCTTTGAAACAGTCACCAAGGCCATACATGAAGGGAAGGTAGTCCACACAGCCTACTTGGACCTCGCAAAAGCCTTCGACAAAATACCCCACTCGCGCATCATAAATAAGCTCACCAGCTTAAATATCAACCCCTGTGTCAGAAGATGGGTTGCAAACTGGCTCAGGGATAGAACCCATATGGTCAGAATTGCAGGTGCCATGTCAGACTCTAAAGCAGTTACAAGTGGCATCCCACAAGGCTCAGTCCTGGGACCTCTCTTGTTCGGTATATATTTCTCTGAGGTACAGGCTAACATGGGAGGACTATGGCTGACCAAGTTTGCAGATGACTGCAAACTGGGTGCCATAATCGACTCACCGACTGACACAAGCATCCTCCAAAAGGGTCTCACAGAGACGGATAACTGGTGCCAGAGCCATGGCCTAAAGCTAAATGCCAAAAAGTGCATAGTCATCCCCTTTGGGAAAAACAAAGTGCCCACAAATTACCACATAGGTGGTAATCCATTAAGTATGGAAGAAGTAATTAGGGATTTGGGGACCCAAATAGATAGCAATCACTCCTTTGACAATCACGTTGCCAAAGTGGTTAGAAAGACCTTCTATATAGCCCACCTTATCACGAAAGGGTTCACATCTAGATCAAGAGAGGTCATTGTGCCCCTCTACTCATCACTCATCAGGCCCATAATTGAATACAATGCCCCATTTGGGATGTACCTTACCCGACACCTGCAGCAACTGGAAAGACCCCAAAAGTACCTCACCAAGAGGATCAAGGGACTCAAACAGATGCCTTACGCAATTAGGCTAAAGAAACTCCAGCTCTACTCAGTTGCTTACCGCCTACTCAGAGGCGATCTGTGCCTGACGTATAAAGCCATGTCCAAACCAGAATTAATGGACATGCTCCACCTCAGGAAATCCAAATCTCTTAGAGCTACATGATCCAGGGACTTAAACCTCAGCACAGAAATAAATAGGACATGCTGGAGGGACAGATTCATATACCAGAGGCTCCCCTCACTCTGGAACAAAATCCCAATCCATGTTAGGCAGAGCCCCTCAATGACCCTCTTCAAGAGAAATCTTGACGAGTGGATGGAAAATCATAGGTTTACCCCTGGGATCTCTTCTGTGTCCCTACTAGACAGAGGCACAGTAAACTAACCTTAAAAGGGCTATCTTCTGTGACCTACTCTGCAGAGGCACAGTCAACTAATCTAAAAGGGTGGCGAAAGCCAAACACATTCTGGCTAGACTTATAAATGCCCTAGGGAAGATAGCCTAATATCAACCTATGAACCTATGAGAAGTTAGTGATATTCATCATTGTGCCCACTGTGACTTCCAACTTTATCATAGACTCTGGCACGGGCAGCTTTCTCAAAGAGGGAAAAGCTTGTTTCACCAAATCTCCTTGGAAGATGTTTACGTGGGTGGCATAGTTCAATGCTCTCAGGGAAAAGGTACCAGAAAAGTATGCCTACTTCTCAACTCTGGACTCCTTGTTGGGCAGATGAACTGCTGCTGCATCCAAAGATAGCTCTGCTTTAGTGTCCACTGCTACAGTCCAAAGAATCTACCAGAGGTCTCTTGGATCAGTGCTGCCCATCATTTGGTGTCTGGAGAATTCTGTCATGCTTCTTGGGGATGGCTTCAGAAAAAATCAGGTTCCTGCCATGCCTTCCTGATGGTCAAATTTACTAGCTGGTCAGAAGGAGATACCTCACAGGAGGAACAGAATGCAGAAGAGTTGGCCTTAATTAACACCTCCTCTCTTGGTTTAATTTCTCCAAGTGTTTTGGGTTTCTAATACTGATGGGAATGGACCCAACTCCTAAGTCAGGGTAAGATTTAGAGATCAAGAAACGGGTATTGTTTCAGACTTTTATGTTAGCCAAAAATGATCTTCTCAGCACCAACAATGTGCCCAGAATTGGCTGCTTCTGTAATGTATACAGGGTTACATGTATTGGTAGCACATCAAAGTATGACTTTAATTTTTTTTTTATTAGACCCATTGCTCCTACTTCTGTTGGAACTGTCTGGGTATCTTTCTTCCACATTGTTCTTGTTTTTGCCTGTAAATTCTGATATTTTATGACTTTGTGTTTCTCTGTATGAAAGACACTGTAATCACTGGGTATAGCAGTTTCAATGATCAATGCTAAATCTGTCTTTTTTTCCTGGACTACTATATCTGTTTTTTTTTTCCATCAATTTTCTGAACCATTGGTAATGGGTGATCCCATGCAATATACACTTCATCATTCTCTGTAATGCTTTGTGGTTCATGTTTCCAGTGTTTCTCAACTACTTCTGTATTGCAATGTTTGCAGACTCCCCAGTGTAAGATTCTTGTCATATTATTGTGCCTTTCAGCATACAGGTCTTCTGCCATGAGTGTATCACACCCAGCAACAACATGTGTGGCTGTTTCTAGTTCTTTTTTACAGAACCTGCATTTATCAGTTTCTCCCACCTTTTCAATGGGTTTTGTAAAGTAATGCATACATAGTCCACGGTCTTTGGCTGCCATTATTAACCTTTCATCTTTTTGTTTTAATTCACCTCTCCTTAACCATTCCTGAGTCACATTTTGGTCAACATGTGCTTGTTCCAGGAGATCTCTGTACTTGCCACAATATTTACAGATTTTCCATATTTCTTTCATCCTCATCTGATCCTTCTCTTTATATTGTTTCTTTTGTTTTTTAGTACATTCATTTGCTATTTGATTTTTTTGACTACTTCTGGTTTGATTTCTATTCCCACCTAACATAGAAATACTCCCGCTAAACTAAGGAAAGATGTCATCTTGGACATCTTTGCCTCATATTTTCAAACTTTCACTATATTTAGATCTGATGAGGTTAGCAGATATGCATGTAGTCCTACAATCGCAGATCTATACATGTAATCAGTTTTGAGGAGGGCCATACCTCTTTTAGAGTGAGGAATGTATAATCTTGGTATATACTGTTTTTTATAGATCATTTAATAAGCAGGAAGCATTTTTCTTGTTTTTGTGTCCAACTGATCCAATAATTTTTGGGGCCAGTCACTCACACCAAAAATGTAAGTTAGAACAGGAAGACCAAATTGATTTATACTTTGGACTTTATTCACAGATGTCAAGGTATTTGTCAATATCAATTTTATCTTCTAAACTACCCCAACTAGGGTTGCATGTATTTGTTTGCATTTAATTGTTGATACCCATCATCTATTGCCAAATATTTATACAATCCCTTCTGCTCAAGTTCCTTTATATCACATTCCTGTCCCAGGTTGCCTTTGTATATTCACCAAAGCCAAATGCTGTTCTTCTATGGTCTTGGAAAGTTTCAACCATTTATACTTGGGTTTTTACCTCCTTATCTGATTAACTATACAGTTTTATGTCATCCAGAAAAAAATAGAAGAGCAATTTTGTTTAAACAATGTTGTTTTCTGGGAGCCAAATTGTAACCATAACCTAATCTGTTAAGTAATGAACTTAATGGGTTGAGGGCAAGATAAAACAACAGTGGTGATAAAGAATCGCCTTGGAATATCCCCTTTTGATTTTTTAGCCCAGGAAAAAGAAGTTAGGTACTTATCATAACATTCCAAGTGAGTTGTTCATCTCGCCTTCATTCTTTACTGATGGGTTCGGAGCCGATCCCTAGGTTCCAATACGGCCAATTGCAAAGCTCGAGGTCTTCAAATAGCTCAAGGCTAAGTCCTTATCCCATGATGCACCTGTGAATTACCTCAGATCTTGTTTCCTGTATATACCAATACCATATGTCATTCTTTCACTCCCAGAGAAAGGAAAGGAAGGTTAGAGTAACCAGGATGGATCCAGCATCTTGGTCATCTATCAGCCCAGGAGGGG
Source organism: Protopterus annectens (assembly GCF_019279795.1). NCBI lineage: Eukaryota > Metazoa > Chordata > Ceratodontiformes > Protopteridae > Protopterus > Protopterus annectens. Next base: position 130,267,549 of record NC_056733.1, on the reverse strand, counting down.
GTAGGGGGAGGGACGTAAGATTGAAGGCAAGATGAACAACTCACATGGGACATTATGGTAAGTACATAACTTCATTATGTGAAGTTGTTCAATCTCGCCGTTCATTCTTTACCATCAGTCTCGGGTGGCTCACGGGAGTATATTTCTCAGGACCGTGGATCCAAAGGAGGCCCTGTCCCTGGAGGCCTTGTCAACTTTGTAATGAGTGATAAAGGTATGAGGTTTTGACCAAGCGGCTGCTGCACAAATGTCATCAATGGGAAGTCTGGCAGAAAAGGCAGAAGATGTAGAAACTGCTCTGGTTGAGTGAGCTTTAAACTTGTGTTGCAAAGGCATATTTGGCAGCTGAATAAGCAAAGGTGATACAATCAGATAACCATTTAGACAGAGTTGTTTTAGCCACTGGTCTCTCCTTCTTGGAGTCTGAAAATGAAACAAAAAGCTGGTCTGATTTCCAGAAATCTTTTGTTCTATCCAAATAAAATCTGAGCTGTCTGTGAACATCTAGTTCATGCAGCATATACTCTAAAATGTTAGAATGAATGGGGAAGAATACTGGCAAATCAATAACTTGGTTGAGACTGGTTTCAGTGCAAACTTTTAGCAAGAAGAAGGGATTTGTTCTGAGTGATACTCTATCAGCATGAAATATCAAATAGGGAGGCTTGATGGATAAAGCCTGAAGCTCTGACACTCTGCGGGCAGAAGTAATAGCTACCAGAAAGATGGCCTTCCAAGACAAAAATTTGAAATTACAAGATGAAGCTGGTTCAAAAGGGGGAAGAATTATGTGGGAAAGCATAACATTTAGATTCCATGGAGATTAGGGAGATTTCACAGGTGGTCTAATATGAAAAGTCCCTTTGAGAAAGGCTTTAGATAACTTGTGAGACATGATATTCAGTCCTTCAAATCCAAGATGAAAATTAGAAATAGCAGCCAACTGAACCCGAACTGTTGCTGCTGCAGCTCCTATGTTAAAGATCATAGTCAAGAACTCTAAGATGGAGGCCATAGGGGCTTGGTAAGGCTCAATATTATCTTTAGAGGCCCACATAGAAAAAATGTTCTATTTGCTACGGTATAGCTTCCTAGTAGAAGATTTATGAGAAGACAAAAGGATCTGTTTTGTCTCATTGGAGAGGTTATGGAATCTGGCTATGATGGGAACTGCAGCAGCCAAACTGTGAGCTTCAGGGACTGCAGAGAGGGATGAAGATCCCTCAACGGGTGCGTCAGAAGGTCTGGAACTGGGTCCAGAATCCAAGGATCCTCCAAAAGATGAAGTTGCAGGAAGGGGAAACAAATTTGACAAGGCCAATGAGGGGCTATTAGAATGATGGTCCTTCCCAGGGATTTTGCTTTCTGTAGAACCTTGGGTATCAACGGGATTGGTGGAAATGCATAGAGGAGACCCGGAGGCCAATCGTGTACAAGTGCGTCCCTTTGGGCTTTCCCCGGAGGGGGAATCAGGGCAAAGTAGCTTCTGCATTTAGTATTCATGTGACTGGCAAAATGGTCACAGCAAGGCTGGCCCCACCTGCAAAATACCCTGTCCGCTATTTCTTTCTTGAGGGACCACTCATGGGGCAACAATATTGCCCTGCTCAGTTTATCTGCTATCACGCTCGATCTCCCCAGGATGTGTGTTGCCAACAGAAAGCGCTGGGTGGAAACAGCCCACTGCCAAACTCTGACAGCCTTGCAATAAAGAGGGTAAGACCTGGTTCCTCCTTGTTTGTTCAAATACCAGACCACTGACATGTTGTCTGTCTGAATCGCAATACTACCCAGAGGAAGAGAGTCTTGAAGGTACTGTAACACCAAAAGTACTGCTCTCATCTCTAGAACATTGATTATGCAGATGTGTCTCTTGATCAGTCCATGTGCCTTGGGCAGTCTTTCCCTGAAAATACCCCCCCCCCCCACCCTATCAGGATAGCATCCATGGTCACTGTGGCGGCTGGAGGGGGTAGCACAAATGGGCGTCCTATCATGACATGAAGTGAGCTCAACCACCACTGAAGGTCCTTTTTGCAAGAATTTGTGATCATGATAATGTGAGTCATGGGGAGTTCTTGGTGAGACCATTGAGTGAACAACAGCTATTGTAGTATCCGCATGTGCATACGAGCTAGTGGTATGACTAGAATTGCTGCTGCCATCATGCCTAATACTTTCAGAAGTTCCGATGCTGGTGCTTTGTCTTTTGATATCAGAATGCTGATGCTGATGAAGAAGAGAGACTCTTTCTATTGGAAGCCTTAGTATGGTGGTGGTGGTGGTGGTGGTGGTGGTGTCCAACTCTGCCCCGATAAAAACGATATGCTGCGATGGTGACAAGGCAGATTTTTCTGAGTTGATTGTAATGCCCAGATGATTGCAAAGTGACAGAGTGGACTCCCTGGCCTGAATGGGTTGATGCCTGGTGGTGGTGGTAAGGAGCCAATTGTCTAGGTACAGAAACACCTGGAATCCTAGACGCCTCAGGTGAGCTGTGACCACTGCCATACATTTGGCGAACACTCTGGGGGCTATAGTGAGACCAAAGGGTAGGACTCGAAACTGGTAAGACTGTCTCCCAGCCGGAAGCGCCGGTGATCCCTGGATGATCTGGCCATTTTTATGTGGTAGTACGCATCCTTGAGATCTGTTGAGCACATCCAATTGTCTTTCCCTAAGAAGGGAAGTATAGACTCAAGCGTGACCATCCGAAACTTCTCTTTCTTTACATATTGGTTCAGTCTGCTGAGGTCCAATATGGGTCTCCAGTCCCCCGTCTTCTTTGGAACCAAAAAGAATCTTGAGTAAGTTCCGGATCCTGTCTGGCCTGCTGGGACTGGTTGGATGACGCTTTTTTTTAGCAATGTTTGGACCTCTATTGTTACCTGTTCCCTGTAACTGGGTGGAACGTCCGGGATTTTTCTTATGATTGGGGGGTGGCAAATGGAATGAAATACCCTCTGGAAATGATACTTTGTACCCAGCTGTCTTTTGTTATTTTGAGCCAGGCATCTGGATACAAAGATAAGCAACCCCCGACTGCCTCCAGAGCAGGACAGTCGGGCCTCCTCTTAGGAGCACTAGTAGGGTTTCCCAGAGAAGTAATCTCTGTTGCCCTGTTGTTGCAAACACCTCTGCCGCGAGGGAGGCGTCTTCCATTATTACCCCCCTCCTCTGCCCCTAGAGGGGGGGTTCACCACGTGTCCTGAAAGGCTCCTTGGACTTTTTGGAACCAGGTTTTTCCTCCCCTTTGACCTTTAGGGTACGGTCGGGCAGGGGTGGAAAAACGGACCCCGATGGCAGACAGAGTCTTTCTGTCCTGTTTACACCTGGTTAAGGTCTCCTTCACTTTAGGCCCAAAAAGGGACGAGCCATCAAAGGGAGCGTTCACGAAGGATGACCTGAAGGGCTCCAAGAAGGAAGACAAGCGCATCCAGGAATGTCTCCTCAGAGCAACTCCTTTACCCACTGCCCTAGTCATTCCATCAGCTGCATAGGATATGAGGCACATGGATGAGTTAACAATAGAATTTAGGGTAGCAACCTGGGCAGCAACTTTGTCAGAAGCTCCTGCAACTACTGTACCTTGAAGAGTATCTCCCAACTCCTTAAAGAGATCTCTTTGCAACCTAGTAAAATAGTTCAGCGAATGGAGAGCAACAGTCGCTGAACTAAACATGTGCTTCCCATATCTATCCATAATCCTGGAGTCTCTGTTAGGAGGATGAATAGACAAGGAAGTCTCAGATATTTCCCTCTTGGTGGCTGCCGCCACCACCATGGCATCAACCAGAACACCTTTTGTTAAGAATGTTTTGTCAAGGGGAACAGAAATGAATTTATTAAGCCTCCTAGGGACAGGTTCCATAGTATCCGCAGACTCCCACGCCCTTCGTGAGACCAGCTGCATCAGCTCATTGAAGGGCGGAGCACCCAAGAGGTGGAGGACTGACACCCAAAAGCCTTCAGGAGAACTGACTCATCCTCAATAGGGCTTTTGGACTGCCAGTCACCCCTCTACCTAAGGATCTCAAGTATCTCAGCGAAGGAGATATCCTCAGAGGGAGACCATGGGGACCCTTCTGATTCATCTAAGTCAGTATCCAATGTAAGAGACTCCTGTGGGGAGTCTAGGTGTTTCCTCTTGCACAATCTCTTCCTGAAAACCTCATCAGTGGGAGCTTCTGGTGAGGTCTCGGAAGAGCAGGGGCAACCCAATGGGGCTTCCTGAGGCTCTGGGTTTCTACGCTTAGTCAGAAGCAGACAAAGGCATTTTAGGGGAGGAGGAAGGTAGACCTGAGGTCGAGGATGTCCTAGGAAACATGACTCTCCTCATGGCATTGAAACACTTCTGCTCCGATGCGAGGGAGCCGACAGATCCAAAGAAACCGTCAACACCCCCAGCACCGGGACAGTGAGCTCCGAGCCCAAGGTAGGAGCTGAGCTCATCTGAGCCATGACCTCGAGAGGTAAAGTTGGAACCGACAAGTCGGTCCGATTGTCCACCCTGGACCAGACCAAAAAGTGTCGGCTCCTAGAGTCCTCGATAGGCACTGAAGACGTCAGAGTACATGGAGCTGAAGATACTGGAGCAGGCATCTGCTCTGAGGGTTACACTAACATCAGGTCAGCCTCCTCTGGCTCCGAAGGACCAGCATGAATCAGAGGAGGAATAGTTAGAGTTGGTGCAATGGTCTTTGGCTCCGAAGCCGTTTGGGTCAAAGCCAGTAACATTTTGGCTAATGCCGGTGCCGATAACAGCTTCTGTACCACACGATCCATGTCCAGATCTGACAGGCTGATAGATGATAAGGAGGATCATACCGAAGGCGGTACCGACTGGAGAACTGGACTCTTCGGCACTTCGGACACCGGTTCCAAGACTAGGGACCGGCTCCGAAAGGTAAAGACTGTCAGCTCCGAGGTCAGTGGAGCCGAAGTGGAAGACTTCTTTGATTTTTTTGAGTCCGATGTCTTTGAAGACTTTGAAGACCTGCTGGAACCATCCTGGTCACTCAAAGCTTCCTGAAATGAAGGCTTCAACAAGCCTCTATCGATTAGTTTCCTCTTCCTTTCCTGCATGACTCTAGAGGAGAAAGAATGACAAATGGCACAACTGTCTTGCAAATGCAGAGCCCCTAGACAGTAAACAGAAGTAACGTGGCTGTCTGTAACAGACATTTTTGGGCTACACTTTGGGCAGTTTTTGAACCCAGACTTCGGGCGCTTATCTTGGTCAGCCATAATAATTTTAGAAAAAAATTACTGTTATCACAAAAAAAACTACAGCAGTAATTTTTCACAGAAGCCTGGCATAATTGCAGACTAAATCACCAATAGAAAATCTCCACACAAGCCTTAAATAAAAGCAGGCTAAATCACACACACACACACACACACACACACACACACACACACACACACACACACACACACACACACAATATAACAAGTATAAATGTGATATCACACAAGCAGACGATGGAAAAAGAGATAGCTGCTGAGAAACAACAACCTTATCTAAATTAAGTAATGTTTACTATAAATTTTAACAGTAATAAAGAACTAAGCCTTATCTAAAATACAGAAGGCAGGACAGACCACACAACAAATCTAAGTGACTATAACTATCTATGAAATGTGACAAAGGTCACTGAAAAACACACAGCAAGCTGAAAAATAAACAATAACCTTATCTAGATTATATAAGGTTTACTGTACTAAGCCTTATCTATAAAAAGCAGAAGGCTAGACAGACCACACCAAGTAGAGAAAACTACTACTAAACTAGGCCTAAAAAAGGCCAACAAGAAATTTATAAAAAACAGTAAATGGGAAGGGAAAACACACTGAAAAGCTATAAGAGCTTTAAAACACACTGAAAAGCTATAAGAGCTTTATCAACAATCCTAACTATCTAATTATTCTAACTAGCAAAAATTGTTTTACACGATTTTAATGAAAAAAAAAACAGCTTATCTGGCCCGAGCTAAATCAGAACCTCCTATCTGCTGCAGCAGCAAACGAGATCTGAGGTAATTCACAGGTGCATCATGGGATAGGGACTTGGCCTCCAGCTATTTGAAGACGTTGAGCTTTGCAATTGGCCGTATCGGAGCCAAGGGAAAGGCTCCGAACCCATCAGTAAAGAATGAACGGCGAGACTGAACAACTTCACATTAATAATTTACCCTTTGTCGTGGCTCAACTGCAAAGTGTGTTTTCACGGTTTCATGGTCACTGTAATGTAATTGAGCAATGTAGGGTGTATCTTATAAATCTGTAAATATTCCTTTATCCACAAATGTGGAATGCTGTCAAATGTTTTTTTTTTTTTTGTAATCTATCCATCCATCTATCCAGAACCCCCTCTTCCCATTTTTGCACATGGAGTCAGGCTAAAACCACAGTTTACACCACTGGGTGACTAGCTCTGCCACAGTAGTTCTTCTAGAACACACACTCTCACACCTATGGCCAATTTAGACTGTCCAATCCACTTACTGCATGTTCTTGGAATGTGGGAGGGAACCAAAACAGATGGAGGAAACCCAAGTGAACACAGGGTGGACATGCAGACTCTGCACAGAAGGCACTCCAGCTGAGTATCAAACTGAGGAACCTCTTGCTGTGAGGTGACAATGCTGTCCGTTGTGCCACTACACTGCCCTTAGCCATGCCATAGTTAAAATTTTCCCCTTCTGTATTATGATTTCCTTTAGGAGCAAGTTATTATTTGCTCCATATGACTTTCTTTTGTTACCCTTTTGTTCTAATGCCATAATTGATTTTATTTTCTAAATGACTATAAACCTTGTCTACATTAATTCTGGTATATAGTTGGTATATTGTTGGAAGGTAAGTTTTTGGTCTACAGTTCTTAGAATGGCTTGCAGGTTTGTGCTTAAGGAGAAGCATCATTTTTCCTGTTAACCAGGTCTATATCTGTTCGGGATCTACATACAAGTAATTCTTACTCAAGGCTAAATCTTTGTATAAAGATGTTAATGCTATTAACCAGATGTTAAGTATGGCTTCTGGGGTTGGGGTTTTCTACTTAAGAGCTTTTTTTAATTTTGTCTCAGTTTCTCCAGCCATTACTTCATCTCATTTCATATTCTTTACATTAGATCTCCTAACTGTTTCTTTTAATTCTAATGTCCACTCAGTATCTTTGTTATATTCAATGCAGTCTTTGTAAATACATCTCCAAAATATGCCTATGTCTTCTTTTTTTGTGGGTATTTCTTTTCTTTTTGCTTTCTTTACAAATTCTCTATAAAATCTTTTTGGGTCATCAATGACTTGCTTATTTTGTACTTTTCCTTTATATTTATCTGCATACCTTCTAAGTTTTCCTGCCTGTGCTGACATTTTTAGGTTACTATCGGCAATATTATGTGATAAACCTTAGTCTGTTTTGATAGAATGCACATCTTTAACACTCCTATCTTTCTAAGTACTTTTGATGATCTGTTCCATTTTCTATATTCTTCTAATGGTGATACTTCTAATTTGCTTTATAGTTTTCTCTGTTGGATGCCTCCATGGTAGCATTTTACTTCTTTCCTTTCCTTTTATGCTCTGCATTTTTGTGGTAGCACTTTATCTGTTATTAGTTTAGCTGCACAGTAATATATTCTATTTATTTATGTTATATTAATTTCTCTTAATAGCCCTGATTACTGTTTTCATCCATTTTGCCAACCTTCTCACATCTTGGGTTTTATTTACTTTCTATAATCTATTTTTTCATCAATCTTAATATGTCTATCCATCCTCATTAAATCAAGCAGGTTTTCCCTTAAAAAAATTTCTTCTGAATTGAGATCATCTTCTTTGCTCTCTGTCTCCCGTGAGTAAATTACAGAAAGTCCCAAAACATCTTTATGTGACATATTCTCTGCAGAAGCACCCTGCTCCATCTGCTTCTCCTTCATATGTGAATCCATTGGCCCATCACTCTGCAACATTACCTGTGTCAAAAGTTGCCACTGTTTCCTACTCATTCCCTTGTTATGCAACTTCAACTGGATGAGTGGAGAGATAAATTACTTCTGTCTGCCTCCAAAGGGGAGCAGTTGGGAAAGCTTTTGGCAATATTAAAACTGTTTGTCCAAAAAGCTCCCCCTATATCCCTGGTTCTGCAGACCAATTTGACCTCTGAGAGGGTAGGGCTGTGGGCCATGATCTCCTCTGCCACCTTAATTACAGCATCTTGATAAATGTGGTGTCTTCTGGAGGAGGTTGGCAGGAACCCTTTAAATCATCCAACCTGGTGTCAGAAGTGAGAGAGCCTCAATAGGAGATTCAGTGTTTCTCCTCTTACATGTCCTCTTTTTGGGAGTATTGGTGGGAGGGAGGAATCTGACTCATAAAAGGACTTTGAATGAACCTCTGCAGGTTTCTTAAGCCTAACTGTTCTGCTCCGATCTTGGGAAAGATAATGAGCAGGCTGAGACACATACTGCATGTTGTTAGGGGCATGAGCCAACTCCATTGATAACTGTGCAGATGCTCTTGGGAGACAAGCAATGATCTTCTCCACAACACTGAAGGCAGACCCAAAATCTTTCAACACCAGAGAGCTCCGACTGGATACCGCATCTTTCCTTTGTGAGGTAGACATAAACAGTAATGAGGAAGGAACTTCCAACAGTGACAAACTGGAGAGTCTTAAGGGGAAATTGATGCCATTACTTCAAAGGCCAAATAGCCTGACACCAAGACAGCTGCGAAATGTGTTGGTGCTGAGGATTGTGTAGTAAGTCCTGAGACTCAGCTGATATCAAGGGACTAGGCCTTGAATGAACTGGATGTGAACTGGATGCAATGTGACTGGTGCTGAGGTAACAGTACCAGTCAGCGCTGGTCACACGTGTTCTGGGTGATGCCTTGGCTCCAAAACCTGCAGTGCTAAAACATGGACCAGGAAAGGAGCAAGGATAGGAGAACAAATGTCAACCCAATCTGACCTCAAAACCAATGATGATGATGGGATGACACCCATCTGAATCTGTTTCTTCAAAAAGCACCGCATCATTCGTTCCTCACTGACATATGATGCATCATGAAGGACCTGAAAAACATAAGCAGGAGGTTTTAGAAGGTCTGGAGATTAAATTACGTTGTTCCCTATCCAAAAAAAAATGACTATAATGATGCTTTAAGTGACTTATCATGGATCATAATCAGATTCGACTACAATGGTGCCAGACAGGGAATCATTTCTGTGGAACAGAATCTGAAGGAGTCAGCTTCATTCTCTGGATTTTTTTAAGATGAAGCATCAGAATCTTCTGCTTTCCTTTTCTTGAGTGTTGAGCCGCTGTCTTCCTCTTAATGATTGCCTTTTTCCTTTGTGGGCTTCACTGCTGATTGCTCAGGGGGAGCAAGCCTTTAAGAATTAACTTATTCTTTTGGCCTGCCAAAGAACAGGGATCAAAGGCCCTAGAGAAAGAACAATCCACTGAGAAGTGTTCCAGCTCCGGGCAAACCATGCACAGTTTGTAGGTATTCTGGGGTATAATTTTATGACCACATTTGGCACATTTCCAGAAGCTCTTTTCTTTTTCAGGGTTATCTATTGTAAAGTTTATTTATTTATTTTTGTTTACCAGGATAGTGCACTGATCAATATTGACCAATTTCAGGCTTAGCCCACAAGAAATACAAAATATCTCCCAAAAAAATACAGAAATGTAAGTATTAACAGAACAGTTCAGACTAATAACATAGAAAAAACAATGTATATACATTCCAGTGAACAAGTACAGTGCAATATGCAATCAAGCACAGTATAATGTACAATATATAAATTAGTATTTAAAGTGGGTCAACCTTCAGTGAATCTGGACAGAGGAGAAGAGATTCAAAAAGGAGATAGGTTAGGTGATATGTCCTGTGTTGAAGCAGGAGCACTTGGTTTAGATAAATAAGTGTTTTTTGAGTTGCATTCTAAATTTGTAATAAGTATTAATTTCCTTAATGTTGATGGAGAGAGCTTACCAAAGAGTACATACGTACATACATACAAATATTTCAAGCACGGGCATTAATGCCCTTCTAGCTTGCCAATATACCTAAACACTTGTTCCCATAATAAGTATCCAGGCTGTTCTTAAAAATATCTAAACTAGTACTTGCTTTAATGTAATATGGTAGTCTGTCCCATGTATCAGTTACTCTGTCAGAGAACCAATTAGTACACTTCTCATTCCTATAGAATCTCCTACATAGGTTGTCTGATGATTCTCTAGTACTTTTTGTTAACCCCAAACATTCCCAGAGGTAGTTGCCACTAAATGCCCTAGATACCTGCATAAGATCTCCTCTTAGATATCTGTAAGAGACACTGTACAAGTTCAGATATTTTTGTCTTTCATAATAACTTAAATTTTCACATCCATGGATACCCTTGGTATATTTCTGTTGTACTCTTTCCAGTTTACTCATGCTTGTTTTCTTATAGGGTTTCCATATTGTTATTCCATACGCAAGTCTGGGTCCAATGTAACTAACAAACAATGACTTCATTATTTTTGATTTCCTGGACTTTTTAAATCTTTTTATACAACCTATAGTTCTATAACTATCATTAACCAATTGGTTGATATGATTAGAAAAACTTATAGCTGAATCTATCCGTATACCCAGGTCCTTAAACGAGTCTACAGTTTCAATCACTGTGTGCTGTATTAAATATTCACCTTTCAATTTATGCCTACCAAATCTCATATGCTTAATTTTTAATGTATTTATCAGCATATTATTCTCCTGTGCCCAAATGGTCAATTTAGTCAAGTTATTTTGCCAACATGCCTTATCTGTAATACATGTAATTAGTTTACCCAATTTCAGGTCATCTGCATATAGTTAGGGCTGAAAGATACAATCTAAACAAGTAAGGGTCTAGGACAGAGCCCTGTGGGACACCCTGACTGTAACCAAGGATTTTGCCTGTCCAGGTGCCTGAGAGAAGAAAGCATTCTACCAGTAACCTTTTTTCTATCCCGTGTAACTTCATCTGGTGTTATTGTTTCTGTTTTATAAGTCTAACTACAGTAGTATGTATTATAATTTTATCTCCTATTTTAAGTATTTCTTTTTTGTTGAAATTGCGTTCTTTTTACCTTGTATTGTTTTTACTCATATTAATGTTTTATGTGATAAATCACTGTTTATTGCCTGTACTGGAGCTTTTCTCCCCGGGCCTCTACTGAAAACGGATACATATCCAGCTAGACTAGCCCGGTCAACAAATGTAAAATAAATAAAAAATAAAATTCTAGGGACAGTGAGAGTGGGGTTGCTTGTGAGTAGTGTCTCAGGTTGTATGAGGAGGTCTGAAGAGTACAAAGCACACACACTAACTTCAATAAACACTTATACAATGTAATAAAAAATACAGAACTGCGCTACTTATCTATCTGTCTATCTATGTATCTACAGTATATATCTGTCTACCTGTCTATAAATAAAACATTCACAACTAGTGCATGGAACAAACTGGAAAGGCTGGTGCATCTAAAAGTTAAAACAATAAAGCATAAAATATACTTTTATTTCCACATAAGCCACCACTGAAAATCAGACCAGGTTTCACACTTAAACAACAGGTTTCTTCAGTGCATAAACAGAAGCATGTACATACAAGTAATTAAAGTTGAAATTGTGGGAAATAGAAACTCATTTACATTTAATTCCCACAGCATTTAATTTATACATATCAAATAAATAGTCAAATATCACCATTTTAATGTTCATTATCAAACTAATCAAGAACATTTTTATCACTATATATATATATATATATATATATATATATATATATGTCTACTTCAGTAGACAGACAGTACACAAGAACGACATTCACACCACCGAGACCGGAAGACTGACCATAGAAATAACCGACTGTTCGAAATCCCGACGGTGAAAACACCGACATGTGAAACGAGTGCGACTGTGTAAGTATGCGATAGTGACAGACGTTAGGTTGCGGGTAAGGTAAGTGTGCGATAGTGAAGGACCTTAGGGTTAGGGTGCGGGTAAGGTAAGTGTGCGATAGTGATGGACGTTAGGGTAAGGGCGATGGTAAGGTAAGTGTGCAATAGTGACGGACCTTAGGGTTAGGGTGCGTGTAAGGTAAGTGTGCAATAGTGATGGACCTTAGGGTTAGGGTAGTGACAGACCTTAGGGTTAGGGTGCGGGTTAAGGATAGTGCATAGATAGTTGTGTATGTAAGGTTTAGTGTAGGTTTCTAAGGTTTTTGGTGTGCTTGTGCTTTGTGTGTGTGTGTGTGTGTGTGTGTGTGTGTGTGTGTGTGTGTGTGTGTGTGTGTGTGTGTGTGTGTGTTGTGAGTCGGTGTTATGGTGTTCGGTAATCTGGACTGTCGGTTTTGTGTGGTGTCGGTGTTTTGGTGTTGGCGTTTTGACTGTCGGGTTTGTGGTTTGTCGGTGTAGTGTAGGGGATCCATATATATATATATATATATATATATAGAGAGAGAGAGAGACAGAGAGAGAGAGAGATGTGTATAGATATATACATATATAGATATACATATATGTAGCTCACTGAGCAGTGCTTGTCCATCCTATAAGCATTTCCTGAAATAAGAACTGTGATCAAAACGGAGGACTCCAGAGGATTTTTGTTCACTCTTTAGACTTGACTGGGCTGATTATCTCCATCCTTACTTTTTATACCTCACTGAGATCCTGTTAATTGTTTTAAATCTGTTTTTGTTATATGGTATAGTCTTCTATGGTGTTCTTCCTCTTGTAGGAACCACTACAGACTAGCCGGTCAACAGCATCAGGACTTTTGTACCCAGCAGAGACTAGCTAAATCAAGCTATAATACCATAACCATAAGGACTTCATTACAGAGAGTAGAAGTAATAGAGATCATCCCAGGATTGTTGTCTGTTTGTCTTGGATCACTGGTCCAAGTGGGACTGATCATTTCCCTGACTGTACAGGTTGTTCCAGATGGCTTTAAAAATATCTCACAGGGATATTATTGCCCCTAATAGTATAGTACTAAAACAACACCTGAATGAATATTTTAAAGAACAGATATTAAAAAACTTTTTAATTATCAAACGAAAACTTAATTTAAACCCAGGGGAAACATACCTCCTAGATTTCTTACACATGTGTTTTCTTTGTTGTAAAAATTCAAATTTATTAGGACCAACATAGGTGACTTTATATATACCAATAGACCTATATGTGACTTGAACCTGCTTAGATTTATGTTATACTAAAGCACTACTCAGGGCGGCACAGTGGTACAGTGGTTAACATTGTCACCTCAAAGCAAGAGGTTCGCTGGTTCGATTCTCTGCTAGGATGCCTTTTGTGCAGAGTTTGCACGTCCTCCCTGCGTTCGCATGCGTTTCCTCCGTGTACTCTGGTTTCCTCCCACATTCAAAAGACATGCATCTGAAGCATTTCTTCTCAGGCCTACGCTGAAAATAGACTCTGTCCTAGTCGGACTTTCCCAGTCAACAAATGTTAAATAAATAAATAATAAAAATAAATATCTTCCTGTTGCATCTAAGATCACTTAGATATAATGATATTCTCTGTGTTAACATACAAGATGTTTGTCCCACATAAAAAGTGCAACAACACCATACACACAGATATATAACTCCTTCAGTAGAACAAATAATCAAGTCCATAATATCAAACTTCTTCTGAGTATTTGCAAAAGTAAAAATTTTTGTCAACATTTTCACAAAAAATGAAATTTCCATATAGAACACAACATATATGTTTGTTAATTATACCCGTATGGAGTTTTATATCCAGAAAGAAATTGACCAATATTCTTAGCATATCTACAAGTATAAGTACATTTATTAGACATCAAAATATATCAAAAACTCTCATAATTTTAAATACATTGGTACCAGATGTAGTAATGTTTGATAAATTTGAACAGGCTTGATCCTGCATCTTATGCCTAGACATATATTGCAACAGATCACTTTTTTGTTTTACAGCTGCCTTTTAACGGACTGGTAAAACAAGATCACTATCATAACTCTTAGATGAAAACTTTTAGTTATGTACTCACCATAACTTCAGATGTTTGGGATCCATCTCGCCTACATTCTGAACTGATGGGTTCGGAGCCGATCCCTCGGCTCCGACTCGGCACGCTTATGCTATAGAGCGAGGCCTCTAATTGGCTGAGCTATCTTTATCCCAGGATGCACCACCACTAATCCCCCAGATCTTGTTTGTCCGCAATCATGCACACATGCACAACTTGATTATATAACATTGTTAGATGTTTCAAGATGAAACAACAGGATTTGGACCTTTTGATATCCTCTGATCTCCAAGGAAGGGGGAAGGAGGGTGGGTTATTAGGAATGTAGGCGAGATGGATCCCAAACATCTGAAGTTATGGTGAGTACATAACTAAAAGATGTTATGTGATCCTATCTCGCCTACATTCTGAACTGATGGGACAGCGTCCCTAGCACCTAAATCCCGGGTGGCTCATTGGAAAACACTCCTGAGCACTGTGGAACCAAATGAAGCTCGTCCTCTAGATGCCACATCTAATTTGTAGTGGGAAATGAAGGTGTGCGGGGAAGACCATGTAGCCGCAGCACAAATGTCACTAATAGCAAGCTTAGAATGAAATGCTACCGAAGTCGCCATAGCCCTTGTAGAATGAGCCTTGACAGAGGTGGTAAGCTCTTTGTTAGAATAAATATAAGCTTGAGTAATACAGTCCCTGATCCATTTGGCAATAGTGACCTTTGTGACAGCGTTGCCCAATTTGTTATCTGCAAAGGATACAAACAACTGATCCGTTTTCCTTGTTTGTTTGGTCCTGTCTAAATAAAAACTTAACTGTCTGTGGACATCTAGTGTGTGGAATATGAACTCCGCTTTGTTAGAGTATTTTGGGAAAAAAACTGGAAGCTCTAACGATTGTTGTAAGCAGAAAGTAGAACAAACTTTAGGGACAAAGGAGGGATTTGGTCTGAGGGATACTCTGTCTTTATGAAAAAACAAGTACGGGGGTTTCACTGACAAAGCTTGAAGCTCTGAAACTCTTCTGGCAGAAGTAATCGCCACCAGAAAAGCTGTCTTCCATGATAGAAACTTTAGATCACATGTAGCTGCCGGTTCAAAGGGGAAAGAAGTCAAGGCGCGTAACACTATATCGAGATCCCATGGAGGTGCAGGATGAGAAATCGGAGGTCTTAATAGAGCAGCACCTTTCAAGAAGGTCTTACACAATCTGTTGCTCATTAAAGGTGGGTCTATGGATTCGTGAAAATTAGAAATTGCTGCCAATTGTACCTTGATGGTAGAAACTGAAGAGCCTTGATTGAAAAGAGAGGTCAGAAATTTTAGTACTTCTGCCACGGGAATAGAAATGGGGTCCAGGCCCCGGAGTTGAGCCCAAATAGCAAATCTTTTCCATT
Organism: Protopterus annectens; assembly: GCF_019279795.1. Lineage (NCBI taxonomy): Eukaryota > Metazoa > Chordata > Ceratodontiformes > Protopteridae > Protopterus > Protopterus annectens. The sequence continues at coordinate 130,252,086 of NC_056733.1, read as the reverse complement.
TGCTAGAATACAGTTTCTTTGTAGCAGACTTATGGGCCGAAGATAATATGTGCACAACATCTGGATCCAATGTATGACTCCTGACTATCGTCGGAAGAGGAGGAGCCAAGCCATCAATTTTAAGGTGTGTAGGGACTGGTAGAATAGTCCCGACTGATGAACCAGTAAGTCTGGGACCTGATCCAGGAACCATGGACCTTCCAGAGCATGTTTCCGAAGATAGGGGAACCACACTTGACGAGGCCAGTAAGGAGCAATTAAGATCATTTTGCTCCCCAAAAGAGATGCCTTTTGAATCACCCTGGGGAGGAGAGGAACTGGAGGGAAGGCATAAAGCAAGCCGGTGGGCCAAGGATGGACTAAAGCATCCATGGGGCTCTTCCCCGGAGCCGGGGTTAGGGAGAAGAATTCTTTGCACTTCGCATTCAGAGGAGTCGCGAAGAGGTCGCAACACGGAACTCCCCATTCGCTGAAAATCTGACTTGCAACTGTCATATTCAGAGACCATTCGTGAGGAGAGAGGATGGTTCTGCTCAGTCTGTCGGCTATGACATTGGACTTGCCCGGTATGTGAGTAGCCACTAGGAAGCGTTTGGTCGAGACTGCCCATTCCCAAACTCTCATGGCTTCTCTGCAAAGAGGATAGGATCTGGTCCCTCCCTGTTTGTTCAGGTACCAGACAACTGACATGTTGTCTGAGTGAACAGCAATTACGCCCTGAGGGAGATAATCGTGAAGAGCTTGAAGGGACAGGAGTACTGCTCTCATTTCTAGGATGTTGATATGAAGGAGAGTCTCTTCTGGGTGCCATTTGCCTTGGACTGACCTGCCCAGGGAATGCCCCCCCCACCCCATCTGGGAGGCGTCCGTGTTCAAAGTGGCCGCTGGAGGAGGTAGAACAAAGGGTCGTCCCTGATCCAAATTGGAGGGCACTAGCCACCAGCGAAGGTCCCGTTTGCAAGATTCCGTGATCCATATGAGGTGACTGAGGGAGTTCCTGAAAGGACCACTGAGCTGAAAGAAGCCACTGGAGGATTCTCATGTGCAACCTTGCCAAGGGGACTAGAAGAACCATGGCAGACATGGATCCCAATAGCTGCAGGACCATTCTGGCTGGGGCTTTGGACCTGGGAAGTAAGGCTCGAACTTGAGTCTGTATGGTTTGAATTCTGTCTGTAAGTAGATAGACCCGCATTTGGTTTGAGTCTATCTCTACCCCTATGAATCTTATTCGTTGAGATGGCAGCAACACAGACTTTGGCCAATTGAAGGTGATTCCAAGGGAATTGCCCAGTGATATAGTGGCTTGTAGGCTCCGCAAAAGTAGATGCTCGGAGGTGGCAGTTAGGAGCCAGTCGTCTAGATACGGAAACAGCTGGAATCCTAGACTTCTCAGGTGAGCAGTCACGACTGCCAAGCACTTGGTGAACACCCTGGGGGCTGTGGTGAGACCAAAGGGCAGTGCACGGAACTGAAAATGACTGCCTCCTAGGCTGAAGCGCAGATGTCTCCTGGACGCTTGATGTACCATGATATGATAATAAGCATCCTTGAGATCTATGGAGCACATCCAAACACCTTTCACCAGCAATGGGAGAATGGTTTGTAGAGTGACCATTCGGAACTTGGACTTTCTGACTGAACAGTTTAGGATGCTGAGGTCCAAAATGGGCCTCAAGTCCCCGGTCTTTTTTGGCACCAAAAAGAATCTTGAGTAAGTCCCTAATCCGATCTGGTCTGCGGGGACCGGTTGGATGACTCCTTTTTGCAGCAGCTTTGAAACTTCTGAGGCTGCGGTATCCCGTTGACTGGGTGGCGGGTCCGGGATTTTTTTGGACTGGGGGGGGGTTGAGAGAATGGTATGGAGTAACCTCCGGCAATAATCCGAAGCACCCATCGGTCCTGAGTGATCCTTTCCCAGGCCTTTAGGTACTTCGAGAAACGACCCCCGACTGGCTCTGGAGCAGCACAGCCGGGCAATCCCTCAGGGACTATGAAAGGCTGAAGAGCCACGAAAGGACTCGCAGTCTCCAGTGTTGCGAGGGCCTCTGCCACCTCTGGGACGGCGTCTTCCGGGTGAATTTCCCCCTCCTCTGCCTCTGGAAGGGGAACCCTCCTGCTGAGAGGGGTAAGGCTTCTGAGATCTACGGAACCACATTTTCCCTCCTCTTTTAGCCTTGGGATAAGGCCGAAAGGGAGTGGAAAATCGTGCCCCTACGGCAGTCAGAGTCTTACCCTCCTGTTCACAGCGGGTTAGTGTATCCTTTACCTTGGGTCCAAACAGGGAGGACCCATCAAAGGGGGCGTCGGCAAATGAAGACTTAAAGGCCTCCGCGAAATGACACAGATGGAGCCAGGCTTGTCTCCGTAGAGCAATGCCTGTACCCGCCGCTCTACTCGCCCCTTCGGCCGCATACGAAATGAGCCTCATGGACGAGTTCGAAATGGACGACATTGTAGCCAGCTGAGAGCCAACCGTCTGGGCCAGCTCCTCAGGCAGGTTACCCAAGAGGGTATCGGATAGCTCCTTAATCAGATCCCTCTGAAATCTGGTAAAGTGCGTAAGGTAGTTCAAGGACCTCAGTGTAAAGGCCGCTGAACAAAGGGTGCGCTTTCCGTACCGATCCATGCTCCTAGACTCCTTATTAGGAGGATGGACGGATGTAGAAGCCTCTGCTACATCTTGCTGGGTAGCAGATGCCACCACCATAGCATCTACAGCCACACCTTTAGTAAGGAACTCTCTATCAGGGGGCGCCGAGAGAAATTTGTTCGGACGAGCAGGCACCGGTTCCACAGAGTCTGGGTGTTCCCACGCCCTTCGACAGATCAAATCCAAGAGCTCGTCGAAGGGCGGAGACACCCAGGAGGCGGAGGGCTGAGCCCCGAAGGCCTTCAGGAACACCGACTCATCAGCAGAGGGAGGTTTGGACTGCCAGCCGCCTCGTTGTTTTAGGGCTTCCAGGATGTCTGCAAAGGAGACATCATCCGAGGACGACTTAGGGGACCCCTCTGCATCATCGAGATCAGTGTCGGATGTCAGAGACTCATCAGGGGAGTCAACGTGCTTCCTCTTGCACGATCTTTTCCTGGGGGGTTCTTCTGAAGAGGCTTCAGAAGGACCTCCAGGAAGGGGAGAGACCCCAGCGGGGGTAACCTGAGGCCCGGGGGCTCCGCTGTCTAAAGACAGGGGGACTGCCAATGACCCAGTCTCCGTATGCAGGGAAGTAGCTGGGGAAACCGTGGAGGTAGCCAAGGAAGATTTGGCTAAAGCACTCCTCATAGCCCTGAAGGCGGGACCACCAGAATCCTGGGAAGGTCCCACCTCCGGGGCCACGACAGTGGACGGCACTCCCGCCGCCGACGCACCAAGAGGGAGACTTGGGACCGAGAGCATCAATCCTGAAGCCTCCCCCCCAGGGCCGAAGGAAGAAGTCCGTGTACTGAACTCCGACCCAAGAGCCGGAGTTGGAGCAAGGGTCGGGCCCGACCCTAACACCTCCACAGATTCTACCAGCACCGGCTCCAACGGTGCCGAAGCTGTTGGAGGAGGAACCACAGTAGGGGAGTAGACCATCGGCTCCGAAGCCAAATGGGCTGGAGCCGAAACTAGCTTTTGGAACACCGGAGACTGGAAGAGTCGAAGGAGCACCCTGTCGATGTCCGAATCAGACATCTTGGATGACCTAGAGGATACCGATCGGGCCCGAACCGATTTCTCCATCGGCTGCGAAGGGCTCGGGGACCGGCTCCAAATGGACTCAACAACTATCGGCTCCGAGGAAGGTTTCAAGGAAATTTCCCTCGGTGCCGATAAGGACTTCGGCTCCGAGGGGGAAGAGTCTGAGCCGATAACCCTTATCGGCTCCAATATCAGTGGAGCCGATGAGGGTGACCCGCCTCTCGATGCCCCAGACCTCGGCTCCGAAACCAGAGGGGTCGAGGCTGGAGGCATCGAGGCAGACCGTTCCGACCTCGGCTCCGAAGTCCGTGGAGCCGATGGAGAAGTCTGCTTAGATTTTTTAGCGGTCGGTTCCGACTGACTGGTCGGAGCCGACGCTTTCTTCTTTTTAGAAGGAGATGGAAAGGAAGATAAAGCCTCCTCGAAGGAAGGCTTGATTAATCCCTTGAGGATTAATTTGTTTTTCCTCTCCTGGAGGACTCTAGAAGAGAACGCATGGCAAACACTACACGACTCTTGTAGGTGCTTAGCACCTAAGCAATAGACGCACGAGGAGTGGTCGTCCATTATGGACATTTTAAAACCACACCTCGTGCATTTCTTAAACCCGGAGGGTTTGTGTTCTTTAGACATAACTGCTTTGCCACAGAACCTATCTACGTGAAAAACACTAAACTTTAGTCAAAGACAAAGTTAAATCCAGCAACTTTAACAAATTATATATATATATATATATATATATATATATATATATATATATATATATTTTTTTTTTTTTACACTAAACAGTTAACAGACAAAAGGAGAGAAAGAGAGTCAAGACCCTCTAACTTAAATGGGTAGTTGACCCAAGAAAGATACACAAGCAGTAAAGTAACAGGGGAAGGCCCCTCTAACTAAAACGGGAAACCTTCCCTGACTAAAAAAATCACGAATTTACCAACAGAAATTCACCAATCACACAAATATAACAACAATAGCTGTTAAAACAGCTTTTGGGTTCAAAGTAAGGAAATTTGTGACAGGAAAAAGCCTAAATAAATAGTACTTAGCCCAGCCAATGTTGAGACCACGTCTAAGCTTGTTAGCGGCAAACGAGATCTGGGGGATTAGTGGTGGTGCATCCTGGGATAAAGATAGCTCAGCCAATTAGAGGCCTCGCTCTATAGCATAAGCGTGCCGAGTCGGAGCCGAGGGATCGGCTCCGAACCCATCAGTTCAGAATGTAGGCGAGATAGGATCACATGACATCCTATGTTGTAACTCAGAAGCAGATACCTCTGCCTCATCTACATCACTGCTGATCCATCATACCCTTAAAATTCTGCATAAGGTATATTGTTAATAATAAACATTGAGCAACAACTAGAAGCATCCAGAAAAGTACTTTTGGAAAATTGTTTATGGTACAAAAAAGTTTTAATGGAACCATTTAGACATTTAGTAATAAACAATAGCGAATAAACTAAACTTTAAAATAAATGACAAACCCAAGCTATAGTTACTCAAATAAGACACAAATTTCTTCAGACTTTCCCTATCCACCTTCCAAAGCGACCACCAGTCACCCAAAAAGCATCTACACATAAGAAAACAGCATGAATACATTTTTTTTTTCACAATCGTAAATATACTAACATTTAAAAAATCCCATGACCAAATCAGCATATATGCGGGAAAATGTTGCCCCATAGCTGTGGCACACAACTGCAATTAACATCTATCAACATTAAAAATATTAATCTCCAAAACCATACATAAAGTGTCTAGCAAGAACTCATTTAGCAAATGTTTATGTAGCGCCATCTTGTCCAACCAAAAATTTGTAGCCAATATTCCCACTTCATGGAGAATAGATGTATACAAACTTACTAATGATTACATACATAGGTAGTATTATCAACATAAAGTTGTTCCATAGGGATCAAAAACTGAGTTGTATCTTTAATCCTAGCTTGAACACTGAACAGCACAGTTTTTAAATACAATTCTTACATTTCTGGCAGAGGATCAGCCAGAAATCCACATCCAAACACAACAGGATATCCTTGTACAGATGAAACAGATTTATGATTTTTGGTAATAAATAAAACCTCTGACAGCTAGGAGACTTAACCACAAATTGTTTTCTCATGTTGTCAATAATAACATGTTGAACATATCATCCAAAAATGAATTAATCTTTTGTTGAAAACATAAGGTAGGGTCTTTTTTCAAACACACATAAACTGTAATATCACCTAACTATTGGTAAGCCTCAGTATCATTGTTTTACTGGACCACAGAACAGCAGCTCCACCTTTACCAGTAGAAGTAATCTCAACATCTGTGTTATGGTTTAATTCTAATACTGCTTACATCTGATCACTGGTTAAATTATGTGCAAATTTGTTAAAATATTATTTTGTTCATTGTATAATGTAGATATTACAGATAGTTCAAATGCCCTGACCACTAGATGATATGGAGGCTGGAAGGAAGATTCACTAAAGAGACTGTTCAACATAATTTTCAGCAACATTTTCACTTTATCTTAAAAAACAATACTTAAGATTCAAGGCTTAAGAAAAAAAAATCTTAATATTATTCATAACCAGCACTAAAGAAACATTAGTGGGAATAAAATTTAAACCTTTATCCAATGCGTTTTTAAAGGCTGCATTTAAATCAATATCAGACAAATTAACAATCAACTTTTCCCTTGAATCAGAATGTTAAATAATTTGGACATTACTTTATTTCCTCCAGTTCTTCTGTGGTGTTTGTAGCAGCCTCAGCTGTAGAGGAACTTTCCCTGGGTTGGAAAAAAGTGGGTGTTTTTTGTTTTTTGTTTTTGTTTTGGAGACACATCAGAACTTTCCCCATCCATTTCAGTACTGGATGAAGCCAGAGTCAGAAGAAATGTCAACATTTTTAAGAACAGACCTTGCATTTACTATATGTTTTGCCTATGCCTGGATCCCCTACCTGAAGCAGTCTGGCTATCAGAATTAGAGAACCTGATTGAATGTCTGGCTCTAGGTTTAATAAATGCATTATTTGATCGATGGTCTTTGACATACCTTTTATTTTATTATTTTTTTTTTATTTTATTTTTTTCCAGGTCCTTGTATACATTCTTCAATGGAACCAGATAACCTTCAAACAGCTGTTTAAATCTATCATTATTGTTATAACTATTTATAGCCATCACCTTGTTGTTCACAACAGAGTTCAAATCAGATAGTATCTTTTGCAGTCTTCGGCAGTCCACAAATAATCTGGATGCTACCTTCCATAAAGATAAAATTTTGATAGAAAGTTCTCATCTTCTCTACCAACTCCTGGCTATAAGAAGGCTCAAAGACCTCTTGGTACCATATGCTTTTTGCATGGTTTTAACAAATTAAGCTTCCAAATGACCGTATTTTTAAGGAATCCTTCTTAAGGTCCTTAAATGCACCTACAGTATTAGGCAAATGTGAAGGCATAGTATTCTCTGCATTCATAACCATCCCATGTGAATTTGTACTTCCTGTAGAACCAGTTTCTCGAGAACACAAAACACCATCCTTATCCAATATAAGCTCCTGAACAAAGCAAGACAAATCATCTGGGGTGGCCATCATATAAAACAACAATAATAAAAAAAAGGCCATTTTTTTCAGCCTAATAATCCAGTCTCTCAGCACAAAATGAAAATGAAGTGTTCACAACAAGTGCACGGAACAAATTGGAAAAGCTGGTGTACATAAAATAACAGCAAAAACAAAAAACAGCACCAGCTAACTTCAAAGTATAAAATATACTTTTATTTCCATATATGCCACCACTGAAAAACACAGACCAGATTTCACACTTAACAAAGGGGGTTCTTCTTTGGGGTGCACAAACAGAAGCACGTAGATACAAGTATTTAAAGGAGAAATCATGAGAAATAGAAAAGCCTCATTCATTTATTTATTTATTTGACATTTGTTTACAGGGAAAGTCCAAATGGCCCAAAAAGTGCCCATTTTCAGAAGAGGCCTGGGGAGAAAAGCTCCACATTCACAATCTATTAAAAATCAATTACTGATATTTTAAATCACAAAGTATCATATAACACTAAACATAGGAGTGAAAAAACATTGTAATGAGAAAAAAAAAAACATAAAAAAGAAGTTACGTACACATCATAACGTTCTATGTGTGTTGTCTCTCTTCTCCTTCATTCTTACTAGGTTGGTTCGGATCCAATCCTTGGATCCGTCTCAGCCTTTATTATCAAGGTCAAGGCTCTCTGCCAGCTCATAGCTAAATCCCTATCCCAGCATGCACTAGAACCATCTCCAGATCTTGTTTGCCCTAAATATAAGGCTATGAGTATTTCAATGAAGTAACTAGAGGCTGAAGAAGAAGGTCAGATGTCAAGGTAATCCAATTGTATAGACTCATTCTCCTAGGAGTAAAAAAGAGAAGGGGGAAGGAGGGTGGAATGTAAGAATGAAGGAGAAGATGGACAACACACATGGAACATTATTGTGAGTACATAACTTCTTTATGTGATGTTGGCCTATCTTGCCTTCATTCTTACTAGGTTGGGACAGCGTCCCTAGCACACAGAATCTCGGGTGGCTCAAGGGAAAATATTCCTCCAAATCGTTTATCCAAAAGAGGCCCTATTCCAAGAGGTCAAATCAACTTTGTAATGAGTGATAAAGGTATGTGGTTTAGCCTATGTTGCTGCAACACAAATGGTATCAATTGGTAATTTAGCCAGAAAGGCTGAGGACGTTGCAATGGCTCTTGTAGACTGGGCTTTAACTCTTTCTGGAAGTTCTTTATTTTGAGACCTATAGACTAACTTTATACAGTTTGAAAGCCATTTAGAAAGTTTAACTTTAGTTAACAGGAAATCCTTTCTTTGAATCTGAAAATGAAACAAATAACTGATGAGATTTTCGGAATTCTGCAGTTCTGTGTAAGCAAAAATGCCATTGTCTATGTACATCTAGTTGATGTAATATGAATTCTGCCTTGTTTTCATAATTTGGGAAGAAAACTGGTAATTCTATAGTTTGGTTCACATTTGTCTTTGAAGTTACCTTGGGCAAAAAGGAGGGGTTTGTTTGCAAGGACACTCTGTCTCTATTGAAAAGCAAGTATTGGGGTTTTATGGACAAAATGTGTAACTCTGACACTCTTCTAGCAGATGTGATTGCTATCAAGAAAATGGTTTTCCGGGTCAAAAATGTCAATTCACAAGATGATGCTGGTTCAAAAAGAGGAAAACCTATGTGGGATAGGATGAAATTTAAGTCCCATGATGTTAGAGGGTCTCTGATAGGTGGTCCTAATAACAAGGAAACCTTAAGAAAGGCTTTGCATAGTTTATGACACATTATGTTAGAGCCCAAGTCTCTGAAATTAAAACTGGAGATCAATGCTAGCTGAACCCTAATAGTAGTTGTAGTTGCAGCAGCACCACCACTGAACAGTTTTGTTAGCAAATCCAGAAGGAAACTGACTGGAGCAGAAAAGGGATTGATATGGTTACGAGACGTCCATAAGGAGAATCTTTTCCATTTGCTTTTATATATCTTCCTTGTTGAACCCTTATGAGAAGAGATTAGAATGTGTTTAACTGGAGAGGAGAGGTCTGGAAACCTGGCTATCACTGGAAATGGAGCTGCCATGCTGTCAGTTTGAGGGTCTGAAGGGATGGATGGAGCATTCCCGACGACTGTGTCAGAAGGTCTGGAAATGGGTCCAGAATCCATGGCTCCTCTTGAAGATAAGGCCAAAGGAAGGAGAACCAGATTTGATGAGTCCAGTATGGAACAATGAGTATTTCCCTTCCCAAACAATTGGCTTTCTGGAGGATTTTGGGAATTAGTGGAAAAGGGGAAAAGGCATAGATGAGGCCCGGGGGCCAATCGTGAACAAATGCATCTTGGTGATTCCCCCAGAGGGGGGGATAAGGGCAAAGTAGCTGCTGCATTTGGCGTTCATGGATGTCGTAAAGAGGTTGCAGCAAGGCTGGTGCCATTTTCAGAGAATCTTTTCTGCTACTTCCTGTTTTAGGGACCACTCATGAGGCATCAGAATTGCTTTGCTGAGTATGTCCGCTATCATGCTGGATTTCCCCAGAATGTGCACTGCTACCAGAAAATGTTGGGAGGAGGTTACCCATTGGCCATACTCTCAGGTCCTCTCGACAAAGGGGGTAAGATCTGGTTCCTTCTTATTTGTTTATGTACCATACAACTGACATGTTGTCTGTCTGGACTGCAACAGTTCCCAGTAGAAGAGAATCCTGGAATGCTTGCAACACTGAAAGCACCACTCTCATCTCTAGGACACTGATGCACAAGTGGGCTTAGTGATCCTGCCAGGTGCCTTGGACTGTCTTTCCCAGATAATGCCTCCCCACCCTATCTGAGAGGCATCCCGTAGTCACTGTGGCCAGTGGTTGGGGAAGTACAAATGGTTGACCTAGAGTCATCTGAGTGGAGTAAAGCCAGCAATGAAGATCCTTTTTGCAAGTTTCTGTTATGATTATTTTATGAGACATTGGCAGTTCTTGTATCGACCACTGAGTGGATAGCAACCACTGAAGAATTCTCATGTGCAGACAAGCTAGGGAAATCACAACTATCAGTGCTGCCATGATTCCCAGAGCTTTTAGAACCATCTTTGCTTCAGCTTTCCTCTTCTTAAAAGGTATGTTGCCTGATGTCTTAGAACTTGGATCCTTTCTGGTGGACGTCTGGCTGTCATTTGTGTTGAGTCTAATTCTGCCCCTGTGAATACCATATGCTGAGAAGACACTAAGGCAGATTTTTCATAGTTTATTGCAATCCCTAGATCTGAGCAGAGTTGCAAGGTTGTGTCCCTTGTTTTTATTAGGAGATACCTGGCTGGGGAAGTTAAGAGCCGGTCGTCTAAGTATGGAAACACCCAGAATCCTATACATTTCAAGTGAGTTGGTACTACTGCCATACATTTGGTAAACACTCTGGGGGCTGTAGTGAGGCCAAAGGGCAGTGCTTGAAATTGGTAGTGACTGGCTCCCAGCTGAAAGCGCATGTGCCTCCTGGATCACCTGTCCATTTGCATGTGGTAGTATGCATTCTAGAGATCTATAGAGCACATCCAATCATCTTTTCCCAGGAATGGGAGTATCAACTGCAGTGTTACCATCCGGAACCTGGTCTTTTTACTGATTTGTTTAGAATGCTGAGATCTAGACTCGGTCTCCAGTCCTCTGTTTTCATTGGAACTAAAAATAATCCTGAGTAAGTTCCGGATCCTATTTGGTCTGCGGGGACTTTTTGGATGACTCTTTTGTCTAGCAACTTTTGAATTTCTAGAGTTGCTCGTTTCTTTTGACTGGGTGGAATGTCCAGAACCTTTTTTATCTTCAGAAGGGGAAGGATAAAAAGGATGGTATAAACTCTGGATATGATGCTTTGTACCCATTTGTCTTTTGTCACTTGTTGCCAGGCTTCTGGGTACAAAGATTGGTGACCCCCGACTGCCTCCACAACTGAACAGCCGGGCCTCCATTTATGACTGCTGAAAGGGCCTACAAAAGAAAGGTTCTCTGTCGCCCTGATTCTGCAGACCCCTTCTGCTGCGAGGTCGGTGTCTTCCATTATTACTTCCCCCTCTGCCTCTGGGAGAAGTTTCACCATGTGTTTCCTGAAAAGATCTCTGTTATTTCCGGAACCACATTTTACCATTACCTCTCTGACCTTTGGGATAAGGTCTAGTAGGCATGGAAAAATAGACTCCTACGGCAGACAGAGTCTTTCCTTCTTGTTCACAGCTGGTGAGTGTGTCCTTTACCTTAGGCCCAAATAAGGAGGAGCTGTCAAATGGGACATTTACAAAGGAAGACTTAAAAGGTTCCACAAAGTCACATAAGCACATCCAAGAATGTCTCCTTAGAGAAATTCCAGAACCCACTGCTCTACTCACTCCATCTGTTGCATATGAGATGAGTCTCATGGAGGCGTTGACAACTGAATTTAAGGTAGAGAGCTGAGAGGATACTTTGTCTGTAACCCCTTCAGCTACTGAACCTTGGAGTGTATCTCCTAGCTCTTTCAGGAGATCCCTCTGCAGTCTCATGAAATGAGTGAGGTAATTCAGCGATCTGAGAGTAAAAGTCATTGAAGAAAAAATGTGCTTTCCATAACTGTCAATAGTCCGAGACTCCTTGTTCGGGGGATGGCCAGAGGAAGATGTCTCTGAGAGTTCCTTCTTGGTGGCTGCCACCAGAACCATAGCATTTACTGGGACTCCCTTGGTTAGAAAAGTCTTGTCTAAGGGGGATGTAATAAAATTGTTTGGCCTCCTAGGAACAGATTCTACTGAATCTGGGAACTCCAATGCGAAACTAAGTCCATGAGTTCATCAAAAGGCAGAGACACCCAAGAGGTGAAAGGGTGAGATCCAAAAGCCTTCAGGTATACAGACTCCTCCACCAAAGGGTAGGTGGAGTTCCAGTCGCCTCTCTGCTTTAGTATTACCAGGATGTCTCCAAAGCAGACACCATCAGGAGTCGACCATGGGGACCCTTCAGCATCATTGAGGTCTGTATCAGAAGTGATGAACTCCTCTAGGGAGTCTAAGTGCTTCCTCTTGCATAGTCTCTTCCAATGGACCTAAGAAGGGTACTCTGGGAAGGTTATGGAAGAGTGGGGGTTGCCCAGTGGGGCATCCTGATCCCTAGGATCTCTGCATCCCTGTGGATGCAGGGGTAAAGAGGCAGACAGCAAAGTTTTAGAAAGAGGAATATCTGGAGATGACTGTGAACCTGTCTGTGGAGACAGCACCCTCCTCATTACCTCAAAAGCCCCCCATCCCTGATCCGAGGATATCCCTGGATCTGAAGAAGCCAAGGGACCCCCCCCCCATGGAACCAAAGAAGATGGACCTGAGGTCGAAGAAGGAGACAAACTCAGCCAAGCCGAGGCCCCAAGAGGCAAAGTGGGATCTGACAAGTGTCCAATCCGACTCGCCCCCCCGACCCGACTGGAGAGTGTCGGCTCCTAGACTCCTCTAGCTCTGATAGGGCCAAGGATGTCTGAGCCATGGTCAGATACATAAAACCAGAGGTAGATCTCAGATCCGATGGTTCCACTAACTATTTGAGAAGGAATCAGAGCAGAAGAGTTTGAAGTCATAGGATCTGAAGCCCTTGGGGTCGGATCCAATAGAAACTTGGCCAGCACCGGTGTCTTCAAGAGCTTCTGCACCACCTAATCCACGTCATCATCCGAAAGACTCCTAGAGGATCGAGTTGAAGAGGTGGGAGATTTTGGCCTTTGTAAAAGTGGAGATCTAAGTGTAGGGGACATTGGTTCCAAGGTCAGAGACTGGCTTCTTAATTCGAACTCAACCGGCACTGATGTGTCGGAGCTGATAACGTTTTGTCAGATCTGATAACCTTAGGATCCGAGGAGGATAATTTTTGGATCTTTTGTGTTGGCTCCAGTAAAGTGGAAGAGGAAGACCTCTTACCAGATTTGTCAGATTTAGAAGAGGGAGACTTGTCAGATTTGGATAAACCTGGACCTTCTTCCAGTGCCTCTGAGGAGGGTTTTTTTTTTTTTAAGTCCTTTCAGGATTAATTTGTTTTTCCTCTCCAGTAGTGCTCTGCGATTGAAAGCACGACAAATAGAGCACAACTCCTGGAGATGGACGGCCCTAAGACAATTAACACATAGTGTGTGTTTATCACTCAGGGGGCATCTTTTCTCCACAACTGTCACATTTCTTGAAACCCATAGGTTTCGAGTCTTTGCCAGACATTTTTAAGAAGAAAAAGAAGAGCTACCAATAGAAAAAAAATCAGCATAGAAATCCTTTATATATATATATATATATATATATATATATATATATATATATATATATATATATATATCTAAGCTAGACCCTCTAACTTAAATGGGTCTTAAATGAGAAAGAGGGAACACACCAAGAAAAGAGAAGTGAGAAAGCCCTCGAATTTAAACTGGCTCTGAACAGAACAAGACAGAAACAATAAGACAAAGTCCTCTAAATTAAACGGGCTAAGTTACAGTTCTCTAAATTAAATGAACTGTAACAAAACTATGGAAAGAAATAGTAACAACAAATAGAAAAGACAAATGCAGGAAAAATAGTAGGGTCAAAAGCCCTCTAAATTAAACGGGCTATTAAAATTTAATACACAGAAAAGGGAGCCGGGAGAGGGAAAACAAGGCCTAACAGAAGACGATGGCCAATTGCAAAATAGCAGAAATATAACTGACTACTGTTACACACAATTAAAAGTCAATATCAGAAAAAACATTTACAACTTTGAAAATAGCAAAAACAGGTAAAGAAAGATAATATTTAGCCAGAACTAGCAGTCGAACACCCAATCTTATTTAGCTCCAAATGAGATCTGGAGATAGTTCTAGTACATGCTGGGATAGAAATTAAGCCACAAGTTGGCAGAGAGCCTCGAACTTGAAAATAAAGGCTGAGACGGATCCGAGGATCTGATCTGAACCAACCTAGTAAGAATGAAGGTGAGATAGGACAACATCACATCATATATTTCATAGTACAGTGCAATGAAAAACAATAACGTGTTGGAGAAAATATGTCAGGAAAAACTCATTAGTCATATTATTTGTTAACTAGATTAGTATGTGATAAATGAGACCTGAGACAATTCTAATAAGATATTTAAAAGAGATATTAGAGATTTCATGATTAAAGACAGTGACGGAACATGGAACATCTTAGTATAAGAGAGGGTGTTCATATTAGTTATAGAAGGTTGCAAGGATGGAGAGAAAATGAGATTATAAGAACAGTACAGGGTAGGGTGTCTTCAAGTAACTTAGGAGAGTAGGGAGTAAAGAGAAAGAGGAAGAGGAAAGTTCTGCAGAGAGAAAGTGGATATGGTAAGGTAGCTGGAAAAACAAAAGACAGGAGTGGATTAGGAAGTTGGAAAGGGTTGGGAGGGTGACTTAGGCTGAAAGGGGATGAATAAAGTATAATGTTTAAGTTTAGCCAGAACTGGCACAGAAGCAGATCCATGATTTTATAAAGTGTTCTTTTAGGAAGCATTTAATTGTGTGTAGGTTAGAAACAGGTCTGATATGTAGAGACTGAGAGTTCAATTTTTTTTTTGCTACTGAGTACAAGTATAGGCTTTGTCCAAGAGATTTATTTGGTTTAATTATGGTGAGAAGTTGTTTGTCTTCTAATCTGAGAGCTCTTTTAGGAATTATATGTTGATTAAAGGGATAAGAGATGAGCGGGGTAATGGTTTGTGTATGATTTCATGCATTGTTATAAGTTGAATGTAGGACAGGTGGAGGGGGGAGTCCAGCCAGCTAAGGGAATGCAGAGCTTTGCAGTGATAGGTAAAGGAAGTTGAATTAGTAGCAAACTTGGGAATTTTGTTGTAGCAGCTTTCAAGCTTATTTTTGTGAATAATTGTAAAAAAGGTTATATTTGGGGCTCCATACAGTAGGAAGGGCAGAAGATAGGCTTTGGCTAGAGCAATTTTTGGGGACGTGCTCAGAAAATGTTTGTTTCCATATAGCATGTCTAGTTTTGATGGGTTTTCTTGATATTGCTTTGGATGTGGTGGTCAAATTTAAGGTTATGATCTATTATGACTCCTCCTAATAGTTTGGTATGGTGAACTAATTCATTTTCATTGCAATTTGCCAAAAAGATTTTGAAAGATCATTTGTTAATAGTGTTAGTTTTTGGAGTAAAGAGGAAGAGTTTTTCTGGGGGTTGAGTATGAGTTGGGATTTTGTAAGCCAAGTTTCAACAGAAATGACAGCTTGTTGAGTGAGTTACTAGAGGTGAGTTAAGGTGTTTGAAGAGAAGATGATAGTGGAGTCATCTGTGTATTGAATCAGGGTGCCTTCACAAGAAGATGAATGTAGTTTATTGATAAAAATATTGAATAGCAGAGGGCCAAGGATGGATCCTTTTGGGACACCTGTGGAAGTGGGAAGCTATGCAAGATAGATCCTTGCCATTTTACAGTTTGCTGCCTGTTGGCAAGGTCGATGGAGAAGCATTAAATAAATGGAGATGATAGATCCAGGGTGGAAAGCTGATTGAGGAGTTTACTGTGAGAGACCATGTCAACATTTTTTCATAGATCTAGAAATACTGCAGATACAAGTTTATTAGGGTTGTGAGCTTTATTGACAGTATCTATAAATTATAGTAATGTAGTGGAAGTGCTGTGACATGGCCAAAATTCATGTTGTGTACAGGTAATTAGCTTATTTTGTAACAGATAGTGGAGAAACTGCTGATGTATACATATTTCAAGGACTTTAGAGTGGAAAGACAATTTGACTATGGGATGGAAATTTGTAATATCAGTGGAATTACCTCCTTTATGCAAAGGGATAATATGTGCCATTTTATAAGTTAGGCACACAGGATTCTGTAACTGCTCTATTAGTAAGAATGTTGATTGGGTATGCTATTGCATCTGCAGCTATATTTTGGTATTCTGGGGGAAAGTTGTCAGCTAAGGAGGAACAAGTTTTTATTTTATGTAAAAGCTTTTTTATGAGAGTTATACAAACTGGTTGAAAGATAAAGTAGATAGAGTTGTCTATGTGTGTACTGAAGAGCTTGCAGTTAGGTGAGTATTCTGAAACATAATGAAACATATTCTGTAAGGTGGGGGAGGTTGTGTTAGGTGAGTGTGAGGTTAAGTTGGCTAGGCATTCTATGAAGTATATATTGAAACAGATAACTGTCTGAAGAGGGGGAATTTCTGGGCATGGGCTGGGATCCTTTTTTGTACCTGGGTTGATAAGAGAGGCTATGGAGGACCAGAATTTTTAGGGTTGTGTTTATGGCTATCTTGTAGGCTTTTTGTCTCTGTTAACTCGTTTCTTGACTTGGTTTCATAGCTGTGTGAATAGTTGCAGATTTTTGTCATTTTTATTTATTTTTTTGCTAGTTAATCCATGCTTTGTTGCTGCCTTTTGTAATGAGCTTGCATTGGTTGGTGATCCATGGGGTATGGTTGTTTTTAATTCTTTTTGTATACTGTTAAGGTTAAGGTTAGGGCTAAGGTGTTAAGAGTATTTAGAAATGTTGCACTGAAGTATTCAACTGCATCATTTAAGGGGAGTCTTATTAGGATGGACCAGTTAACTGCTTTCAGAGCATCAATGAAAGACTCTTTGGAGAAACTGGAGAAATTATAGGTAGTTTTGAGGTCATGTTCCTTTGTTAGTTGTAATATTGCTATGGGTATAAGCTGGTAGGTGATCACTTAGTCTATATAGGAGGGTACCTGAGAAGGTAAAATTAGATGGTTTGGTAACCAGCATCCAGTTCAGGATAGACTGTTGGGAGTTATTTTTGTAGTATCTGGTTGGTGTATTAATAAGCTGAGTGAATCCAAACAGGTTTGCTGAATCTGCAGATAAAGACTGCCAGTCAATGTTTACATCACCCAGGAGGATAATTTCATTTGTGATTGCATCTGCTAACTAGGAGAGTATGTTTTCAATGTTCTGTCTAGGGGAATATATAGCACAGCGATGCATATGTTACTTGCTCTATTATGCATATGTTATTTGCTTTATTAAGTTTTAAGAATGAGATTAGGATTTCTGCTTTTACAAATTTTAGGATTATTCCTGCATAGGGAGTTACTATGAAAATATCTGAGGAAAATTACAGCTATTCCACCAGCCTTTTATGTGGTCTAGTGAGCCTAATAACATTATAACCAGGGGGTAGTATTTCAGCATCTTTTAGCCAGGTGTCTGTTGTGGCTAAGATATCTATCATCATCCAGACATGAAAATCTATGATTTTGTTGCAAATGTGTTTAAGGTTTAGAGTGACTATTTTTTAACATTTAGGGTGCATTCTTTGGTTTGGCGTTTGGTTGGGATGGATGTCACCACATTGATGGGTAGTGGAGAAAGATGGTTTGTTTATTATGGCATTTTAGTAGAGATTGTTAGGAAATTATTACCTTGACATTGGAGACTGTATTTTCTTTTGGTATTTTTGGGTTACAACACTGGAATGGAGTTATGGGAAATAAACTTGAAGAGATTTTTGAGCAGGTAGCGGGAAGAGGGTCAATAGGTGAGGACGAAGCAATGGTTGAGGTGGGCTTACTTATTATTACTACTGGTGGGGATGTTAGAAATGAGAGGAGGAGGATTAATAAGGTGACACAGGAGGGGACCAGCAAGGTAGTGTTGTACAAATCTTGTAGTATGAAGAGATGAGTTAATGAGCAGCAATAATAGTGTGGAGAATAGGTAGGTTTTGATGGGGAGGGAGTAGAGTAAAATCTAAGAAGGAATTCGAACAGAAGTGGGTGGGGATGATATGATGAGAACAGTTTGTGACTGGATAGTACATTTAGTCACAGGATAGGAGGATGATTAGAGGAGGTGGGTTAACAGAGGTATAACTTTTAGTTATGTACTTACCATAACTTTGGATGTATGGGATCCATCTCGCCTACATTCATAACTGATGGGTTCGGAGCCGATCCCTTGGCTCCGACTCGGCCACTATAAAGTAGAACAAAGTCTCTAATTGGCTGGGCTACCCCTTATCCCAGAATGCACCACGCCTGCTTTCCCAGATCTTGTTTGTTCGCTTTTATATACCTACATCCAGGCACAGAAACATACCAACAGCTGTAACAAACTAAAGTCCTTCAAGAGAAAAAACTCAGTAAGTAGCAACATTTCCTCTAAGTCCAATGGGAAGGGGGAAGGAGGCGAGACGTATGAATGTAGGCGAGATGGATCCCATACATCCGAAGTTATGGTAAGTACATAACTAAAAGATGTAATGGGATCCTATCTCGCCTACATTCATAACTGATGAGACAGCATCCCTAGCACCTAAATCCTGGGTGGCTCATTGGAAAACACTCCTGAGAACTGTGGAACCAAAGGAAGCTCTACCTCGAGAAGCCACATCTATCTTGTAATGAGAAATAAAGGTGTGCGGAGAAGTCCAGGTAGCAGCCGCACAGATATCATCTATCGATAATTTGGAGTGAAATGCTACAGAAGTAGCCATTGCCCTGGTAGAATGAGCCTTGACTGGGAATGGTAGCTCCTTGCCGGACTGTGAATAGATGAAGGAGATGCAATCTTTAATCCATTTGGCTATGGTAGTTTTAGCCACCGGTTGACCCAATCTGTTTTCCGCAAAGGACACAAACAGCTGATCTGACTTTCGTGTCTGATTGGTCCTACTTAAATAAAAACGCAGTTGTCTTTGAACATCCAACTGATGGAAAATATATTCTGCGCTATTGGAGAATTTGGGAAAAAACACCGGGAGCTCCAAGGATTGTTGAATGCATAAGGGGGATGCTACCTTGGGCAAGAAAGAGGGATTTAACTTGAGAGACACTCTGTCTTTGTGAAAAGTCAAATAAGGAGGACTAGAACAGAGAGCCTGAAGCTCTGAGACCCGCTTGGCAGAGGTTATTGCCACCAAAAAAGCGGTTTTCCAAGATAGAAAATTTAAATCACAGGTAGCTGCTGGTTCAAAGGGACGGGCAGTTAAAGAAGCTAGAACCATATTCAGATCCCATGGGGGCACAGGATGGGCTATTGGGGGCCGGAGGAGCCACGCTCCTTTAAGGAAAGATTTGCAAAGCCTGCTTGCCATTAAGGAAGGCTCAAAGGAGACATGAAAATTAGAGATAGCCGCCAGTTGGACTTTAATTGTGGAAACTGAAGAGCCCAAATAAAACAAAGAAGCCAGGAATTCTAAAACCTGAGGTACTGGGGCGGTAAGGGGATCTATACCTCATTGCTGGGCCCAAAGAGCAAACCTCTTCCATTTGCTGGAATACAGTTTAATAGTGGAAGGTTTGTGAGAAGAGGACAAAATGTGGATGACGTCTGGAGAAAAAGAGTTATCTCTGACTAAGGTTGGAAGTGGAGTAACCAAGCGGCCAACCTCAAGGATCTGAGGGATGGGTGAAACTGTCCCAACTGATGAGTCAAGAGGTCAGGCACTAGGTCCAGAAACCATGGGCCCTCCACCGCTCCCTAAATAAATCGCCTTCTGTATCACCTTCGGGAGAAGGGGAACCGGAGGGAAGGTGTAAAGTAGACCGGGGGGCCAACTGCGAGCTAGAGCGTCCCTGGGAATCTGCCCCTGAGAGGGAGTCAGAGTGAAGAAGTCCCTGCATTTCGCATTGTGAGGACTGGCGAACAAGTCGCAACAAGGGAGGCCCCACTTGGCGAAGATGTTTGCAGCCACCCTGTCATTGAGGGACCACTCGTGGGGTAACAGGAGAGTTCTGCTCAGCCTGTCTGCAATCACATTGGATTTCCCCGGAATGTGCGTTGCCACTAGAAAACGCTGGGTAGAAATCGCCCAATGCCACACTCTCATGGCCTCTCGGCAAAGAGGGTAGGACCTGGTTCCACCTTGCTTTTTTATGTACCAGACTACCGACATGTTGTCGGATAGTATCGCAAAAGTACCCCATGGAAGAGCATGATGAAGTGCTTGCAACACCAGTAGCACCGCTCTCATTTCCAGGATATTGATATGTAAGTGCGTTTCGTGAGCCTGCCACGTGCCGCCTTGGACAGACCTGTCCAGATAATGACCCCCCCACCCTGTCTGGGAGGCATCCGTGGTCACCGTGGCGACGGGAGGCTGAAGGGCAAAGGGTCGCCCCTGGTCCAGGTTGGACCGAAGCAGCCACCAACATAGGTCCTGACGGCAAATTTCGGTAATCTGGACCAAATGGTTCAGGGGAAGTTCCTGAAAGGACCATTGAACCGACAGTAGCCATTGCAGCACCCGCATGTGCAGCCTGGCTAAGGGGACTAGTAGAATAGTCGAGGCCATCGTGCCCAATAACTGCAGAATCAGTCTGGCCTGAACTCGTGATCTGGGTAACAGGGTTTGAACCTGAGACTGCAGGACCTGAATCCTTTCTACAGGCAAGAATGCCCGCATTCTTCTTGTGTCTAACTCTGCGCCTATAAATGTAATACGCTGAGACGGCTGCAGCACAGATTTTTCCCAATTGAACGTGATTCCTAATGAATGACCCAAACTGACTGTGGTCATAAGCGCCCGAACTAATAGATGCTTGGAGGTGGCAGTAAGGAGACAGTCATCTAGATAGGGAAACACTTGGAATCCTAGACTTCTCAAGTGAGCTGTCACCACTGCCAGACACTTGGTGAACACCCTGGGGGCTGTGGTGAGACCAAAGGGCAGTGCTCGGAATTGGAATTGACTGGTTCCCAGGCAGAAGTGTAAATGACTCCTGGACTCTTGACTTATCAGAATGTGATAGTAAGCGTCCTTGAGATCTATGGAGCACATCCAGACATCCTTCTCCAATAACGGGAGAATGGACTGAAGGGTGACCATTCGGAATTTGGATTTTTTTACAAAGCGATTCAATGAGCTGAGGTCCAAAATGGGCCTTAAGTCCCCTGTCTTTTTTGGCACCAAAAATAGTCTTGAGTAAGTTCCTGATCCGATCTGGTCGGCGGGGACAGGCTGGATGACTCCTTTTCTTAGCAGCTTTGAAACCATGACCGCTGCTTGATCCCGCTGACTGGGTGGCACATCCGGGATTTTCCTGATAGGAAGAGGGGGGATCTTGGTGAAAGGGATGAGATAGCCAACGGTTATGGTTCAGAGCACCCACTGATCCTTGGTGATAGATTCCCAAGCCTGCGGGTGTTCCGCAAAACGACCCCCGACTGGCTCCGGAGATGTGCAGTTGGGCCACGTCTCAGGGACGGGGAGCATAGGATGAACCATGAAAGGAATTGTGGTCTCCAGAGTTACGGAGGCCTCTGCCGCCTCTGGGGCGGCATCTTCCTGAATTCTCACCCCCCTGCCTCTAGAGGGGGGATCACTCGGTGGAGTAGGGAAAGACCTTTGAGATTTCCTGAACCACATTTTCCCTCCTCTCTGGGCCTTGGGGTAAGGTCTAGAAAGAGCGGAAAAATGGGCCCCCACGGCAGTCAAGGTCTTGCCCTCCTGCTCGCACCGAGTCAGTGTGTCCTTCACCTTGGGTCCAAACACGGAGGAGCCATCAAAAGAGGCATCAGTGAAGGAAGACTTAAAAGCCTCCGCAAAGGGACACAAGCGCAACCAGGCGTGTCTTCTAAGAGCCACGCCTGTTCCTGCTGCTCTACTCGCCCCTTCGGCCACATATGAGATGAGCCTCATGGACGAGTTGACTATCGAAGATAGGGTAGTCATCTGGGCGCCAACAGTTTGGGCTAATGCCTCAGGAAGGTTACCCATAAGAGACTCTCCTAACTCTTTGAGGAGGTCCCTTTGGAGCCTGGTGAAATGACAAAGGTAATTCAGCGACCGCAGGGTAAAGGCCGCTGAAGAAAGGGCACGCTTCCATACCTATCCATGCTCCTGGAATCCTTATTAGGAGGGTGAATAGACGTTGAAGCCTCTGCCACGTCCTGCTGAGTGGCAGGTGCCACCACCATCACATCTACTGCAACTCCTTTGGTCAAAAATTCCTTTTGAGTAGGGGCTGAGAGGAACTTGTTAGGCCTGGCAGGCACCGGTTCCACAGAATCAGGGTGTTCCCACACCCTTCGAGAAACTAAATCTAGCAATTCATTGAAAGGTGGAGACACCCAGGAGGCGGAGGGCTGGGCCCCAAAAGCCTTGAGGAAGACTGACTCCTCTGCGGAAGGGGTTTTGGACTGCCAATCGCCTCTCTGTCTCAGGATCTCGAGGATATCTGAGAATGAGACGTCATCTGAGGACGATTTTGGGGACCCCTCCGCATCATCGAGGTCAGTATCTGAAGTGATAGACTCATCCTGGGAGTCAATGTGCTTCCTCTTGCACAATTTCTTCCTTGGAGGTTCATCCGAAGCAGATTCAGAAGGACCTCCCGGGAGAAGGGAACCCCCCAAGGGGGTATCCTCAGGCCCTGGGGCCCCGCTGTCATGGGAATGAAGCACACCAGAAGCACCAGTTTCCAAGTCTAGGGACAGTGAGGTAGAGACTTGCTGAGCTGGCAAGGACATGGCCAGCGCACTCCTCATGGCCTCAAAAGCAGGAACTCCAGAGTCTAAGGAGGATACCGGCTGAGAGACCACGATGGTACCGGGAATCCCTGCGGCCGATGCTCCGAGGGGAAGACTAGTCACCGAAGCTACCAGTTCAAAAGTGTTCCCCTTGGCCCCGACTGAGGAAGTCCCGGTACTGAACCCTGATGCCGAGGACAGGGTAGGAATGATGGTCGGAACCGAGAGGCTCCAAGGGAGTCTCGGTTCCGACTGGACGACTCTGCTCTGCTCTACCATCACCGACTCCAACGGCTCCGAGGAGGTTGGAGGAGGAATCGGATGTGTCGAAGTGGGGATCAGCTCCGGAGCCGAGTGGGCTGGAGCAGAGACCATCTTAGCAAAAACCAGGGACTGGAAAAGCCTCTGGATAACTCTGTCCAAATCTGAGTCGGACAACCTGGAGGATTTAGAGGAAATAGATGGGGGTCAAGACGACTTCTCAGGGGACCGGCTCCAAAACGGATCCAACACCATCGGCGCCGAATCCGGAACCGTATGAATGAGCATTGGTGCCGAAGGAGACTTCGGGGCCGAGGGGGGAGAGTCTGAGCTGCACACCTCCAATGGCTCTGAGACCAAAGGAGCCGATGCAGGTGATTCACCTCTCGATCCCCCAACCTGTGGCTCCAACACCAATGGAGCCGAGGAAAGAGGTATCGAGGCAGACCCTTCCACCCGAGGCTCCAAAGCCATTGGAGCCGAGGAAGAAGAGGTCGACCTATGCTTCTTGGAAGTCGGTTCCGACGGACTGGTCGGAGCCGACGACCTTTTCTTTTTAGAAGCTGGAGAGGAAGGAGAAGCCAAAGCTTCCTCAAAAGAGGGCTTAATAAGGCCCTTAAGGATCAATTTATTTTTACGTTCTTGAAGGACCCTAGAGGAAAAAGCATGACAAACACTACATGTTTCCTGTAAATGTTTCGGTCCCAAACAATACACGCAAACAGCATGGCTATCAGTAATAGACATTTTGTAGTTGCACTTGGTGCACTTTTTAAAACCAGACTTCTGTTCTTTTGACATCCTGTCACACAACAATTTTTTTACCACGAAGTAACCTTAAAGTAGGACACGAGCCCTTGACTCAACAACGGGACTGGCTCGAGATACACAACACAAAACGGGCCGAAGCCCTGTAACTAAGAACGGGATTAGCCCGATAAAGTAGGGCGTACAATATGAGAAACAAACCTAAAATTAGACAATTTTAACACATTAACTCACAGTAAGGGCAAATGCCCTCTAACTTAAACGGGCCTTGCCCGGTAAGTAGAAAAAAATTCCAATCACACTGAAAAAGTTCACACACACACACACGTAAAGCTGTTAAAACAGCTGTTTGTTCGATTAGTGAAGAAACCCCTAGATCAAAAGTCCAAAAAAGTAATAATAAACCACTTAGCTCCAGCCAAGTCGAGACCACGTCTATCTTGAAAAGTGGCAAACGAGATCTGGGGAAGCAGGCGTGGTGCATTCTGGGATAAGGGGTAGCCCAGCCAATTAGAGACTTTGTTCTACTTTATAGTGGCCGAGTCGGAGCCGAGGGATCGGCTCCAAACCCATCAGTTATGAATGTAGGCGAGATAGGATCCCATTACATCTTTAGATTTAGTGGGTGTGGGTGAAAATTAGGGTAGGTTAGGATAGCAGAGTGAAGCTGGAGTGTAGCAACAGCTGAACATAGCATGTTGGCCCACAGTGGAGGAAAACAATCTGTAAAACTGCAGCAAGAAAAGAGGTAAAAAAAAGTCCTGACAACTTTGATGGAATTAACACAAGCTGCTAAACTATTGTTAAGATAGCCTAAGTTAACAGCCACAAGCAATATTGCAGTGAGTATGGCTTAAAAAGAATTTAAGAAACGTAGTTAGGGGCTGAAACCTATGCCATGGTTATTATATTGTATTCTAACTCTGTTTTTGGCCAATTTCAGTTGTTTATTTAGGGGGCTATAGGTATACATGATTTACCTTCAGCTGACAGACTAACATGAGTTTTGACCTCCTGAAGGTAAACCACTCTGAGTCGAAAATGGAAACTCGACTTCCTAGTACTCATGCACTGAGGAAGAACCTCGGAGGATGTAACTTTAAAAAATATATGTGGGGAGATCCCCCCACCCCCCTGCTAATTACATATACTAACTCACAGACTGCACAATCCCCAGGGAAAGGGAATATTCCCCTACCTGGGAACGGTCAATCTTGCACACCTGTTGACTATCTGTATATTCGATCAAGTGCAGTCGATTAATCAGATGTCAACCAAACCAATGGAATATATATATATATATATATATATATATATATATATATATATATATATATATATATATGTATACATATATATATATATATATATATATATATATATGTATATATACATGGATCTACTTTCTATAATCGAACTATCATTTCATCGAATCACAGATGATCGAGACCATGTTGCCAAAAACTTAATTCAACAAACTCCCGGAACATCGTATTTTGCAGCCAGGAAATTAACCCCTTGGCCACCATGGCGAACGTTATCCTTTTCTCAACTGTACTGCGATCTCGGAGTCAGTATATTTAGCTGGGGGGTGAGGGGTTTGGGAGGCAAAGCCCCCCCCCCACTTTGGTGAGCTTAATTTGCTTTGGTTTGTATTTTGATTACTGGTGGCCAAGTGGTTAGTTTGCTGGTGGCAAAATACAATGTTCTGGGAGTTCATTGAATTAGGTTTTTGGCAATGTGGTGTCGATCATCTGTGATTAGATGAAGTGGTAATTTGATTATTTAAAGTAGATCTCTCTCTCTCGCTTTCATATATATATATATATATATATACATATATATATATATATATATATATATATATATATATATATATATATATATATATATATATATAAATATATATATGGGTCTACTTTGAAACATCTAAAACCCATAACATCTAATTTCATAACACTGAGCCAAAACATCTAAAACCCATAACATCGAATTTCATAACATCTAACACTACAAATCACAAGAAAATAACATCCCCTCCACATATAACAACACCAAACTACCAAACACACTTTTTACTATGTTTCTGCAGGGGGGCAAACCCCTCTGCACCCCTCCATGTACACCCCCCGTAAATTAAATATATCAACTCCATGATCGCACTACAGTGGGAAAAAGTTAATTTCCTATCCCCACTGTATCAAGACCCCTGCAGAAACGTAGTAAAACATGTGTTTGGTAGTTTGGTGTCATTATATGTCGTTATATGTGGAGGGGATGTTATTTTCATGTGATTTGTACTGTTAGATGTGATGAAATTCAATGTTATGGGTTTTACATGTTCTGGTCTCACTGTTTTGAAATTAGATGTTATGGGTTTTAGATGTTTTGAAGGGGACACATATATGTATCTCCATGGATGTCCTAAACCCAATCAAATAGACAGAATGCTAACAACCAGGAGAATTACATAAAAATGTCAAATTAACAAATTGACACATTCTGCGCATGCTCCGGGGATTACCCTGGAGAGACTAAGCCAATGGCAAGTGTTTTTTCAGGGGGGCTTGCCCTCTTGTACCCCATACCCCCTGTTAATTATATATACTAATTCTAAGATCACAAAATCCCCACGGAAAACGAATATTCCTCTACCCAGGGATTGTCGATTTTGCACACCTGTCAACCATCTGTGTACATCGACCAAACAGGTGTCAGTATTGTGTCCATTTGATCGGGTGTGGGACACCAATATACCTAAATATATATATATATATATATACACACACACACACACACACACACACACAGAGAGAGAGAGAGCTACAGGGAAAAATGCCAAAATAAGCAAACAAATAGGAAAAGCCACCAAAAAGCAACACCGCACCACAAAGCAATATGGAAAAATTAAAATCGGCACTGATTTTGTTTTTTTCATATATATATATATATATATATATATATATATATATATATATACATATACATATACACACACACACACACACACACACACACACACACACACAGACACAGACACAGACACACACACACACACACACACAAACACACACACACACACACACACACACACACACACACACACACACACACACACACACACACACACACACACACACACACACACAAAGTATCAATGACGTTTATACTAAAGAGGAATATCTGTAGCCTTCCACCTGCAGGACAAGAGAAAAAAAACACAAAATCCAAAAAGGAGAAAAAATATGCTTAGAAAGTAAATAAGGATTTATCTACAGTTGTTGGTCGTATTTTAAAAAAATAAAGGTGGAGTACCTAGCTTAGTTCAAGATTCATCCATATGAGAAGGTGGCAATGGAGGTCTTAGCTGAGTTGCTACACAGAGGGAATATGGGAGGGAAAAGTATTAAAGGAGCTTTAAGACTAATCTGACTAACAGCTTGATAACTCATTGGTTGGATCAGATAAATGGGATTCTTGTCTTCTGATTTTTGTTAACCTAGATAAGCGCAACTTGCTTACAAATTCTGCTGTTGCCTGTCCACAAACAAGCTCACTTTCCTACACAATATACAAATGTTACGCTATTTTGAAACTCCTTCAGAGTGTGTGTGTGTGTGGGGGGGGGGGGGGGTCTAGTCTTCTCTGTCCCTATGAAATCTGTGCTACCACTTTCTCAGTTTTTATATGACAAAGGCATAATGCCAGGGATTCTTGTGAGATGTTGGAGAGTTATCACAACTGTGCAGCTGTGAAGCCTTCATCTTCAAACCCTAGCTATTATCCAGTATTTTAAAGCTTCTTGTTTAGCTTTCTCTGTATGTCCTTCTAATCCCTGAGAAGTTGAACTGATTCGACTTGTATGTCCTGCAAGTATTCTTGCCACACCATAATCATGCACTGAGATATCTTACCATCCCAAAGACTTTTTTAACTCCCTTAGATGCAGTACCTCCCATTCTCCAGTTTTTTTTTTTTTTTTTGTAAGAGTACAGGAAATACTTGGAAGACTAAAGGTGGCATTAATTCTTCAATGTTGTGGTGGAGTTTCCAGATAATAAGTCAGCTACAGAAACTGGGGCATGCCTAGACTTGGAGAAAGCATATGACAAGATCCTAAGAAAGATGATTTTGGCAATCCTGTGATGGTTCAACGTTTATGAAACTTTGGTAGAATTAATACATGTTAGCCACCCTACAGTATGAACAACTGACTCTAGGTAATGGTCACTACTAATTAACACACTGACGCCATGTACAAAACAGGGAAAAGGTGGTTGATGTCAATGCTAATGTGCAAGGAGCCAATAACAAAAATATGAACAGAGTTTAAACTCAAAGAGAGGATCCCACTTGGAGTGGGTGTTTGCATCAGGGTTGAAATCTGATTCCACTGCTAATAATACTGATGATGAGTTACAATATCAAACAGGATTTAAGTGACAGCTCAACAAAGATGCTATATGCAGATGATGTGGCACTACAGGAAGACTCTGAACTGAAACTTCAGTGAATGATAGGAATCTGGAATGCAAAACAGAAGGCATATGGGATGAAACTGATTACAAACAAATTACTGGTCCTAGCAGCAAACTGAAGAAATCAGAAGCTAAAAAGTGAGACAGAAGGGAAAACAGTGGGACAGGTTAGCAGCTTCAAGTATCTGGAAGGGGTGGTTAAGGAGAAGGGAAGTCTGAATGAGGACATGAAATCTAGAATCAGAGGTACTTCAGCCAAATGAAACAGACTGCCATGTGTAGTGTGTGACAAAAGAATGACAAAGAACCTGAAAAGTAAGGTGTAAAAACAGTATAGTGACCAGTGCTTCTGTATGGCACAGAAACCTGAGCAGTGAAGGCAGAGCAGTTGAGGAAGCTTGAGGTGATAGAGATGAAGTGCCTAAGATGGGTGATAGGATGTACATTGTGGGACAGATGAAGAAATTAACATGTCAGAACAGAAGCCAAAGTACCCCAACTGCAGAGGTCAAGAAGAACACGTAACAGTGATTCAGCCATGTGCAGGAAAGCAGAAGACAATTTGGTGAATATTTGGGAGAGACAGGAAGAAGGTAAGGAGGACCAGGATCTCCAGCCAAGAGATGGAAGGATTGAGTGAGAGAAGACCAGTGATAGTCAGGTATGACTGCAGAAGAAGATAGGAGAGTAACATTTAATTGAGAAAGGTGAGGGCAGTTGATGTAGTACCACAACCCATGAAGAAAAATGGGAAAAAGAAGGTTAATGATGATGAAGGCAATGATGGTGGGGAATTTGGGTCCAGTGGTCTGTTCTACCAGTTATGTTATGAGGATTAATTTACATGCATGTATATTGGTGTGTGTGTGTGTCTGTGTGTTTAAGACCTAGCAACTCAGTCAGCAACTGTCTGAATGCCTCAGTAAATGCCTGTATGTGGGCATATGCACTTACCTACATATAGACCTAACCACCTCAAACTTTTGTTCTGTCTGAATCTATCTGCTTTGTATATGAAGCTGTATATGTCTTATGAAAATCTCTCTAATTACCTTGGAGTTGGAGGTGCTGTAATTAACTTAGTAAGATATGACTAGCTGTTGCACTGTATTAATGTTATGCTTTATTGAACAATCAGCTTATGCAGTAGTTGATATATCTGTTATCAGTGCTGCAAAGCTGCCAACTTATCTGTTGACTAATAGGTATATTTCCCAATTGTTATAGTACCTGGTTTGATTTATTACAGACAATATCAAAGATGAAGATTTGAATGAAAAAATGGACACCTTTTACAACTCACAAACTTTTAGCATAGCTACAGCCATAAATGTTGAGTAACAATGTACCTTTCTTGTAACCCTTCTAATTTTTCATAAAGGCCTGGTTTATTAGTTGCTTCAACCACATTTGGAGTTTTTAAACCTTCTGCCATAATCTCCTGTAAAGACAAAAATAAAAAGATGATGCTTTATTTGGCAAGGCAATGCTTATTTTATAAAATGAAAATTATAGATATTTATTTACTTTAAAATCCTTGTCAATTTTATCAAAACGCTTGGAATCTTCTGGTAACTGTATTCGAATATCTTCAGTGCCAATGAAAATGCTTTCCAGATGAGCCCATGTCCTTTGCACTTCTGTCCAGATGGAGATGACATTATCTGCAGATGACAGCTTCTTCTGCCAGTCAGATACTTCATGAAGAAAATGATCTATGTACTTAGAAGTCATTAGGTTTTGAAGCTGAACTTGGTTCTCCTCAAGGGTTTCTACTAAATCTTCAGAAACTCTTATAAGTACAATTCCCGTTCTACTGTGAACCTCTTGTTCGAATTCCATCATTGACCAGGTATTGTTTAGGGCATTCAACACCTTTAAAAGGACAATATATTTATACTAATGATTAATAATACATAAAATAAACTTTGCTATTGACATGAAACAGCATTGATTTAGAAAATAACAAATGGAAAGTTATGTATAATAAAACATGTTTAGCTTTGATCTACATGATTTAATTTTCAGTAACAGCTCTTACTCTAAAAGTACTCCTTCCATCACTGCACACAATTCATATCAGAGCAATGTTAAAACTGATTCTTAACATGGACATTCATATAAATGATGTGTAATGAGTATTCATTTAATTTAATTTTATTAGGCCAGTTAGATCAGCTGGGAATGGTGCATTTTTATGGATTTTCAAGGAGAATAAAGACTGCAGTTCCCTGCTCTACTGTTTAATGGGTTACATTATGACAATCTTCAAACACTTTGATTTCTGTCTTATCAAGACCACTGTCTCCATCTCATATGAAGTTGCTTACTCAGATGCCTATGCCACTCTCATTTAACTTTACAGCACCTCTACCACAGATAAGACTTGTCTCCTTGGGTGGAGTTCAAAAGAAAGGGATGACCGCCATACTACAGCCCATGAACTACATGGCTAAGACAACATACATAGAGGTTAGCAGTAATAAAAATATCATGGAGCCTCTTGATGGCTCCCATCAAGAGCCCTTGAATAGCTTCCCCTCTAAATGTCTCCACAGTAGTACAGTAAGTGATGTCATAGCAGCAGGCACATCACCATAAATGCCCCTCCATCCAAAGCGCCTGCATCAAGTCTTTATTTATTTATGCATGTACGTATGTATGGATGGATTTTACGTATTTTCATTTGCTAACTAGGTAACAGTTTAAATGCTGCCCCTTTCATGCCTTCATCAGTTTGATTTCCCCTCAGTAATGTGGGTCTGCGCTTCCTAACCTGGCAAAACAGTTATTTGATTTTCTGCTCTTCCTCTTTACTCCTGTCTACTTGAAAGCACTATAAAGACAAGTGAGTCATTCCTAGTTACAAGTATGCTAATAGGAGTAGTATTAATGGGAGTATATCATATATAGCTTAACACTTTTTCATTTTCTGACATACATTATCATTCAAAGACTCTTAACAATTAAGCACTTTATTCATTTGCTTTTACTGTATTTGTGTTTCCTCCTACTTTATTTTGCTTTTCTTAAAAGCACTCAGTTTTATTTATTCTGCTGCATTTATTACTGCTTGGTCGTAGCCTGATTAAATGGTAACTGTTATTCTAAGTCTACTGGTTTAAGCACTTGGGCTGTTTTACATCAAGAATGTTTGTGGTCTGCACTGTTGTGGCAGGACAGGTAGCTTACATCCTTCTAATCTGGGAACTGCTGACTGAAGGCCCAGTGTCTGCTATTCTAAAAGTGTATTAGTTCTGGCTTAAGCACTTGAGCTTTAGGCCAGTTATTCTACATTAAGAAAGTTTGTGGTCTGCACTCTTGTGGGATGAGAGGCTGGATTCTGCCCTTCTGAGCTGGGAATTTCTGGTCACAGGCTTATTGTGACTACTTATTTGAACTGTTTCTTTCTGAAATTGGTGCGCCTTGTTGCTGTAGCATAGACCAGATTCAGGCCTGCTGAATCTAGCTTTGTTTCTATACCTTGAGCACTGATCCAGGCCATCTTTTCTGGAGAAGGTTCCCCTGCACCCTAGTAAGCAGGGGTGTGCAGTTAGAACTTGTCTGATTAAAGACTGCTGGTTAATTGGGTAACTTGTTTAAATCAGTATGTTTGTTTTCTATTGTTTTTATATATATATATATATATATATATATATATATATATATACATATACATATGTGTGTATAAATATATATATATATATATATATATATATATATAGATATAGATACAGATATATATATATATATGTTCCATACACTAGATCAAATTTTCACTAATTCGAAATAGTGCATGGAATGCTCACTACAGCGAAAGTGCACTTAATCGAAAGTGCACTTACGCAAAGTTCAGTACAACGAACGGGTGTTGTACTGAACTTCTGTGCAGTACTCACGGACCTTAGGGTAAGGGCACAGGTCATAGTTAGGGGATAGCCCATAGGGATATCCCCTTGCCATGACCCGTGCCCTAACCCTAAGGTCCATGACGACTGCAGAGCAGTGAAGGACATAGCAATGTCCTCCACTATAGTGCAATAGTCACGAACCTTAGGGTTAGGGCATGGGTTAGGGTAAGGGGATAGCTTTAATAACGATCCCCTTACCCTAACCCATGCCCTAACCCTAAGGTCCATGACTATCGCACCATAGTGGAGGACAGAGCTTGTTTTTTATGTCCTCCACTGTGCTGTGGTGTTTTTCGGTGAAGTGCACTTACGCAAAAGTTCACTTTCGTTAAAGTGAACTTTCGCAGAAGTGAGGCTTCCTATTACAAGTTCGAAGTAGTGAAATTTCGTTCTTGTAATAGGAATCCATATATATATATATATATATATATATATATATATATATATATGCACTTTATTCATCTGCTTGTACTGTATTTATGTTTCTTCCTACTTTATTACTGGGGGCATTGACTACAACTCTGATTTGCGATATATAATAATAAGTATCCTTTTCTGTGCTTTTAAAGTGTTTTTTTTGAGTGTATCTGATTTATTTTCTGAAAAAAAAAATATATATATATTTGTTTCCCGTCTTTCTAAGCTAGTATAGTCCAGTTTTCAGGTTAGTGCTGAATTCAGGGCTGTGTTACAAATCTCTGTGTTTGCCCATACCTTACTTGGATAGAAGGAGGTTTCTCTGTTCACCTGTGAGAGAGGGGAGCGTTGAGCAGCCTATCTGTCCCTGGAGGAGTGGTTTCAGCACAGAAATTAGTAGTTTATTGGCCATTTTGGGCTAATTTCTATCTCTTTCATTTCCCTGCTATAAATACCATATTTCCCCAGTTTTGCACGTCGGGCAGCACCGGTTAGTTAGGGTAAAAGTATTCCCGGCTCCACAAAGTCTCCTCTTCAATTTTTCCCTTGGAACTAGACAAACTTTCAACTTAAGCACTCAAGCCATTCATTTCTCAGCCCGGCACTTGCTCAAAACTTATAGCAAGCACTTATAAACCCTAGCACTAGACCCTCCAGTACTGTACAGAAGGACAAGGCTCTTTATTCGACCTCACCAGCCATCCAGTAAAACAGCTCACTGTACCTATCCAGGCATGTCCAAAGGGCAGTTTTAGGTGTACTCTCCAGTCCAACTGGTGAATCTGGGCATTTTGAGGCAATGTTACAAATGCCTCAGGTACACAGACAACCCCCTCCTCTTACCAACAAACACTAATACATGCGAGAGATGCAATTATATAGCCAAACTAGAGGCTAAGCTCTCTCAACCCAACACTGGATCAGACAGTCAAGAGGAGAAGGAAAATACTTGCATCACACCAACAGTCTTACATAGACCCACTAAACCAGCACCTGCAAAAAACACACATAAATTCATGAAAACATACTCGGAGGCTCTAAATAAAAATCTGCAAAACTAACAGAGACCTCCAAAGCAAGCATCCAAGCAACCTCCACCCCACAACACAAACCATGAAAAAAGAAGTTATGTACCTACCATAATGTTCCATGTTAGTTGTCTTCATCTCGCCTTCTTTCTTGCTGGCTGGGAACGGAGCCGATCCTCGGCTCCGACTCGGTCATCTTCTATAGCTCGAGAGCTGTTTACTGGCTCGAGGCTACTCCTTATCCCATGATGCCTAGCACTAGATACCCAGATCTCGTTTGCCGCTTCAGCTGCAAGGTGTCATTTTTCTGGCTCAGGCTCGTATAAAGTTTCTTTATAGAACTTTTTTTACTAGAAATAGTATTTTTCCTAGGGGGTTTTGTTAGTTTTTAGTCTTATATTTGTTGTGTTAGCTGAGTGTGTATTTGTGTCTTCCTTCCCTTCCCTTTAGAACTCGTTTAATTTAGAGAGTTCTCCCCCTCCCCCCCTCCTTATTCCATTTCTGTCAGGTTAGCCATTTAAGTTAGAGGCTTTCCTTTTACCTTCTTTATAGGCTAGCCATTTGAGTTAGGCTTTCCTATCCAAAAAAAAAAACTTTAGCTTTAGTCTGTAGTGTACTGTGTTTTTTTCTGTAGACTGTATTTTGATTGGTTAGCTATTGTTGTATTTTTTGTTACAGGATGTTCAAAGAATCCAAGGTGTCTGGGTTCAAGAAGTGTGACTCAAGCTGTCAGAAAATGTCTCTGACAGATGGGCACACTTCTTGCGTCTATTGTTTAGGCGCTGTGCACCTGCAGAACTCTTGTTCTATCTGCCATGCATTTAGTCCAAGAGTTCTGCAGGAGCATAAGAATAAGCTTATTCTTAGGGGCCTTTTAAAGTGCCAGGATTCATTGGCTCAGCCTGTGAAATCCACTAAATCTACCAAATCGTCGGCTCCAAGCTCTGAGCCATCTTTGGTTCAGACTCTACCTGCTACTTCGGTTCTGGCTGGAACCGATAAGACTATCTCCCCGTCGGCTCCATCAGAAACTTCAGAGCCTTTGCGGAGCCACAAGAGGCTGAGGTCCCCTTCTCTGGAATCGATACATTTGGCTCCTCGGTCTCCCTTACTGCGAAGCGAGCGCAGTCACAGATCTTCTCGATCCACTAGGCTCTTGAATCACGACGTGGAGTGAGTGGTCAGTAGGTTGCTAAAGTCGCAGGCACTTGCCAAGATGTTGTCCAGCCCTCCTCAACAGGTGTCGGCTCCGTCCACTTCTATCGATGTTCCTCCTCCGACTCCTTTGAGCTCAGAGCCGGAGTTCATTGGGGTTCGAGTAGTGGAACCGTCGGCTCCGATAACTTTATCTCCTTCGGTTCCGTCGTCGGGTGGAGGTTGCTTGGATGCTTGCTTTGGAGGTCTCTGTTGGTTTTGCAGATTTTTATTTAGAGCCTCCGAGTATGTTTTTGTGAATTTATGTGTGTTTTTTGCTGGTGCTGATTTAGTGGGTCTATGAAAGACTGGTGGTGTCATGCAAGTATTTTCCTTCTCCTCTTGACTGTCTGATCCAGTCTTGGGTTGAGAGAGCTTAGCCTCTAGTTTGGCTATATAATTGCATCTCTCACATGTATTAGTGTTTGGTGGTAGGAGGAGGGGGTTGTCTGCCCAACTTTTCCTAGAATTTATAAACTCAAACACCCTGGTTCAACTGATCAACACTCCCACCAGAGGTGACAACATATTGGACAGGGTCATCACCAACATGGGCGACCGGTGTTCCACACCAGAGGTCAACCCCTCGCTGGTTAGATCTGACCATAAACAAATCACTTTGGATATCCATATTCCGTCCCCACCCCTGGACAAGAAAACCACCGTGAAAAACTTTTCAAAAGCAAACTTCACATTACTTAAGACCGAGGTGGAAAGTTTCAAAGCCCCCATGCTGAAAGATAACACTGTCCAAGCTGCAAAATCCTTTACTAATGCATTCTACGGACAGCTACAAGAAAGCATGGATCGTGCCATCCCAAACAAAACCAAGACTCACTCCTCCAAGAAAAGGAAACCAGTCTGGTGGACTCCTGCCATAAACAAGCTATACAATAGAAGGAGGAAACTAGTATAGAAAAGAGTAAAATCCCAAGAAGGGTAGACATCCCTGATCAGTATCAGCAAGAAACTACGATCCTTCATAAAATCATCCAAGGCAAACTTTGAAAGAAAAATTGCCAAGGACTCCAAAGATAACCACAAGGCATTCTTTAGCTATGTCAAGAATCTAAGTGGCAATGCTCAGATCTGCTCAGAGTTAGTGCAGAATGGCACAAAATACACTGAACCAACCAATATCGCCAACATCCTGGCAGACAGGTTCAGCACAAACTTCACCCCCCTCTCACCCCCAAAAGGGCCCATAACCATACCAGAAGAATGTAGAGTCTCTGAAATCACAGACACTCAGGTTAAAACAGCCCTCTCCAAAGCCAAAAGCACAGCATCAATGGGACCGGACGGTGTCCAAGGCTGCATCCTACATGAGCTCAAAGACGAACTAACCCCTCACCTAAACACACTGTTCCAACTCAGCCTCTCCACAGGCTACATACCCATAGAGTGGAGCACAGCAACGGTTATTCCGCTCCACAAAGGTGGAGCCACAACAGACCCCAGGAACTATCGCCCAGTAAGCCTGACTAGCTTGGTCTGCAAGGTTATGGAGCACATCATGATGGAACTTATTAACAGAGACATTGGGAACCTCCAAACACTGGACGCTACCAGGTTTGGCTTTGTTAAGGGCAGATCATACCTCCTAAACCTGGTGGACTTCTTTGAGACAGTTACCAAGGCTATAGATGAGGGAAAGGTGGTACACACAGCCTACCTAGACCTCGCTAAGGCCTTCAACACCATTCCCCATTCTGGTATGAGAGACAAGCTCACCAGCCTGAACATAAACACCTATGTCACAAGATGGTTTGCCAACTGGCTCACGGACAGAACCCACATGGTGAGAGTTGCGGGAGCTAGGTCTGACTCTAAACCAGTTACAAGTGGCGTTCCCCAGGGATCAGTCCTAGGACCCCTCCTGTTCGGCATATACTTCTTAGAGGTACAGGAAAGCACAGGAGGACTATGGCTGACCAAGTTCGCAGACGACTGCAAACTAGGGGCCATAATTGATTCTCCAGCTGACACAGACACCCTCCAAAAGGGTCTCACTGAGACGGATACCTGGTGTCAAAATCATGGCCTCAAGCTAAATGCCAAAAAGTGCATAGTCATCCCCTTTGGAAAAAACAAATTACCCACAAACTACCACATAGCTGGTAGTCCCCTAAATACGGAAGACGTAATAAGGGATCTGGGGACCCAAGTAGATAGTAATCTCACCTTTGATAATCACATTGCCAAAGTGGTTAGAAAATCCTTCTACGTGGTCCACCTAATCACAAAAGGGTTCACATGCAGATCAAAAGAGGTCATTGTGCCCCTCTACTCATCACTCATCAGACCCATCAGAGTACAACGCCCCATTTGGGTTGTACCTTACAAGACACCTGCAACAACTGAAAAGACCACAGAAGTACCTCACCAAGAGGATCAATGGCCTCAAACAGATGCCCTGTGCAGCTCGACTAAAGAAACTCCAATTGTACTCGGTTGCATACCGCCTACTTAGAGGTGATCTCTGCCTGACATACAAAGCCATGTCCAACCCAGAATTGATGGACATGCTCCACCTAAAGAAAACCTTATCCCCTCGAGCCACACGCTCTAGGGATCTAAACCTCACCACAACAATAAATAGGACGTGCTGGAGGGATAGATT
This sequence comes from Protopterus annectens, assembly GCF_019279795.1. Taxonomy (NCBI): domain Eukaryota; kingdom Metazoa; phylum Chordata; order Ceratodontiformes; family Protopteridae; genus Protopterus; species Protopterus annectens. The sequence continues at coordinate 130,214,684 of NC_056733.1, read as the reverse complement.
CCTGTCCCAGAGACTTCCCATGCTTTGGAACAAGATCCCAATCTAAATTAGGCAGAGCTCCTCGCTAACACTCTTCAAAAGAAACCTCAACGAGTGGATGGGAAACAGAAAGTTTACCTTGGGGATCACTTCTGTGGCTCTGCTGGACAGAGACACAGGGAACTAATCTAAGGGGGCGGTGAAAGCCAACACATTCTAGCTAGGCTTATAAATCCCTTCAGGCAGATAGCCTAGTACCCAACTATGAACCTATGAACAGAGAGTAAATGAAACTAATATACAGTTAAGCACACATATAGAAGCAGCTATATAACAGCCCACCATAACGCTAGATCTATGACAGTTTCACTACCAGTAAGACTATATACTCCTTAGAGCATCCTGTTACCAAAGAAAGCCAAAATGACAATATTTCACATTAATTGTAAAACAGTGGCCATCTCCCTATTCCCCCCAATGTCAGTGTTGAATGAAGGTGCTGAGGGAGTTCTACCCATTCCTCCTTCAGTTAATTCTTTCCTACAAAGTAATCACAGCCTGAAGTGAAATTGAGGAAGACCAAGAAAAGTACAGCTGACTGATGTATTCACCTTAATGGAGATAAGTCATTTCTTTCCAGTTTTTTTCAGTCTTCATAAACTGTGGGTTATGCCACTTTCACCTGACATCCATTAGACTATTTCCCTAATAACAACATAATTTTAGGTAACTCTGCTACCAGAAATATGAGAAATGGCTACTAGGTAACACAAAAATATCTACTTAAGATCTCAGTGAAAAAAATCAGGAGACATTAGTGAAAACACAAATGTATTCAAAAAACACAAGGATCAGGGATTTCTTGCAAGCCAAATATCCCCTCTAAACGCTACTTAGTTGCAGCTAATCTTAACAGTGCAACAGATATGCCAACTCCATGTTGTACAGGGATAGAGTTTGGACTATCACCCAGATAACAAAGTTTCATCTACTGGTCATGGTGCTGCAGGAGCTGACTAGGCATATGAAATCAATGAAGTGGCTGAGCTCACTTGCCTCTCTTGGGGGCAGGGCATGTGTCCTGGAATGCACACTTACAATGTATTGGGAAACACTGGACTTGGATAAAAAATGAACCCTCCATACAGATAGTAGTATCAGTCCCAGTATATCCAACTCTCATCTTTAAGGAGATGAATGGGCCATATAACTCTCATCTTAAAGAACAAATGGCTAACAGTGTGACCAAAAAAGGACTGATGGTCAGAGGGTGACTGCAAGAATAAAGCTAGTACAAAATATATAAACACTTCTTTGAAAATTGAGCTATTTATGAAATAGATTTAACAAGCTAGCAATGTTTTCTATATATTCTGTCACTGGAAGTCCAGACAATTCATTGGAAACTTACAAGATAACGTCTGTAAAAACATATAATTTCTAAAGATTTAAGAGGTCTAGAACATGAGGTATGAATCTTTTTACCTATGACCCCCATGCAATCAACATCTTTGCCAGATGGACAATACCACCTCTTCACCTGTCACAATTGAAAGCACACCATTTTGCTCTAAATATAGGACATAAGATACAACCAGTAATCGACCCTGCCTGATAAAAATACTTAAAAAATTTAGGCGAAGCTTCAGTTTTTTTCAACTAAATATGATTTATTGATTTCTAAATATAATACAGGAATATTTATCAGGAAGTAACAATACATGTAATGATAACAAATGAACAGAAAAAAAGAATAATGAAAAAAGTACCCTTAGTAATGTAGCACTGTCATTTAAGTAGTTCCCTCCATATCAGTTCTCCCATCTGTTTGCCATCTCCAAGCTGTAACAGCCCCTGTATAGGTGGAGATCAGTTTTTATACGCACTTTGATCAACAAAATATGGTGAGTTATTTTTGAAGATGTACATAGTTTTGTGTGCTTGTTTTAAGTTAATAGGAATGGGGGTGCTTTAAAAATATATTTAGTTTTTTGACTGAGGATTTTCATTAAAACAAAAAGTCTTGAAAAACGTAACAAGAAGTTATGTACTCACCATAACGTTCGATGTATGTAGTCCATCTCGCCACACATTCTTACCCATGGGTTCAGAGGCGAACCTCAGCTCTGACTCAGCCATACTCTAGCTCGAAGTCTTTCAACTGGCTGGGCTAAGAGGTATCCCATGCTGCACTGGTCCCTTGCCCCAGATCTTGTTTGCTGCAAGCTCAGTCACTCAGTCACTCTATCACTCTCCCCCCATACACATAACACATAGAGAAAGAAACAACATTCCAATAATAAAAGGAGTACTGAAACCAGAACTGACCTCTAGGTCCTCCAGGATGGGGGAAGGCGGGAGGGTAAGTAAGAATGTGAGGCGAGATGGACTACATACATCGAACATTATGGTGAGTACATAACTTCTTGATGTTATGTAGTCCAATCTCACCTACATTCTTACCCGTGGGACAGCGTCCCTAGCACCTGAACCCTGGGAGGCTCAGTGGAAAATACTCCTGAGCACTGTGGAACCAAAGGAAGATCTGCCTCTGGATACCAAATCCAATTTGTAATGAGTAATAAAGGTGTGAGGAGATGCCCATGTAGCCGCAGCACAAATATCATCCATAGACATCCTAGCCTGAAATGCTGTAGAGGTAGACATAGATCAGGTAGAATGAGCCTTCACTCTAAATAGTAAATCCTTACCACCTGAGGCATAAATGAAGGAAATACAACTAGAGATCCATCTAGACAAGGTCACTTTGGAAACAGGAGACCCAATCTTATTTTCTGAAAATGAGACAAATAGCTGATCCAATTTTCTAAGATCCCTCGTTCTATGCAGATAAAAACGCAACTGCCTGTGAACATCCAGTTGGTGAAATTTAAATTCTGCCCTATTAGAGAACTCTGGAAAAAAATACAATCCTTTCTCTGGTTCAAAGGATTGGTTGAGATTACTAACCGAAGCCACTTTTGGCATAAAGGAAGGGTTTGGTCTGAGAGAAACCCTGTCCCTGTGAAAAATCAAGTAAGGCGGTCTGATAGACAAAGCTTGGAGCTCCGAGACATGTCTAGCTGAAGTCATGGCTACCAAAAAGATAGTTTTCCAAGTCAAAATTTTAGTTCACAAGTAGCTGCAGGCTCAAAGAGGGAAGATGTGAGACATTGTAGCACAAAATGTACGTCCCAAGGCATGACCGGGTTGAAGACTGGAGGGAGAAGAAGCATAGTGCCTTTCAAGAATGCCTTATATAGTCTATGTGCCATTAGGCTGGGTTCATTAGCGATGTGAAAAGTGGAAATAGCGGCCAACTGTACTTTAATGGTCGTGGCTGCTGACCCCTGATTGAAAAGCATGGAGAGAAATTCCAGAACTGAAGAAATTGGAGCTGTATAAGGATCAATTTGTCTCATCTGAGCCCAGATGGAGAATCTTTTCCATTTACTGGAATAAATCTTTCTAGTCGAAGGCTTATGGGAAGAAGATAGAATATGAATCACTTTTGGAGGAAAATGATGAAGCCTGACTAATGATGGAAGTGGAGTAGCCAGGCTGTCAACCAGAGGGTCTGAAGAGAAGGATGGAACTGCCCTAACATATGAGTCAGAAGATCTGGCTGTGGGTTCAGAATCCAGGGGGAGTCCATGACATAGGGATGGAGAAAGGGGAACCAAATTTGATGAGGCCAGTGTGGAGCTATCAGAATTATTCTGCTTCCCAAGGACTGTGCTTTCTGAATAATCTTTGTCAACGGAGGAATAGGAGGGAAGGCATGAAGTAGACCGGAGGGCCAATCATGAACTAGAGCATCCCTGGGTGACTCCCCCGGAGGGAGGATAGGGGTGAAGTAGCTGCTGCACTTGGTATTGAGGAGACTGGCAAATAGATCGCAGCAAGGCTGACCCCATCTGCGGAAAATCTGCTCTGCAATTTGACTGTTCAGAGACCACTCGTGAGGCATCAGAATAGCTCTGCTCAACCTGTCGGCAATCACGTTGGACTTCGCCAAAATGTGCATTGCTACAAGAAAACGTTGGGAAGACAGAGCCCACTGCCACACTCAAATATCCTCTCTGCAAAGGGGATACGACTTGGTTCCTCCCTGTTTGTTCAGATATCATACCACCAACATATTGTCTGAGTGGATCACAATTGTCCCGAGAGGAAGAAAGCTCTGAAGTGCTTGTGACGCTAGTAGCACTGCTGTCATCTCCAAGATATTGATATGCAAATGTATCTCATGTTCCTGTCACGTGCCTTGGACCGTTCTGCTGAGATAATGCCCCCCACCCCATCTGGGAGGCATCCATGGTCACTGTGGCAACAGGAGGGGATGGGACGAAGGGTTTTCCCGCATTGAGGTTGCTGCAGTGAAGCCACCAGCGTAGATCTTGCTTGCACCTGTCTGTGATCATTATGAGATAAGAAAGAGGAAGATGCTGTGGAGACCACTGGGCAAAGAGCATCCAATGAAGGAGCCTCATGTGAAGCCTCGCAAGAGGAACCAGCATAATTATTGCAGCCATAGTCCCTAACAATTTATGAACCATTTTTGCCTTCACTCTTTTTTGAGGGAGCAACGTGTATACTTATAGGTTCATAGGTTCATAGGTTTATACTAGGCTATCTGCCCTAAGGCATTTATAAGCCTAGCCCAAAGTTTTGTGGCTTACGCCACCCCTTATATGAAAAAATACTGTGCCCATTAGTTTGTTGTGCCTCTGTCCAGCAGTGACACAGAGATGATTCCCGGGGTAAACCTACGATCTCCCATCCACAGGTCAAGATTTCTCTTGAACAGAGCCAGTGAGGTGCTCTGCCTCACATGGACCGGGATTTTATTCCACAGCATAGGGAGTCTCTGAGTGATAAATCTATCCTTCCAGCACGTCCTATTTATATCCGTGCTAAGGTTTAAGTCGCTTGCTCTAGTGGTTTTGGTGGATTTGGAGTTTTTGAGGTGGAGCATGTCCATTAATTCCGGGTTGGACATGGCCTTGTATGTCAGGCACATGTCACCTCTGAGCAGATGGTATGCGACTGAATAGAGCTGGAGTTTCTTCAATCTGGCAGCATATGACAGATTTTGGAGTCCCTTTATCCTTTTGGTGAGGAACTTTTGGGGTCTCTCCAATTGCTGCAGATGTCAGGTGAGATACATCCCGAATGGGGCATTGTACTCGATCATTGGTCTGATAAGTGAAAAGTACAGGGGAACAATGACCTCACTAGATCTGGATGTGAATCCCTTCATGATCAGGTGGGCAATGTAGAAGGTCTTTCTAACCACTTTAGCAACGTGAGTGTCAAAAAAAAGGCCACTGTCAGCCTGGGTCCCCAGGTCCCTGATAACCTCTTCTGTGCCTAGTGGATTGCCACCTATATGATAGCTTGGGGTTACCTTGTTTTTCCTGAAGGGTATGACTATACATTTTTTGGCGTTTAACTTCAGGCCATGGCTCTGGCACCAGCTATCTGTTTCATTGAGTCCCTTCTGAAGGATATCCGTGTCCGATGCACTTTCCACTATGGCGCCCAGTTTGCAGTCGTCTGCAAACTATGTCAGCCAAAGCCCTCCCATGTTGGCCTGTACTTCTGAGAAGTAGATGCCGAACAATAGGGGGCCAAGGACCGAGCCCTGTGGGACACCACTTGTGACCGGCTTGGAGTCTGACATAGCGCCAGCAACTCTAACCCTGTGGGTTCTGTCCTTAAGCCAGTTTGCAACCCATCTTGTGACATATGGGTTTACATTTAAGCTGGTAAGTTTTTCTACAATACCCGAGTGGGGTATTGTGTCGAAAGCCTTGCAAGGTCAAGGTAGGCTGTATGGACTGCCTTTCCTCATCAATGGCCTTGGTGACTGTTTCAAGAAGTCCACCAAGTTCAAAAGGCATGATCTGCCCTTGTCAAAGCCAAACTGGGTCGGGTCCAATGTCTGCAAGTCCCCTATATCTTTCTTTATGAGCTCCATTATGATCCTCTCCATAGCTTTGCAGACTAGACTTGTTAAGCTTATGGGGCGGTAATTACCAGGGTCCGTAGAGGCACCGCCTTTGTGGAGTGGGACCACAGTTGCCGTGACGCCACTCCTTGGGCACGTATCCTGTGGTAAGGCTGAGATTAAACAGCTGCCTTATGTGCGGTTTAATTCCTCATTTAGCTCATGTAGCACACAGCCGGGGACACCCTCCGGTCCCATTGATGCTGTGTTTTTAGCTTTAGAGAGAGCAGCTTTCACCTGCGCATTTGAGATGTCTGGGAGGCTACACTCCGCTGGGATAGTTATCTCTCCTTTAGGGGGCAAGAGGGGGGGTGAAGTTTGCACTGAACCTGTCTGCCAGTATGTTGGCAATGTCTGTGGGTTCAGTGATTTTTGTATTATTTTGGACTAATTCTGAGCATATCTGGGAGTTTCCACCCAGGTTCCGAACATAGGTGAAAAAGGCCTTATGATTGTCCTTTGAATCCATGGCAATTTTTCTCTCAAAATTGGCCTTAGTTGATTTTATGAGTGCTCGTATTTTTTTACTAATAATGATCAGGGGTGACTTCCCTTTTATGGATTTTGTTCTATCATGTAATAGCTTTCTCCTCTTATTGTAAAGTTTGTTAATGGCTGGGGTCCACCAGACTGGACGTTTGCCCTTTGAAGACTTGTTGTTGCAAAACTTGAATCCTTTCTTGTGGTAAAAATGCCCTCATGAGCACAGTGTCTAACTCGGCGCCTATAAAGGTGACATGCTGCGAGGGCAACAAGGCAGACTTTTCCCAATTTAGAGTGATACCCAGTTGTTGACACAGCTTGATAGTGGCGTCTCTGGTCTTTAGTAGTAGATGCCTGGTGGTGGCATAAAGGAGCCAGTCGTCCAGGTACGGAAACAATTGGAATCCCTGACATCTCAAGTGAGCTGTCACCACTGCCATACATTTAGTGAACACCCTAGGGGCTGTGGTGAGACCAAAAGGCAGGGTACGAAATTGAAAATGGCTGGCTCCCAGCCAGAAGCATAGATGACTTCTGGATGCCCTGTCCATCTTTATGTGGTAGTAAGCATCCTTGAGGTCGACTCAGCATATCCACACTTCTTTTCCCAACAATGGGAGAATAGATTGCAAAGTGACCATTCAGAACTTGGACTTCTTCACGTGGAGGTTCAAGCGGCTGAGATCCAAGATGGGTTTCAGGTCCCCTGTTCTTTTCAGCACCAAAAAGAATCTGGAGTAAGTCCTTAATCTGATCTGGTCTGAGGGGACATGCTGGATGGCTCCTTTTTCTAGCAGCTTTATAACCTCTGAAGCTGCGGAATCCCTTTGATTGGGTGGAACATCTGGGATTCTTTTGATCGGTGTGGGGGGAGAGAAGGGAATGTGATATCTTCCGGAAATTATTTTTAATACCCACTGGTCCTGGGTGATATCTTGCCAGGCTTCTGGGTATAGTGAAATGCGACCCCCGACTGGCTCCGGAAATGCGCAGTCGGGCCTCCCATCAGGAGCGCTGGTAGGGAGAACCACGAAAGGAATCACGGTCTCCCTGGTTATGCGGGCCTTCTCTGCCTCTAGGGCGGCGTCTACTAGAGTTACTACCCCCTCCCCTGCCTCTGGAGGGGGAATCACTTTGTGCATCATGAGAAAACCTCTGCGATTTCTTGAACCACATTTTCCCACTCTTCTGGACCTTAGGATAAGGTCTAGAAGGCATGGAAAAACAGACTCCTACGGCAGACAGAGTTTTTCCCTCTTGCTCGCACTTAGTGAGACTGTCTTTCACCTTGGTTCCGAACAACGAGGAACCATCAAACGGGGCGTTGGTGAATGTAGACTTGAAGGCCTCCGCGAAATTACAGAGGTGCATCCAGGAGTGCCTTCTGAGAGAAACTCCAGAACTCACTGCCCTACTCGCTCCTTCTGCTGTGTAAGAGATCAGCCTCATGGAGGAGTTAGCAATAGAATTTCGGGTAGACATCTGAGCGCTGACTTTCTGAGCCACTGCGTCAGAAAAGTTACCCTGCAGAGCATCTCCCAGCTCTTTCAGGAGATCTCTTTGGAGCCGTGCAAAATGTGACAAGTAATTCAGTGACCACAGTGTAAAGGCTGCTGAAGAAAACATATGCTGCCCATACCGGTCCATGGTCCTGGACTCCTTGTTAGGGGGATGGACGGTAGATGAAGTCTCAGCCAGTTCCTTCTTGGTGGCCGCTGCCACCACCATGGCATCTACTGGGACACCCTTCGTGAGAAACTCTTTGTCAGAGGGGGTGGACAGAAATTTGTTGGGTCTCCTGGGAACTGGTTCCACAGTGTCAGGGGTTTCCCACCCCCACCAACAAACTAGATCCAGGAGTTCGTTGAAGGGTGGAGAGACCCAGGCGGTGGAGGGCTGAGCCCCAAAGGTCTTCAGGAACACCAACTCCTCCTCAGAGGGGGGTTTAGAGGGCCAGTTGCCTCTCTGTTTCAAGATCTCTAGGATATCAGAGAAAGAGATATCCTCAGAGGATGACTTGGGGGACCCCTCTGATTCCTCGAGGTCGGTGTCCGACGTGAGAGACACTTCCTGGGAGTCAATGTGCTTCCTCTTGCACGTTCTTTTTCTGGGTGGCTCCTCAGCAAAAACTCTGGGGGCCCCTCAGAAATTTGGGGACCACTCATAGAGGTATCCTGAGGCCTTGGGTCTTCGCTGTCCAAGGATAAAGGGTGATCAGAGATTGATACTGGAGCTGGAGGGGGTAGAGTGTCAGTGCTGTATGATGCAGCTGAGGACCTGGCCAGCACACTCCGCATGACCTCGAAAGCTGGTCCCCCTGGCTCCGAGGATTGACCAACCGTGGAAGACCTCGGAGTAGAAGGGGCAAGGCCCGAAGCCGAAGCAAGGGTCAGGTTCACCCGAGCCGAAGCACCGAGAGGGAGGCTAGGAGCCAAAGAGCATCCCGAGACCTCCCCCTCGGGTCCGACTGAGGAACCATGAGTCCCAGTCCCCGTGGACGGAGCTGACAGGGTTGGAGCCGAGATCAAAGCCGAAAAGCCAGGATGGGCTATCGGAGCCGACCACTCTGGCTCCGAAGGCAGAGATTTGCTCAGAGGAGGAGGTATCGATGATGGATGGGTGGCGGGCTCCGGAGCCGACTGGGCTGGAGCCAAAAGCAATTTAGCCAGCACCAGTGATTGAAGCAGTCTCTGTACCACTCTATCCACATCCACATCAGAGATTGTCCTGGAGGACCTAGAGGACAAGGTAGGAGATCTAGACTTCCTCTCTGAAGGAGACCTGCGAGGAGGAGAAACCGCTCTAAAAACTGGGGACCGGCTCCGAACTAGTAACTCCGACTCCGGCTCCAAGAGGCTGGGAGCCGATGTAAGTTCTGTCGGTTGACAAGCTTCCTTCGGCACCAAAGACAGTGGAGCCAAGGATGCCACAGCAGATTAGTTACTTTCTCCGGAGGCTCCGATAAGACAGATGGAGCCGGAGATAGTTTTTTTGCTTAGATGTTTTGTCTCTTTTAGAGGGAGAGGACTTAGCACTAGAAAACCTCTCCAAATCTTCCTCGAAAGACGGTTTCAGTAGTCCCTTCAGAATTAGTTTGTTCTTCCTTTCTTGAGGAACGAGGGCTGAATGCGTGACAGAATGCACAAGACTCCTGAAGGTGTATAGCCCCCAAACAATAAACACACACAGAGTGCACATCAGTAATGGACATCTTGTACCCACATTTACTACATTTCTTATAGCCCGAAGGCTTATGTTCTTTTGTATCCTTACACATGGTTGGCAGGATACTAACACAACACAACAGTAAAAGACACCAGCAACAAGTGCGGGAACTAAACTAATAACTACAGACACTACACAAGGACCTCTAACTCAAATGGTCCTGACAGAAAAACAAGGGAAAGGACTAGGTACTCTAATTTAAATGGCCCTAGCCTGGAGGGGGTAGGTACCTAAAACAAAAACGAGCAAAGAACGGGAAAACAGATAACCAAGGGAGGACTAGGTCCTTTAACTAAAACGGGCCTAGCCCATTGGGAGATAGCTAATGGGATACCAGACAAAAAGTATACAAATGCAACAAAGGCCATACAAAAAAAAAACACTTCCACAAAGCAAAAACACACACACCTAGCTATGAAAATAGCTTTTGGATCAAATTTTTAGTCAAAAATTTAGTCAAGAAGACAAAAAGTTAAACTTAGCCACAGCCAAAAATGAGACCAGATCTGAGCTTTACGAGCGGCAAACGAGATCTGGGGAAAGGGAGCAGTGCAGCATGGGATACCTCTTAGCCCAGCCAATTGAAAGACTTCGAGCTAGAGTATGGCCGAGTCGGAGCCGAGGTTTGGCTCCAAACCCACTGGTACGAATGTAGGCGAGATTGGACTACATAACATCATAGGTTCAAATGGAGGTGAGAAGAAACGACAGTATAAAAGATCAGCCTGCCAAACATTAGTGTGTGTGCATGTAACATAAACACTGGAAGCACACATTCAAAAAAAACTGTCATATATAATTGGTATGAACGTTAGCTTTTTATCATAATGGCTACACTATCCATATTATCTTGGAGTATAAATAGCCTTACAGGTATAGGCAAAAAAGGAAATAATATTGAGTTATATTAAGCACAGGTGTAGCTGGCTCAACCAGCATCCAGGGCCAGTGACTATACTGGTGTCCCACCCTCTTAATCAAACTATAGAGCCAAAAAAAAAAAAAAAGTCCAACAGACTGCTCATGGCAGTCCGAAGCACATGCCCCATCCAGGCACATGCCCCTCCCTTTCACAGCTCATCATCAAAAGAACAAAAAAGTCAGCTCCAGTAAGATACACTGGTGTCCAAACCAGGCAGATATGCAACCACCCCCTCCCTGCACTTGCTTTTCAGTAGGAGAGCCAAAAATACAAGAAATGTTACATTTAAACTGTAACAAGCTGATTGCAAAACCTGTAGCAATTGGCTTGTTACATCTACCTCAGAAGTTGGCAAGCTGCTTTCAGTACCAGCATTCAGAAATGCTGGTATGGAAAGAAGAATGCAGGAATGGCACTTCAGGACTGCACCCTCTAACACCTTGGGTACGGGGCAAATGCCCCCTCAACCCATCCTGGCTACAGTACTTACATTAAGAAATGGAGAATGCAAATAAGAATGCTGCAAGAGACACATTTGGAAATAAATGAGTATGTGAATTTAACAAACAAAGGATATGAGAATGGATATTAAGCAAAACATCAAGGACAAAGGAAAAATGGAATAGTTATACTAACTGCTAAAGGGGCTCCAACAGTGACAGAAGAGGGGGGAAAAGGCAATAATGATCGATTTGTGGTAGTAAGAGGGTATTGGCAAGGAGAAGGATTCCACTGTTGTGTATTTACATTCCACCAAAAAAATGCTATTATGGAGCTTAAGAATATTTTGAAAGAAATAATCAGTTTTCAGCAGGGGATATTACTTAGAGATGGGCACTGGAACTTAATTTGCAGTTGTGAGGCTGTATTAGGGGGATCTAGAAGGGAATATATAACAAAAGAGGGTAGTTTCTGAAGAGATTTAAGAAAATATTTGATAATGGAAGATATGAATTCAGTAGCAGGAACTCAGAATTTACATAATATTTCTCAAGGTACAATAACTGGGCTAGACTAGACAAGACAGAAATTATTTTACACAGGAACATTTGTATTTAACTGAAAGCATTGACACATATCCAATAACTATATCAGATCAGGCACTGATAAAAAAAAGTTAAGTACTCACCATAGCATTCCATCTGTGTTGACCATTTTCATTTTTCATCAAATGCTGGTTCGGATCTGACTCAGCAATTCTTCCAGCTCATGGAATACTGAAGCTCTCAAGTTCATTCCTTTACCCTTAATACCCTAGTCACCTAACATACCTCATATCTTGTTTGCTGGCCATAGACCTGCAAAGTATTAAGGAATTATGATAGAATCTGAGACTCAAACAAAGGAATAGCAGTTCCTGCAATTCCAAGAGTACAGCAAGGAAGGGGGTTAGTGGAAGGGGAGTTGAGGAAAAATGAAAATGGACAACACTGATGGAACATTATAGTGTGTACATAACTTTCTTTTTTTTATCTGATGTTGTCATTTTCATTCATTCCTCAACTGCTTTGACAGAGTCCCCAGCTACCTAAATCCCAGAAGGACTCTAAGGAAGGATATGCTTGAGCACAACTGAGCCAAGGGCTGCTCTTCCCCTAGAGACCAGATCCAATATGTAAAGAGCAATAAAGGTATGAGGATTATCCCAGGTTGCAGCTGGACAAACATCATCCAAGGAAGTTCTGGACAAAAAGGCTTTAGAAGTTGGCAAAAATCTGGTGGAATGGGCTTTTGGTGGTTTTGGTAAAGGCAAACACACTTTTTCCTATACAAAAGTAATACAATCAGTCACCCATTTGGCTAAAGTCACTTTAGAAACTGGTTTGTCTAATTTTAATTCAGAAAAGGAAACAAGTAATTGTTCAGATTTCCTCAAATTTCTGATTCTGTGAAGATAGAAATGTTACTGTCTATGGACATCCATTAGGTGTAACACATATTCTCTTTTATTTGAGAAACTTGGAAAGATAACTGGAAGGTTGATAACCTGATTAATATTGGATTCTGACATCAACTTAGGTAGAAAGGACAGATTGGTCCATAAGGATACTCTATCCTTCTGAAAAATTAAATAAGGAGGTTTAAACCACAGAGCCTTGAGTGCAGAAGTAATAACAATTAAGAAGATAGTTTTCCAAATTAAAAAATTTAGTTCATTTACCTGGTGGTTCAAAGGATGGTTGGGTTAAAGTCTGCAAAACAATATTTAAATCACAAGGAGGAACACTGTCCTTTACAGGAGGTCTAAGTATATATGTTCCTCTGAGAAAGACTTTGCAAAATTTGGAAGATACTAAAGTTGAATTATTTACTCCTATATGAAAATTAAAAATGGCTGCTAATTGTACTCTTGCAGTTGAGGAGCTAGCCCCTTCATTGAAAATTGTAGATAAAATGTGAAGAACCTTAAAAATTGGTGCTGAAAAAGGGTCTAAATTCTTTTTATGTGCCCAAAAAAACAAATCTTTTCCATCTATTTTTGTAAACTTTTCTAGTGGAAGCTTTGTGGGATGACAGTAGGATGTGATGGACAGGGGAGGACAGCCTGTGCTGTCTATCAATCAATGGAACTGGAGAAACCATGCAATCAGCTTGAGGCCTGAAATGTCCAGATGAGTCAAGTCTGTCAGGTGAGACAGTAGGTCTGGAGTTGGATAAAGGATCAAGGGTGGATGCAGAAGATGAGGCCAAAAGAAGGGAAATCAGACCTGATGAGGCCAGTAGGGGGCAATGAGGGTAACTGTGCTTTTCAATTGAGATACTTTCTGATGAAATTCATGAATGAGGGCTAATAGGAGGTAAGCATAAAGGGGACCAGAGGGCCAAGCATGAAGTAGAGCGTCTCTCGGGGACTCCTCCATTGGGGGGATCAGGGCAAAGACTTGCTGCTTTTTTGTTGAGGGGAGATGCAAAGGGATCACAGCATGGATGGCCCCATCAACACAAAATCCTTTCTGCCATCTTCATGTTGAAAGACCACTAATGAGACATTAGAATAGACCTGAATAACTTGTCTGCAATCATGCTGGACCTCCCTGGAATGTGTGCTGCTATCAGAAAATGATTGGTTGAGATTCCCGTTGCCATACTCTCATAGCTTCTTAAAAAAAAAGGTGAGATCTCTTCTCCCTTGTTTGTTGCTGTACCAGACTACTGACATATTGTCTGTCTGAACTGCAATAGTCCCAATCTGGAGAATGTCCTGGAAGGCCTGCAATGCTGGGAGGACAGCTTTCATCTCCAGAAAATTGATATGAAAGTTGGCCTCTTTGGGGGACCATATGTCTTTGACCGTCCTTCCCAAGAAGTGCCTCCCACCCAATCTGAGAGTCATCTGTGGTCACTGTGGCCTTAGGATGAGGGAAAACAAAGTAATTGCCTTCTTGTATTTGATTGGACTGATTCTATCATAGAAGATCATGTTTACAAGCTTGCATTGTTTTGATTTGATTGGATAAATGCTGATGGAGAAGTGTCCATTGGAGGATCCTCATATGGTAACTTGCTAGAGGTACAAGAGTGATTGCCGCTGACATGGATCCCAATGCTTGAAGTATCAGCTAAGCTAAAACAGAAGAGCTTTGAATGATCTTTTTGACCTAGAAATGAATTGTTTGGATCCATGACAGAGGAAGACAAGCTATTTGAGTGGTCATATTGAACAGAGCACCAATGAATTCCAATATCTGAATTGGCTCAAGTTGAGATTTTGTTGTAGTTGACAGAAATCCCCAGATGAGACCATAACTGGAGTAGGTAATCCTGAGCTTGAACTAGAGGATGCCTGGTTGGAGTAGTTACGACCCAGTCATCTAGATATGGAAACACTGAAAATCCTCACAGTCTCAAGTGAGCTGCAACTACTACTATACACTTGGTAAACACCCTGGGGGCTGTGGTGAGACCAAAGGCCAGTGCTTTGAACTGGTAAGGACTGGCTCCCAGCCAGAAGCATAGATATCTCCTGGACTGTCAATAATTAATAATTACTGCAAGGCCTGTCACCCAACAGTCCTCAGACTCCATCGATCCAACAACCTCCGCCTCCCGTCCAGCTGGGACTACAGGCATGCTCCACTGTGCCTGTCTATTAATTTCCATATGATAGTAAGCATCCTGAAGCTCTGTCAAGCATATCCAGTGGTCCTTGCTCAGAAAAGGTGGAATGGACTGAACCATAACTATTCCAAACTTTGTTTACTGAACTGATCGATTTAGTTTGCTGAGATCCAAGATTGGTCTCCAGTCCCCTGTTTTCTTTCTTTAGCACTAAAAAGAGTATTGAAGAAGTTCTGGACTTTTTCTGGTCTGCGGGACCTCTTTTTTCTAGAAGCTTATTTCTAGTGCCGCTTCTTCCCTTTGATTGGGTATAAACATTGGGGATTCTGTTTGATACTAGTGGGGGTGGATGGGAAAATGGTATTATATAACCTCTGGATATTATCCTTTGAGCCCATGAATTTTTTTGTAATTTCTAGGCAGGCTCCAGAGATAGACAGTCAGACCTCCTTTTAGGAGCACTGGTAGGATCTGTCAGAGAACGTATCTCTGGATCCCTGGATATGCAGACCACCTCTGCCACAAGGACAGCGCTTTCCCTTAGAATTCCCCCCTCTGCCCCTGCGGTGTATCTCCACATGGATCTTGGAAGGGACACTGAGATTTTTCAACCACATTTTCAGTCCACCTTGTTAGTTAATAGAAAAAGTCCACTGAGGGGTTGAAAAATGTTCTCCCATAGCAGACAGGGTTTTCCTTCCTGTTCAGACCTAGAGAGTGTGTCTTTAACTTTGGTGCCAAATAAAGAACTTCCAACAAAAGGGGCATTGACAAAGGAGATTTGAAGGGTTCCATAAAGTCACACAAGCACATCCAGGCATGTCTTCTGATGGAAATGCCATAAACCATCACCCAGGAGGTACATTCAGCCATGTGTAAGATAAGCCTTATGGATGAATTTGAAATGGACTGAAGGGCAGCCAATTGTGAGGATATAGTGCTTTCTGCCACACACGATGTGGTCCCAGTGAGGGATATAGAAAGTTCTTTAAATCACATTCCTCTGAAGTCTCGTAAAATGTGCCATATAATTCAGTGTCCTAAGGGCAAATGTTGCTGAAGAATAGATATGCTTTCTAAACTTGTCAAGTGCCCTAGACTCCATGCTGGGGGGAGGACAGAGGAACTTTGCTCTGTTAGTTCCTTTTTAATGGCCACCACTACAATCATGGCACCAATGGGTACTCCTTTACTCCAGTTTGGCCTATCTTTAGGTGGTGCCAGGATTCTCTCTGGTCTCTTAGGAATTGGCTCAGTTGTGTCTCGTTCCTTCCCTGCCCATTGAGAGACTAAATCTATGAGCTCTTTAGTGGGCAGAGTCACCCAGGAGGTAGATGGGGCAGATCCAAAGGCCTACAGAAACACTTATTCCTCTTGGGAAGGGTTATTGGGAAACTAACCACCCCTTGGTTTTAGCAGTTCAAAGATGTCTCTAAATGAAACATCAATGGATAGTGATCTAACAGACCCTTCTGTTTCATCAAAATCAGTGTCTTCAGTGACAGACTCTTGCCTCATTGTGCACTTCCTCTTCTGGGGGATCTCCTCGGTGCTCAGGGGGGGGTATGTAAGAGATAACGATACCCTGCTGGGTGGCCTAGAGACTGGTTCGGGTTGACTGTCCTTGTGAAAAGGATGACTGAGGCTCTAGATGAAAAATCAAATGGGTCTGGGAAGTTGGAACCAAGGAGGGTAGAGCTGTCTGAAAAAAAAGTTATGTACTTACCATAACTTAGCATCTGTGTTATCCTATGTCACTATTTATCACTTCTGGGTCATAGGCTCTGACCTTGTATCTGAGGCAGCAACTTCTCAGACAGATCTTAGGCTTGAGCTCCTCCCACTCCCATAATCCTTTGCTGCCTCCAAATCCCTCAGATCGAGTTTGCCCCAAAGCTAGAAGACAGCCAGAGTAGACCTGGAGAACCAGACAGAACATCTCCACTTCCTCTAGATCCAACAGGATGGGGGAAGGAGGGAGGGATAGTGATGAATAATGACACAGGATAACACAGATGCTATGTAATGGTAAGTACATAACTCTTTATCGGATGTTATCCATGTCACTATTCCTCACTTCTGGGTCTGAGTCCCCAGCTACCATAAAATCCTGGGTAGCCTCATGGAAGGACATGCTGAAGAACTGTGGAGCCAAAGGAAGCCCTATTCCTGGAGACTAGGTCGATTTTGCAATGAGTAATTACGATGTGAGTAGTAGTCTAGGTGGCTGCAGTGCAAATCTTATCTACAGAATGTCAGGCTAAATAGGCAGCTGACCTAGCCACAAAGATAGTGGCATGAGCTCTGGCAGGTCCTGGTAAAGGCAATTCCTTAGAAGAATAAACCGTAGAAATAATTTTGGTTATGCAATGAGATATTGTAATCTTGGACACCTCCCAACCAAGTCTATTAACAGAGAAGGCCATGAACAGTTGTTCAGATTTGTGAAAACTCCTGTCTAAACAGAATTGTAATTGTCTATGTACATCAACAGTATGCAGAATATATTCTCTTTTATTGGAATGGTTGGGACAGAAAACTAGCAACTGAATGGTTTGATTCAAATTTGCTTCAGTGGCTACCTTGGGAATGGAAGAGGGATTAGTCTTGAGAGCCACTCTGTCTCTATGAAAAAACATGTATGGCAGCTTGACTGAAGAGAACTTGCAACTCAGAAACTTGCCTTGCTGATGTTATAGCCACCAAAAAGGTGGTCTTCCAAGACAAAAAACTTAATGTAACCAGTTGCAGCAGGCTCAAAAGGACTCTGCATAAGAGACTGCAGCAGAAAGGTAAGGCGGAGAGGGATCTTTAATAGGGGGCCATAGCAGGAAGACACCTTTCAAAAAGGCCTTACAAAGGCGAAAAGAAAAAGTAGATTCCTCGCAAACATGAAAATTAGAGATGCCCGCTAGCTGCAGCTTAATAGTGGAAAAGATGGCTCCATCCTGAAAAAGAGAAGACAAGAATAATAAGATGTCTGGAATTGGAGCGAGAAAAGGGATCCAGATCCTATTGATTGGCCCAGACAGAAAATCTTTTCCATTTACTATGATAGACCTTTCTGGTGGAGGCTTTCTGAGAGGCCAGAATGATATCTCTGACTGGAGAGGCAAGCCTGGACTGGTTTAGGATTATCAGAAGTGGGCAAGCCACGGAGTCAGATAAATAGTTTGAAGGTTTAGGATTAGAAGATGAGAGGGATGAGATATCAGATCAAGAAGGGGATCCATTACCCAAAGGGGGTGCTTCAGATGAGACCTGAGGAGGGAGACCCACACCTGCTGAGGCCAAATGAAGATCAAGGAAGCCTTAAGGTGATGAGTTTTCTGACGCACTCTGGGAAAGAGAGGTATAGAAGGGTAAGCGTAAAGGAGACCCGGAGGCCAATCATGAACTACAGCATCCCTGGGAGCCTCCCTGGCTGGGGGGATCAGGGTGAAGTACCTGCTGCATCTGTGATTGAGAGAAGAAGGAAACAGATCACAACTTTTTGACCCCAGTGAAGGAAGATCTCTCTCTCGCCATTGAGGGATTCAGGGACCACTCGTGAGGACTCAAGATAGCTCTGCTGAGCTTGTCTGCTACCACGTTGGTTTCCCCGGGAATGTGCATTGCAAGGAAAAAGCACCCTGAGGACATCACCCATTCCTACACTCTCATGGCCTTTCGGCAAAGCAGATAAGAACATGTGCCCCCTTGACTGTTGATGTACCACAAAACAACCATGTTGTCGGTGTGCACTGCAATGGTACCCAGAGAAAGGCAGTCTTGAAAGGCTTTCAATGTGAGATGAACTGCCCTCATCTCTAGTATGTTTATGTGTAGTTTGGTCTCTGCAGGGTACCACATACCTTGGACAGTCTTTCCCTGGCAATGCCCCCCCACCCCAGCAGGGAAGTGGCACTGGGAGGCGGAGAAAAGTGTCTACCCATGAGGATAACGAGACACTGAATCCACTAAAGAAGATGACACCTGCACACCAGAGTGAGGCAGATAGAAGTTGTCATTGGGTGAGACAGAGAAGACCACTGGACCACTAGAGTCCACCGTAGCACCCTCATATAAAACCTGGCTAATGGCACCTGACAGACTGCCACCATCATGGACCCCAAGGCCCTGAGAATGAACTGGACCTGAGGACAAGACAGATCAAGGAGACACTGAACATGGTATCTGATTAACTGTACACTCCTGGGAAGAAACACTGCAATCTCTGACACAGTGTTTAGCTGGATACTGATAAACTCCAAGTTCTGGGTCAGAATCAGATTTGACTTCGGTAGATTCATTGTAATTCCTAGCTGGTTGTACAGGTGAAGAAGGTACTCAGTGGCTGGGAGCAGTTGATGCTTCGTGGGGGCTGTAAAGAGCCAATTGTCGAGGTAAGGAAACACCTGGAATCTCTGCAATCTCAGGTGAGCTGCCACCACTGCCATGTACTTGGTGAACACCCGAGAGACTGTGGTGAGACCAAAGGGCAGGGTCTTGAACTAGTAATGATTGGCCCCTACACGGAAGCGGAGATGTCTCTGGGAGCACCTGTTTATTTTTATATGATAGTACGCATCCTGGAGATCCACAGAGCACATCCACTCATCCTTCTGCAGAACAGGCATGATGGACTGTGCAGTGACCACCCAGAACTTTGACTTCTTCATGGAGAGACTCAATTCACTTAAACCCAGGAATGGACGTAGGTCTCCCATTTTCTTTGGCACTTAAAAGAAGTGACAATATGTTCCGGGTCCTCTTTGTCCTGGCGGGACCTCTTGGATGGCTCTCTTCTGAAGAAGCTTGAGCACTTCTTGCTGAGCTAACTCCTTCTGATGGGGTGGTGCATCGGGGAGAGTTTCCTGACTGGAGGAAGGGGTGGGAAAAAGGACTAAAATAGCCCCTGGAAATAATGCTTAGCGTCCACTGATTTCTTGCAATGTCTATCCAGGCCAAAGGGTGCAGAGACAAATGACCCCAACTGCCTGCAGGGCAGGACAGTCGGGCAATCCATCAAGTGTGCTGGCAAGGTTCCCTGGAGCCCTGATTTTGTAAACCCTTTTGGCCTCTCGGGTGGCATCGACCACTGAACCCTCTCCCCTGACCTCTAGAAGAGGGTTCATACTGAGTCTCCTGAAAGGAAGACTGCAACTTTTGGAACCACAATTTCTTGATCCCTCATTGTGTCTAAGAAAAGTACTGCTGAGGGTAGAAAATTTGCTTCCCACAGCTGACAAGGTCTTCCCTTCCTGCTCACTGTGAGTCAAAGTGTCTTTGACTGATGAGCCAAAGAGAGTGGATCCATCAAAGCGGGCATTAGTGAAGGGCACTTTAAAGGATTCCACAAACCCACATAGGTGCAGCAAGATGAAAACCTGAATAGTGATGCCTGTGCCAGGTGCTCGAGAGGTGCCTTCCACAGCACTGGAAATAAACCTCATTGAGGAATTAGCGAGGGACGCAAGACTGGATAGCTTGGGAAGCTTTGTTCAAGTCCTCAGCAGGCATCAATGAAGAAAGAGGAGTGGTGAGTTCCTTAACCAAATCCCTTTGGAGGCAGGTGAAGTGTACCAAGTAATTAAGCTCTCGCAGACCAAATGTAGCTGAGGCAAAAAAACCCTTTCTATGTCTGTCAGTCACACGGGATTTGTGATTGGGGGGATGGACAGACATACTCTGTTCTGCCAACTCCTTTTTAGTGGCAGTAGCTACCACGATAGCATTAACTGGCATCCCTTTTGACCAAAACTGTCTATTCATGGGTGGGTTTAAAAAATCTGTCTGCTCGTTTGGGTATCGGCTCCACAGTATTGGGCTCCTTCCATTCCCTAATGGCGATAAGGTCTATTAGTTCATCAGCAGGGGGGCGGGACCATGGTAGACAGGCCAGTCCTGAACACCTTCAGGAACATAGACTCCTCGGATGATGGGATTGGGAAGAGCATGTGCCCTTCAATTTGAGGATCTACAGAATCTCTCTGAAGGAGACATTTTTGGGTGGAAATCTGGAATCTGGGGGACCCATCCCCTTAATCAAAGTCCGTATCCTCGGTGAGAGACTCTATCAGAGAGTCTAGATGCCTCCTCTTACATGTCCTCTTCCAGGGCACATCCTCTGAGGGGGTTCAGGGGAGGACTCAGAAGAGTGGGGACCCTAAGTGGGGAAACTCCCCCTTGAAGGCCAGTTTGGGAGGGTTGACCAGGAGCAGGATGAGAAGGCTCAACTGTCATAGATGAGGGGGGCTGAGAATTGCCCTGGAGAGCAGGGAAGGCAGCTTCAGCAGTGGAGAAGGTCCTCTCTACTGCTTGGAAGGCTGAAGAGCTGGATAATGCCCCCTCCACATTCCCTGCAGACAAGACCACTGAGAAGAGGGAGCAGAGTATGCCTCCCCCTTCAAGACCCCCCCCCAGATAATACTGGCCCCAAACTGTCGAGAGCTGAAGCACTGAGGGGCAGGGACCAGTCCAAAAAAACTGGACCAGAACCCCCCCCCCCCCACCCGCAAAGACTCCAGAGCAACTGCTCTGGTCTGGGACTCAGTCTGCTCCGAGGGAAGAAGAACAGAGCTGGTCAGTGACTTGGACAGGGCAGGGACAAGGTGGGGTCTAAGAGTCCCCATCACCTCCTCACCTTGCAACAGTCCTTGAAAGTCCAAAGCCCCTTGGGTCAGACAGGAAGACAGAAGTGCAGGGGAAGGATGCCAGGCCATTTGGGCGATGGACACAAGAAGCCCCAATTCAATTTGAGCCATGAGGAAGGACCTTATCAACTTGTCCATGTCAGATGGCAGCAAGCTCCTAGATGACCTAGAAGCGGCTAAAGACCTAGCTGGGGGAGCATGACTAGACCCCAAGGACCTCCTGTCCCTCTCAGAAGAATGGCTTCTGCACCTGGGAGCTGTAAGATGCAGCTCTTGGTCAAAATCTGATACAGAGTTCCCAGTCAAGATGGGAACCAACACTGGTCCCGGATCCATCCACTTTGGATCCAAGGGTAACTGAAGATCCAAGTGTTTAGAACTTGAATGCCTCAGATCTGAAGAGGTCAGAACTATGGCAAGTCTAGTCTGGGCCAGATCCAAAGGCTTCAATCTTGAGGCTTTGGATCTGGGAGTAGACTCTCTGAACCTCGAATCCAAGGTTCTCAGATCCGACAGTGCCGAAACTGGAGCTGGATCTGACAGCCTACGTTTCTTAGAGGAAGAAGACCAAGAGACCGAGGGAGCCTTCCTCTTGTGGTCAGAGGAACTTGGCTTGGTCGGAGACTGGTGGACCAACTACCCCCCCCCCCCCCTGAGCCATCCCTTTCAAAAGTAACTTATTGTGGTGCTCAACCAAGGCCCTGGGGTTAAATGCGGCACAAATCCCACATTCAACCTCCATGTGGTCACCAACAAAACAATAGGGGTACTCCTCGTAAGAGTCAGAAATGGGTATCTTCTGACCACACAAAAAGCACCTCTTAAACTCTGCTGGTTTGTCAGACATCAGGGAAACAACAGACTAAACACCAAAGCCAAAATGCCAACTGGAACTGTCAACCCAGGCCAAACCAAGTCAAAAACCAGCAAAAGGCAACAATTACGCTAACACAATTGGAACAAGAAAATAAACTAAGCCTAAGTTGTAACAGAAATTCTTAAGGCAGAGAAATTGGCGCCAAAAGGGTTGACAATAAGAAAAATAGTTAGAAAGGGACAGGAGGCTAACAGGCTGCAAAAACTATAAAACTAGACTCTAAAGAGACTACAAGTAAGATTAAAAGCTACAAGACAAAAATAAGGTTTGAAAATGAGCACTTATCCCACAGAATGACTCAAGCCAGAGGAAAGAGCGGCAAATGAGATCTGAGGGGTTAGAGGGTAGCAAGAGATTATGGGAGTTGAAGAAGCTTGCACTTAGGATCTGTCTGAGAAGTTGCCGGCTCAGATCTGAGGTCGGATCCTATGACCCAGAAGTGAGGAATAGTGATATGGATAACATCAGATTTCTAGCTGTCAAGAAAGGAGAAAGATCTCTCCACTACCTCGAAAGCAGAGTGCCTGGGAGAAGTGTTACCGAAAATGTGATAAGAGACCTTGGAACACAGGTGGACAGTAGTCTCTCCTTTGATAATTACATTGCCACAGTAGTCAGGAAATCCTTCTATATGGCACACCTCATCACAAAAGGTTTCTCATCCAGGAAAAAAGAGGTCATTGTTCCCCTCTATTCGTTACTCATTAGACCCATTATAAAGTGCAACGCCCCTTTTGGTATGTACCTCACAAGACATCTACAACAACTGGAAACGCCACAGAAATACCTCACAAAGAGGATTACCAGCCTCAAACAGATGCCCTATGCAGACCATCTGAAAAAACTCCATCTTTACTCCATCGCATATCACCTACTCAGAGGCGATCTCTGCCTAACATACAAAGCTATGTCAAACCCAGAGCTGTTGGACATGCTCCACTTAAAGAAATCCCAATCCCCCCGAGCTACACGCTCTAGGGACCTAAACCTTGTCACCACAATAAACAGAACATGCTGGAGGATAGATTCCTGTCCCAGAGATGTCCCATACTCTGGAACAAACTACCTATCTACATCAAAGCAAGCTCCTCGTTAGTACTCTTCAAGAAAAATCTTGATGATTGGATGGAAAATAGGAAATTCATCCTGGGGATCACCTCTGTGGCTCTGCTCGACAGGGGCTCAGGAAAATAATTTTCTTGGGTGGCGAAAGCCAGGGTACCTTTTTGGCTATGCTTGTATAGGCCCTAGGGCCAATAGCCTAGTACCTACCTATGAACCTATAAGTAGAAACTGACAGATCTGACAAGGTAGGCTTGTGGATTTTTGGCTCCCACTGTCTCACAGGCAAACCACCTGAGGAGGGAGGCAGCGCCAAGCTTTCTAACTCTGAATGCTCTGAAGGGAAGAGATGGCTCTGACAACTTCAAAGTCAAATCCAACACCCAGAGCAAGTGTTAATGCACTGACTTTGACAGTCATCTAGCTCTAAAGTACTTGGGGACGCACAGCTAAGAGACACCATATGAGTCAAAGAATACAATATCTTCAGATCTGAGGAAGACAGCTCCAAGGCTTTTGGATGTGATGGCTCTGAAATTATAGCATAGATCGGAGAAGGAGCTATGAGCAAAGGTGTGGCTCTAAGGAGATTCTCCATACCCAATGGGGCTGGAACCAAAAGAACTCCCATTTGTATCCTGAAGAATTTCCTCATCATCTTGTGCACATCTACCTTGGATAGGCTCCTGGAAAACTGAAGGTCTTGAGTGGCAGTGGGAAAACTGCTCCAGAAAAGGTTGAGGGAGCTGAAAAGTAACTGGCTCTAATAATAACTAAACATAATAGGTCTGAGGTGTTTTTCTGGATCTTGACTTCGGATACAATACATTTGGATCTGACTTTTTTGTTTAACTGGTGGCTCTGAGGATGGAGCCGAATTTAACCCCGAAGTACATTCTGGAGATCACTTACAGGATTCCTTAGAAAGGGAATTTCCTTTTTTTCAAGTCTTTTGGGGGTTTGAGCCCCAGAAGCTGTTGATGAAGATTTTGAAGAAAGGAAAACCCTGAGGATTAACATATTTTTCCTGTCAATTAGAGCACAGGAGTTGAATCTCTTACAAATGTGACAGTCCATATCCAAATGTCTTGGTCCTAAACAATTTGTTTGCCAGCTGCCAACATGGTTTCAGACCATTCCATAATACCTCAACTGCCCTGCTATCCTTTTCTGACTGTATAAACAAAAATCGTAACAATAACACTCTTTCCTCCGTTTTGTTTATCGACCTTTCAAAAGCCTTCGATATGGTCAACCATAATCTGCTTTTAGAGGTATTAAAAGCACATTCACTGGACACACAGGCATTACTCTGGTTTAAATCCTACTTAGACAACCATCATCAAGCAGTCCTTTGGGATAATATGCTGTCAACTCCCCGCCCCATAAACCTTGGAGTACCTCAAGGTTCCATCCTAGGCCCTCTTCTCTTTTCAATGTTTATTAATGACCTAAATACTAAAATTCCTCAAGCCACCTGCATTCTGTATGTCGACGATTCTACTTTAATCTGCTCTGCTAGGTCCCCAACCACATTCTAGACCCTCACCCAGTCTGTATTTCATACTGTTGAAAATTGGTTCATGCAACACTGCCTCCTCCTGAATGCAAAAAAAACAAAATTATTACTCTTTACTCCCACTCTAAAATCACCACAATTTCACTTCACTATAACCTCTAACAATGGAACCACCATATCCCCTGATACCACAACCCGTCTCCTAGGCATAACCATTGACAACAACCTTAGCTATGACAATCATATCAACACTACCATAAAATCTGTCAACAAAAAACTGGGTTCCCTGTATAGAATCAAACCCTTCCTTACACCTACAGCCAGAACCACTACAGCCCAAACTCATCTGATCTCTACCCTGCTTTATGCTTCTGCCATTTATACTAACCTTTCCAAAAGCAATCTTAACAAACTTGCCACTAGCTATAATAACGCAACCAGATTTGCTACCGACAACCCTTTTAGAGCACACCACTGTCTCAACCTCAAACAATTGGGATGGTTAGCACTTCAGCACCAACTACTCTATCATCAACTTACTATAACCCAAAAGATACTTTTCCACCCTAATAATATCCCAATCCTCAATAATCTGACTACCTCTTACAAAAACCTTACTACTCTTCGCTCAACCGATAAGCTTCTAGTTTCCACTATTAAATCTAAAAACAAAGCTGGAGACTCTCTTTTTGCTAACACAGTTGGCAAGGCCTGGAACCAGCTTCCAAGTGAACTTTCTACTCTCTCTTCCACACATCTTTTTAAAAAACATCTCAAAGAACATTTTAAAACTCACTGGCTCTGCCCCTGCACTAACCCTGACTGATCTCTCCAGCTTTACACATTCCTGCTATCCCTTTTATTTCTCTTCTCCAGGGCATTTTACTGCTAATTATTCTATGGCCTTTTTGCTGTACTATGTTGTCCTACAAAAAAAAAAAAAAAAAAAAAAAAAAAATCACACTTTCATTTATTGTAAATTTGTTCTTGATCATCCTCTTTTGCAAATATCACAAATAATGGTATTATCTGTATATGTTGATAGCTTTTCTATATTATTATTGTATAATAATGTCTTTACCTGTCTGCTTGGAGCTTTTCTCCCCGGGCCTCTACTGAAAATGGACATGTATCCAGTTAGACTAGCCCAGTCAACAAATGTAAATAAATAAATAAATAAGAATAAATAAAATAGAAGCATTCAGAATGTGCATCAGAGTTTGGAATTTTATGGCCACATGCTACACATTTCTTTTTAAAACTTGAAGCTTTATCTGACATTTTTTTAAAAAAGATATGTGAGAATAAAATGAAAGGACTGAAAGAAATATTTTTCTTTTTGTTTTAGTAGTTGAAAAAGGGAAAGACAAGGGGTTAACAGCAATGATAAGACAGAGTAATGTTAAGTACAAAAAAAAGAGATAGAATGCCATATATATATATATATATATATATATATATATATATATATATATATACACTTGAAGAGTACAGGAAGAAAGAGAAGCGTATATAATGAAATAAAGGTAAAACAGAGGCAAAGACAACAATCATAATAATAGTAATAATAATAATAATCACGGAGAAGGTAAAAGAATAATAATGACTAAACTCACAGACTTTCAAGATATTTGAAAACCCACAACTTGAGAGTTCACAATCTATGTCTAAATGCTATGGTGACAAACAAGATCTGAGGTATGTAAAATGACTAGGGCATTGTGGGTAAAGGGAGGAACTCGAGAGTTCAAGTGTTCTACGATCGGGAAGAAGCGGCCGAGTCAGATACGATGATTGGATCCAAATCCAACAGCTGAGGAATGAATGAAAATGACAACATCAGATTATAACACTTATGGAAGTACCACTGGGTAAATGAAAGAACCACTTTCCACTTAGTATCCCAAGAAGTAAATGCAGCAAATATAAGTTACAGATGTACATCCATTTCAAGTGTGCTGATTCAAGCAATTGGTGAAGATGGTAATCTTTTCAAGATAAAAGTAATTTAGTTCTTAGGTTATCATGTGGAAAATTCCCATTTGTCTCTAACTTGGACTGTAGGTGCAGAACGTATACCTCTTATCCTCTCTACAAAAAAATCAAGAAAGGTCATCATTTGCAGTTTCACAAAGACAAAACCCATTTCACTCATTCAAATGTTTTTCCGGTACTTACGTATTATCGCAACCAGATTTTCAAGCTAAAAGTATTCGCTTGTGTTTTCCTTAAATAAATGGAATTAACGGTATTAAAACTAAATAACATCTTTTCTATAAACGTTTTAATTTATAGTACTATTTAAACTTGAAAACACAGAGAAAAGAACATTTTAAAATAGCTTGACCCTCTTTTACCGCTATTTACGCATGTCAGTAAAGCATCTCTCTATGTGTTCCATTTCTCGTGCTATACAAAAGTTGTCAAAGCTCTAGTCAACAGGTTATTGAAAAGGCATATAGTTATTAACCATCTAAGTAGATTTTTGCAGTCATAGTTTTGTGAAAAATGCGACTGTGGGATTTACCTAAGACAGATAAGGAGGCAGTTCAGTTATTTCAAGTATGGAATTATACACAGTTTTAAGGAATGCAGTTCAGGACATGAAATAAAATTATACCATGGAAAACAAATATTTTGGAAATGCAACTCTGCTAAATGCTACCAGCATATAGGAGTTCGGGAAGGTAACTTTTTTGAAGGAAGTAGAATTTCTTTTATAACTGCTGTACGTTTTATATACTGTTGGTGTAAGCAGTTAATGAGAAGTTATGCACCTACCATAACGTTCCATGTTAGTTGTCTTCTCTCGCCTTCTTTCTTGCTGGATGGGTTCGGAGCCAATCCTCGGCTCCGACTCGGCCACTTACTAAAGCTCGAGAGCTAATTTTACCGGCTCGAGGCAACCCTATATCCTATGATACTAGGCGATAACTACCCAGATCTCGTTTGGTAGCTAAAGAAAAAATTATGGAATATAGTCCTCCAACTGGAGAGGAGGAGGAAAAAGGGAATAATCCCGCCAAAGAGATCAATCTAATCTAGTGACACTAGTAAGCTATTTAGCTGGAAATGCTAGATCAGGACTCTTCAAGGAAGAGGAATAATCTTCTCGGTCTGTCCAGGCTAGGGGGATGGTGGGCGGGACGCAAGAAAGAAGGCGAGAGAAGACAACTAACATGGAACGTTATGGTAGGTACATAACTTCTCAATGTTAAGTTGTCAATCTCGCCTTCATTCTTGCTGGATGGGACCGCGTCCCTAGCACCTTTATCCTGGGTGGCTCAATGGAACAGACTCTTGAGAACGGTGGAACCAAAATTTGCCCTGTTTCTGGAGGCCAAGTCCAATTTGTAATGCGAAACAAAAGTATGAGGAGAGGCCCATGTGGCTGCTGCACAAATAGTGTCTATTGGTAGTCTAGCTGGAAAAGCTGTAGATGTAGCTAGTGCTCTAGTTGAATGGGCTTTTGGCCTAGAAGTCAACTCTCTACCTCTGAGTTGATAAATGCATGTAATCACAGAGGACAGCCACCTAGATAGGGTTAAATTAGATACCGGAAGGCCTTTCCTGTTCTCTGCATACGATAAAAACAGTTGATCAGATTTCCTAATTTGTTTGGTTCTGTCCAAATAATATCGGAGTGGCGATGAACATCCAGATAATGTAGTTTTTGCTCCGCTCTATTAGTATAATTGGGGAAAAAAACTGGGAGATCAATAGATTGATTTAAGTTCGTCTGCGACGCCACCTTGGGTAAGAAAGACGGATTAGTCCTTAGAGAAACTCTGTCTTTGTGGAAGATTAAGTAGGGAGGACAAATGCAGAGGGCATGAAGCTCAGATACTCTCCTAGGAGAAGTAATGGCGACTAGGAAGAGTATCTTCCAGGAAAGAAATTTCAATGAACAGGAAGCCGCAGGTTCAAAGGGGGGAAGAATCAAGGATGTTAAGACTAAATTTAGATCTCACTGTGGTGGAGGGTCTTTGATCGGAGGCTTAAGTAAAAATACACCTCTAAGGAATGCCTTGCAAAGCTTATGGGACATGATGTCGCAGTCTGACAAGCCTATATGAAAATTTGAAATGGCTGCCAACTGAACTTTAACTGTGGAGGAAGAAGATCCTGAGTGAAAAATTTCAGCTAGGAAGTCCAAGACCAAATGAATCGGAGCAGTAAAGGGATCTATATTCCTAGCTTTTGCCCAGAAGGAGAAACGTTGCCATTTACTAGTGTAAATCCTTCTGGTGGAAGATTTAAGGGAAGCTACTATGATATCCCGGACGGGATTAGAAATCATAGGAAGCCTGGCTAGGGACGGAAGTGGAGCAACCAAGCAGTGAGGTTGAGAGAAGGTATGGATTGGTGCAGCTGCCCCGACTGGTGGGTCAGAAGATCTGGAACCGGGTCCAGATGCCAAGGTTGTACCAAAAGATAACGATGCAGGAACGGAAACCATATCTGTCGAGGCCAATAAGGGGCAATGCGAATCATCTTGGCTCTCAAGGCAGTTGCTTTCTGAATTACTTGTGGTATTAGAGGAAAAGGTGGAAAAGCATAGAGAAGTCCCCGGGGCCAATCTTGGACTAGAGCGTCTCTGGGGGGATGGCCTGGAAGGGGGAAGAGGGTGAAGAAGTCGGGGCATTTGCTGTTTTGAGGCGTAGCAAAAAGATCGCAGCAAGGAAGGCCCCACTTCTGAAAAATCTCTTCCATCACAGATTATTTGAGAGACCACTCGTGAGGCATGAGAATAGCTCTGCTCAACCTGTCCGCTATGATGTTGGACTTCCCGGGGATATGCGTTGCTATCAGAAACCGCTGAGAAGAGATTGCCCACTGACAAAGTCTGAGTGCCTCTCGACACAGGGGATAGGACTTGGTTCCGCCCTGCTTGTTGATATACCACACTACGGACATATTGTCCGTTTGGATTGCAATAGTCCCCAGGGGAAGAGAGTCGTGGAGGGCTTGCAACGTTAAAAGCACTGCTCTCATCTCCAGGACATTTATATGCAGGTGGCATTCGAAAGGTTGCCAAGTGCCATGGACCATCCTGCCCTGAAAATGCCCCCCCCCCACCCGATCAGGGAGGCGCCCAATGTAACTGTGGTGACCGGGGCGGGAGGAACAAAGGGTCTGCCTTGATGGACTTGAGGGGACAATATCCACCAGGACAGATGCCTTTTGCAAGCTGGAGTTATCATGATCTTGTGATGCATAGGGATTCGTTCAAAAGACCATTGGGCGAAAAGCATCCACTGTAGGAGACGCATGTAAAAGCAAGCAAGGGGAAGAAGTGTTATGGCGGCCGCCATAAGACCCAATACTTTCAGGGCATACCTGGCCTGAATTTTGTCGCTCTGAAGAAGAACATGGATGTGGTTTTGAATATCTAAGATCCTTAGATCTGTTCATTTTGCTGAAAGTTGTACGGTGTCCAAATTGGCGCCTATAAAGGTAATAGATTGACAAGGCGACAAGGCAGATTTTTTGAAATTTATAGAGATTCCTAGCCCTCTGCAAATGTGAATGGTGTAATCTCTGGCTTGGAGAAGTTGATGCCTGGTGGTGGCAGTGAGGAGCCAGTTGTCTAGATATGGAAACACCTGGAATCCTTGACGTCTCAGGTGAGCCGTAACCACTGCCATACATTTGGTGAACACTCTGGGGACTGTAGTGAGACCAAAGGGCAGGGCTCTGAATTGGTAGTGACTGGCCCCCAGCCGAAAGCGGAGAAACCTTCTGGAGCGCCTGTGAATTTTGATGTGATAGTACGCATCCTGAAGGTCCACTGAGCACATCCAATTGTCCTTGCCCAGAAAGGGTAGAATGGACTGTAGCGTGACCATCCGGAATCTTGTTCTCTTTACAAACTTGTTTAGTTTGCTGAGATCTAATATTGGTCTCCAGTCCCCTGTCTTTTTCGGTACTAAAAAGAACCTTGAGTAGATTCCGGATCCTGGTTGGTCTGCTGGGACTGGCTGAATGGCTCTTTTAGCTAGCAGTTTTGATATCTCTGGTACTGCTAGTTCCCTTAGACCGGGTGGAACGTCTGGAAGGGTTCCTTTTTGCTGAATTGGGGTTTGGATAAAGGGAATTTTGTAACCCTCGGATATGATCGACTGTACCCATTTGTCTTGAGTAAGGGAAAGCCAGGCTTTTGGGTACAGCGACAATCTTCCCCCGACTGCCTCCGAAAGTGGACAATCAGGCAATATCTCAGGGATGCTGGAAGGGTTTGTCAGAGAGAGGCTCCCTGCTACCCTGATTCTGCGGACCCCCTCTGCCCCTAGGGCGGCATCTGTTGTTGTTAGCCCCTCTGCCTCTGGGGGTAAACTGACCTCGTGCATCAGGCATGACTCCTTGAGATTTGCGGAACCACATTTTCCCTCCCTTCTGACCCTTGGGGTAAGGTCTTGAAGGGGTGGAGAAACGGACTCCTACGGCAGAAAGAGTCTTGCCATCTTGCTCGCATCTGGTCAAGGTGTCTTTCACTTGAGGTCCGAACAAGGTCGAACCATCAAAAGGAGAATTTGTGAAGGACGCCTTGAAGGGATCTGCAAAATTACAAAGCCGCATCCAGGCGTGATGCCTTAATGCCACTCCTGTGCCTGCGGCCCTACTCACTCCATCGGCTGCATATGAAATGAGCCGCATGGAGGAGTTAACAATAGAGTTTAGGGTTCCTAGCTGTGAGTTAATTTTATCCTGGGATCTAGCAGCTGACGGATCCTGTAAAACTTCCCCCAACTCTTTGAGAACATCTCTCTGAAGGCGGGTGACGTGACACAAGTAGTTCAGCGACCACATGGCAAAGGTCGCTGAAGAAAACATCCGCTTACCGTACCTATCCATAGTCCTGGAATCCTTGTTAGGAGGATGGATAGGTACTCAAGGATCGGCTAGTTCCTTCTTGGTGGCTGCTGCCACCACCATGGCATCAACTGGGACACCTTTTGTCAAAAATTGCCTATCAGGTGGGGCCGTAATGAATTTAGAAGGCCTCCTAGGAGTGGGTTCCACCAAATCCAGGGCCGTCCACACCTTCCAAGCCACCACATCCATAAGGGGGTCGAAAGGTGGAGACACCCAGGAGGTGGAGGGTCGAGAACCAAATGCCTCCAGGTAAACCGACTCGTCCTCGGAAGGATTAAGGGAAGGCCAGTTCCCCCTCTGCTTAAGGATTTCAAGGATGTCTGAGAAAGAGACATCCTCAGAGGGGGACCTTGGGGATCCCTCCGACTCATCCAAGTCGGTATCAGATGTAATAGACTCGGGGGAGTCTAGATGTTTCCTCTTACATGTCCTCTTACGCGGAGGCTCACCTGATGGGTCAGGAGAAGCCTCGGAAGAGGAAGATATTCCCAGTGGGGAAACCTGAGGCGTTGGATCTCTGGGCCCGGGAGCAAGACAGTGGGAAGAGACATCAACAGGCACTGTAGTGGGAGGAGCTGATGGAACTGACCGTTGACCTGGGGCTAGTACACTCCTCATCACCTCGAAGGCTCCCCCATCAGAGAGACCAGAGGGCTCCCGCTCCAAAGAGATAGGAACCCCAGGCCGCACTGACAGGGACGGCTCCGAGGCCAATGTCGGGGCCGAGCTCACCAGCGCTGACGCTCTGAGAGGGAGAATGGGGTCGGACAAGCGTCCGATGCCACTCGCCCCCTCGGAGCTGGTGAGAGAGACCAGATGCCCAGATCCCTCCAATGAAGGCATCAAGGAGGAGATCGGAGCAGAGGACGATGGAGCCGAAGGGGGAGGTATCGACTCCGACGCCACAATAGTCACGGCTCCGAACTCTGTAGGAGAGTCGAAGGAGGAATAATAGGTGGATGTGTAATAGCTACCATCTGATGAGACAGGCTATGGAGCATTTGGGCCACTGCCTGAGACTTTAATAGCCTACTCACCACTTTCTCAAAGTCGTGGTCAGAAAGCCTGGACGACCGAGAAGATCGGCTCCGATGGCTCCGCTCCGAGAGCAGGGGTGATCTCGGAGCCGAATGGATAGACTCCAACGAAGGGGATCTTGACCTCTTTCTGGAGGTGTGTGGAGCCGAAGGAGCCGAGGATACGTCGGCTCCAGCCGGAGCCGACAGTGGGTGCAAGGATTCAGCGGTATCAGCGCCGAGTGGAGCCGATACTGGAAGCTGTGACACGGAAGGATCGGCTCCAGCCGGAGTTGATCTTGTCACAGAAGGTGAGCCAGTAGCCGATGGCTTGGGACTCGGAGCCAACGGCTTTGCAGGCTTTGAGGGCTTCCCCAGAGCAGACTTAGTCGGGGAGCTCTCAGGCTTTAACAAGCCCCTCAATATTAATTTGTTTCTGCGCTCCTGCAGGACTCTTGGGCTGAATGCGTGGCACACAGAACAAGAGTCCTGCAGGTGCAGAGGTCCCAGGCAGTAAACACAAGAAGTATGACCGTCTGTCAGAGACATT
The DNA here is from genome assembly GCF_019279795.1 of Protopterus annectens. Taxonomy (NCBI): domain Eukaryota; kingdom Metazoa; phylum Chordata; order Ceratodontiformes; family Protopteridae; genus Protopterus; species Protopterus annectens. The sequence goes on along the minus strand of NC_056733.1, from coordinate 130,181,468 downwards.
TTCTGACAGCACGAGTCACACTTCTTGAAGCCTGAGACCTTTGTGTCCTACGACATAACAGTGTCAAGGGAGCACCAAAGGAAAAAACAGACACACACACAAACACCCAATCCAAATATAAAAAAAATAAATAAATAAAATAAAACAGGGATACTAACACACCCAAACACTACACAGAATCCCTGGCAGAATTAGGAAAGGGGGAGGCTTAAGGCCTAACCTAGGGGAAGGGATATATAACTGGGATAAGGGGAACCACTAACGGGAATAGGGTTTAAAATTAACCGTTACCAGTTAAAACAATAAAAGGAGTGGAACTAAGACAAAAGGGAGTGACTAAAAGTCTGAAAATTGAAAACTTACCAAGAGCCGGTAAAAACCCACCTCGCAAGCGAAAGCGGCAAACGAGATCTGGGTAGTTATCACCTAGCATCATGGGATATAGGGTTGCCTCGAGCCGGTAAAATTAGCTCTCGAGCTTTAGTAAGTGGCCGAGTCGGAGCCGAGGATCGGCTCCGAACCCATCCAGCAAGAATGAAGACAAGATTGACAACTTAACATCTAGCATTAATTTCTTTCGTGAAGAATTGGATATGGCTGACAAAACAGTTATCGACTGGAGTAATTATTTAAGGGATGTATGTACACTGGAGTTGGAAAAACAAGAGAAGAAAATGATCGGAGGGCCAGGGCATATAGTGGAAATCAACGAAAGTTTATTTACTCGGCAGAAAAATAACAGTGGTCGTATCCTACCTCAGCAGTGGATTTTTGGAGGGATCTGTAGGGAAACGAAAGAAACGTTTGTAGTAAAAGTGCCTGATAGAACTGCCTCTACAGTGTTTGACCAAATACAAAAAAACATCAAAGAAGGTAGCATTATATACTCAGACTCCTGGAAAGCATACCAAACAAAACAACTACAAAAAGCTAGCTTCAGCCATGACAAAGTTAATCACAGTTACAATTTTGTTGACCCTGACACTGGAGTGCATACACAACATACAGAAAGAATGTGGGGCTCAGTAAAGTGGAGAAACAAGAAACAGCGAGGAACTGCACGTCACCATCTACATTCCTATCTTGTTGAATATATATGGCGTGAAACACAACTATCACATTCAAAAGACTGCTTTGAAGAACTATTAAAAGCCATCGCTAACAACTTTCCTCCACAAAAAAACAGAAAATCCATACCAACAAGTACCACACCAATTAACCAGCTAACTACTTCTAAGCTCTCAACAGTAAAAAACAAAACAACACCCAGTGAACAATCCACATCTTCTGAACTATCTACACTGACAACCAATATAACAACAGCCAACTGAAGAATCCACAATTAACAATATTAAACAGTAGAGCCCTAACAGCTATGAAAATTAATGACATTCGAGTATACCGAATATACATTACAACCAAGAAAGAAGCAAAGCAGTACTCTGAATTTACTTATATTAAATTGCATATGTACCATTTAATAAATACAGTTTAACCATTAAATACTTTTTCTCAATCACTTACCTTGTCTCCATTTTCTTCTTTTTTTTTAAGTAATCCAAGAACTGAATAAAGGAAAATACAGCTGAAAAATAAATCTCCACATGTGTAACACATCCAACGATAAATCCCAAACCAAAAGCTCCTTCGATAACCCCAACGATAGCTCCAAAAGTCTTTTGCAACCAAACTAAGTTCCAATAATAGCTCCCAAAGTCCTTCGATAAGTCCAAATTAAAAAATACCATCAACTGCCCCAACGATAAATCCAAAAATCCTTTTTAACCAAACGAAGTTCAAACGATAGCTCCCAAAGTCCAAAAACACCAATTGTCCCAACGATATATTCAAAAAACCACAAACAAAGTTCCAACGATAGTTTCCCAACTCCTTCGATAGCTCCAAAACGAACACCACCTTCCAACGATACATCCAAAAGGAAAAGCACCTTGAATGATCCCCAAATCCTTCGATAACTCCTTCCGATATGAACACCTTCCAACGACAGCCAAAATCGGTAAAATCCTTCGATAAGTCCTATGCGACCATCCCCAGGCCAGTATGACCCTGACCCTGAGCAGTATCCTACCCTCACCAAGAATGATGCCACAATATAGAGACAAAATGATCAACTTTAATAATTGGCATAATTACTGGTGTCATTCTAAGGGGATCCAATGTCTGTCTGCCTGGGATGACATGCTTGACAAGCCACGCTGCTTCGCAATGGACGGCTTGCACCTGTCACCCCTGGGCTTCCGGATATTGGCAAAGGCTCTTGCCACCCCCATAGTGCCTTTTTTAGGCAAGGCTCAACTGATAAACCTACCGCCCTAGAAAACAAAAATGGAGAAAAACTAAGGGTAATACTGCTCAATGCCAGAAGTCTAAACCTCAAGATGCACGCCCTCGAAGCCCTCCTCAGTATGGAGAACATCGATGTCTGTGCTGTGACTGAAACCTGGTTCAAGGCTCCTGAGAGCACCCCAGCACTATCAGGTTATACCTCATATCATGCGTCGCCCCAAAATCCGGACGAACCACAAAAGGAGGGGAGTATCCATATTCATAAAGGATACCCACACCTCCAGGTTAGTGGCAACGAAGCATCGGTGACCATCCAGGTGCAATTAACCATAGGTAAAACTGCCCTACAGTTTGTAACATGCTACAGACCACCTTCTCAAACTCAGGAAACCCACACAGCCTTCCTGAAGACACTGGAGAGTATGAATGTCTCTCCAAACACCATCATATTGGGTGACTTCAACTACCCAAACATAGACTGGGAACATTACTCAAGCCCCAACACCCTAGCCCAAAGGTTCCTGGAGTTCATAAACTCAAATGCTATGGAACAACTAGTCACCATTCCCACAAGAGGAGAAAATATACTAGACCTGATCATCACAAACATGGGGACAAAATGCTCCACACGAAGTATATCCCTCATTGGTGAGATCAGACCATAAATTAATCTCACGGAGATCCACATCCCGCCCCACCCCCAGCAAAAAGACCACAGTGAAGAACTTCTCAAAAGCAAACTTCACACTTCTTAAGACTGGAGTGGTATCCTTCAAGGCCCCGAGCCAGTGGAAACCACAACCCACGCTGCTGAAACCTTTACAAATGCCTTCTACGAGCACCTCCAGGAATGTATGGATCAAGCAATCCCTAATAAAATCAAGACCCTTTCCACCAAAGGCAGGCGCCCGGTCTGGTGGACCCCAGCCATAAACAAACTCTACAACAAGAGGAGAAAGCTACTACATGACAGAGCAAAATCCCTAAAAGGGAAGGCATCTCTGATCAATACTAGCAAAAAACTACGATCACTCATAAAATCATCCAAGGCCAACTTTGAGAGAAAAATCGCTAATGACACAAAAGACAATCATAAGGCCTTCTTTAGCTATGTTAGAAACCTGGGTGGAAACTCCCAGATATGCTCAGAATTAGTCCAAAATGATGCAAAAATCACTGAACCCACAGACACTGCCAACATACTGGCAGACGGGTTCAGTGCAAATTTCTCCCCCCCCCCCAAAAGGAGAAATATCTAACCCACCAGAGTCTAGCCTCCCAAACATCTCAGATGCCCAGGTGAGAGCTGCTCTCTCTAAAGCAAAAAACACAGCATCAATGGGATCGGACGGTGTCCCCGGCTGTGTGCTACACGAACTCAATGAGGAACTAAACCCACACATAAGGCTGCTGTTTAATCTTAGCCTTACTACAGGATACGTACCCAAAGAATGGCGTACGGCAACTGTGGTCCCACTCCACAAAGGCGGTGCTTCTATGGACCCTGGAAATTACCGCCCCATAAGCTTGATGAGCCTTTTCTGCAAAGTTATGGAGAGGATCATAATGGAACTCATAAATAAAGACATTGGGGACCTACAGACACTGGATTCTACCCAATTTGGCTTTGTCAAGGGCAGATCCTGCCTCTTGAACTTGGTCGACTTTTTCGAAACAGTCACTAAGGCCATTGATGAGGGTAAGGCAGTTCACACAGCCTACCTTGACCTAGCAAAAGCGTTCGACACAATACCCCACTCGGGCATCATAGAAAAGCTCACCAGCTTAGATGCAAACCCATATGTCACAAGATGGGTTGCAAACTGGCTCAAGGACAGAACACACAGGGTTAGAGTTGCTGGTGCCATGTCAGACTCTAAGCCGGTCACGAGCGGTGTCCCACAGGGCTCAGTCCTGGGCCCCCTCTTGTTCGGCATTTATTTTTCTGAAGTGCAGGCAAACATAGGGGGATTGTGGCTGACAAAATTTGCAGATGACTGCAAACTGGGCACCATAATTGACACTCCATCAGACACAGACATCCTCCAGAGAGGTCTCATAGAAATGGATAACTGGTGCCAGAGCCATGGCCTTAAGCTTAATGCCAAAAAATGTATAGTCATACCCTTTGGGAAAAACAAGGTAACCCCTAATTACCACATGGACCTGGGGACCCAAGTTGACAGTAACCTCTCTTTTGACACTCACATTGCCAAAGTGGTTAGGAAGACCTTCTACATTGCCCACCTGATCATGAAGGGATTCACATCCAGATCAGGAGAGGTCATTGTACCCCTGTACTCTTCACTTATCAGACCAATGATTGAGTACAACGCCCCATTCGGAATGTACCTTACCCGACACCTGCAGCAGTTGGAAAGACCCCAAAAGTTCCTCACCAAAAGGATAAAGGGGCTCAAACATATGTCATACGATGCCCGACTGAAGAAACTCCAGCTCTATTCAGTCGCATACCGTCTGCTCAGAGGTGATCTGTGCCTGACATACAAGGCTATGTCTAACCCGGAATTAATGGACATGCTCCACCTCAAAAAATCCAAATCCACCAGAGCCACGAGAGCAAGAGACTTAAACCTCAACACGGATATAAATAGGACGTGCTGGAGGGACAGATTCATCACCCAGAGACTCCCTACACTATGGAACAGAATCCCAGTCCATGTGAGGCAGAGCCCCTCACTGACTCTGTTCAAGAGAAATCTTGACGAGTGGATGGGAGATCGTAGGTTTACCCCGGGAATCATCTCTGTATCACTGCTAGACAGAGGCACAGCAAACTAATGGGTATAGTATTCTCATCCTAAGGGGTGGTGAAAGCCACACACACTCTGGCTAGGCTTATAAATGCCCTAGTGCAGATAGCCTAGTATGAACCTATGAACCTATGAACCTTCAGACGACAGCTCTGAAATGGAAAGCACCTTCAAAGTTCGCGTATAAATATATATACCAATGTAACGCTCAACATTTTCAGCACACTACGCACCTATCCAAAAAATGTACCCATAAAAACATAAAAAAACCCCACCAATATCCCAGCATACCTTTAAACACACTACCCTTCCCTAATACACTGTCTTTTCTAAACTTTAAACTAAAGGCGGAAAGTACACTACATCGCAAAATCTGGTTGCGATAATACGTAAGTACCGTTTTTCCTTATATAGCGTCCTAAGGTCAGCTTTAACTTCTTGCTTCAGCTATGATATAAGGAACAATTAGACTACACTGTATAGCATAACCTGCTTGTTTGTTACTAACCTGTTTCTGCCCAAATGTTTTCCGTCAGTAAAGTTTCATTAAACCTGCTCTAAATCAAGTGTAAATTAATGCCTGAACAGTCATTTTGACAATTTTTTACAAAAAGTGCATGAAATGTTTGTAAAATGTTATGTTCCAAAATTAGAACAATGAGCATGAATGGGTACATGAATTTGGAATATGAAGAAAACTATGGGCAGAAAGGTTAACATACAATTTATAAGTTTATTTCATGTGAAAGTCTCTGAAATATGCTTCATGCAGGTTAAACCTGCATTTGACACACATTTTTGTTGTGTTCTTCTTACAGGCTGCACATTTATTTTGCTCTTCTGCAGGAATTATCCAATGCCATCTTTTCTCACTTGTTGGGGCACTCTGCTGGTAAGCTCTTTCGAGCTTTTTGGTCTTCCACTTCTGGAAGCCTCAGTGCCATACTTCTGTAAATATATAGCAACAACCTTTCTTTTGAAGCCAAGATAATCCAGAGTTTCAGGGTCTGATGCTTTCAACTTTCAATACAGCTGCTAGGCGTTATGCAGACTAATGTCAAGGAAGAAAAGGAAAACAGACCACCACTTCTTTGACCTTATTCCAACTCTATAACTGTCAATGTTCCAATCCATTCTATCAACTCCTCCCATGTACAAGTTGTACTTCTTTATAGTGTTTGGTGGAAGAATGACCATTTTGCGTTTTTGGGTGGAGAGCCATCGTTGGACAGACAACAGGGTCAATGCTGGTAATCATTGTGACAAGCTGATTATCATTCTAAGCTACTACCAATGAACTGAAATTACTGTCTAACAGGAATTCATATGCTCCTTGTTCCTTGAAACTCTTCTTTTGCATGACTGGACAATTCTCAATCCTATTAGTCATTACAGTTCCAGTTCAAGAAACCACTTGGCCATCCCCATGTGTTTGTCTCTTTCCTCACTGTAGTGAGATCTTGGAATTGGTATATTTAGTTAGGGTGGTGGGGGGGGCAGAGCCCCCCACATTGGGGTGGGGTGGTGACCCCCCCCCCACATTATGTTTGAAAGTGTGTGTGTGTGTGTGTGTGTGTGTGTGTGTGTGTGTGTGTGTGTGTGTGTGTGTGTGTGTGTGAGTGTGTGTGTGTGTTTGTGCTAGTGATTTCTTTCCCAGGGAAAGAAATCGCTGTTTTGAGTGTTCGCGCTTTAGTGAGTTCGCTCTTTATGTGTCGACCAAGAGGTGTTTGATGAAACACCTTTTCGGTCTTTTAATACAGACCTGATCATTCAACATAGTCATAAGCTGCTGCATCTTTGCAAATGTGTCTCTAGGGTTCAATTTGCTGTTGTCAGCACTGTGAAAATATGGCTTCATCCTTTGAAAGTGATACCCTCACAGAGTTTGCAACAGCTGGAATAAAAGTTTCCCACATCATACGCCAGCGTGGCAAATCCAGATATTCAGAAAGAAGCAAGATAGCCAGAAAACAGTGTAATTCACCCAGGTCTGTTTCAAAACTGTGATCACCTTTTACTGTTTGTCCATAAAGGGTTATCATCTCCACCATGTAATTACATATCTGTTTATCAAAGTATAATTCAGAAAGGGAAACTGAGTTAACATTTCTTGGGAACAGCTGGTTTCCTAAATCAAAATTTGGAAAATCAGGTTTCAGGTATTTTCTCACCCAGCATGCTTGTCCCCCAGATGTTGTAATGACTGTTTCCTCTTCAGATGAGGAAGAGGAATCATCCATGGTTGATCTAGACTTCATCTGTTGTGCGTTTCTTATTTTTGGTTCCTCATCACAAAATATGGAAACAGTTCTTTGCTTGTAGTGGGCTTATTTTCTTCCCTTCCATTGTCATGACTGGATCGTGTTTTTCCTTCATACACTTGGTTCTGCTTTGTGACTAACATGTTGTTCTTGGCTGCAGCGTCGTGGAACTCTCAACTTCCTCTATCTGTCTTTGATTTTTAGAATTTCCTTCCTCTTCTGCAAGAGGTGAAGATTCTTCATTGCCATCCAATGTATCACCCACATAACATGTTTGTCCAGTCTGTGTAATTACAGCATGCCCATGGGCATTGAGTTACCTGCAGCTGAGATTGTTGATGCTCCCAGACCTCTCTTCATCCATGTTGCCCTTCTGATTCATTTCCATCATCTGGTGGCTTAATATATATATATCTGGAAGGAAAAAATCTTCTTCTTCTAACATGTCAAGCACTTCCTTGACAGTATAGTGCCGGAAATAAAGATATGTATATATAATTATATCTTATAGACACAGACTGTGCCAAAATAATAGGAAACAGTATGATACTAAATGCACTTGCCATTTCTCATATTATGGGTTAGGGTTACTGCAGTTTAGAACAAAACAAAGGCATGAGAGGGTAGCCCAGAATTGATTAGGCAAATATGCTGCATCTTTCACCGTCTTCTGTTTCAGATTTCAAACCAGAAACTCAAAATATTGTGTGCCATGCCCTGTATCCATTCATTCGTAGTGTTCCATTTTCAGAACACATGCAAAAAATGCTGTATAAAGACGATGGCCCCACATGAAAACATTTTGTATGCAGACGTACATTACTACAGCAGTAAAGTAAAGCAGGTGTGAAAAATATTTTGTGATGCAGATAATACACATACATAAAGCAAAATTTCAACAGCATAAAGCAGAATGGGAGTAGTAAGAGTTAGATATGTACAAAACCTTGGAATATAATGATTCATCATCTATCACATTGTGTCACTACTCAGCTGTGCTCCATATTAACAAGGCATGCAATGGCAGAGGGTCCAGTACTTAAAAATCAGTATCAGTCCTATCTGTAGTTAGCATGGTCTGCAATGAGAGCTGAAGTTTGCAGTTAATGTATTAAAAACTAAACAAATACGCCATCTAATAGAATGAGAAGTTATGTACCTACTATAACGTTCCATGTTAGTTGTCTTCTTCTCGCCTTCTTTCTTGCTGGATGGGTTCGGAGCCATTCCTCGGCTACCAACTCGGCCTATACTAAAGCTTGAGCGCAAATTTTACCGGCTTGAGGCAACCCTATATCCCATGATGCTAGGCGCTAACTACCCAGATCTGGTTTGGTAGCTGAGAACATAGCAATTTTATCCTCCCAACCCAAGGGAGAGAAGGAAAGGGGGAAAAAGTCCCATGTGCCACTACCTGAAGATGAAGTTACCCAAGGATAACCAGTTTATGCTTCAAATTATGAAGGGTGAAGACCCTGATAAAAAGGGGAAAATCCTTTTGGTCTATCCAGGCTAGGGGGATGGCGGGTGGGACGCAAGAAAGAAGGCGAGAAGAAGACAAATAACATGGAACATTATGGTAGGTACATAACTTCTCAATGTTAAGTTGTCAATCTCGCCTTCATTCTTGCTGGATGGGACCGCGTCCCTAGCACCTTCATCCCGGGTGGCTCATTGGAACAGGCTCTTGAGAACGGTGGAACCAAAATTTGCCCTGTTTCTGGAGGCCATGTCTAATTTGTAGTGTGTAATAAAGGTATGAGGAGAGGCCCATGTGGCTGCTGCACAAATAGTATCTATTGGCAATCTAGCATGAAAGGCTGTTGATGTAGCTAAAGCTCTGGTTGAATGGGCTCTTGGCTTAGATGGTAATTCTTTACCTCTGAGTTAATAGATACAGGTAATCACAGAGGACAGCCATCTAGACAAGGTTACTTTGGATACCAGAAGGCCCTTTTTACCTTCCGCATAGGACAGAAAAAGCTGATCAGATTTCCTAGTTTTTTTAGTTCTGTCCAGATAGTAACGGAGCTGACGATGAACGTCCAGATAATGCAGTTTTTGCTCTGCCCTGTTAGAATAATTAGGGAAGAAAACTGGAAGATCGATAGATTGATTTAAATTTGCCTGAGAAGCCGCCTTGGGCAAAAAAGACGGGTTAGTTCTGAGAGAAACCCTGTCTTTGTGGAAAACTAGATAAGGAGGATGAATGCAAAGGGCATGGTGTTCTGATACTCTCCTAGCAGAAGTTATGGCAACTAGGAAGAGAGTTTTCCAAGAGAGCAACTTTAAAGAACAGGAAGCCACAGGTTCAAAGGGAGGAAGAATCAAGGATGTTAAAATCAAGTTTAAATCCCACTGTGGTGGGGGTTCTTTGATTGGAGGTTTGAGTAAAAAGATACCCTTAAGGAAGGCTTTACACAGCTTGTGGGACATGATGCTGGAATCCAATAGGCCTATGTGAAAATTTGAAATGGCCACTAACTGAACCTTTACAGTGGAGGATGAAGAGCCTGAATGAAAAATTTCCGCTAGGAAATCTAAGACTGACTGTATAGGAGCAGTGAAGGGATCTATATTCCTAGCGCTTGCCCAGAAGAAAAAACGCTTCCATTTACTAGCATAAATCCTTCTGGTAGAGGACTTAAGGGAAGCTACAATAATATCACGGACAGAATTGGAAATCAGGGGAAGCCTGGCTAAGGATGGAAGTGGAGCAACCAAGCTGTGAGGTTGAGAGATTGGAGGGATTGGTGCAGCCGCCCTGACTGGTGGGCCAAAAGATCTGGCACTGGGTCCAGATGCCAAGGCTGTTCCAAAAGGTAACGATGCAGGAACGGGAAACATATCTGTCGAGGCCAATAAGGGGCAATGAGGATCATCCTGGCTCTCAAGGCGGTAGCTTTCTGAATCAACTGAGTGATTAATGGAAAGGGGGGAAAAGCGTATAGAAGTCCCTGAGGCCAATCGTGGACTAGAGCATCTCTGGGGGGATGGCCTGGAAGGGAAAAGAGGGTGAAGAAGTCAAGGCACTTGCTGTTCTGAGGTGTTGCAAAAAGATCGCAGCAAGGAAGACCCCACTTCTGAAAAATCTCCTCCGTTACTGATTGCTTGAGAGACCACTCGTGTGGCATGAGAATAGATCTGCTCAACCTATCCGCTATGATGTTGGTCTTCCCGGGGATATGCATTGCTATCAGAAACCGCTGAGAAGAGATCGCCCATTGCCAAAGTCTGAGTGCCTCTCGACACAGGGGATAGGACTTGGTCCCGCCCTGCTTGTTGATATACCACACTACGGACATATTGTCCGTCTGAATTGCAATAGTCCCTAAAGGAAGAGAGTCTTGGAGGGCTTGCAACGCTAAAAGCACTGCTCTCATCTCCAGGACATTTATGTGCAGGTGGCATTCGAAAGGTTGCCATGTGCCCTGGACTGTCCTGCCCTGAAAATGCCCCCCCCCCACCCGATCAGGGAGGCATCCGTTGTGACAGTGGCGACCGGAGGGGAAGGAACAAATGGTCTGCCCTGAAGGACTTGAGGGGAGACCATCCACCAAGACAGATGTTTCTTGCAAGAAAATGTTATTATGATTTTGTGTGTCAAAGGAAGTTGTTGGAAGGACCACTGGGAGAAGAGCATCCACTGAAGGAGTCGCATGTGAAAGCGACCAAGGGGAAGTAGCGTGATGGCTGCCGCCATGAGACCTAACACTTTTAGAACAAACCTGGCCTGGATTCTTTTGCTCAGAAGAAGGATATGAACATGATTTCAAATATCTAAAACTCTTTGCTCGGTTAATTTTGCTGAGAGCTGTATGGTGTCCAAGGTGGCGCCTATGAAGGTAATAGACTGACAAGGCGACAAGGCAGACTTTTCGAAATTTATGGAGATACCAAGCCCTTTGCAAGTTTGAATGGTGTAATCTCTGGCAAGAAGAAACTGATGCCTGGTGGTGGCAGTAAGGAGCCAGTCGTCTAAATACGGAAACACCTGGAATCCTTGACGTCTCAGATGAGCCGTAACCACTGCCATGCATTTGGTGAACACTTGGGGGGCTGTAGTGAGACCAAAGGGCAATGCTCTGAACTGGTAGTGACTGGCCCCCAGCCGGAAGCGGAGAAACCTTCTGGAGCGCCTGTGCATCTTGATGTGATAGTACGCATCCTGAAGTTCCACTGAGCACATCCAATTGTCCTAACCCAGAAAGGGTAGAATGGACTGTAGCATGACCATCCGGAACTTCGTTCTTTTTACAGACTTGTTTAGTCTGCTGAGATCCAATATTGGCCTCCAGTCCCCTGTCTTTTTTGGTACCAAAAAGAACTTGGAGTACATTCCTGATCCTAGTTGGTCTGCTGGGACTGGCTGGATGGCTCTTCTTGTTAGCAGTTTTGAAACTTCTAGTACTGCTTGTTCCCTTTGACTGGGTGGAACGTCTGGGAGGGGACCTTTTGGCCGAATTGGGGTGTGGATAAAGGGAATTTTGTAACCCTCGGATATAATCGACTGTACCCATTTGTCTTGTGTGAGAGAAAGCCAGGCTTCTGGATACAGCAATAACCTTCCCCCGACTGCCTCCGAAGGTGGACAGTTGGGCAGCTTCTCAGGGATGCTGGAAGGGTTTGTCAGAGAGAGACTACCTGTTACCCTGATTCTGCGGACCTCCTCTGCCTATAGGGCGGCGTCTGTTGTTGATCCCCCCCCCCGCCTCTCGGGGGGAACTGACCTCTTGTGTCAGGCGTGACTCCCTGAGATTTGCGGAACCACATTTTTCCACCCTTTTGACCCTTAGGATAGGGTCTGGACGGGGTTGAAAAACTGACTCCTACGGCAGAGAGAGCCTTGCCATCTTGTTCACATCTGGTCAAAGTATCCTTCACTTGAGGTCCAAACAACGCCGAACCATCAAAGGGGGAGTCAGTGAAGGACTCCTTGAAGGGGTCTGCAAAGTTGCAAAGCCACATCCAGGCATGACGCCTTAAGGCCATGCCTGTGCCTGCGGCTCTACTCGCTCCATCGGCTGCATAGGAAATAAGCCGCATGGAGGAGTTGACAATGGAATTTAGGGTTCCTAGCTGGGAGATGATTTTGTCCTGAGACCCCGCAGCTGTTGGGTCCTGTAGGGTATCACCCAGTTCTTTGAGAATGTCTCTTTGAAGGCGGGTGAAATGGCACAAGTAATTCAGCGACCGCATGGCGAAGGTTGCTGAAGAGAACATCCGCTTGCCGTACCTATCCATAGTCCTAGATTCCTCATTAGGAGGATGGATAGGCACTGAAGGATCGGCCAGTTCCTTCTTAGTGGCTGCAGCCACCACCATGGCATCAACTGGGACACCCTTAGTTAAAAACTGTTTATCTGACGGGGCTGTGATAAATTTGGAAGGCCTCTGTGGGGTGGGTTCCATCATATCAGGGGCTGTCCACGCCTTCCGCTCCACCACTTCCATGAGGGGGTCAAAAGGCAGAGACACCCAGGAGGTGGAAGGGCGAGAACCAAACGCCTCTAGGTAAACCGACTCGTCCTCGGAAGGATTGAGGGTAGACCAGTTCCCCCTCTGCTTGAGGATTTCAAGGATGTCAGAAAAGGAGACATCCTCAGAGGGGGACCGTGGGGACCCTTCCGACTCATCCAAGTCGGTATCAGATGTAATGGACTCAGGGGAGTCGACATGCTTCCTCTTACATGTCCTCTTTCGAGGGGGTTCACCTGACGGATCAGGGGAAGCCTCGGAAGAGGAGGATATTCCCAATGGGGAAACCTGAGGCGTTGGATCTCTATGGTTGGGAATGAGAGAGTGGGTAGAGACTGCAGCAGGCACTACAGTGGGAGGAGCTGATGGAGCTGACCGTGAAGCAGACACAGGGGCCAGTATGCTCCTCATGACCTCGAAGGCGCCCCTATCAGGCAGGATAGAAGGTTCCCATTCCGAAGAAATAGGAACCCCAGCCGGCACTGAGAGGGACGGCTCCGAAGCCGATGTCGGGGCCGAACTCACCAGCGCCGAAGCTCCAAGAGGGAGAACAGGGTCGGACAAGGGTCCGATGCCACTCGCCCTCTTGGAGCCGATGAGGGAATCCAAGCGCCGAATTCCTCCATGGATGGGACCATGGAAGAGATCGGAGCAGACGACGGAGCCGAAGGGGGAAGTATCGGCTCCGAAGTCACAACGGTCACGGCTCTGAGGAGCTCCGGCTCCGAACTCAGTGGCAGAGTCAGAGGAGGAATTGAAGATGGTATGGGTAAAGCCACTGTCTGTTGAGATGGGCTGTGAAGCATTTGGGCCAGTGCCTGAGACTTTAGGAGTCTGCTAACCACCCTCTCAAGGTCATGATCAGAAAGCCTGGAAGACCAAGAGGAATGGCTCCGATGGCTCCGCTCCGTGAGCAAAGGCGATCTCGGAGCCGAGTGAATGGACTCCAGGGACGGAGACCCAGATCTCTTGCGGGTGGAAGATGGCACCGAGACTAGTGGTGCCGATGGAGCCAAAGATACGTCGGCTCCGACCGGAGCTGACTTTGGAGACAGAGTCTTTGAGGCATCGGCTCCGGCCGGAGCCAATGCAGAAGACTGCGACATAGCCCTATCGGCTCCAGCCGGAGCCAGTTGTGACGCAGTAGGTGAGCCACCAGCTGAAGGCTTGGAGCACGGAGCCGACGGTTTGGATGGCTTCGAAGGTTTACCCAGCAAGGACTTAGCCGAGGAACCTTCGGGCTTTAATAAGCCGCTCAAAATTAACTTATTCCTGCACTCCTGCAGGACTCTTGGACTGAATGCATGACAAACAGAACAAGAGTCCTGCAGGTGCAGGGGTCCCATGCAATAAATGCAAGAAGTGTGACCGTCTGTCAGCGACATCTTCTGACAGCACGAGTCACACTTCTTGAAGCCTGAGACTATAATATCTTTAGACATTAAGCTGTCAAAGAAAGAAGAATTTCTTCCTTAGAAGTTAAAACACACACACACACACTAGGTTAAAATAAAGGTTAAAAACTAACACACACCTAACTGTCCCAAAAAAAGGGAACGGGAAAAAAACGGAAAGGGCCTAAGGCATAACCTTAACGGGGGGGGGGTATAACTTTAGGGATTAGGGAATGACAAAAAATGGGACCCAACAGAGTGGTATAAGGTACTAGACTATATATTTATAAAATAAAGGGGAAAAATCCTAAGAAAGGAGAAGAAAAATTTTTAATTTTTCACTGACCTGTGGAGCCGGTAAAAAAAGCACCTCGCTAGCGAAAGCGGCAAACGAGATCTGGGTAGTTAGCGCCTGGCATCATGGGATATAGGATTGCCTCGAGCCGGTAAAATTAGCTCTCGAGCTTTAGTATAGGCCGAGTCGGAGCCAAGGATCGGCTCTGAACCCATCCAGCAAGAATGAAGGCGAGATTGACAACTTAACATCTCAGTATTCAGTACCCATGCATGAATTCATTCAGTTAATTTCTAATACTGTTTTTATCCTATTCAGGTTTGTGAAGGAGCTGAAACCCTTCCTGGCAAGCAATAGGCACATAAAGCATGGAAACAGTTATGGATGGGATGCCACTTTGTTGAAGAACACATAAAATCACACACACACAAAGTGCACAGTCACATATACACACACATAAGCAATAATTATGGAATATTGCCAGTCACCTACCCGCTTATCTTTGGGATGTGAATGGAAACCGGATACATACCTCAGAAAAAATTCACACTGACAAAGAAAGGACAGACAAACTCTACATAAAAGGCAACTGTTTGGATCTCAAGCTGGAAACCAAGTACTGTAAGTCAGCAACATTTACCAATGGACTACTATGTCATCCACTCCATATTTATGTAGACATTTACTTGAGGCAAAAGAGAAATACAAGATACTTAACTCATTTTTAGGTGACAGCAAGTTACACTAAATTGGTTAGGTGGAAAAATATGCATGCAAACAAAGCTCACCATAACACTGCACATGAAGTTTATGTTGTTTAACAGTATTTTACCTTTTCCATTCCTGATTCCTTTACAGATTTATCAACAATGTTACGAACTTCATCTTCAAATTTGTGAAGGTTTAACTTCAACAGATCTGCAAGAGTTGTTTCATCTGACATCTGAAACTGAACCTGTAAGTGCAGAAAATAAAATTTCATAAAAGTCTTTAAGAATTACATTAACGTACCATAACAGCATAGTACAAACTGAGCACAAGTTTCCTCTATGTATATATTAGCCACTTTTTTTCACTCTGAGTGTAGAATTTTGAAATAACCTTACAAATGACTTTGAACTTTTAGCCTTCAACATGATGAATGTCAAACTCTCTACTCTGTGAAATATGTATCTAGTAGTAGTGTACTGTTTTCTAAACTTTGTAGTCATGTTATTGATGCTAATCATCCATGTATTTTTATTAGCTTAATGGAGCTTATCTCACCGGGCCTCTGTTAAAAATGGACATGTATCCAGTTGGACTAGCCCAGTCAACAAATGTAAAATAAAATAAAATAAATAAATAAATAAAATAAAATGGTATCACTCAGCTTCAAGAGGTTTAGTACACTACTACTGCACATTTTTGAATGAAAAAAAAAAAGATCAAGATGTTACCTTTTAAAACAGCTGTAGCTAAGATTTGCTAATACACTACTGTCAAGACTCACAATTCTTTATTTAGCAGTCTAAAATCGAACGTGGGTTAAATGACAAAACAGAAGTATTTGCAAAATAAGACCAAAGAATCCTGTTTCTTTGAACAGCTTGCATCTGTATTTACAGTAGCTGCACTGCTATGGAGATTCTAGCCAAAGGTAAAATGTGAAATGTCTTACACTTACTGTATCTAAATACTGTGAATTATGAAACTCCAAACTCTCAAGTAACGAGTTCAAAGGTGAGTACTTAGGGCATTATGTTTTGCCACAAATGTCATAGATCATGTAAAGAACAATAAAAAACACTACAAGTTTATAGTATGGGCACATTTACATGTGAACCTATCATGAAAACAGTGAGCTCAAGAAAACAATGAAAGTATTTAGAAATCTGGCATAGAAGAATAAAGCCCTGTCTATGACCGAGACAGCTACAGTTCAGTCAGCAGGTTCAGTGCTGAATCAAGTATGTGGGGGTGGGCGGAAGTGATCAGACTTCAACAGATTACTCATCCTTGGGGAGGGAGATGTTAACAGCAGTATTAAGGATTGCAAATATCAACTACTTGTCATTATGGCTCAAACCACATGCAAGCTCCAGGGCATATGCTGACAGACATAGGAAGCCTCCCAAAAAAAAAGAAGTTATGTACTCACCATAACGTTCCATCTGAGTAGGTAAACTTCATTTGTCAGTAACCTGTGGGTTTCGGATCCGACACGGATCCAAGCCGGCAGCATACCAAGCAAAAAGATCCGAGCTCCAAGCTCCTCCCCCCCTGCCCATACTACACTGCAACCTCCTTCCAATCCTCAGATCGAGTTTGCCACTCCACACGTGACACCAACAAACTAAAACCTGAGACCCCTGAACCAAGGACAAACATCAAGCTCGTGAACTCCGAACATCGAGCTCAGCAGAAATAACCGCCAAGGTAAGGGGGAAGGAGGGAGGGATGGTTGCTGACAAATTCAAATGGAACGTTATGGTGAGTACATAACTTCTTTATCTGAAGTAGTTAACTTCATTTGATCAGCAACCTGTGGGACAGAGTCCCCAGCTACCCCGAAATCTTGGGAGGCCCTTAAGGAAGGATATTCCGGAGCACTGCAGAGCCAAAGGAAGCCCTTCCTCTAGACACCAAATCCAGTTTATAATGAGTAATAAAGGTGTGAGAGGACACCCAGGTAGCCGCTGTGCAAATGTCATCCAGAGAAACTCTAGACCAGAATGTAGCAGACATTGCCACAGAACACGTAGAATGAGCATGAACTCATACTGGTTCTGGTAAACCAAGCTCTCTATATGCTTGTAGGATACAAAGGGAAATCCACCTAGTGAGAGTCACCCTTGAAAATGGTTTCCCTAAAAAGGGCTTAGCAAAGGAAACAAAAAGTTGATCAGATTTACGAAAAACCACCGTCCTGTGCAAATAAAAACGTAACTGCCTGTGAACATCCAGCAAATGAAGTTTGTATTCCCCTTTGTTCTGAAAATTAGGGAAAAAAAACAGGCAAATTAATAGACTGATTAATGTTTGTCTCAGAAGCAACTTTAGGGAGAAAAGACGGATTAGTCCTGAGCGACACCCTGTCCTTATGAAACACTAGATATGGGGGTTTCATACAAAGAGCCTGAAGCTCTGACACTCTTCTGGCTGAGGTGATAGCTACAAGAAAAGCCGTCTTCCATGACAAGAATTTTAAGTCAACTGATGCCGAGGGCTGGAAAGGAGGTGCAACTAAGGCCTGAAGAACTGAAGTCAGATCCCATGGTGGGGACAAATTCTTAATAGGAGGTCTCAGACGAAAAGTGCCTTTCAAAAAGGTCTTACAAATTCTGGCAGCAGCGAGAGAGCCTAAATTGTACCCTACATGGAAATGGGAAATAGCCACCAGCTGGACCCTTCACTGTGGAAGGGCTGGCTCCTTGCTGGAAGATATGAGACAAAAAGTCTAATATAGCTGGGATCAGCGCGGTAAAAGGATCCAAATTTCTCTGTGAAGCCCAAATGGAAAAACATCTCCATTTGCTACAGTAAATTTTCCTGGTAGAGGATTTATGTGCCACAACCAAGATGGATTTAACAGGGGAAGAGATACCGGGGAGTCCTAGCAACTAGTGGAACTGGAGCAGCCAAGCTGTGAGCTTCAGGCTGTCCAAATTCGGAGGAAGCATTCCCGAGGGATGACGAATCAGATCTGGAATGGGATCCAAGATCCAGGGTGGAGCTATGAGATGAGACCGAAGGCAGGGAAACCAGACTTGATGAGGCCAGAATGGGGCTATGGGGATAATTCTGCTCCCCAACCGACAAGCTTTCTGTAAGAATTTTGTCATGAGCGGGAGCAGGGGATACGCATAAAAAAGATTGGGTGGCCAAGCATGAACAAGTGCATCTCTGGCGGCTTCCCCCGTCGGGGCGATTAGAGCGAAAAACTCGCTGCACTACACGTTGGATGGTGATGCGAAGAGATCGCAGCAAGGCTGACCCCACTTGAGAAAGATCTGTTCTGCTACACAAGGGGTTCAGAGACCACTCGTAGGGAGAAAGGATAGTTCTGCTCAATTTGTCTGCCAAGGTGTTGGACCGACCCGGAATGTGCGTTGCTATCAGAAAGTGGTTGGTGGAGATCGCCCATTCACAAACTCTCATGGCTTCTCGACAAAGGGGATAAGACTTGGTTCCCCCCTGTTTGTTGATATACCAGACCACTGACATATTGTCTGACTGGATCACAATAGTTCCCAGAGGAAGATAAGCATGAAGGGGCTGCAATGCTAAAAGGACCGCTCTCATCTCTAGAACATTTATATGCAGAACGGTCTCACTTTGAGTCCACATGCCTTGAACAGTCCTGCCTGAACAGTGCCCTCCCCACCCTAGGCGGGAGGCGTCCGTGGTCACCCTGGCTTGGGGTTGGGGCATAACAAAGGGACATCACTCCTGCAAATCCTGGGATCGGAGCCACCACATGAGAGAATTTCTGCACACTCTGCTCAGAGGGATCAGAAAATCTAGAGGTTGATGAAGTATTGACCACTGAACTTGCAACATCCACTGTAAAACTCTCATATGCAGACAAACACAAGGGATCAGGTTGATAGCTGCTGCCATGGACCCTAAGGCTCTCAGGACTAGTTCTGCTGGGGGTGCAGGGGATTGCAGAAATGCTAATGCATGAAGTGCCATGCTGTGTAGTCTGTCTGGAGTCAAAAATGCCCTGGCCTGAAGAGAATCTATCTTGCCCCTATGAAGTCTTGAACAGGTTGAAGGGAAGACTTCCTGAGATTTATGGTGATCCCCAGCCAAGGTGATATCTGGAGAAAGAAATCTCTGGCTAGTAAGAGTAGATGCCTGGTGGGAGCGGTGAGAAGCCAGTCGTCCAGGTACGGGAAGACCTGAATGCCCTGAAGTCTCAGGTGGGCCGCGTCAACTGCCATGATCTTGGTGAATACCCTGGGGGCTGTGGTGAGACCGAAGGGTAGGACCATGAAATGATAATGACTGGCCCCTAGCTGAAAGCAGAGGAACCTTCTGGAGCACCTGTCCATCAGGATATGGTAGTATGCATCCTTGAGGTCTATCGAGGACAACCAGTCTTCCTCCTCAAGAAGGGCAGGATGGATTGAAGCGTGACCATCCAGAACTTTTCCTTGGCAATGAACAGGTTAATTGCTGATAGGTCAAGGATCGGCCTTAGGTCCCCCGTCTTTTTTGGCACCAAAAAGAACCTGGAATAGATGACTGATCCAAACTGGTCTGGGGGCACCTGCTGGATGGCACTTTTTTCTAGCAGCTTTTGTATTTCCAAAGCCGCAGCCTCCCTCTGAGTGGGTTGGATGTCCGGGAGGCACCTTGTGTAAGGGGGTTGTTTGTGAATGGAATAGAATAGCCTATGGATATTATTCGAAGCACCCAGCGATCTGTCGTGATGGACTCCCATTGGGCTAGGTGCATCAAAGAATGCCACCTGACTGCCTCCAGAGAGGAGCAGTCGGGAAAACCCTCAGGGTTGCTGTGCAGGTCGATCTGAAAATGGTTCCCGTGACCCGAAGTTCTTCGCCCCCCCCGCCTCTGGGCCGGCATCCACCTTGTCCCCCTCTGCCTCTGGGGGAGAAGGAGTCCTGAGCATTCCGGGACTGCTGAGATTTCTGGAACCACAGCTTCTTTTGCCCTCGCTGGTTCCTAGAAAAGGACCATTGAGGGTTAGAAAAGCGAATCCCGACATCTGACAGCGTTTTCCCGTCTTTCTTGCTCTGGACAAGCGTATCGCGGACAGTTTTCCCGAACAGGGTTGAACTGTCAAAGGGTGCGTTAGCGAAGGATGCCTTGAAGGGTTCTGAGAAATCGCAAAGACGGAGCCAGGCATGACACCTTAAGGCGATACCAGACCTGCTAGCCCTAGCGGCTCCCTCGGTGGCGTGAAAGAGTAGACGCATGGACGTATTGGACACAGACTTGAGAGTGGCCATATGAGCAGAGAAGGTCCGTTTATCCTTGGCCGACATGGACTCCAGGGGAGACTCGGCGTACTCTTTCACAAGGTCCCGCTGCAGTTGAATTACATGGGCCAAGTAATTCAGCACCCTTATAATAAAGGTAGTTGTAGCAAAAGTCTGCTTTCCAAGATGGTCCATCGCCCTGGACTCCTTGTCTGGGGGGTGGACCGAGGAACTTTCCTGGGCAAGTTCCATTTTTGTGGCCACATCCACCACCATGGCATCAACCGGGGAACCTTTGCTCCAAGAAGCTCTATCTGCCGGGGGGTTCAATATTTTGTCGGGCCTTTTGGGTATTGCCTCCACAGTGTCCGTCTCCTTCTAAGCTCTGGTGGTGATAAGGTCCACCAGAGGGTTGGCTAGGGTGGATACCCAAGAGGTAGATGGACCTGTGTCAAATGCCTCAAGGAATACCGACTCATCAGAGGAAGATTTTTGGGCGGACCACCCCCCCCCCGGCGAAGGATTTCCATTATGTCTCCGAAGGAGACGTCTTCGGGGGGGGGGGTTGATTTGGGGGATCCTTCCCCTTCCTCCAAGTCGGTATCCTCAGTGAGGGACTCGGGGGAGTCCAAGTGCCTCCTTTTACACTGGCGTTTGTGAGGAACCTCCTCGGATGGACTCTTCGGGGAGGGCTCACAAATAGTTTTGTGTTCCTCCAGGGGAACTGGCTGGGGCACAATAGACATAGGCTGTCCCTGGGGGGACTGGATGAGAGAAGACAAACCCAACTGCTAGGAGGCAGGGATGGACCCCGAGGAAAGAGTGAGGGGTCTCGATCCTCTAGAGAGAACCCTCTCCACAACGTCGAACGCCGAAGAGAACCGGCTTCCCTGAATCTGGTGGTGAGGGTAGCTGCGACCCTCAGATTTGACGAAGGGATCGGAGCCGAAGTTGGAATGGCTGGACCCAAAGGGATGGTATGCCCCGACCACAATGGGGCCAATGACACACTCATCCCCTCGGATCCGACGCTCAACTCTTGGCTCCGACAACTTGGATCCAAAACCGGATCCGATAGACTCGAGGGCATGGCCGGCGTTGAGGCCGAAGGTACCATCGGCGCCGACCCCCTAACTCCGGGGCTCCTCGGATCCATAGACCCCGAAATCCAATGGAGGATCGGAGAAGGAGCTATCGGGGCGAAAAACAGAGCTGAATTCCCCGCACTGGTGGGGGGGAGCCAGCAACACTCCCATCTGCAGTTGAGTTTGTAGAAACCTTCACATCATCCAATCCATGTCTGCTTCAGAGATGTTCCGAGTTGATCTCGAGGACACCACCGATGCCGACCGGGAAGGCCAATGCGAAGATGACCTCGAGGGCAGTCGAGCCTCCTCCTCCGGCTCTGGAGAAAAATGTGGTGAATGGAGCCGAGGAGAGGATGGCCTAGTAACTTTGACAGGAGACAAAATTACCTTAGCGGGATGGGCCGTTGGATCCAACCTGGCCTGTCGCTTGTGGCCCTTCTCTCTCTCTCTATCTTTTTCCTTTTCTGTTTGTCTCGCTGTCTCCCTGTGTTTGCCTTTCATTCTCTCTTTCTTGGCCTCTCTCTCTCTCCCTGAGGCAAGGCGGGAAGGTGAGTCCCAGACAGGGGAGGAGGGCCGGAAGGCTGGACAGCCACAGCCTTATCTGGGAAAGAAGAAGTTGATTCCGTGGGTAGAAGACCCGTCAGAATCAACTTGTTCCTGCGATCCCACAGGGCTCGGGGGGGTTGAAAGCCACACAGATTTTGCAGCTGGATGACAAATGAGGCACCCCCAAGCAAACTACGCACAGAGTGTCACCGTCGGCTGATGACAGCTTGTGGCCACACTCTGTGCACTTAGAGAAAGTCACTTTCTGACTTTCCGACATAGTAAACGCACACACACACACACACACACACACACACACACACACACACACACACACACTCTACGGGTGGGAAGGGGGGCCAACACTGACAGAAAGTTAACAACTTTCTAACTTACAAAAAGCAAATATCTAGCAAGGAAAAAAACCTGTAGTGAAAGATAAACTAATAGCTATCTATAGATATATCAAAGGGGCACACACAGACCAATAAAATTCGAAAAACCCTGACAAACTTGCCTGGAGCTCAAAAATCCCATGCTGGCAAAGCCGTTGCAAATGAGATCTGGGGACTGGAAGGAGGTTGCAGTGTAGTACGGGTAGAGTTTGGAGCTCAGATCTTTTTGCTTGGTATGATGCTGGCTCGGATCCATGTCGGATTTGAAACCTCAGGTTGCTCATCAAATGAGGTTAACTACTTCAGATCCGTGGCTTCAAATGAAACATCCAGCCACTATGGAGAAGGAATTAAGTGGAGACAAAGGTGCCACTCATGCAGTTAGTGGCTTGACTGGCATCTGACTCTCACCTCTGAAGAAGAATGAATAGGCTAATACGACTCTCACTCATCAGGAAACACAGGAGCAAAAGTGTAGCTTCCCAGTTTGCGGAATGAATTGTCCAGCTATTTGCCATAGACAGGGAATGAATGGGTCAATCAGGTGCTGAGGCAAAGACCTTAAGCTGTGGGTAGTGAGGTTTAAAAAAATAAACTGGAAAGCATGGCTCAGCTGCCTAGCACAAATATCAGAATCACACACACATAAAATCACACACACATAAAAACACACACACACACGCACACACACAAACACACACACACACAAATATCTTCCTATACTGAAGTTTAGGGAATGAAGATGGAGACTAACTCACTGATGGAAGTTCTCCAATCATATCTCTGTCTAAAAGCCTTTCACAACAATAAAAGGCAAGGTTTATGCAAAACAGAAACTCGCACTATATTGGTGGTCTGAGATTAACTGGTATCTTGTGACTGCATACTTGAAACTATCAGAAAGATGTGCAGACAATATACATCATCATCTATTTAACCTGAATGAAAAAAAAACAGCAAGCCAGAGTACAGGGAACTAATTACTATCCCTAAAGTCAGCCTACAAGAAATATCCTTTTCAAATTATATTAAAACTAATGAAAAAAGGGAAGTAGAAAGTATACAACAGCAAAAGCTGAGCAAAACTAGACTATATGTATGACAGTGGTCAAAAACACTTATCCCAATGTACACATCGGCGCCTTTTCCACCATTCACTTCAGGCAGCAAATGAGATCTGTGGCATTTTGGGGAAATAAAAGGAGAATTATGGGTAGGGGAGGAGTCAGACTCCTGGATCCAAAGGTTTAAAGATGTAGAGGCTGGATCTGAGTCAGATCCAAGTCCCATTTGTTGAGTCAGACAAAATGAGCAACATCAGACCCTTTGCTAACTGAGTAATTGGACTGGTCCGAGGTCCCTTTTTAGCCACGATCCAAGCCATACAGGTAAAGACAAAGTACATAGGACACAGTAGTATATGCTTATAATGCATATCAAATAAAGCAACACATATAATACAAGTACTTGTACTTCCAAGTGTACAGCATAGACTAAATAGATCACAATTTGCTGCAGTGGCATAAATATAAATAACTAGCTCAAGGAGATGGAAAAAAGGAAAATGGTAGCATTACAGTTTATAGTAGATATAAAAGGATTGATTTAATGCAAGGTAATGATGTAAGATGAAGCTGGAGATATTGTTTAGCCTGTTTTCTGAAGAATGTACAATTGTTTTCTTTAAGAAGATGGCGATGAAGAGACTTTTTAAATAATGTAAAATTATCATTTTGTTTGGTGGCTTTACATAGAGAGCTCCAGATGTAAGGGGCTAGTACTGAAAAGGATTTTCTTTCACAGATAAGACTAACTCATCAAAGTAAAATGTTTAGCTCTTCAGACATTGAGAAAGTACTACACTCTCAGTGTCCAGTCTCACTAGTGGTAATTTCATAACTGGTGGAAATGCATTGTTGGGGAAAGTGCTTGCTGTAAAGTACAGTTATGTAACTTTCACAAACCTGTAACAGTAGATGTTCGTAGACACAGTGGAACACTGCCTTAATGACATATGGGGTAGTACTGGCCTGCTACCCTCCCTTTGGCAATCTGACAAAGCTCAGAACTCCTCCCACTGCCTGTCTGTGACGGTGAAGTACCAATTACCTTCCAGGATCAGGCAGCCCTTCACATTCACAGAGAGAACCCTTTCAGTTTTCTAGGTCCAACATGAACGGCAAATGGAAAAACAAACTTTGTTAACACCTACTTTTCCAAACCAAAATACACACACACACACAATTCATAGTAGATATAAAACACACACACACACACACACATACACACACACACACACACACACACACACACACACACACACAAAAAAACAAAAAAAATTTGCTGAACAAAAACACAACAGAAAATCCAGTAACTAACTAAATACACCCAACAAAAGGAGGTGGTTGTTGGGTATTGACAGTAAAGCAGTATGTTCTACAAACATCTACTGTTGCACAGTAAGTGGAACTTATAGAAATGTACTATGTAAAACAAACACAATGCCTTACTAGCAAATGGATAGAATCTCAAAGGGTACCCAACCTGGTAGGAAGAAGGACAAGAGTCCAGGAGCTCCTGGAGAACAGTCCTCATGAATTATGTTACGGTCCTAGAAAAAGCATCCAGTTTGTAGTGCTTTATGAAGGTATGGACAGAGGACCAATTACTGCCTCTGGAATACTTCTACAGTCCACTCCTTTGTAACATGCCTCAGAATAAAAAAAGGCCCTGGTGGAATATGCTTTTACATTGCTTGGATTCACATTTCCATGTTGGGTGTAACAAAAAATAATACCACAGGACAACAAACATGCAATGGACTGCTTAGAGCCAGGTTGACCTTTCTTTGCCTCAGAAAAGGAAATAAAAAGCCTTTTGGTCTTCCTACATGGTTTTGTCCTGTCAGGGTAGTACCTGAGCTATCTATGCAAATCCAAGGTATGAAGTATCCCCTTCCTAATTTTTAGGTTCAGGAAAGAACATAGGGGGATTAACAGACTGATTGATGGTGAATTCTTAGAGTAGATTTGGCATGAAAGAAGGATTAGTGCATAAAAAGAAGTTATGTACTTACTATTATGTTCCATCTGGGTTGTCCATTTTCATTCTTCCTCAACTACTGGGTTTGGATCCGATCCTCCGATCTGACTTGGCTAGTACTACAGCTCATGGCCAACTGAAACTCTTGAACTCCTCCCTACAGATAATGCACCAACCCCTAACATATCTCAGATCTTATTTAGGTTCATAGGTAGGTACTAGGCTATTGGCCCTGGGGCCTATATAAGCCAAGCCAAAAAGGTTCCCTGGCTTTCACCACCCAAGAAAATTATTTTCCTGTACCCCTGTCAAGTAGTGGTACAGAAGTGATCCCCGGGGTGAATTTTCTATTTCCCATTCAGTCGTCAAGGTTTTCTTAAAGAGGACCAATGAGGAGCTTTGCTTGACATGAATGAGTAGTTTGTTCCAGAGTATGGAAAGTCTCTGGGACAGGAATCTATCTCTCCAGCATGTTCTGTTTATTGTGGTGACAAGGTTTAGGTCCCTGGAGCATGTGGTTCAGAGAGATTGGGATTTCTTTAAATGTAGCATGTCCAACAACTCTGGGTTTGACATAGTTTTGTATGTTAGGCAGAGATTGCCTCTGAGTAGGCAATATGCAACTGAGTAGAGCTGGAGTTTTTTTGAGACGATCTGCGTATAGCATCTGTTTGAGGCCGGTAATCGTCTTAGTGAGGTATTTCTGTGGCCCTTCCAATTGTTGTAGGTGTCTTGTGAGATACATGCCAAATGGGGCATTGTACTCTATAATGGGTCTGATAAGGGATGAGTAGAGAGAAACAATGACCTCCTTTTTTCTAGAGGAGAACCCTTTTGTGATGAGGTGTGCCACATGGGAGGACTTCTGACTACTGTGGCAATGTGGTTATCAAAGGGGAGACTACGGTCCACCTGTGTCCCAAGGTCTCATCACACTTTCAGTGTTTAGTGAGCTACCGCTTATGTGGTAGTTCAAGGGTACCACGTTTTTCCCCAAGGGGATGACAATGCACTTCTTGGCATTGAGCTTGAGGCCATGACTTTGACACAAAGCATCTGTCTCTGTGAGGCCCTTTTGTAGAATATCTACATCATTAGGTGATTCTATTATAGCTCCCAGTTTGCAGTCATCTCAAACTTTGTTAGCCAAAGACCTTCTGTGTTGGCCTGCACTTCAGAGAAGTAGATGCCGAACAGGAGAGGACCCAGGACCGAACCCTGTGCCACTCCACTTGTCACTGGCCTGAAGTCGGACTTGGAGTTGGCTACTTTTACTGTGTGGGTTCTGTCAGTGAGCCAGTTGGCCACCCATCTTGTGACATAGGGATTTATGTCCAGTTTATTGAGTTAATCTGTAATTCCAGAGTGAGGGATGGTATTGAAAGCCTTGGCGAGGTCAAGATAGAATGTGTGCACGACCTTGCCCTCATCTATGGCTCTAGTGACTGCTTCAAAGAAGTCAATCAGGTTTAGTAGACATGATCTACCTTTTACAAACCCAAATTGAGTGGGGTCCAGGATTTGGAGGTTACCTACGTCTTTGTTTATAAGCTCCAAGATGATACATTCCATGTCCTTGCAGACAAGGCTCGTCAGGCTAATGGGGCGGTAGTTTCTGGGGTCCGTGGTGGCATCCCCTTTGTGGAGTGGGATAACCGTCGCTGTGCGCCATTCAGTAGGCACATAGCCTGAGGTGAGGCTATGATTGAACATGGTGCTTAGGTGGGGTTACAAATATAATAAAAAAAATCGAACAGACCACAGTTGAATAGTATATAGTTGAAACCAGCATTGTTTAATACACAAAGTAAGCTCTTTCACGATCTGTAATAGGCCGCTTCTTCAGATTTATACATTCAAATGAAATAATCATAGCATTTAAATAGTATCTCATCAAATCAACAATTAGAGTAAGTCAGTCAAGTCTAGTAATCAAATTAATTAAGCACTTAAAAACACAGTAAATAAATTCTGTCAAAACATTTGAAACCCTAAAAACTAATAAAACAGCAAAGTTATAAAAAACAACTAAGCTAATAGCAATAAATATCTTTCAAAAAGCTTAGTGTTTAAGTGGTTTGGCTTTAAGGAAGGGCTTAAGTGACACTGCACCATTAATCCCTGGTAGTTTATCTGCCTGCAGCAGCAAAATTTTGAAAGATATTTATTGCTATTAGCTTAGTTGTTTTTTTATAACTTTGCTGTTTTATTAGTTTTTAGAGTTTCAAATGTTTTTTCAGAATTTATTTACTGTGTTTTTAAGTACTTAATTAATTTGATTAATAGACGACTGATTTACTCTAATTGTTGATTTGATGAGATACTATTTAAATGCTATGATTATTTCATTTGAATGTATAAGTCTGAAGAAGCGGTCTGTTACAGATCATGAAAGCGCTTACTTTGTGTATTAAACAACGTTGGTTTCAACTATATACTCTTCAGCTGTAGTCTGTTCGATTTTTTTACTTTATTTGTGAAGCTCTGAGGTGAAGACTGAGCGTTTACCCAGTTACGGAACAGTTTATTCTCTATACCTAGGTGGGGTGCCAGTTTGTTCTGTAGTTCGTGCAGTACGCAGCCTGGGATGTTATCTGGCCCCATGGATGCTGTGTTCTTGGCTTTGGAGATTGTGGTCTATACTTGTTTATCTGTGATTACAGGGGCTTTGCACTCTTCCGGTATTAAGATGGGCCCTTTGGAGGGTGAGAGGGGGGTAAAGTTAGCATTGAACCTATCTGCCAGGATGTTGGCAATATTGGTTGGTTCTGTATATTTAGTGCCATTGTGCTGTAGCTCAGAGCAGATCAGAGTGTTGCCATTGAGATTCTTGACATAGCTGTGGAAAACTTTGTGGTTGTCTTTGGAATCAGTGGTGATTTTATTTTCATAACTGGATTTGGAGGATTTTATGAGGGATCTCAGCTTCTTGCTGAGGCTGACCAGGGAGTTCCTCCAATCTTGGGATTTTACTCTTTTTTGCAACAGCTTCTTCCTTCTGTTGTAGAGTTTGTTTATGGCAGGGGACCACCAGATTGGCTTCCTTTTTTTTGGAAGATAGCACCTTGGTTCTGTTAGGGATGGTACGATCCATGTACTTGTGTATGTGCTTATACAGTGCATTTGTGTAAGATTCAGCAGTCATACCTCTATTTTCCATCTGCATGAGTGTTGTGAAGCATGAAGTTGGGTTTGGAGTAGTTTTTGATGGTGGTTTCCTTAATGGGGGGTGGGATATGGATGTCTAGGGTGATTAACTTGTGGTCGGATTTGACCAGCGAGGAGTTGACCTCTGGCATGGAATATCGGTTACCGATATTGGTAATGACCAGGTCCAGGATATTGCTGCCCCTGGTGGGGGTGTGGACAAGCTGATCCAAGGTGTTGGAATTTATGAATTTCAGAAAACGTTGAGCGAATGAGTTGGTACATGAGTAGTTTTCCCAGTTGATGGTGGGGTAGTTGAAATCGCCCAAAATTAAGGTATTGGGCTGTACCTCAATATTTTCCAGTATCTTAAGAAATGAAGAGTGGGAATCCTGGGACATGTTGGGGGATCTGTAACAAGCTACAACCTGGATTGCAATCTTACCCAGTGTTACTTGCACTTGGATAATTTCAAATGCATTATGTCGAGCAACTAGCCTGGAGGTGTGGATATCCTTAATGAATATGGACACGCCTCCATCTTTAGTGTTTCAGTCCAGGTTGGGTGGCTGAAAGGTGTGGTATGAATTATAGCCACTTTCATGTATAGATGTGGTCAGCTTTTCTCTCAAGCATTTCAACCTCAATGGTTGAGGAATGACTGAAAATTGACATCAGATCACAACATCATCCCTGTGAAAAGGTAAGGTTTTCCAACCATGACAGGTTGCAGCTCAGAGACTCACCTCCTTGTAGATGTCAGAGCAATAAGCAAAACAGTTTTCCACATTAAGAACTTGAAATCAGAGTGAACTGCTAGTTCAAAAGGTGATATGGTCATTTTTTCAAGAACATAATTTAGGTCCCACAAAGGAAGAATCTGCTTGTGAGAGGGTCTCATATGCAATACTATTTTCATGAACTGTTTTGCCAAAAGAGAAGAAGAAAGAGGAAGATCCAAACAAGCAGATATGGCTGTTAAATGCACCTTAAGTGACAAATGATAAGACATTCTGAAGTAGCTCTCACAAATATTTCAAGACCAGAGAGATATTAACCTCAATGGTCCCCTCTGTTTCCATTGAAGCACCAGTTAGAAAACGTCATCCGTTTGTAAACATAAGATTTTCTAGTAGCAGGATTTCTGGCCTCCTTTAACACCTGCTGCAGATCCTCATGAAACTAGTGCCTAAACGGAGACAAGAGTGAATTATCCAGGCAGTCAATAAACAGTTTCTCCAAATCAGAGTGCACCAGTCACCCCTGAGACTGTGTGAGCAGATCCAGTGTATGAGGAAGTCTGTGGGAATTGTCCTTCGTCAATAACATTAACAGAGAAAGCAAAAATTGACTTGGCAAATGGGAGGGTCACTACGATTATCTTTGGCATTTCTCTTTGAATCTTCCTGAATGGAGGCATGTGGTCTTTGCACTGCCATTTGTAACCTCTGCTAGCAATGCTTAGCACCCACTTGTTGAAGACCACTGATGGCCAGGCTGTCTTGTTCAAAGGTAACTTGAAAGATGAGGAATCCATTGTGGGGGACTCAATAAAGGCAGAGGTGCTACACCTCAGCATAGTCATAAGTTGGGCGTGGAGGAATCTTTTTTTAGAAAAGGAATCCTTCTTGTATAACTTCATGGAGTTGTCATCCTGACATTTCTTTTTATTGCCTTGGTTCTTATCCGGAGGGGACTTCTGTTTGTTAGGCCACAGAAAGTTGCTTAGAGGAGGAGAACTCGCAAATAAGAAACATTTTCAACACCACTTCTTACATCACTTTACCTCAGTCATCCTTGTGTTTAAAGATCTGATTATTTGCTGTACCAAACACACAATTAGAATTGTGAGAGTGCAACCAAGCATACCTTTCAAGCACTACTGACAATACTGCATTTCTAAAAAACAGTATCGGCACCCTCCAAGGCACTTCTTAAGGCAGGTTTTAACACCTGAGAAACATTGGAAACAATATCTTTAACACAGACATTTGCTGTGCAGGCCACAATGCAGCAGATTCATCTAAACTGTACATGCATCTCAACATAAACTTCTACATAAAACACTGGTAGTAAAGCACTTTAAAAGTTAACATGCTGGACTGTACCAGCTTCTTATCCTGAGATTCTACCACTTGCCTAGTTTATCTTGAGGGACAATGTTAGAAGAAAATGCAGCCTTCTTATTACTAAAAGTCACTGGGGACACCAAAGCAGGATCACAGACAAAGGAGCTTGTAGGCCAGGCAAGGCTGTGCATAACCTAAAGTTCTTAAAACACTTTCTTAGGAAAATCCACAATAAAGAGAGAGGAACTTTTAGTTATGTACTTACCATAACTTTAGATGTTTGGGATCCATCTCGCCTACATTCTGTACTGATGGGTTCGGAGCCGATCCTCGGCTCTGACTCGGCACGCTATGCTATAGAGCGAAGTCTCTAATTGGCTGAGCTATTCTATATCCCAGGATGCACCACCACCAATTCCCCAGATCTTGTTTGTCCGCACACATGCACCCACACATGCACTGCTGATATAACATTGCCAGATGTTTCAAGATGAAACGGTCGAACTCGAACCGTCCGGTCTCTTCTGATCTCCAAGGCAGGGGGAAGGAGGGTGGGTATTAGGAATGTGCGAGATGGATCCCAAACATCTAAAGTTATGGTAAGTACATAACTAAAAGATGTTATGTGATCCTATCTCGCCTACATTCTGTACTGATGGGGCGGCGTCCCTAGCACCTGATTCCTGGGTGGCTCACTGGAAAACACTCCTGAGAACTGTGGAACCGAAGGAAGCTCGCCCCCGAGATGCCACATCCAATTTGTAATGAGAAATAAAGGTGTGAGGAGAGGACCAGGTAGCCGCAGCACAAATGTCACTAATGGCAAGCTTAGCATGAAATGCTGTTGAAGTAGCCATAGCTCTTGTAGAATGAGCTTTCACAGTGGTTGTAAGCTCTCTATTAGAAAGAAAATAAATATGACTGATACAGTCTCTGATCCACTTGGCAATAGTGACCTTCGTGACGGCTTTGCCCAATTTATTGTCTGAAAAGGACACAAACAACTGATCTGTTTTCCGTGTTTGGTGCGTCCTATCTAAGTAGAAACGCAATTGTCTGTGGACATCCAGTGAATGGAAGATATATTCTGCTCTGTCTGAGTAATTGGGGAAGAAAACTGGAAGTTCCAAAGACTGTTGAAGACAGAAACTAGAACAAACTTTGGGAACAAAAGATGGATTAGGCCTAAGGGATACTCTATCCTTGTGAAAAACCAGGTACGGCGGGTTGACACATAGGGCTTGAAGTTCCGAAACTCTTCTGGCTGATGTAATTGCCACCAAAAAAGCAGTCTTCCAGGAAAGAAATTTCAAGTCACAAGTTGCTGCCGGTTCGAAGGGGGAAGAGGTCAAGGCACCTAACACGAAAGTGAGATCCCATGGTGGAGCAGGATGAGAAACTGGAGGACGTAGCAGCCCAGCATCTTTCATGAAGGCTTTACACAACTTATTGCTCATCAAAGGTGGGTCTATACTTTCATGAAAATTAGAAATAGCTGCTAATTGAACCTAAATGGTAGAGACCGAAGAACCTTGACTGAATAGGGAAGCTAAGAATTTCAAAACGTCCGCCACCGGGGCAGTAATGGGATCTAATCCCCGGAGTTGGACCCAAATGGCGAATCTCTTCCATTTACTATTATACATCTTCTTAGTCGAATTCTTGTGGGCCGAGGAAAAGATATGTATAACTTCTGAGTCCAAAACCTGGTTCCTGACTATAGTCGGAAGTGGAGGAGCCAAGCTGTTAACTTCAGTGAGTGAAGGGACTGGTGAAGCTGTCCCGACTGGTGGATCAAGAGATCTGGAACCTGGTCCAGGAACCATGGACCGTCCAGTGTGTATTTCCGAAGAAATGGCAGCCAGACTTGATGAGGCCAGTATGGGGCAACTAAAATCATCTTGCACTGCAAGTGAATCGCCTTCTGGATCACCCTGGGGAGAAGGGGAACCGGAGGAAAGGCGTACAGTAAGGCGGTGGGCCAAATTTGGACTAGGGCGTCCTTGGGAAACCCCCCCGGAACCGGGGTAAGAGAAAAGAACTGTAGACATTTCGTGTTGAGGGGAGTTGCAAAGAGGTCGTAACAAGGAGTTCCCCATCTTCTGAAGATCTGAGATGCTACTCTGTCGTTCAGAGACCACTCGTGCGGGGAGAGAATGGGTCTGCTCAGTCTGTCGGCTATCACATTGGATCTCCCCGGAATGTGTGTTGCTACCAAGAAACGGTTGGTTGCAACAGCCCAATTCCATACTTTCATGGCCTCTCTGCAAAGAGGGCAGGACCTGGTCCCTCCCTGCTTGTTCAGGTACCAGACTACTGACATGTTGTTGGACTGAACGGCAATCATACCTTGGGGGAGGTAGCAGTGTAGTGCTTGAAGCGATAGAAGCACTGCCCTCATTTCCAGTATGTTGATGTGTAGGGAAGTCTCGTCGGGGTGCCACTTGCCTTGAACTGACCTGCCCAGGTAATGTCCCCCCCACCCCATCTGGGAGGCGTCCGTAGTCAAAGTGGCCACTGGAGGAGGAGGAACGAAGGATCGCCCCTGATCCAGGTTGGAGGAGGTAAGCCACCAACGGAGGTCCTGTTTGCACGTCTCCGTGATCATAATTTCGTGACTGAGAGGAAGTTCCTGATATGACCACTGGACTGACAGGAGCCACTGGAGAATCCTCATGTGTAATCTTGCTAAGGGGACCAGGAGAACGGTAGCCGACATGGAACCCAACAGTTGTAGGACCATCCTTGCTGGGGCTCGGCGTTTGAGGAGCAATGCTCGGATTTGAGATTGTAATGTTTCTATTCTCTCTGTAGGAAGATAGACCCGCATTTGCCTTGAGTCTATGTCTACCCCGATAAACCATATATGCTGAGATGGCAGCAGCACAGACTTTGCCCAATTGAAGGTGATTCCTAGGGAGGTTCCTAGAGATATAGTGGCTGCTAGGTTCTGTAATAGTAGATGCCTGGAGGTGGCAGTTAGGAGCCAGTCGTCTAGATACGGAAACACCTGGAATCTTAGACTCCTCAGGTGAGCAGTCACCACCACCAAACATTTGGTGAACACCCAGGGGGCTGTGGTGAGACCAAAGGGCAGTGCGCAGAACTGGAAATGACTGTCTCCCAGGCTGAAGCGCAGATGTCTCCTGGACGCCTGATCTACCAGAATGTGATAATAGGCATCCTTGAGATCTATGGAGCACATCCAAACACCTTTCTCCATTAGCGGGAGAATGGATTGTAAGGTGACCATCCGGAACTTGGACTTCTTGACTGATCTATTCAGGTTGCTGAGATCCAAAATGGGCCTCAAGTCCCCGGTCTTTTTTGGCACCAAAAAGAATTTTGAGTAAGTCCCTAATCCGGTCTGGTCTACGGGGACCGGTTGGATGACTCCTTTTTGAAGCAGCTTTGAAATTTCGATGGCTGCAATATCCCGTTGACTGGGTGGCGGGTCCGGGATTTTCCTGGATGGAGGGGGGGGTGTGTGAAAAGGGGATGACGTAACCTCCGGCGATGATTCGGAGCACCCATTGGTCCTGAGTGATACTCTCCCAGGCCTTTAGGTGCCTTGAAAAACGACCCCCGACTGGCTCCGGAGCTGCGCAGTCAGGCAATCCTTCAGGGATGCTGAGAGGTTGAAGAGCCATGAAAGGACTCGCTGTCTCCAGTGTTGCGGGGGCCTCTGCCGCCTCTGGGACGGCGTCTTCCTGAAAAATTCCCCCCCCCTCTGCCTCTAGAAGGGGGATCGTCCTGCTGTGAGGGGTAATTCTTCTGAGATTTACGGAACCACATTTTCCCTCCTCTTTTAGCCTTGTGATAAGGCCAAAAGGGAGAGGAAAACCGTGCTCCTACAGCAGTCAAAGTCTTACCCTCTTGTTCACAGCGGGTCAAGTTGTCCTTTACCTTGGGTCCAAACAAAGAGGACCCATCAAAGGGAGCGTCGGCAAAGGAAGACTTGAAGGCCTCCGCAAAATGACACAGGCGGAGCCAGGCTTGTCTCCGTAGAGCAACACCCGTACCCGCCGCTCTACTCGCCCCCTCGGCTGCATACGAAATGAGCCTCATGGACGAGTTCGATATCGACGATAGGGTAGCCAACTGAGAGCTAACCGTCTGGGCCAACTGCTCAGGCAGGTTACCAGAGAGGGTATCTGAGAGTTCCTTGATCAGGTCCCTCTGAAGTCTAGTGAAGTGCGTGAGGTAATTCAGAGACCTTAATGTAAAGGCTGCTGAAGTAAGGGTGTGCTTCCCGTACCGGTCCATGCTCCTAGACTCCTTATTAGGAGGATGGATGGACGTCGAAGCCTCTGCCACATCTTGCTGGGTAGCAGATACCACCACCATAGCATCTACAGCCACACCCTTGGTGAGAAATTCCTTTTCCGGGGGCGCTGACAAAAATTTGTTAGGGCGAGCAGGCACCGGTTCCACAGAATCTGGATGTTCCCACGCCCTTCGAGAGATCAAATCCAGGAGCTCATCGAAGGGCGGAGACACCCAGGAGGCGGAGGGCTGAGCCCCGAAGGCCTTGAGGAACACCGACTCGTCAGAGGAAGGGGGTTTGGTTTGCCAGCCGCCTCGTTATTTGAGGACTTCCAGGATGTCCGCAAAGGAGACATCATCCGAGGACGACTTGGGGGACCCTTCCGCATCATCAAGATCGGTGTCGGAGGTGATAGACTCATCAGGGGAGTCGACGTGCTTCCTCTTGCACTGTTTTTTCTTGGGGTTCCTCCGAAGACTCTTCAGAGGGACCTCCAGGAAGAGGGGGACCCCCAATGGGGGTGACCTCAGGCCCCAGGGCTCCGCTGTCTTGAGACAGGGGGACTACAAAGGACCCAGTCTCCATGCCTAGGGAAGGTGCCGGGGAGACGGTGGAGGTAGCCAAAGAAGATTTGGCCAAAGGACTCTTCATGGCTCTAAAGGCCGGACCCCCAGAATCCTGGGAAGGTCCGACCCCCAAAGCCATAACAGCAGACGGCACTTCCGCAGCCGACGCACCAAGAGAGAGGCTTGGAACCGAAAACATCGGTCCCAAAGCGTCACCCCCGGGGCCGACCGAAAAGGTCCGTGTACCGAACTCTGACCCGAAGGCCCGAGTAGGAGTAAGGGTCGGAGCCGACCCGGATACCTCCATCGGCTCCACCAGCACCGACTCCAATGGTGGCGAGGCTGTTGGAGGAGGAACCAAGGCTAAAGGGTGGACCATCGGCTCCGAAGCCGACTGGGCTGGAGCCGAAACTAACTTTTTGAAGACTGGAGACTGAAACAGCCTTTGGAGCACCCTGCCAATGTCCGAATCCGACATCTTGGAAGACCGGGAGGAGATCGAACGGGTCTGACTAGACTTCTCCACTGGCTCCGAAGGACTGGGGGACCGGCTCCGAATTGTCTCGATCAAAATCAGTGCCGAAAGAGACTCCATTGTAATTTCCCTCGGTGCCGAAGATGACTTCGGCGCCGAAGGGGAAGAGTCTGAGCGAACAACCCTCATCGGCTCCGAAATCAGCGGAGCCGATGAAGGTGACCTGCCTCTCGAAGCTCCAGCCATCGGCTCCCAAGCCAGAGGAGTCGAGGCTGGAGGCATCGAGGCAGACCGTTCCGCCCTCGGCTCCGAAGTCCGTGGAGCCGATGGAGAAGCCTGCCGAGATTTCTTGGTGGTCGGTTCCGACGGACTGGTCGGAGCCGATGATTTCTTTTTCTTTGATGGAGAAGAAGAGGAAGATAAGGCCTCTTCAAAAGTAGGTTTGATAAGTCCTTTTAGAATCAATTTATTTTTCCTCTCTTGGAGGACTCGAGAGGAAAAAGCATGACACACACTACAAGACTCCTGAAGGTGTTTGGGTCCTAAACAGTACACACATAGGGAGTGATCATCCGTTATGGACAGCTTGTAATTGCATCTAGTGCATTTTTTAAACCCAGAGGGTCTGTGCTCTTTTGACATAATGCCAAACAGTTAGAAAAAACAAAGGAAAAAACTGAATAACCAGAACAATTTCACTTTACAGTAAAACAGAAGTTAACAAAAGGGTCACACAACAGGAGGGCCAAGAACCCTCTAACTAAAAATGGGTACTTGACCACCTCACGAAACGCTACACAAAAGGCTCACTCACGCACGAGGGGAAGGCCCCTCTAACTTAAACGGAAACCTTTCCCTGAAATACAATTTTTTTACCACAAAAAAAATCAGAAAACTCACTCATACACAACGATAGCCGTTAAAACAGCTTTTTGGTTAAGTTTAAGAAAATTCCTGACAGAAAATTCTAATAAAGAAAGTACTTAGCTCAGCCAAGCTTGAGACCACGTCTTTGCTTTGTAAGCGGCAAACGAGATCTGGGGAATTGGTGGTGGTGCATCCTGGGATATAGAATAGCTCAGCCAATTAGAGACTTCACTCTATAGCATAGCGTGCCGAGTCAGAGCCGAGGATTGGCTCCGAACCCATCAGTACAGAATGTAGGCGAGATAGGATCACATAACATCTACAAGCTTTCCTGACGACATCCTCCAGTGATGGGATTAATGGAGGAAAGGTTTCAATTTCTGGGGCCTCATCCACTGAGATAATAAACCCTGTTAATCTTGGAGATAGCCAGAGATAGCTCCCAGCTGAAAACATCTCTAAATCTAGTCAATATCTGGGAAAAAGAAAACATCTATTTGGATACCCATACCTGTTTATCAGAGGAGCCCAAATAGTCTAACTCAGACAGATCAGAGTCCTCAGACACAAAATCTACTTTAAAAGGAGGATACTTAGCAGACTGATTTAGTAGTGGAAGCAATGGTCTTACTCATAACCTGGGTATGCACCCTGCAGTCAACTGCTTAAACACTGGATCTAGCCACAGTTTTCATCTCAGGTGAAAAAACAGAGACCGTTGTCCCATCACCTGGTGGGTCTGTTGTCTATTTTTTGGATACACTACACTAGTAGAAGAATCCCCTGGGGGGGGGGGGTATAGACACTGACAAAAGATTCTGCTCCCCTGACTTCCTCTGCACCTCAAGGGTTTAGGGTTCCCATACCTGCAGCAGGCAATGGCACAGTCCTGGAGGATGTGTCTGACCCTCATGTCATGCACAGCTGTGGTACTATAATCATCCAAGGGGACCTGGAGGTAGCAGAAAGTGAGTAGTCCAATAGCCTACCTGAAGTTAAGGCTATGGAGTCACAAATCATAGTCTGAGGCATATTTGTAATGTATTCTTTTGTTTTTTAGGTGTAGATGGTGAAGATGTTGGGGGGTCTGAGTCCACCAAGTTAGTGGGACCAAAACTAGCCAGCTCCATATCAAATACTGGCTGCACAGTCAGCCCATTAAGAAGATGGAAAAATCCATCTATCCTCTAAATAGCAATCGAAAGACTATTTCTGTAGTGATAATGTTCTGAACACATCACAAAGAACATGACAGCATTTTCAGTAACACAGTTCAATGCACAAAATGCATGCACAAAAGTCCCCTAATTTTGTAACAAAAGAACTAGTTTCAATCCAAATGAATGACTAAAAATAAATTGGACTATTTCTGCAGAGGTTACTCTTCTAAAGACTGCACTGAATTAAATGACAATTTTATTAACACAGTTCCAAGCACAAAATACATCCATAAAGGTCCCCTAACTTTGTTAAAAAAAGAAGTTATGTACTCACCATAAAGTTCCATGTGAGTTGTTCATCTTGTCTTCATTCTTACAGATGGGTTCAGAGTCGATCCTTGGCTCCAAGTCGGCCTACTACAAAGCTCGAGGTCTTCAGACAGCTCAAGGCCAAGTCCCTATCCCATGATGCACCTAGAGTTACCTCAGATCTTGT
Organism: Protopterus annectens; assembly: GCF_019279795.1. Classification (NCBI taxonomy): domain Eukaryota; kingdom Metazoa; phylum Chordata; order Ceratodontiformes; family Protopteridae; genus Protopterus; species Protopterus annectens. The sequence goes on along the minus strand of NC_056733.1, from coordinate 130,142,911 downwards.
TTGCTGCGTATAACAATACCATGTGCCATTCTATCACTCTTCAGGAGAAAACCCATAGAAAGATTGAGCAACCAGGAAAAATCCAATATCTCGGTCTTCTAAAAACCCTGGAGGGGGAAGGAGGGTGGGAAGTAAGAATGAAGGCAAGATGAACAACTCACATGGAACGTTATGGTGAGTACATAATTTCTTTATGTGAAGTTGTTCTATCTCTCCATTCATTCTTACAGATGGGTAGCGTCCCAATCACCATCTTTCTCGGGTGGCTCACGGAAGTATGTTTTTCAGGACAGTAGACCCAAAGGAGGCCATGTCCCTGGAGGCCTTGTCAACTTTGTAATGAGTGATAAAGGCAGGGGCGGCTCGTGGCATCGGGCTGCCGGACTGCAGCCCCCTCAGAATAAAAGATAGAAAGAAAAATAAAAAAAAATTATTTTTTGAAATTTGCAGACCGCGCATGCGCAGTAGTCCCGACTACTGTCGGTCTATGCGCATGCTCAAGGCAGTCCGGCAGTCCCCATAGGGGGACACAAGGAGACGTCTGTGCACTTTTAAAGTGCACAGACTCGCTAGGATTATGGGTCGCGTCCGGACTGCAAGAGCAGCAGTCAGGACTTGGGAAGTTGCATTGGGATCTCGTTGGGCTTTCCTTGGGATCTCGCGGGTCTTTGGAGTATTGTGCGGGAAGGATGTACGTTAGCTGGATATATTCAGGTAAGTGTATGGTGCTTTTTACCTTTATTTTACAACATTTATACTGGATTGTGTGTGTTTGTTGCTTATGCTTTACTGGAGAGAGAGAGAGAGAGAGTGTGTGTGTGTGTGTGTGTGTGTGTGTGTGTGTGTGTGTGTAAATGCCCCAGGTTTTTATGGTGGTGTGGTAGGGATTACCTCAGGCTTGAACCCTGTACCCTGTATGCAGGTGTTAAAGACTTGAGTTCCCTACCCACCACCATTTGTAAAAAAATTGCAGATTTTTGCCTCATATTCGATCTGATCTGTTCCTCATAATATCTGTGGTTTGTAAATGTTGCAATGCTTGATATTTGATGGTGTAGTAGTAGCATTGTTGCCTCACAGCTGCAGGTTCTTGGGTTTGATTCTTGGCTGGGGTTCCTTCTTTGTGGGGTCTGTATCTTCTCCCTGTGTTTGTGTGGGTTTGCTTTTGTGTCCTCCCATGTTACAAAGACATGTCTGCATTATTTCTTCCTGGGCCTCTGCTGAAAATTGTTTATTTGTTCCAAGTCAGACTGTCCTGATTAAAAAATGTTAAATAAAATTGACAGGCATTTGAATTTCAGACTTAAGGGTTTCTGAATGTTTAATTCCTTGCATATTTGATGGTGCAGTGGTAGTATTGTTGCCTCACAGCTATAGGTTTTCTGGTTTGATTCTTGGTTGGGGTGGCTTCTGTGTGGAGTCTGCATCTCCTCCATGTGTTTGTGTGGAATTGCTCTGGTGCCCTGCCATTTTACAAAGACGTGTCTGCAGTTTTAATCCCTGCTGAAAATTGGTTTTGTTCTGTCCGCAGTAAAATTGACAGGCATTTGAATTTCAGACTTCAGGTTTCTGAATGTTTATTTCCTTGCATAATTGATGGTGCAGTGGTAGTATCGTTGCCTCACAGGCAGCTATAGGTTTTCTGGTTTGATTCCTGGTTGGGGTGGCTTCTGTGTGGAGTCTGCATCTCCTCCGTGTTTGTGTGGATTTGCTCTGGTGCCCTGCCATTTTACAAAGACGTGTCTGCAGTTTTAATCCCTGCGTCTCTGCTGAAAATTGTTTTTGTTCTGTCCGCAGTAAAATTGACAGGCATTTGAATTTCAGACTTCAGGTTTCTGAATGTTTAATTCCTTGCATAATTGATGGTGCAGTGGTAGTATTGTTGCCTCACAGCTATAGGTTTTCTGGTTTGATTCTTGGTTGGGGTGGCTTCTGTGTGGAGTCTGCATCTCCTCCCTGTGTTTGTGTGGATTTGCTCTGGTGCCCTGCCATTTTACAAAGACGTGTCTGCAGTTTTAATCCCTCGTCTCTGCTGAAAATTGTTTTTGTTCTGTCCGCAGTAAAATTGACAGGCATTTGAATTTCAGACTTCAGGTTTCTGAATGTTTAATTCCTTGCATAATTGATGGTGCAGTGGTAGTATTGTTGCCTCACAGCTATAGGTTTTCTGGTTTGATTCTTGGTTGGGGTGGCTTCTGTCTGCATCTCCTCCCTGTATTTGTGTGGATTTGCTCTGGTGCCCTGCCATTTTACAAAGACGTGTCTGCAGTATTAATCCCTCGTCTCTGCTGAAAATTGTTTTGTTCTGTCCGCAGTAAAATTGACCGGCATTTGAATTTCCAACTTCATGTTCTTCAGAATACATAGCAGCACAACCTTTTTTTTAGCAATTTTCTAAGTTTATAAGATGAATATTTTAAATTTGTCCCTATTTTTGGGACTGTATTCCCCCATTATTGGCTTCGTCCAGGTTTTTGTGCTAAGGTTGACAGCTATGGCAAGAACTGAATTCACTGAATATGTTTGAGGGCTGTATTCCCTCATTACTGGGTTTGTCCAGGTGTTTTGTACTAAGAGGTTGACAGCTATGGTGAGAACTGAATTCACTAAATGATAGCCATTTAAGTTTCAGTCTTCCTCTCTTTTACAAAGCAGCTGATGTATGTAGTGGTATGTTACTCTGACTGTTTTTGCTCAGGGACCTTGGCAGTAAAATATATGGTGGCAACACAACATTTTATTCTAGCAACTTTCCAAGATTATACAAGCAATGTTTAATGTGTCCCTGTTTTGGGGCTTTGACCCCCCAATACATTTTGGCTTTTTCAGTTTTCTTGAGCTGCAAGTTGAGATGCAGTTGAGTATTGAGTAGATTTTACAAGGAACTGAGAGCTGCAGGGAATAGAAGTTTAGTGCTTTTACAAGTTAATACTATAGCACAACAGGTTGTGTACTTGCTTTTGATGCAGAAGGTTGTGGGTTCTACTCCCATAAGGGGTGGATGCTGCCACTGAGAATGTTCTCCTTGGTGAAGATACTAACTATGAGTTCGTTATCAGTTTGCCATCCATTTCCTCTTGCAATATTATTACTAGCTTATCATTTTTTAATGTAATATAGGCAATTTATTCCTGAGGGGCAACAGACACTTTATTTTTCGATGAAACCATGAAATATAAAGGTGATTGCTAGCAGCAACCGCTTCATTAGTTACAGATTTCTTTAATGTGGAATTATTTAGATGACTGACTTCAGAGATTGTGCATATTTACTGATAATGGACTGTAGAATTGTGCATATTTACTGATAAAGGTGGACTGTAGAATTGTGCATATTTACTGATAATGGTGGACTATAGAATTGTGCATATTTACTAATAATGGTGGACTGTGGAATTGTGCATATTTACTAATAATGGTGGACTGTAGAATTGTGTATATTTACTAATAATGGTGGACTGTGGAAGTCTGAGTAGACTTTTATGATAAATGTTCTCAACTGGGCAGTTTTGCCATTATGGGTGCATATGGTTTGTTTCATTGCTTACTGGAAAAATGTTCAAAACAAATTTAAAACACCCTCTAACAAGTGTACTGTATTGTACAAGGAATATAATTTTAGTACAATGAGGAAGGTGTATCAAAGAGCACATGTATGTTTCATATGCAAGGAGCCTATGATTCGAAAACAGCCCAAAATTAATCTTTATCTGCCACTGGCAAAATGTATTTTCTTTGAATGTGGGTTTCAATGCTGTTTCAATGAATGTGAGTTTCAAGGGCAGAGAAGTTTTAATGCTAAGTTTTCATTGTGAGACTGCATTGCTTTGTTTAACAGATGACGTAGTGTTTGTGCTGTAAAATACAAAATAAAACTTTCAAATGAAGTCCAACTCATCATAGAAGTAAAGCAGTATGCACATTAGTGTTTATGGTAAATGGAGTGACATAGCCAAGTATAATGGTTCATTGGAATGGCTGCAGAGGCTCCATTCAACCATTATTTTGTCAGGGGGGGAAGAGCAGCAAACTCAGACAGGCCCAGCTGAACTATACCTCCCAAATGTCCAGATTTTCAAAGAATGAATAGATTTTTGCTTCTTATTTTTGGTTTGTTGTTCATAAAATTTGTAGTTTTAATTCCTAAATGATTTGCCAGAAGTCACTCAATAATAAGTTTCAGACTTCATAACCTTCAGAAAAATGCATGTTAAAGTAAGAGCTGTTCTATCAACTGTCTCAATTTATACAAGAGCAATTTTTAGTACTGTTTATATGTTCCCCCAATATATTTGGCCTTGTTCAGATTTACTGCATTAACAGGTTGAGAGGTACATGCAAATAAATTGCTTTATAGAATTAGGCATAGCCAACCTCTCAACTGTCCCCAATTTTTGGCTCAAAATGTTGCTCTTCCCCCTTATAATCCCTCCAAAAATAGCAATTTTGGAAGAAAACATGGAGGGTTTACAATTAAGAAATAACTGTAATAATCAAAGTTATAGATTACTTGAAATGCATGTAGATTCTTTTATATTTTGTCAGCTGCGCAAGGTAGCAGTACTAATATTAAAGTGTCCCTTCTTTGACAGGTAGCAGCTGTATTGTGTGTCTATTTTATATTTTTGCATCACATTTTTGGTCCATTTTTCATAAAATTGTGTTTTTGGCAAATTAGTGACAAATCACTAAAGACTGAAGTTAGAAAATGACAGACATTTGAGTTTCAGATTTTATACCCTTCAGAAAATTCATACTAATGCAAGACCTATTCTATTATCTTTCTAAGTTTATTAGAGCAATATTTAAAATTGTCCTTATTGTTGGGCCTTTGTCCCACTTCTGTGTATGGCTTTGTCCAGATTTCTTGCTCTTGAGGTTGAGAGGTATGACAAATGTGTCAGGGCCATCACAGTCAGCCAGAGAGATTTCAAATTGTGACATGCTTGTTGCACCCCACTCCCCATGTAGTGACTCTGGATGTGTCCAAGCAAGGCAAGGAGTAGTTGTATCTACCTTGGATGGGGAGGACACACTGCATAAGTACTACAGTGGCTTTTCATCTGTCCTTGATTTTGCAGAATGGTCTGGTTTCTGTCATATTTTGTACTGTTGATTTATGCTTATTACTCAGATTTATGCTTATTACTCAAAGTGCCTGTTGCTCTGTGTTTTTAAGTAGCAATGCTTTAATGACCATAAGGTAAGCTTGTCTGAGATCGTAAGATGCAAGTAAGCTTTAATAAGCATACTGTTAAAGAATTGCCAACATTGAAAGCCTTTCTGTTGTTGCCATGCAGAGAATACTTGACTAGATAATGTATAAGCCTTGGGTATTAAAGGACAGGATTCCATTACTTTAAAAAGCTCATTACACTTGTTGGAGACTTCCAGTCATCTCTACAGACTTTACCCGTAAACTAAACAGAATGCCAATCATGTGTGGTCCATAACCTGTACAGTAATCCTTTAAGCAATGTATCTTGAGCTTGTTTCTTGTTTGCTTTTCATTTTTACTTTTATCATGTTTTCCCCATGAAACAAGTTGTCAGGCAGCAGGTCTTTTGGATAAGAAACATTTTTACAAGTGGGGGCATCACATAGATTTCTACTTTCGGCATGTTACTTGGTACTTTAATAAAGCTGAATATATTATAATTAGGACTGCAGTGCAAGGAGAAGTGGTTTGAGTTGAGTGCTTCTGGTTTTTCTTATACTTGATTTTGACTGGCATTCCAGTAATGTATTTAAAAAGTAATTTATTTTTTCATGCCTCACAACCTTTTGTTTCCATCTAAATATTAAGTAAGCTGTCATGCAGCCAATGCATTGAAATATTTTTATTCTTCTACACTTATTTTTGTCTTGATTGGACTTTCATAATGATGGTTTGCCACCCAGGGCAGCGTAGTTAATTAAAGTTAGTTTTTTGTAGTTTTGTGCATAGCTCCTCCCCTTTCTGGTTGACCACACCCCCTCCCCTTGACCCCACCCATTCCGCTGTCTCCTGCAGCCCCCCTGTGATTTGAAGTCACCAGCCGCCACTGGATAAAGGTATGAGGTTTTGACCAAGTGGCTGCTGCATAAATATTGTCTATAGGAAGCCTAGCAGAAAAGGCAAAATATGTGGACACTGCTCTGGTAGAATGAGCCTTAATTTTGCATTGTAAAGGTAGATTAGCAGCTGAATAAGTAAATGTGATACAATCAGATAACCATTTAGACAGAGTTGTTTTTCCCACTGGCATACCTTTTCTGGAATCTGAAAAGGAAACAAAAAGCTGTTCTGATTTTCTGAACTCTTGTTCTATCGAGGTAAAATCTGAGCTGTCTATGAACATCAAGCTTGTGCAGCATATACTCCAAGTTGTTGGTGTGTTTGGGAAAGAAAACTGGCAAATCTATGGTCTGGTTAATGTTAGTTTCAGTACAAACTTTGCGTAAAAATGAAGGATTTGTTCACAAAGACACTCTGTCAGCATGGAAAATCAAATAAGGAGGCTTTATGGAAAAGGCCTGAAGTTCTGACACTCTATGGGCAGATGTGATGGCTACTAAAAAGATAGTCTTACATAACAAATATTTCAAATCGCATGGGAAAGCTGATTCAAAAGGTGGCAGAATAATGCGTGAAAGCATAAAATTTAGATTCCATGGAGTATAAGGGGATTTCTCAGGTGGCCTGAGATAAAAGGTCCCTTTGAGAAAGGTTTTGGCTAGTTTGTGTGACATGTTTAATCCTTCAAAGTCAAGGTGAAAATTAGAGATAGCAGCAAGCTGAACCCGAACTGTTGCTGCTGCAGCTCCTTTATTGAAAAGTATAGTCAAGAACTCTAATATGGAGGCAATAGGGGCTTGGTAGGGATCAATGTTATTTTGAGAAGCCCATATAGAAAATCTTCTCCATTTGCTAAGATATAGCTTCCTAGTAGAGGACTTATGAGAAGTTATAAATATATTTTGCATTTCATTTGATTGGTTATGGGACCTGGCTACATTGGGAATTGGAGCAGCCAAGCTGTCAATTTCAGGGAATGAAGAGAGGGAAGAAGAGCCCCCGATGAATGCGTCAGAATATCTGGAACTGGGTCCAGAATCCAAGGCTCTTCTAACTGATGAAGTCGAAGAAAGGGGAACCAAATCTGATGAGGCCAATGAGGGGCTATTAGAATGATGGTCCTTCCCACGGCTTTTGCTTTCTGCAATACTTTGGATATCAAGGGAATTGGTGGGAATGCATAGAGGAGACCCAGAGGCCAGTCATGCACGAATGCGTCCCTTGGGGCTGCTCCCGGAGGGGGAATTAGGGCAAAGTAGCTTCTGCATTTTGTGTTCATGTGGCTGGCAAAAAGTTTGCAGCAAGGCTGGCCCCACCTGCGGAAAATTCTCTCCGCTATTTCTTTCTTGAGGGACCACTCGTGAGGCAACAAAATTACCCTGCTCAGTTTGCTGCTATCTCACTGGAATTCCCCGGGATGTGCATTGCTAACAGAAAGCGCTGGGTGGATGTAGCCACTGCCATACTCATAGGGCCTCATGACAAAGGGGATAGAACCTGTTTCCTCCTTGTTTGTTCAAGAACCAGACCACCGACATGTTGCCCGTCTGAATCACAATTGTTCCCAGAAGTAGAAAGTCCTGCAACACTAAAAGTACCGCTCTCATCTCCAGGACATTGATATGCAGATGTGTCTCCTGTTCGGTCCATGTGCCTTCGGCTGTTCTTTCCTGAAAATGCCCCCCGCCCTATCAGGTAAGCATCCGTGGTCACTGTGGCCGCTGGTGGGGGTAGGACAAAAGGATGACCTATCGTTACATGAAGAGAGGTCAACCACCACTGAATATCCTTTTTGCATGTGTTTGTGATCATTATGAGATGAGACATTGGGAGCACTTGGTAAGACCATTGGGAGCTCTTGGTAGGACCACTGAGTGAATAACAGGCATTGCAGAATCTGCATGTGCATGTGACCCAACGGTATCGCTAATATTGCAGCTGCCATCATGCCTAGCAATTTTAGCACATCTGATGCTGGAGCCTTGTCTTTGGATATAATATTGTGGACCTGCTGATGAAGTAGTAAAACTCTTTCTGCTGGAAGTCTCAAAGTGGTGGTGGTGGTGTCCAATTCTGCTCCGATAAAAACGATACGTTGCAATGGTGATAAGGCAGATTTTTCTGAATTTATTGTAATGCCCAGATGACTGCAGAGAGAAAGAGTGGTGTCCCTAGTATTAGCTGATGTCTGGTGGTGGTGGTGAGGAGCCAATTGTCTAAGTACGGAAACACCTGGAATCCTAAATGCCTCAGGTGAGCCATGACCACTGCCATACATTTGGTGAATACTCTGTGGGCTGTAGTGAGACCAAAGGGCAAGGCACAAAACTGGTAATAATTGGCTCCCAGCCTGAAGTGCAGATGATCCCTGGATGGTCTGGTCATTTTTATATGGTAGTATGCATCCTGTAGATCTATTGAGCACAGTCAAATTGTGTTTCCCCAAAAAGTGAAGTATTGACTGAAATTATACCATCCGGAACTTCTCTTTCTTGGCAGATCTGTTTAGTCTGCTGAGGTCCAAAATAGGTCTCCAGTCCCCTGTCTTTTTTTGAACTAAAAAGAATCATGAGTAAGTTCCGGATCCTGTCTGGTCTGCTGGGAATGGTTGGATGACTCTTTTTCTTAGCAACTTTTGGACCTCTGCTGTTGCTTGTTCCCTGTCACTGGGTGGAACGTCCGGGATTTTTGTTGTCAATGGAGGGGGAGTGGCGAAAGGAATGAAGTATCCTCTGGAAACTATACTCTGTACCCAGTTGTTGTTTGTTATTTTGAGCTAGACATCTGGATACAAAGATAAGCGACCCCCGACTGCCTCCAGTGTAGGACAGTCGGGCCTCCTTTCAGGAGCACTAGTAGGGCTTCCCAAAGAACTGGTCTCTGTCGCCCTGATTTTGCAGACCCCCTCTTCCGTGAGGGCAGAGTCTTCCATTATTGCCCCATCCTCTGCCCCTGGAGGGGGTTTCACCACATGTGTCCAGAAAGGCTCCTTGAGCTTTTCAGAACCACATCTTTCCTTCCTTTTGACCCTTGGGGTAGGGTCTAGTAGGGGTGGAAAAATGGACTCTGACAACAGACAGTCTTTCCTTCCTGCTCACACCTGGTCAAGGTTTCCTTAACTTTGGGCCGGAATAGGGACGAGCCATCAAAAGGAGTCTTGACAAAGGATGACTTAAAGGGCTCTGCAAAGGAACAGAAGTGCATCCAGGAATGTCTCCTGCAAGCAATTCCTGTACCCGCTGCCTTACTTGCTCCATCGGCTGCATACGAAATGAGATGCATGGACGAGTTCACTATGGAATTGAGGGTAGCAAGCTGGGAGTCATCTTTGTCTGAAGCTCCTGCAGCTACCATACCCTGAAAAGTATCTCCAAGCTCTTTAAGGAGGTCTCTTTGAAGTCTTGTAAAATGAGTGAGATAGTTCAGTGAATGCATGGCAAAAGTCGCTGAACTGTATGTGCGCTTCCCGTATCTATCCATGATCCTAGAGTCACTGTTAGGAGGATGGATAGATGAAGAAGTTTCTGACATCTCTTTTTTGGTGGCTGCCACTGCCACCATGACATCAACTGGGTCTCCCTTGGTGAGGAAAGACTTTTCCTGGGGTCAGAAATAAATTTATTGGGCCTCCTAGGGACAGGCTCCATGGTGTTCGGAGACTCCCACACCATTCGTGAGACCAGCTCCATGAGCACATCAAAGGGCGGAGACACCCAAGAGGTGGAGGGTTGATACCCAAAAGCCTTCAGGAGAACCGACTCATCTTCAGTAGAGTTGGTGGACTTCCAGCCACCCCTCTGCCTAAGGAATTCTAATATCTCAGCAAATGAGATATCTTCAGAGGGGGACCGTGGGGACCCTTCTGATTCATCTAAGTCAGTGTCTGACGTGAGAGACTCCTGTGGGAAGTCTAGATGCTTCCTCTTGCAAATTCTCTTCCTGGAAACCTCATCAGAGGGAACCTCTGGTGAGGTCCCGGAAGAGCAGGGGCCACCCAGTGAGGCTACTTGAGGCTCAGGGTCTCTACGCTTCAACAGGATCTGTGAGGCAAAAGTGGAAAAGGACACCTTTGGGGAGGATGTAGTCGGACCCAAAGTTGTAGATGTTTTGGGAGACATCACTCTCCTCATGGCCTCAAAGGCACCTCTGCTCCAATGAGAAGGGACTACTGGATCTGAGGAAACCATCGGTCCCCTCGGCACTAGGACAGTGGGCTCAGAACCAGAGGTAGGAGCCGAGCTCATCCAAGCTGAAGCCCCAAGAGGCAAAGTCGGAACCAAGTCAGTCCGACTATCCTCCCCGGACTCGACCAGAGAGTGTCGGCTCCAAGACTCCTCGATCGGCGCCGAGGATGTCTGAGTAAACCAATGGCACTGGAACAGGCGTCGGTTCCGAAGGCTCAACAATCATCAGGACCAACTCCTCCGGCTCCAAAGGACCGGTATGGCTTGGAGGAGGAAATTAAGTTGATGGCAATACAGACTTCGGTTCCGAAACTGCTTGGGTCGGAGTCGATAAAAATTTCGCAAACGCCAGTGCCTGTAGCAACATCTGCACCACACGATCCAAATCCAAATCGGAAAGGCTGATCGAGGAGCGAGATGAATGGATGGATGGAGGCACTGATTGAAGAATTGGAGATTTTAGTACCTCAGATACCGGTTCCAGGACTGGGGACCAGCTCCAAAAAGACAAGATGCTCAGCTCCAAGGGCTGTGGAGCCGACGTCTATGTTTTTTTTGGATTTTTTTATTTCTGAAGAAGTAGAAGCCTTAGAAGACTTTGAAGATTTACTAGACCTGTTCTGGTCACTCAAAGCTTCCTGAAATTATGGTCTGAGAAGTCCTCGATCTATGAGCTTTCTCTTTCTCTCCTGAAGAACTCTGGAAAAGAAAGAATGACAAATGGAACATCTTTCCTGTAGGTGCAAGGCTCCCAGACAATACACACAATAGACATGGCTATCTGTAACAGACATTTTCTGTCCACATTTTGGACACTTTTTAAAGCCTGACTTAGGATGCTTATCTCTATCCTGGTCAGCCATAATGAACTATACCGTATCAAGAAAAAAAAAAAAACTACTGTAGTATAACAAAGACTAGACACACCCAAAGCTAGTTAAATAAGCCCTAAACAACTATGGGCTAAATATGCTGTGACTAAACTGTCACTATTAAAATGCACAAACACACTCACACACACACACACACACACATACACACACACACACACACACACACACTATTTATTTAAACCACTCTAAATAAGCTATATATATATATATATATATATATATATATATATATATATATATATATATATATATATATATATATATATAAACAAAATACTGTGACTAACTGTCATTGTTCAAAAGCATACAAATTACTTATTTAAACAACTCTAACTATAACAGGACTACAGAAAAATGAAGGCCAAAAGAGAGTTATATATAATGAAGAAAAAGCACACCAAAGGGAAAGGGAATATCACTATAAAGCTATAAAAGCTAAAGGTATTAAACACTAACTCTAAAAGTAGAGAAATAACAATATTAGCTAGTAATATTTAGTAAAGAAAATTGTACTGGCACGAGCTATGCGAGGAACCTCCGATCTATTGCAGCGGCAAACTAGATCGGAGGTAACTCTAGGTGCATCATGGGATAGGGACTTGGCCTTGAGATGTCTGAAGACCTCGAGCTTTGTAGTAGGCCGACTCTGAGCCAAGGATCCTCTCCGAACCCATCAGTAAGAATGAACGGCAAGACAGAACAACTTCACATTATTAGTTTCAGTCAGAATTAATGGATACAGCCTAAACAGTAATAGACAAGAAATAAATCCCAAACTGATGAAAAATTTCGGTCAGAAATGTTTAACAATGAAAATGGAATCAAAATCACAATTTAAGTGAAAAAAGTAAATGCTGCCATCCTGCTCAATCACCTCACATAACCATAACTCCAAAGAAAAATGCACTATCAGCTGTTTTCCTATCAAAACTTCCAAATGAAGCTTTTAACATGCCTTAACTGTGGTAGTAAAAAAAAAAGTATAAACAAAATTTCTAATCAGAAAAAAATCAAAGTAGCAGAATGCACTACTGAAGCACTGATAGAAAAAGAAGAGAAAGGAAACACAAAATGAAAGGAGTTTCTTATCTGAGCTCTGCAGCTGATGTCACTCAGTTTGACAGCAGTACTATCCCAAGAGATCTTTCTCTGACTGTGGCACAAGAAAACTGGAAGGGTTCTCTCTGTGAGCGCAAAGGGCTGTCCTGGTCCTATTAGGTAATTGGTTCTTCACCCTCACAGACAGGCAGTGGGAGACGTTCTGAGCTTTGATAGACTGCCAGTGAGAGGGACACAGAGCACTATTATCCCATATGTCAGTACACAGTGTGTTTGTTGAACATCAGTATATCCTTGAGAAGAGGTCAGTGCAGCAGTAAATCATAACATTCAGGTTTATTCACTAACAAGGCTGTGTTGGTCTGTACATGTTTTCTGTTCTATAATTTTGTGAAGGCAAGTGCTGGGCTTGCAGAGTGAAGGTTCTAATGCTCAGTGGTATGAAGTTCCCATATAAGTAGCATTGACCTGTTTTTCTTATAAGCAAGTTATAGCTAAACAGAAATATTTTGTGGAAGACAGACTTTTCAAAAGTGGAATGAAATAAGTTCTTTCAGTACAAGCATTTTTGTGAGCTATGCGACCTCATGTTTTTTTTTTCCTACATTGAAAGTTATGTCTTACTATAACTTGGCATCTGTGCTGTGCATCTTCATTCTTCCTCATGACTGGGTCTCGGATCTGACCCTCAGATATGGCTTGGACACATTTTCCAGACTTGGATCTGACTCAAGCTCTTCTCCGTACCTGTAATGCACTACACCAACCCCACAACCTCAAATTGAGTTTGCTGATTCACTATCCATTAACTAACAAGGACAGGACAGACTAGAGAAAAGGTAACTGAGGTTCAGACTCAGGAAATAAGTGTCCTGCAATCTTCCTTAGATCCTCTAGAAGAATAAGGCAGGGGATGGTTGGATGGGAAACTGAGGAAGACTGAAGATGGACAATACAGATGCCAAGTTATGGTAAGAAATAACTTTCTAATCTGATGTTGTCCTCTTCATTCTTCCTCACGGTTGGGTCAGACTTCCTAGCTACATGATTCCTGGGTGGACCTCATGGAGGGATGTGCCTGAGTACCGTCAAGCCAAAGGAGGTCCTGCTTCTAGATACAATATGCAATTTATGTGTGCAACAAAGGTGTGATTATTTGACCAGGTGGCTCCCACACAAATACCATCAATGGAAATCCTGGATGAAAAAGCAGAAGTACCCATAGATCTAGTAGAATATAATACGCTCTGGGAGGTCAAGGTTATTCCAAACTTGTCAGAATAAATGAAAGTGATACAGTCAGTGATCCATTTCACCAGTGTGACTTTTAACACTGCTTGACCTAATTTGCTAGTAGAAAAGGCTTTAAACAATTGGTCTGACTTCCTGTGCTGCTTTGTTCTATGCAAATAAAAACATAGTTGTCTATGAACATCAATAAGCTGTAGAATGTCCTCTCCCTTGTTGGAAAAGTTGGGAAAAAATACCGGTAACTGAATAGATTGGTTAATATTGCTTTCTGTGGCTACTTTAGGCATAAAGGAGGGATTATAGAGCATAAACCCAAAGGCACACCACTGGCTCGGATAACAAACAAAACTCTTTATTAGAAGCATAACAATAAGCGCTTTCACGTTGCATGGAAAGCTTCTTCAGACTTAATAAAGTTTAAAATCAAACTGCCTTTTAAATAGCTCTTTATGCATCACATGACTAGTAAATACCTGCAATTAAAATAAAAATAAAGGCTTAAAGTGATAGCTGTATATATTTCCAGGTATATGCAATCCATGTGTGTATGTGGGCATAGAATACATATATAAAAATATCATAATAGTCCATTTAAAAACCATACAGTACTCTAAAATATACATATAAAAGGCATAAATAAAAAAAAGTATAAATAAATTATTAAAAAACATACTGATAAAAACTTACTAGATGGCAGCATATCAATAAAACGTGTACAGGAGAAGGCATAATCATGACTGAACTGTCTACCTAACACTGTATCAAAAGACACTAAACCGTTGTCACAGGAAAATAGAATAAAAAATATATATCTAGAGCTACTAAGGGAACTACTAGCATAATCTCTTATGGGTAATGTATAAATAATGACATATATATTGTGTGCAGATTACCAAAAAAACCCAAAACACAACAATAGCATAAAAATACAAACTAACAATGTGGTGTATAGTCCCCCATTGAAAGATATGACTAGGACTATAAAACTAAGTAAAATTCCCTAACAGTTGACTGGTCTATCTTTCAGAAAAGGTTTCAAGCTAACCTTTTCATTGAGGTCATGTCCCTTATCAGCCTGATATCTTAGGATCCATTTATTCTCTTCCTTTTTGGTATAGTTCTTAATATCCCCTAGACTAGTACTGGTTCTAATAAGCTCTATGACCAAAAAACTAAATTTGTGACTTAAATCATTACTGATAGTGTATCTCGCTAGGGCATTGTGCTCATCTTCTCGTCTTATGGCGTACAAATGTTCTCTTACTCTCTCCCTTAATGTTCTATTAGTCTTCCCTATATAGAAAGATTCACATTTTGAGCACTGGGCTAAATAGACTAAGTTCCTAGATTTGCAATCAGCATAATGCTTAAAAGTATACAACTTCCCATTGTCAGGATGTTTAAAGGTATTATTATTCTTCATAAATGTGCAGTGATTGCAACTTCGGCAGGCAAAAGTGCCTTGCCTATCTGACTGTACTGTACCTTTAGTATTCTCCTCATAACAAAGCATTCTCTTAAGTGATTTTGTATTCCTGTAGGAATATCTGGGTCGTTCCCCTACTATTTGTAAAATTGTTTCATCTATAGTCAAAATATTCCACTGCTTACTAATTATCTCATTAATCTTATTATTATTGTTAGTGTAAGGAATAGTATGCCTATGTGTCTAATCACTGGTATCTCTTCTATATGTATGATGTCTGCCTTGTTTGAAGAAGGGTTTACCCCTATCTTGTCTAGTTGTAGATAAAGTTTCCAGTACTCCTGCACTCTCTCTATCTTTATATCCTCTTTCCTTAAACTCATACTTAAGTTTATTTATAGTCCTTTCAAAAGTTTTGTCGTGGCTGGTTAACCTGGATACTCTTAGTCCTTGCCCTTTTACTATGTTTTGATAGACATGAGGGGGATGCATACTACTCCTATGCAATAATGTATTCTTTCTGCAACTCCTTCTATACAATTGTGTTTGGATCTCATCTGTACTCATAATTATAGAGACATCCAAAAAATCATTCTCTTCCTTAGACAACTTAGCTATAAACTTAAGAAAACTAGTGGTGCCATTTATATATTCAAGAAAAACTGTCAAGCTCTCTAAACTGCCCTTCCATATTAAAAAGACATCGTCCACAAAACGTTTATAGTATCTAATATTCTCACTAAACAACATATTATTCACTACATAGGTGTGTTCCCAATAGGCCATTACAATATTTGCATACAAGTTGGCACACGGTGTCCCCATTGCCACTCCATTAACTTGTAGATAGTATTTGTTCCCGCAGGTAAAGGAGGGATTGGTACTTAGCAAAACCCTGTCTTTATGAAATATTATGCATGGAGATTTGGAGGATAATACCTGTAGTTCAGAAATTCTTTTTGCTGAAGTAATGGCTGCTAAAAAGATTGCCTTTCATGACAAGAACTTTGTGTCAGAACTGGCTGCTGGCTCAAAAGGTCTTTGAGTCAAACTCTGCAACATAACAGTGAGGTCCCAAGGTACGGAAAGGTCTTTAGTGGGAGGTCTCAGCAAGAAGACATCTTTCATAAACACTTTGCATAATCTAAAGGTAGACAAGAAGTGAGACTGACTAACTGTATGAAAATTAGAAATTGCAGCTAGTGGAAGCCTAATGATAGAGAAACTTGCTCCTTCCTTAAACAGGGTACTAAGAAAAAGCAAAATATCTCAGACAGGTGCTGAGAAGGGATCGATATTTTTACTTGCAGCCCAAATAATGAACCTTTTCCATTTACTGTTGTAGATTTTCTTAGTTGAAATTTTTTGTGAGGCTAAGATGATGTTACGGACTGGGGAAACAAGGCTTGACTCACTCACTATGGTTGGAAATGGAGAAATCATGTGGTCAGTTTAAAAACATGAATACTGGAGTGCTGCAAGCCTGACAGGTGAAAGAGGAGGTCCTGTCTTTGCCCCAGTATCCATTGAGGATATTTCAGGTGAGACCAAAGGAAGGGAAACCATATCTATTGAGGCCAGAAGGGGGCAATGAGGATGACTGAACTCTTCACTCTGCTTGCCTTCTGAAGAAACTCCAGGATCGGCGAAAGAGGGGGACAGGTGTAAAGGAGATCTGGTGGGCAATCGTGCACTAGAGTATCCCTCAGGGGACCCCCTGGAGGGAGGATTAGAGTGGAGAACAAGCTGTACTTGATGTTGAGGGCAGAGGCAAAGAGGTTTCAGCACGGCTGACCCCAGCGGTTAAAGATCATGTTTACCACTGATTGACTGAGGGACCACTCATGTGGAATCAGGATAGATCTGCTGAGTCTATCCTCCAGCTCACTGGTTTTCCCCGTAAAGTGAGGTGCAGCCAGAAAGCATTGTGAAGATATCTCCCATTACCACACCCTCATGGCCTCTCTGCACAAAGGGTATGAATGAGTTTCTCCTTGTTTATTGATGTACCAGAGAACAGACATTTTGTTGGTGTGAACTGCAATGGTCCCCAGAGGGAGAATGTCCTGAAAGGCTTGTAACATTTGAAGAAATGCACTCTCATCTTGAGGACAGTGATATGCATCCTGGTCTCCAAAGGGGACCTCATGCCGTAGATAATCTTTCCCTTGTAATGCACCCCACCCCCACCCCAGCTGAGAAGCATTTATGGTCACTGTGGCTACTGGAGGGAGAATAGAGAAGGGTATGCCTAAAGAAAGGTCGTCTGACTGAATCCACCAATGAATATGACATTTACGGATTGGTTTCAGTCTGATGGGAACAGACAGAGGTTGGCAGAGATCACTGTACTGCTAATGTTCATTGAAGGATTTGCATAAAGAACCTCACCAGAGGAACTAGCAAGACTGCTGCTGACATCGACCCAAGAGCTTGTAAGACTAGACATGCAGGAGGGCATGAGTGGGATAATAGTTCCCGGACTTGATTCTTCAATGTTGTAATGCAGTGAAGGGGAAAGAAGTTATTTAATCCCACATGTTCAACAGTGTTCCTGTGAATTCTATTTTCTGCACAGGAGTCAGATTGGACATGTCTAAATTTATGGTGACGCCCAGGGAGTGTGAGATTTGTATCAAATAATCTCTGGCTTGGAGAAGTTGATGCCTTGTGGGGGTGGTGAGGAGCCAATCATCTAAGTAAGGAAACACCCAGAATCCTGTGAGTCTCATGTGAACTGCTACGACTGCCATGCATTTGGTGCACATGAGGGGGGCTCTGGTGAGCCCAAAGGGCAGTGCTCTGAACTGAAAGTGATTAGCTCCCAGACAAAAGCTCAGGTATCTCCTGTAGCACATGTCTATTTTGATATGATAGCATGCATCCTTGACATCTATTGAGCATATCCAATTGTCCTGGCACAATAAGGGCAGAATGGATTGAACCATAACCATTCGAGACCTTGACTTCTTTACATAAAGATTTAAATTGCTCGGATCCAGTATGGGTCTTAGGTTCCATCTTTCACTGCACCAAAAAGAAGCATGAGTAAGTTCCAAATCCTCTTTGTTTGGTCAGGACTTCTTGGATGACTCTTTTCTGCAGCAATTTTTGAATTTCTTGGGCTGCCTGCTCCCTCTGACTGGGTGGCATGTTGGGGAGCTTCTTGCTGTTGTTTGGAAGAAAAGGAAAAAAAGGAATGTAGTAGCCTCCAGATATTACATTTAACACTCATGCATTGTTTGTCAAGTGTGTTCAGGCTTCTGGGTGCAAAGAAAGTCAACCTCCGACTGCCTCCAGAGATGGACAGTCAGGCAATGTTTCAGGATCGCCCTTTTCTGTGGACCCTCTCTGTCTCTATGGTGACATTGACCATTAAAACCCCCTCCTCTGCTTTTGGAGGAAGGCTCCCTGAGTGGGTCCTGGAAAGGCCTTTGGGATTTACGGAACCACATTTTCTTGCCTCTGTGCTGGTTCCTCAAAAAGGACCTCTGAGGCATAGAAAATTTGAGTCCCATGGCAGAAAGGGTCTTCCCACCCTTTTCGTTGTGGGTGAGTGTATCTCTAACATAAGGCTGAAACAGTGATGAGACATCAAAAAGGGCATTTTAGCCTCATTGAGGAGTTAGCAATGGACAACAGAGTGGCCGGCTTGGGAGAAGGTTTCTTAAGTTCCTCCGCAGGCATGGACTCAGTGAGAGAGGCTGACAGCTCCTTGATCAGCTCTCTCTGAAGCTGGGTAAAATGAACAAGATAATTTAATGACTGCAGAGCAAAAGCAGCTGAGACATAAAAGCACTTTCCAAACCTGTCCAACGCTCTAGACTCCTTGTTAGGCAGATGGACACTGGCACTCTCAGGATTACAGGATCACAGGATGTTACCAGGTTACTGGCCCTGAGGCCCTTCTAAGCCTAGCCAAGAGTTTAGCCCATGTTTAGACAAGTCAGCACCCGATGCCCCTGTCCAGCAGGGACATGGGTGGAATCCCAGGGGTATAATTTTGGTTTCCCATCCAGTTATCCAAGTTGTGCTTAAAAAGGGGTAAAGAGTTACTCTGCTTGACGTGGAGAAGGAGTCTATTCCATAGATGGGGGAGTCTCTGGGACACAAATCTGTCCCAACAAGTCCTGTTGATGTCACAGACCTGGTTGAGGCCGCGCGTGGAGTTACTCAAGTGGAGTTTAACTTGCGGATATGCAGCAGTTCCATCAAGGTGGGGTCAGTGATTGCCTTGTATGCCAGACAGAGATCACTTCTGAGGAGTCTATATGAAAGTGAGTAAAGGGATAGGGCTTTTAGCCTATCTGTGTATGTTATATGTTGAGGGCCAGGATTCTCCTGGTGAGGAACCTCTGTGGTCGCTTCAGCTGCTGCATGTGTTTTGCGAGGAACATGCCGAAAGTGACACTGTACTCAATAAAAAGAAGTTATGTCCTTACCATAATGTTCCATGTGGAGTGTTCATCTCGCCTTTGTTCTTACAATGGGTGTCGGAGCCGATCCTCGGCTCCGAGTCTGCCGCTTAACAAAGCTCTGCATCTAGGAGAAGCTTGAGATCAACCTACCTCCCACAATTCCCTCTGCCTCTACCTCAGATCTAGTTTGCAAAACAAGACCAGATCCAGCAATAACAAAGGTAATCAAGCATAAAAAGGGATACATAAGTATACATAAGGAGCAGTAACTAGCTCAAGCCAGTAGGAACAACAGAGAGATCACTAGTGGGAGACAAACAGACCAGACTTCTAAATCCTTACGTTCTTCCAGACCTGAGGGTGGGAGGGTGGGAATGTAAGAACAAAGGCGAGATGAACACTCCACATGGAACGTTATGGTAAGGACATAACTTCTTCATGTGAGAGTGTTCAATCTCGCCGTTTGTTCTTACAGTGGGTAGCGTCCCTAGCTCCGTTACCCTCAGTGACTCACGGAAGAACGTTCCTGAGCACAGTGGAACCAAAAGATGCTCTATCCCTGGAAGTCCTATCAACTTTATAATGCGTGATGAATGTATGCGGTTTAGACCAAGTGGCAGCTGCACAAATAGTGTCCAATGGCAGACGAGCCGCATGAGCCAGAGATGTGGAAACTGACCTAGTAGAATGTCCCTTTGGTTTGGTGGGCAAAATCTGGTTTGAAGCAGAATACACGAAGGTTATACAATCAGTTAGCCATTTGGAAAGTGTGCGCTTCGTCACTGCCATGCCCTTTTGTTGTCCATAAAGGCTATAAAGAGTTGGTCCGCTTTCCTATGGTCCTTAGTTCTATCCAGGTAGAATCTGAGTTGTCTATGAACATCCAATTTGTGTAACATATATTCCAGCTTGTTGGAGTGGTTCTTGAAAAATGTAGGAAGCTCAATGGACTGATTAATGTTGGCAACCGAACAAACCTTAGGGAGAAAGGAAGGGTTGGTGCGTAATGATACCCTGTCAGGGTGAAAAAATAAATATGGCTGCTTGATGGAAAGTGCCTGTAGTTCTGATACTCGTCTGGCTGAAGTGATAGCTACTAGGAAAAGGGTCTTCCAAGACAAGAACTTTAAGGAACAGGAAGAAGCTGGTTCAAAGGGTGGTAAAATTAACTGGGATAAGAGTAAATTTAGATTCCAAGGAGCTGTAGGTAACCTAACTGTTGGTCTGAGATGAAAGGACCCTTTCATGAAGGCTTTACAAAGCCTATGAGCCATAATGGGAGCTCCGTTTTCTCCTATGTGAAAGTTGGAAATAGCGGCCAAGTGAACTTTTAAAGTGGCAGTAGAGGCTCCTTGGTGAAACAGAATGGACAGGAATTCCAAAATCTTGTTTAGGGGGGCTACTAAAGGATTCAAATGCTGTGTAGTCGCCCAGTGGACGAAACGTTTCCACTTACTGGTATAGATTTTAGTAGTGGAAGCCTTATGGGAGGCGACCAGAATGTTCTGGACTGCCGGAGAGAGAAAATCAGACCTGGCTAAGTAGGGAAGCGGAGCAGCCAGGCTGCTAACTTGAGGGATAGGAGCGACGGGTGAGGTGCTCCTGACGAATGAGTCAGCAGATCTGGCACTGGGTCCAGAATCCAGGGCTCCTGCATTTGGTGGGCTTGAAGAAAGGGGAGCCAAATCTGTCGAGGCCAGAATGGGGCAATGAGAATTATAGTCCTCTCCTGGTCCTTGGCTTTCTGAAGAAATTTCGGGATCAGTGGTATAGGAGGCCCGGGGGCCAATCGTGAATCAGAGCGTCCCTGGGGACATCCCCTGGAGGGGGTAAAAGGGCAAAGTAGCTTCTGCATTTGGTGTTCATTGGAGACGCAAACAGATCACAGCAAGGCTGGCCCCATTTGTGGAAAATCCTTTCCGCCACTTTCTGATTGAGGGACCACTCGTGAGGTAACAGGATGGCTCTGCTCAACCTGTCCCCTATGACGTTGGATAACCCCGGGATGTGCGTTGCTATTAGAAAGCGACCCGTGGACTCTGCCCATTGCCAAATTCTCATGGCCTCTCTGCACAACTGGTAAGACCTGGTTCCTCCCTGTTTATGTACCAGACTACGGACATGTTGTCCATCTGTACTGCAATAGTCCCTAGAGGTAGAAGGGGGGAGAAGTGTTGCAACGCTAGAAACACTGCCCTCATCTCTAGAACATTTATGTGCAGGTTGTACTCTAAGCTGGACCATTCGCCTTGGACTGTCTTTCCCTGAAAGATGCCACCCCACCCTATCAGAGAAGCGTCCGTGGTCACCGTGGCCGTTGGGTTGGGTAACACAAACTGTCAGCCGCTGATGAGGTTGTGATCCTGTAACCACCAAGACAGGTGTGCTTTGCAGGAATCTGTTATGTGAATCTCGTGTGTCAGCGGTAACTGCTGGAACGACCACTGTGTGAACAGCAGCCATTGGAGAATTCTCATGTGTAGCCTCCCCATGGGAACTGCAATGAGGGAAGCTGACATGAGCCCTAAGACTTTCAGGACTAGTTTGGCTGGGGATTTCTTGGATAATAGTAGGAGAGATACGTGTTTTTGTAGGGAAGCTATTCTTGCAGAGGGTAGTTTTACTAGCAAAGAACGGGTATCTAGATCTGCGCCTATAAATGAAATATGCTGTGAGGGCTGTAACGCAGATTTTTCGAAATTTATAGAAATCCCTAACAGAGCACAAAGGCTGATTGTGTAATCCCTGGCCTGCATCAGTTGACGCTCGGTGGTGGCGGTAAGGAGCCAGTCGTCTAGATATGGAAACACCCGGAATCCTAGGCGTCTCAAGTGAGACGCTACCACTGCCATGCATTTGGTGAAAACCCTGGGGGCTGAGATTAGACCAAAGGGCAGGGCCCGAAACTGAAAGTGACTGGCTCCCAGCTGGAAGTGCAGGTGATCTCTGGACACTCTGGCCATCTTGATGTGGTAGCAGGCATCCCTGAGATCTATTGAGCACATCCAGTCATCCTTCTGTAAAAACAGAAGGATCGATTGAAGCATGACCATGCGGAACTTTTCTTTCTTCACAAATGTATTGAGATTGCTTAGGTCCAGAATTGGCCTCCAGTCCCCTGTCTTTTTTGGAACTAAAAAGAACCTTGAGTAAGTTCCGGATCCTCTTTGGTCCACCGGGACTGGTTGAATGACTCTTTTTTCTAGCAGCTTTGAGATTTCTATCGCTGCTGGTTTTCGCAGATGGGGTGGTACATCTGGGAACCGTCTTTGTGGTAATGGGGGAAATACAAAGGGGATTTTGTAACCTCTGGTGATAATGCTTTTTACCCAATTGTCTGAATTAAGGCTTTGCCAGGCCTGAGGGTATAAAGCTAAGCGACTCCCGACTGCCTCCAGAGCAGGACAGTCGGGCCTCCTCTCAGGAGTGCTGGAAAGGCTTCCCAGGGATAGTATCCCTGTCACCTTGGTTCTGCGGACCCCCTCTGCCACCAGAGTGGCATCTTCCATTTCTGTCCCCTCCCTGCCTCTGGGGGGGGCATCACCCTGTGTGCCTGGGAAAGAACCCTGGGGTTTACGAAACCACATCTTTCCACCTCATTGCCCTTTGGGGTACGGTCTGGATGGGGTGGAAAAATGGACTCCGACAGCAGACAGAGTCTTTCCTTCCTGCTCACACCGGGTTAGGGTCTCCTTTACTTTGGGGCCAAAAAGGGTGGCACCATCAAAGGGGGCGTTAGAAAAGGAAGACTTGAAGGCTTCTGCAAAGGAGCACAGCCGCATCCAGGATTGTCTATGAAGAGCAATCGCTGAAGCTGCAGCCCTACTCGACCCTTCGGCCGCATGGTCCAGCTGGTGAATCTGGGAATCTTGAGGCAATGTTATAACTGCCTCATGTACACAGACAACCCTCTCCTCCTCCCACATAACACAAATACTTGTGAGAGATGCAGCTATTTAGCCAAACTGGAGGCTGAGCTCTCTCAACTCAAGACTGGCAAGACCAGACAGGAGGAGAAGGCAACTACACACACCACAAAACCAGCCTCACATAATGCTACCACACCACTGAATCAAACACATAAACACACAAAGACATACTCAGAGGCTCTGAGTAAAAATTTACCTAAACAGCAGAGGCCTCCAAAGCAGACACCCAAACAATTGCTACCTCAAGACACCCCACAAGCAACACATAAACCACAAAAGCAGTGTGCAAAGCAGTCACAGCCCTTAAAGCCAAATACAACACCAAACATACTTGTCATAGGTGACTCCACAGTCAGACACACTGACGTCCCACTCACCAGGCTGAACAAGGAGAGGGTCACAGTAAGCTGCCTATCGGGCGCTAGAATCCGCCACATAACACAAGCACTCGGGTCACTCCACGGCAAGTACAAATATGACACATTCATTGTCCATGCTGGTGTGAACGACCTGAGATGTACCTCCCTGGACTACATGAAAAGAGACATAGAGGAGCTCTCTGATTATGTAGCCCAGGCAGGTATGACCCTAACCCTGAGCAGTATCCTTCCTTCACCAAGAATGATGCCACAATATAGAGACAAGATGATCAGCTTTAACAATTGGCTTAATGTCTGGTGTCATTCAAAGGGGATCCAGTGTCTGTCTGCCTGGGATGACATGCTTGACAAGCCACGCTGCTCAAGGGACGGCTTGCACCTGTCACCCTGGGATTCGGATATTGGCTAAGGCTCTTGCCACCCCTATAGTGCCTTTTTAGGCAAGGCTCAAATTCTAAACCTACCACCCTAGAAAACAAAAATGGGAAGAAACTGAGGGTAATGCTGCTCAATGCCAGAAGTCTAAATCTCAAAATGCATGCACTCGAGGCCCTTCTCAGTATGGAGAACATCGATGTCTGTGCTGTAACTGAAACCTGGTTCAAGGCTCCTGAGAGCACCCTGGCACTATTAGGTTTTACCTCATATCATGCATTCCGGCCCCAAAACCCAGACCACACCACAAAAGGAGGGGGTGTATCCATATTCATAAAGGATACCCACACCTCCAGGTTGGTGGCAACGCACAAGCTCGGAAACCATCCAGGTGCAACTAACCATAGGCAAAACTGCTCTACAAATTGTAGCATGCTACAGGCCACCCTCTCAAACTCAGGAACACCACACAGCCTTCCTGAAGACACTGGAGGGTATAAATGTATCTCCAAACACCATCATATTGGGTGACTTCAACTACCCGAATATAGACTGGGAACATTACTCAAGCCCTAACTTTCTAGCCCAACGGTTCCTGGAGTTCATAAATTCAAATGCCATGGAACAGCTAGTCACTGTTCCCACGAGAGGAGAAAATATACTAGATCTCATTATCACAAACATGGGGACAAAATGCTCCACACCGAAGTATATCCCTCATTGGTGAGGTCTGATCATAAACTAATCTCACT
The DNA here is from genome assembly GCF_019279795.1 of Protopterus annectens. NCBI lineage: Eukaryota > Metazoa > Chordata > Ceratodontiformes > Protopteridae > Protopterus > Protopterus annectens. The sequence goes on along the minus strand of NC_056733.1, from coordinate 130,118,187 downwards.
GGACATCCACATCCCGCCCCCACCCCAAACAAAAAGTCCACAGTGAAGAACTTCTCTAAAGCAAACTTCACACTACTCAAGACTGGTGTGGTATCCTTCAAGGCCCCTGAGACAGTGGAAACCACAACCCAAGCTGCGGAAGCCCTTACAAATGCCTTCTATGAACACCTCCAGGACTGCATGGATCAGGCAATCCCAAATAAAACCAAGACTCTTTCCACAAAGGGCAAACGTCCAGTCTGGTAGACCCCAGCCATTAACAAACTTTACAATAAGAGGAGAAAGCTATTACATGATAGAACAAAATCCATAAAAGGGAAGTCACCCTGATCATTATTAGTAAAAAATACGAGCACTCATAAAATCAACTAAGGCCAATTTTGAGAGAAAAATTGCCATGGATTCAAAGGACAATCATAAGGCCTTTTTCAGCTATGTTAGGAACCTGGGTGGAAACTCCCAGATATGCTCAGAATTAGTCCAAAATGATACAAAAATCACTGAACCCACAGACATTGCCAACATACTGGCAGACAGGTTCAGTGCAAACTTCACCCCCCTCTCCCCCCCTAAAGGAGAGATAACTATCCCAGCGGATTGTAGCCTCCCAGACATCTCAAATGCGCAGGTGAAAGCTGCTCTCTCTAAAGCTAAAAACACAGCATCAATGGGACCGGATGGTGTCCCCGGCTGTGTGCTACACGTGCTAAATGAGGAATTAAACCCGCACATAAGGCAGCTGTTTAATCTCAGCCTTACCACAGGATACGTGCCCAAGGAGTGGCGTACGGCAACTGTGGTCACACTCCACAAAGGTGGTGCCTCTACGGACCCTGGTAATTACCGCCCCATAAGCTTAACAAGTCTAGTCTGCAAAGCTATGGAGAGGATCATAATGGAGCTCATAAACAAAGATATAGGGGACTTGCAGACATTGGACCCGACCCAGTTTGGCTTCGTGAAGGGAAGATCATGCCTTTTGAACTTGGTCGACTTCTTCGAAACAGTCACCAAGGCCATTGATGAGGGAAAGGCAGTCCATACAGCCTACCTTGACCTTGCAAAGGCTTCGACACAATACCCCACTCGGGTATTGTAAAAAAACTTACCAGCTTAAATGTAAACCCATATGTCACAAGATGGGTTGCAAACTGGCTTAAGGACAGAACCCACAGGGTTAGAGTTGCTGGCGCTATGTCAGACTCCAAGCCGGTCACAAGTGGTGTCCCACAGGGCACGGTCCTTGGCCCCCTATTGTTCGGCATCTACTTCTCAGAAGTACAGGCCAACATGGGAGGTCTTTGGCTGACAAAGTTTGCAGACGACTGCAAACTGGGCGCCATAGTGGAAAGTGCATCGGATACGGATATCCTTCAGAAGGGACTCACGGAAACAGATAGCTGGTGCCAGAGGCATGGCCTGAAGTTAAACGCCAAAAAATGTATAGTCATACCCTTCGGGAAAAACAAGGTAACCCCAAGCTACCATATAGGTGGCAATCCACTAAGCACAGAAGAGGTTATCAGGGACCTGGGGACCCAGGTTGACAGTGGCCTTTCTTTTGACACTCACGTTGCTAAAGTGGTTAGAAATACCTTCTACATTGCCCACCTGATCATGAAGGGATTCACATCCAGATCTAGTGAGGTCATTGTTCCCCTGTACTCTTCACTTATCAGACCAATGATCGAGTACAATGCCCCATTCGGGATGTATCTCGCCCGACATCTGCAGCAATTGGAGATACCCCAAAAGTTTCTCACCAAAAGGATAAAGGGACTCCAAAATCTGTCATATGCTGCCAGATTGAACAAACTCCAGCTCTATTCAGTCGCATACCATCCTGCTCAGAGGTGACATGTGCCTGACATACAAGGCCATGTCCAACCCGGAATTAATGGACATGCTCCACCTCAAAAAATCCAAATCCACCAAAACCACTAGAGCAAGCGACTTAAACCTTAGCACGGATATAAATAGGACATGCTGGAGGGATAGATTTATCACTCAGAGACTCCCTATGCTGTGGAATAGAGTCCCGGTCCATGTGAGGCAGAGCACCTCGCTGGCTCTGTTCAAGAGAAATCTTGACCTGTGGATGGGAGATCGTAGGTTTACCCCGGGAATCATCTCTGTGTCACTGCTGGACAGAGGCACAACAAACTAATGGGTACAGTATTTTTTTATATAAGGGGTGGCGTAAGCCACAAAAATTCAGGCTAGGCTTATAAATGCCTTGGGGCAGATAGCCTAGTATAAACCTATGAACCTATGAACCTATACGAGATGAGCCTCATGGACGAGTTCACTATGGATGTAAGGGTGTTGAGCTGTGCTGTAACTTTGTCTGAGACAGCAGCATCTGTATTACCCTGGAGGGTATCCCCCAACTCCTTGACTAGATCCCTCTGTAATCGTGTGAAGTGTGTCAAGTAGTTCAGCGATCGCATGGAAAAAGTCGCTGAACTGAAAATGCGCTTCCCATACCTGTCCATGGTCCTAGAGTCTCTGTTAGGGGGATGGACAGACGAGGAAGATTCGGACATCTCCTTTTTAGTGGCTGCGGCCACCACCATAGCATCCACTGGAATTCCCTTAGTAAGGTATGACTTGTCCTGAGGGGCAGTTATGTATTTGTTAGGTTTCCTGGGAACTGGCTCCATTGTGTCAGGTGCCTCCCACACCCTTCGAGCAATTAACTCCATTAACTCGTCGAAGGGCGGAGTGACCCAGGAGGAGGAAGGGCGAGCACCAAATGCCTTCAGCAGAACCGACTCATCCTCAGAAGGGGGTAGGGCCTGCCAATCACCTCTCTGCTTCAGGATCTCCAGGATGTCAGCAAAGGAGACATCCTCTGAGGGTGATTTTGGGGACCCTTCTGACTCATCTAAGTCAGTATCTGATGTTAAAGATTCTTGTGGAGAATCTAAGTGCCTCCTCTTGCACAACTTTTTCCTCGGAACATCATCGGGAGGGGCATCCGATGAGGCCTCCGAGGAAGAAGGGGCTCCCTCTGGGAGTGACTGAGACAATGGTGCTCTACGCTTATGGGTAGTCGTGGGTGCAGAAGTAGACAACAGACCTTTATGGGAGAGAGAAGTTGCTTCCGTTGACGTGGTTGTCTGAGAAGACAATACCTTCCTCATGAGGTCAAAGGCCCCCGGACCCTGAGTCGAGGAGTCCTCCGGTTCCGAAGAACGCGGAAGTGTCTCTGATGCAGAGGCCAAGGGCATCGACCCCGAGGACGGAGCCGAAGTGATCCGTGCCGAGGCACCGAGGGGGAGAGTCGGCACCGAAAGATCGGTTCGACTCTCGGTCCAGGAGCCAAGGAGAGATCGTCGGTTCCGCGAGTCCACTAACGGTTCCGACGGAGTCGAGGTCAACGGTGCCGACCGAGGAAGGGACGGTTCCGGCACCAAGGGCTCCACTATCATCAGATCAACATCTCCTGGCTCCGAAAGCTATGTAGGCCTCGGAGGAGGACCAGATGGAGATAAGGGAAGGCCTTCGAGTCTCGACACCAATTGGGAGGAGACTGAAATGAGCTTGGACAGGGCCATGTTCTCCATTAACTTCTGCACCACACGATCTACGTTGGTGTCGGAGAGGGGCCTGGAAGAATGGGTCGAAGGAATCGAGGACGGTACCGACCTCAATATAGCAGGAGGTGGAAGCTCCGACACTGGTTCCAAGACTCGAGGCTCGGTCACAGTAAGAAGCTCGACACTCGGCCCCGAAGCCTGTGGAACCGGTGAACGAACTTTAAGAGAAGAACTCGGAGCCAATGACGTGGGCTCCGATGTCTTCAACCCCTTCGAGGACTTAGAAGCCTGGTCCGACTTGTCAAGCGCCTCTTGGAAGGCAAGCTTCAAAAGACCCCTATCCATAAGCTTCCTGCGTCTATCTGTCATGACTCTTCCACTAAAAGAATGACAGATAGAACAGTCTTCTTGCAGATGGAGAGGGCCAAGACAGTAGACACAGGAGCTATGGTTGTCAGTGATAGACATCTTTTGCCCACACTGACACCTCTTGAATCCAGACTTGGCTTTTTCAGACATATCCTGTAGAGAAAAAACTGTACAAGTACCAAATAACACTTTTGTCAAGAAAGTTAGATACAAGTCCACAAACACAGCAATAATAATTGCAAGTATCAATCCTAAATCTAGTAACTAGGAGGGGTAGGCCCTAAGGAAACTAAACTATATATATATAAATTATATATATTAGTGTAGCCAACAAGGATGATCCAGACACACACACACACACACACACTAAAGTTAAGTTCCCAAAAAAATCAGAAGATTTCACAAGAAAATATAACAAGAAATTAGCTTATCTTCCCAAAAGTTGGTCAGAGCTCTCAAACTCGATGCGATCGGTTGCAGCGGCAAACTAGATCTGAGGTAGAGGCAGAGGGAATTGTGGGAGGTAGGTTGGTCTCAAGCTTCTCCTAGATGCAGAGCTTTGCTAAGCGGCCGACTCGGAGCTGAGGATCGGTTCCGACACCCATTGTAAGAACAAACGGCGAGATTGAACACTCTCACACTGGGCCTTACAAGGGAAGAATACAGGGATGCTACGACCACCTGGTCCCTGGATGACATACCCTTATTTATAAGTTAGGCCATGTAGAAGGCTTTCCATACAAAGGAAGCAACATGGTGGTCAAAAGTCAGGTTGCTATCAACCTGGGTGCCCAAATCCCTCACAACTGATTCCGTGCTTAGGACGCTGTTATTAATGTGATAATTTGTGGGGTGTCACTCTCCCCAAAGGGGATAATGATGCATTTTTTGGTATTCAGCTTGAGGCCATGTTTCTGGCACCAGTCATTTGTTTGAGTGAGACCCTCTTGGAGGATGTCCACATAACTAGGGGAACTAATGACAGCACCCAGCTTGCAGTCATCTGCAAACCTGGTCAGCCATAGCCCACTGGTTTTGGCCTGCACCTCAGAAAAGTATATCCCAAATAACACAGGCCACAAGACTGAACCCTGGGGTACGCCACTTGTTACGGGTCTACTGCTTGGGGCAGCTTCCCCTATTTTGACTAGGTGTGTTCTATCAGTGAGCCAGAGAGTTTATCTATTATGCCTGAGTTGGGAATAGTGTCAAAGGCTTTGGCTAGGTCAAGGTAGGCGGTGCACACCATCTTCTCCTAGTCCATGGCTTTGGTGACTGCTTCAAAGAAGTCAACCAAATTTAGCAGACATGACCTGTCCTTTATGAAGCCAAACTGTGTGGGATCAAGTGTTTGGAGGTTGCCAATGTCCTTGTTAATGAAGTCCATTATAATCCATTCTATGGCCTTGCAGATCAGGCTAGTTAGGCTGATGGTTCTATAATTTCCCGGATCAGTGGATGCTCCACCTTTGCGTAAAGGGATGACAGTGGCTGCCCTCTACTCAGCTGGGACAAATCTGGTACTCAGGCTTTGGTTGAACAGGGCACCTAATGGTGGTGCAAGTTCCTGCCTGAGTTCATGTAGGATGCAGCCTGGTATGTTATCGGGTCCCATGAAGGCTGTATATTTTGCCTTTGAGAGAGCAGTAATGACCTGTTCCCTAGACATAATGGGAAGGAGCCAGGTACTGGGGGTGACAGAGGGGTGAAGTTTTCGCTGAATCTGTCAGGTAGCAAGTTTGCTATATCTACGGCATCTGTATATGTGGTGTCCTTGACCACCAATTCTGAACAGATCTGGGTGCTTCTTTTGAGGTTGCGGACCTATGTGAAGAAGGCCTTATGATTGCCTCGAGTAGATGTGGCCAATTTGGACTCAAAGACGGCTTTGGAGAATATCACTAGTGCTGCTTGTTCAGGCTAAGGAGACATTGCTTCCAATTGGGCACCTGTTCCTTCTTGGTCTTGGACAGCAATTTTTTTCCTTTTGTTATAGAGTTTATTTATTGCAGATGTCCCCCTGACAGCTTTACTCTTCCCTGCAGGGGATGATTTAGTCCTGTCAGGTATTCCTGATTCCATATATCTATATAAATGATCGTACAATGCTTTGGTGTAGTTTTGGATATTGGTACCAGTTCCCACAGAGGGGGAGGGGACTGTGAAGCTGTTTATACCATCCCTCAGGAGGCTGTAATCCTCTGCCAGTTCTTTCTTAGAGGCCACTGCCACCACAATGACATCAACTACAGGACCCTTACTCCAGTGTTTCTTGTCAGATGGTGGGACCAGACACCTATTGGGGCATTTAAGAATGGGCTTGATGGTATGCAGTTCCTTCCATGCCTTGCGGGAAATCAAATCAATGAGCTCATCTGCAGGGGGGGTCATCCACCACATAAATGGGGCTGCTCTGAAGGCCTCCAAGAACAATGACTCAGAAGAAGGAAGTTGGACAGACCACCCACATTTCCACTTCAGGATCTCTAGAATGTCTCTGAATGAAACATCATCAGGTGGGGATCGAGGGGGTCATTCTCCCTCATCAAAGTCAGTGTCTTCGGTTAATGACTCCATTGGGGAGTCGATGTGCCTCCTCTTGCATGTCTTCTTCTGGGAGACTTCCTCTGCAGGGCACAGAGGAAGTATCAGAAGAAGGGGATCTCTCCTGGGCAGGAAAATCATGGAGACTGCTTGGGGTGGGATGGCTCAGGACAGAATGAGTAGGCTGAAGACCACGACCCAAAGGGGATACAAGGGTAGGCTGCAGAACATGGTTGATTGTTCTCCACTACTGCAGAATACCCTTTCCACTACTTTTAAAGCTGATGGACCCAGAGAAGTCCTCTTTGCCTCCCTCGGAGTCGAGGCAATGAAGGGAAAAATGGCCAGGACTCACCTCAGATTCGTGGCCTCCAGACTGAATTGGACCCAAGCTGTCGAGTGAGAAGCACCCAGGGGAAGGGATGGATCTGACAAAAGATAGAGCCAACCCCATTCCTCTGGACCTGCCGCCACTGCCATCTAGGCTCCAAAATCCGCTCTGATCCAAAGGGTTAGGAACTGGGCTGATCAGGGGCATCATCAGACTCGAGGAAGGGAGTTTCCCCAGCACTGAAGCTGACACTCTCGGGAGTCTTGAAACCTGTAACTCTAAAGCCGAGGTACAGATCGAAAAAAGAGTTCTTGTGGTATTGGCTGGATAGCTCACTGATCCGATAGGGGACAGAGCTGACACCACCCCCATCTGGATCTGGGCCTTGAGGAACTTCCTCATCATCTTGTCCATGTCTGTCTTGGACCAGCTTCTAGAGGATCTGGAAGAAGCTGACAAGGGAGTGTACCAGTTCGTTACTTTAAATTCTGAGGTTAATGCAAGATTAGAAATGACACAAGACACAAAGGCTCAAACTTAACAATTTATTTAAACTATTACTAACAATTTATCTAGCAAATAAATATCAAAATATCAATCAACTAATAAAAACATTAAACTATTAAATCATGTACTTACAAGCATATACAAAAACAAAATCATCTTTACCACTGATAGGGGGACTCCAATCCTATTCAGTGCAGCTATCTGTTCAGTCAAGACAGGGCTGACACTGGCAAAATGGATGTATGCTCAGTTCAGGCTGATGCTTCAATCAAATCCGGATGATGAGTTTCATTCTATTACCAGCCTTTGAGCTTTTTATAGTCTTGAACAGGCAATAGAGTCAACAGGTTTGGCTGATGACATCCAGAGGGGTTGGGAGGGTGGCCTAATGGTTAAGGTGTTTGCCTTACAAACACAAGGTGCAGGGTTTGAGTCTCACAAGGGACAATTGGCTAAGCTTAAAATGGCTCACAAGGGCAGTTAGCTTAGTACTAATCTATGAATCTATGAATCTATGAATCATAAGTTTGATCATAAACTAATGGAATATTTTAGAAAATTACAAATCATTTCCTAAGTTGTAAACAATACCTGTAATGTCTGGTTTCATACATTACTTCCCCTTTTTAAAGAACAGTTACCCCACAAACTTATGATGCAGTTCCTCATTGAAATCCCCCATATTCTGGTAAACATCTTTTGAGCTGGTAAACAATTTTACAGGTTAACTAAAGTTCAGTTATACCAGTGATCAATGTACAATGCCTGCCTTTAAGCATATCGCTTTAGATAATTCAGCAATTATTTAATTCAGCAGCATGTGATATTTAGCAGCATATCAAATCAAGCTATAATCAAACATATACAGCAGTATGAAGCTTGAGGCATAACCAAACCAGGTAGACTGTGTGGATCCGTCACAGACCACCCCTTGCATTGAGCTGCATATGCTGTGTTGTATTTCTTATGAGAGTTAAAACTGACAATATCAATCTGTATCTCCTCATAACTTTACAATAAATGTAGCATGATATTAAGCAAAATAACACTGAAATTATTGTGGTCAGCAGCAAAGGATGTAAAAGTAAATTAAACCAAGCTGAAGCTTTAGGTGACCACATAAAAATGTCATACCAATGTGAAGCAATTATATCTTGAATTTAATTTGCAGTTCTTACAATGGTACCTTTATCTTTGATCATTTTTATCACTGTTTGATGCGGATAATATAATGTCTTATTTAACAGTTGCAACAGAATTTGTCCTTCCTGTCTATGTTGAATGTCCGGGTGGACTAGAGATGGTCATCTGAAAGTATGTAATGGTTATATGCAAGCATTAAATGTAATGTCCATCCATCTAGTCAGTCTGATAAGTTCTCCAGTACAAAAATCAATGATTGCATGAACATTACCCTTACAATGTGCTCCATTGTCTGTAATTGTTCCATCACTCCAAGCTAACTTGCAGGAGGATATTACATAGACCGTGGTATCATTTAATTGATACATGTCTGTACCATTCACTACATATCTGTGCCAAATACATTCTCCAGTTCCATTATGTAAGCATGGATGAGGTTTTCTCTTTACCATCATGCATAACCACCCCTGGGGCCAGGTTTTGCAACCCGCTAAATCAATGGACACATCGTTATAATCATTTAAGATAGATTCAATATGAGGTACCCACCAATTATCTCCAAATTATAAAGGCAACACAACAAATGGACAGACCTGTTTTGTCCCTTTTTTACTAGCAAGATAGTAAAACATCAGTATGCAAGAATCATTTTCACATGCAAAATCTATTGATTTTAACCAACAGTATAGCTGCAGTTCTCTTTGCCAATGGGCTACCTTTTTAGCCCCCCCAAATGTGGGTAAATTGCAAATATTGTTGATTAGCAGCCAACTGAGACAGAATACAAAAGGTTTGATTTATTTCTTTTGTAAGGTTATTTAAAATCTGTTCTGTGTATATATTAGCATGATTAATCCATCTCCACATTACCGTTTGAGTTAAAATGCTGTCTACAGTTTTCTGGCCAAGTTCAGGATCATGATCAGCTAATAGTTTGAAAGCCATATTTAAGTCCTCACCTAAATGGCTTAATTTATTTCGTAAAGTGTCAGTATCTACACTATTCAGAAATCCAGTTCACGTCCCAGCTGCACCCAAAGCAGTGCCTACTATACCTGTTACATCATGTTTATTTTTTTTATATATGTAATGCCTATATGTTAAATGTAGGGAATTAATTGGCCACAAGTTTGCATTGTGGATACCTAGTAGCAATATCTACTGCTGTCATGTTAATCACCATTTTAATGCGTTGAATAATTGTAGCACTACTCACAGTTTTTCATCCTCTCGTATATCTTACTACATGTCCCAAACCATCAAATACAGTTGAGCTATTGTCCATGGCATATATCTCCAAATTTGGAGATAAGGTATCCACGGTGTCATTTTCTCTCTGAAATTCGGCTATGCAGGAGGAATCTAATGGAGACTTGGCTAGAGGAAATCCTGATTCGTTCAGTCTCTGGTATAAGCCTCCAGCAGGGTTGGAAGAACATTTTTCTGGATGCCTGTCACAATTCAATCTGCACACAGTTGTAATATTTTCTGTTTGAGTGATGGTCCAAGTTAGGACAGGTTTAGGGGTCACTGCATATAAATCAATTCCCAATTTCCAATAGAAATGAAAATCCACTGTCAGATTTGAGACATCCTCTTCTTCAAATAGAGGAATAGGATCAAGGAAGTCATATGGCCCATCTAGGTGTTTTTGTTGGAAAAGGTTGGTGCCTTTACAAACAGTGGCAATAATTTATGGAGAGGAAAATACAATGGTTGTTTAGCAGAATCAAGCAATACTAATACAGTATCACCAGGCCCATCACAAATCACAGTTCCATGTTCATTTGGCTGATGGGGTGTGGTCACCACTACCCTCATTCCCAGCCATTTGCTCGGGTTAGTATCACAGTCTTGTAACAAAATAACAACATTTTGATGTATACAAATCTCCACTAAAGGCTGCCCTTTTCGAACAATTTGTGTTTTGCTATCTAGGTTGATAACCTTCACCATCACCTCTTGTTCTGGCTCCCATAACATGAAAACTTCCCAACTCTCTCCCAATAGTCATTTTTGCCCCCAGTGCCAATTTTCTGGGAGAAAGAGCATCCAGCCTGTCTCAACTAACACAGTATCTTGTGCTGGTACCCTTTGTTCAGTCAATGCACATAGCCAGAACCGGGTTTGATCAGCATTTGTTAACATAGGATATATGGCATTTGGATTCAGTTTTTCTAATTTTAGAATGCAACAGCCTGATCGAATGTCATTCATATGCATTTGCAAAGGGGTACCTTGATGCTTTCGAGGTCTGTTATTTAACTGGCTTATGGCTGACTCCAGTACCTTTGCCCAGCCTCGTAAAGTCCCATCACTTGTATTCTTACGAATTTGTTCTTTAAGAAGTCCATTGTACCGCTCAATTAAACCAGCAGTTTGAGGATGCCAACAACACAAGAACTGAAGATGGTGAGTGAAAGGAAAACTGCTCTTACGACTGGTAAAAACTCACGATAGTTTATTGAACAATTCCACACGACTGGTTAAGCGCTTTCGACTGGTGGTCAGTCTTCATCAGAACAAACAACACATATCATCCCAAAGTATTTATACACATCCTAAATCACCTTAATTGATGTTTAACTAATTAAAATCCCGCCAAAAAGTTTAAAGCCATATTACACATTTTCTATAATACACTGTAAGTAAACCAACCTTAAATCAAGATGTAACTTTCAAATACACATGTAATATAATAATATATACAATAGTAATATATGCAGTAATATATACGGTGGGTAAAACCTCTTGGTGTAACTGTAATTATCCATATAACTATCTAATAAAAAATCTATGATGGTTTTGGAGGTCATCAGTTATGTGTACAATGAATGGGGTAATAAATATCCACCCCTATTAGGTGCGTATCAGATGGACAAAAAAGTAGGAATTTGTAGTGAAACATCAGGAAGAGTTTGTGTCCTTATGTACACCCCGACCACACATATTATAAAGGAAATATTGGAAAGGCATTGGTCAACACTTAGAGTATTGGACAAGGAAGAGCTATTGGGTAGTAAACCAAGATGTGTATATAAAACTGCCCCAAATATAAAAAGGCTATTAGAAAAAGCCGATAATAAGGCAGAAAGATCAAAGCATGGATCACATAAGGGTACAGTTAAATGCGGGAACTGCAAACAGTGTAAATACATTAATTCTAACATGACTATTCAACTTAATGATTTGTGTCATACTACTATAAAAAGCAAATGTGGTAACTGTAGAACAAAACATGTGGTCTATCTGGCAGTCTGTAAACTATGCAATGCCCATTACATAGGCAAGACAGAGAGACAGCTGAACAGACGCATTCTGAACATGCGTACAAAATAGGGAAACAAGATACCAAAAATGCATTGTACAGACACATCTTGGATAAAGGCGAGGAACATGGTTTTTTGTTTTCCATTGTAGAACAGATAGATGTCCGCCCATTTGGGGGTGACTGGAAAATGAAATTAGCCGCTATGAAGTAAATGGCAAATCCTAACGGATTCCACGAGACCACCTGGTCTCAATGATTTTATAAGTATAAAACCTTTTTTAGCTTTAGAGTAAATTTCAACTCTTAGGGTTGTTACTGGGATTTTTAACTTTATCACACAAGTGAAGTGCATATATTTATATATATTTATTTTTTATTAGATTTTTTATTAGATAGTTATATGGATAATTACAGTTACACCAAGAGGTTTTACCCACCGTATATATTACTGCATATATTACTATTGTATATATTATTATATTACATGTGTATTTGAAAGTTACATCTTGATTTAAGGTTGGTTTACTTACAGTTTATTATAGAAAATGTGTAATATGGCTTTAAACTTTTGGCGGATTTTAATTAGTTAAACATCAATTAAGGTGATTTAGGATGTGTATAAATACTTTGGGATGATATGTGTTGTTTGTTCTGATGAAGACTGACCACCAGTCGAAGCGCTTAACCAGTCGTGTGGAATTGTTCAATAAACTATCGTGAGTTTTACCAGTCGTAAGAGCAGTTTTCCTTTCACTCACCATCTTCAGTTCTTGTGTTGTTGGCTTTCCCAGTTTGTGAACAGTTAATTACTGATGGCTGAGAACAAGGAATTATCTGCTTCTCCAGCAAGGGATGGTATCACTGAATTGAGAGCGGACCTCACGGTGCTACAGGGGAGGTGCAAATTGTTAAATTTGTTTTCCGAATTTGTATCCTGCTCCAACAAAGACAAAAGGTAGAAGACACCGATTGTAGTGCATCTCCGAATTTGTAAGAGCTCACAAGGTTTCGTATATTCGGATGACGAAGACGCCCAGGATCAACGTAAGAGAGACACTGCGCATGTGCAAGGACTCAATCGCAAACCACAAGGATGTCGGGATGTCAGTACACCCGACCGTAGGTTTCCGGAAGTGTTACAAGACACGGACGGTGTCTTTGACAACATATCTGCTACAAATGTCAATGTGGACTCACCCGAACATGGTAAAACAGTTAACAACAGGGCTTTGGATTTAGCCCACACCGACGAGGATTTTTATTGCTTAACGCCATGACTATATGGAGCATGACTTCACTTTCGACTACAGCATGTGCAAAAAACGGATGGATAAACAGTATGGTGGTGCCCGCCCGAAAGTCATCTCGGACATTAGCAGCCGCAGTAGGAAGGTCCATGATAACAAAGGTACTGTCTTTTATAATTCGGAGAAGGGCCGTAAAAGCCAAAATATCCAACATTATGACATACACAATTCTGATAACATAGGTGGCAGAAAGAAGACAAAAGAACATGTATTCAATGGCGATTCCTTGTTTGAACATTTTTTGAGGGATGACAATGATTATTTTGACATGGACATTAGGCATGGTTATGGCTTGAAACAAGATATAGATAATACATTCCCATTAAAGGAATATATCATAGAGTATGGCAAAAAACTATTGGCATATAAAAATGCCAAAATAGATTGCAGTTATTTATCCAAGTGTGTGATGCTGAAAATTGTGCCGAAAGGCTTAAGATTTTTTAAATTACCTTTAGGGATAAAATTAACATCTGTGGTTGAAAAAGAGTTGAACCAATTATTTGAAGGATTTGGATATGAGTACATGAAATTATTGATAAAGCACTTAGAGGAAAAACAAAACAAATTAGCTGATGATTTAGAACAAATGAATGGTAATATTTTACAACACAAGGATTTTGATGGTTTAAATGATTTGTACATGAAACAGTTTTCCCTTGCTGACAATAATGCTCACAATATAGTGGACAGGAAAAATAAGAAAATTCAACGTGACATTGAGGCCCATAAAAATGATAGAGCGTACATATGGCCCAACCACAAGGACATAGATTCACACAATAAACAACCCACAAGAAGAAGTGAATTTAGGAAATCACATAAAGAAGAAAATTTTCAGGGGGGGAGATTCTACCCAGCTTGGAGGGTTCCCAACCAATGGCACAAGAAATAGATAGGGATGACAAGTATACACATACACACACTCATGTCACACAGGACGATATCCCCTCAACGAGACAATTGGATTACCCTAGTGACCTGGGGACACAAGCAGTATTTGTAGTGAAGCTGCAGACAATGACAAAAAGCCTAGTATCGTTGTACACGATGGATTCAAGGTGTACAATTATACCTCTGTAGAGGTAGACAATATAAGTGCCCAAATGCTAAGCAAAGGGATGAAGTTTATTCCCATGTGTGGATGGAATTTAATCGATTGTATTAAGGAAGTGAAAAAATACACCAGGAGACTCAATCTGGCTTTAACATTTGATAATAAGATGGAATCTAATTTAGCAGTCAGGGATACAGCTGTATCATTGTGCAAGAAAAAGAGTACGTACATACCAGCATTCAATCCACATGTGCACAATTACGAACAATTGGTTTGCAGTGACATATAATGGACATATCACAACATGAAAAAACAGGTCCACAAACATCCAGACAACTTAACAAGTAAAGAAAGGAATTGTTTGTCGGAATTCATGAACAATAGAAACATCAGGATCATGAAACCCGACAAAGGAGGCGGGGCAGTCATCTTCTCTTCAGAAGATTATAACCAGGAAATACTCAGTATTCTTCATCATTCAGGAAACTATGAACATATTTCATTGAATCAGGTCAATATAGGCCATCAACGTATAGATCTTATAATAGAAGAATTTCTCATTGACAACAGGATATCAAATGACACGTATATTTTTGTGAAAGAGGATCATCCAGTTCTAGCCAAAATGGTTGGTATTCCGAAGTTACATAAATCCATTGACCAACCACCCTTTCGACCGATTGTATCTGGTTCCAGATCAAAAACCTACAGATTAGGGAAACTTATAGACAATTGGGTAAAGAAGGTTTACAACAACATCCCTCACATTATTAAAGACTCGTGGAGGTTCTTGGGTACCATCACCAAAGACTTGTGGGAAACTAATTTGATCTATCTTACAGTGGATGTAGTAGACCTCTTTTCCAGTATCCCTAAGACTGAAGGACTGGAATTTTTTGAAAAGAGTCTGACTAGATACACCGATTTTTCCTGGGAGAAAATCAGCATCATTTGTGACATGATGTCACTGGTGTTAGATCACAACTATATCTCCTTTCAAGGTGAATTTTTCAGGCAGACAAAGGGAGTGGCGATGGGAGCATCATGTGCCCCCATCTTTGCGAATTTGGTCATGGCCGAATGGGAATCGGTGTATGTGTTCAACAGCCCTTTCTACAAAGATATTATAACATACATTAGATATTTGGATGACATTTTTATTCTATGGAAGGCCTCTGAGGATAGGTTACTAGAATTTATGGAGTACCTAAACAAGACAGTCGAATTCTTGAAATTCACTTATGAATATAGTTACCATGAAATATCATTTTTGGACGTAGCATTGAGTCATAACAATCAAGGGTTCATCTCTAGGGTGCATAGGAAACCCACTTTTTCCAATGATTACGTCCATTATAGTAGTAACCATCCCCCCCATGTATTTCAGAATGTCATAAAAGGCCAATGTGTAATGCAGTAGCAAGAATGTCTTCTAACAAATCAATCTTGGAAAAGGAGCTTAATACCATCAAAGAAATGTTTTTGAGTAGAGCTTACCCTGAAAAGATGGTTTTGGAGGTCATCAGTTATGTGTACAATGAATGGGGTAATAAATATCCACCCCTATTAGGTGCGTATCAGATGGACAAAAAAGTAGGAATTTGTAGTGAAACATCAGGAAGAGTTTGTGTCCTTATGTACACCCCGACCACACATATTATAAAGGAAATATTGGAAAGGCATTGGTCAACACTTAGAGTATTGGACAAGGAAGAGCTATTGGGTAGTAAACCAAGATGTGTATATAAAACTGCCCCAAATATAAAAAGGCTATTAGAAAAAGCCGATAATAAGGCAGAAAGATCAAAGCATGGATCACATAAGGGTACAGTTAAATGCGGGAACTGCAAACAGTGTAAATACATTAATTCTAACATGACTATTCAACTTAATGATTTGTGTCATACTACTATAAAAAGCAAATGTGGTAACTGTAGAACAAAACATGTGGTCTATCTGGCAGTCTGTAAACTATGCAATGCCCATTACATAGGCAAGACAGAGAGACAGCTGAACAGACGCATTTACGAACATGCGTACAAAATAGGGAAACAAGATACCAAAAATGCATTGTACAGACACATCTTGGATAAAGGCGAGGAACATGGCTTTGTTTTCCATTGTAGAACAGATAGATGTCCGCCCATTTGGGGTGACTGGAAAATGAAATTAGCCGCTTGAAAGTAAATGGCAAATCCTAACGGATTCCACGAGACCACCTGGTCTCAATGATTTTATAAGTATAAAACCTTTTTTAGCTTTAGAGTAAATTTCAACTCTTAGGGTTGTTACTGGGATTTTTAACTTTATCACACAAGTGAAGTGCATATATTTATATATATTTATTTTTTATTAGATTTTTTATTAGATAGTTATATGGATAATTACAGTTACACCAAGAGGTTTTACCCACCGTATATATTACTGCATATATTACTATTGTATATATTATTATATTACATGTGTATTTGAAAGTTACATCTTGATTTAAGGTTGGTTTACTTACAGTGTATTATAGAAAATGTGTAATATGGCTTTAAACTTTTTGGCGGGATTTTAATTAGTTAAACATCAATTAAGGTGATTTAGGATGTGTATAAATACTTTGGGATGATATGTGTTGTTTGTTCTGATGAAGACTGACCACCAGTCGAAAGCGCTTAACCAGTCGTGTGGAATTGTTCAATAAACTATCGTGAGTTTTTACCAGTCGTAAGAGCAGTTTTACTTTCACTCACCATCTTCAGTTCTTGAGCAGTTTGAGGATGATATGGTATATGCAGTACCCATGAAACTCCATTTTCTTTTGCCCATTCTTGAACTTCTGCCCCTATAAAGTGAGTGCCTCAGTCACTTTGGATTTCAATGGGAAACACATATGTCACAAACAGTTTATTTAATCTCTTCAGTACTGCTTGTTGGTTTGCGTTTTTGCATGGGGACACCATCAGTAATCCTGAATAAGTATCCACCATAGTTAGGCAGTATTGTTGATTTTGATCCAATGGCAAAGGACCAATAAAATCTACTTGCCAGATTTGTGCTGAATGACTGCCTCTATGAATATGTCCACATGCTTCCGCTTGCAATTGTGTTTGTCTATTTCTCTGGCAAACGTTGCGTTGCTTTATAACATCTGTAGTTACATCTTTATTTAGTTGCATACCATGTCTACGTGCCCATTCTATTGTTGCATCTCTTCCTGTGTCCACTCCCATCATGGGCCCATCTAGCCATAGTGACATCTTCGATCTTTTCTTCAGAAACACGTACTGCAGTCATTTTATCTACTTGCTGATTATGCCTTCTTTCATTTGTCATAAGTGATGCGTAAGCATCTACATGTCCAACACTAATTTGGCACTGTTGTGCTTTTTTCCAAATTTGTTGCCAATCTTCTGAACCTCCCCATAGAGGTCTACCATGAATTTTCCAATCTTGTTGTTGCCAAGCAAGCAGCCAAGTTGTCAGTCCTTTATAGACTGCCCACCTATCAGTATAGATGTATGCTTCATCTCCAGGTGATAAACTATCAATAACTAAGGCAACGGCTCGCAACGCTGCCTGATTACTTGAACCAGCAATTCTTTCTTTGAACAAAACAGTCTCTGTTTGTGGGCAGTAAGCCACTGCAGTCCAGGTTCTGCCATTTGATCCAATTTTAGCAGAGCCATCAGTAAACCATGCATGTTTTTGTTTTTCCAGATCTAAACTATCAAATGGTAATGCTTCAGTTATTGGTGATTCTGGAAGCTCATGTCACTGTTGTTCTGTTGTATCAGTATCATCCAAAATTACCCACCTGGCCAGCTGTTGTTGCACTTGAGAAACTCCAGGTACGATATTGGCCCTCTCTTGCAGATACCATTTCCATTTCTGCAAGTTGAAGATTGTGCTATTAAGGTTTTCATCAAAGTATTATCTCGCAACCACCCCTGGATTGGGTAGTCAATTTTCACTGTCACTGTCTGTTGTTTGCTTATTCCTTCCACATGAATCAATGCTGTGTAAACTGCCAGTACATGTTGCTCGAGGGGGCTATACCTAATCTGTGCTCTGGTTAGGGATTTAGACCAAAATCCCAATGGTCTTTTCTTCCCAATGTCATTTTTCTGCCATAGCCCCCAGGACATTACATTATTGGCAACAGTCACTTCCAAGATAAAGGGTTGTTGTGGATCAATCGGGCCCAGACCCACACTTTGCTGTAGGGCTTTTTTTGCTTCTTCAAAGGCCATTTGCTGCTTAAGACCCCATTGAAAATCACATTTATTTCCTAGTCACATAGTGAAAAGGTCTCAAAATTAGTCCAAGATGAGGTACGAATGCCCTCCAAAAGCCCATTACACCCAAGAAGGCTTGTGCCTGCTGCTTCATCTTTGGGACTGCAATTTTCTGGATACCTTCTAGCGCTGCTGCAGGTATCTCCCTTTTTGCTCCATTCCATATCATACCCAGAAATTTTACCGATGTCCCTTGTTGTGTCTTGTTTTCATTTATGGCCCACCCTCTGTTCTGAAGGTGTTGAATTACAGTTTTCAATGCAATGTCTATATCAGACTTCTCTCCGGTGATCATTATATCATCAGTGTAATGGAAAACAGTCACTTTGTCTAGCTGTAGTTTAGCTAAGTTTCTGGCCACCAATCCGTGGCATAATGTAGGGCTGTGCAGATATCCTTGTGGGAGCACCTGGAAGGTATACTGCCCCCCCCCCCCCACCAGGTGAATGCAAACTGGTGCCTGCTTTCTTCTGCTATAGGGATGGAGAAGAAGGCATTTGCTAAATCCAAAACTGCGTGATATGGCCCAGCAGATGAAGACAGTCTTTCAATGATTGTAACAATATCTGGGACAGCTGCAGTCAAGGGTGGAGCCACCTTGTTCAGACCCCCGATAATCCATGGTCATCCACCACAACCTATCAGGTTTTTTGACTGGGCACACTGAGCAACTGAATGGACTCACAGTTCGCTCGAGTATGCCAACTCGGAGTAATTCTTGAATTGTTTCAGTAATTTCAGCGTGCCCACCTGGAATACGATACTGTTTGATGTTTACTATTGCTTTTTGGTATGGGAATATGGAGTGATTCCCCCTTAGCATTGCCTCGAACAACAGCCTTGACTGCACTGACTGAACAGTGTCGCACTCCAAAACTAAATGGCCCTGCAGTGGTCTCCAAAGTTCTACCTTTCAATACATCAACTCCCAAAATGTGTTCAGGTACGGGAGCTATCACTGCTGCAATAAAGACAGGAATACCATATCCAAAGGCTATTTTTACTTTTGTCTTGGTGCCTAATGTTTTTGCCCCCCCATAACCATCAATTTCTATAGACTGTCTATGAAACTTATGGAGGTTGCCTGCAAAAATGGTTGTCTCTGATCCTGTGTTTACCAAGGCCATTACATGTTGCGGCCCTCCCCTCCAGAAAATGGTAAGAGGTACATAGGGGTGTCGGTCCCCAGGTGTAATTGCTCTTACTGTACCTCTAGCTACTGGGGACCCGCCTACTAGTCAATTTGTCTCTGTTTTTTCAGTCGGGTCTTCCAGTCCTTCTCCCCCCCAATCTCTTTCATCAGTGAATTCTCCCATTTACCACTGAGCTAACTCCTCATCAGTAGGGATGTCACGATATAATTGATTTCACCCTGCTTTCCCTTCAGTGGCACTTCTGGTTGGACTTTTTGCAGGGGTCTGTGTCTGATCCCTTCCCCTTCTGTTTCTATTTCCATTTTTTCTATAAATAGCTATCCCATCTATTTCTGCAGCTTCTACCCCCCACTTTAACAAGTCAAGGAACATTTGTTTTCTCATAATCTTCTCACCAGATTTATTTTTTGATTTGTCCGCATTTGCCTTTCTAGCTTTCCTCTGCTCTATCTCTTCTACCAATTCTGACATTTGATTAAAAGTAGTCATTACATCCCATATCTGTTGGCCTACACAACCTTCTAAGGCAGCCATAAGCTGCCCTTTCCACCACTGTGGTGCATTTTTAATTAGCTTGTTTCTCATATTATTTGTCATTATTTGTGCATCCAGTCCTTTGGCAATATGCAATGTCCCATTTACTAATTCTAGTGAATAAACAGTTGCTAACATGGCCATTTCCCTCAGCTGCTGAATTGCTTCAACTATTGTTTTCCAAGGCTTATGTTCATCTGCCACTGTTGTGGCATCAGGCCAAGTACTCCGAAAAGCTGAGGCTAGCCATACTACCAATCTATTAACTTGAGTGTCATCATGGTTTACATTATGCACTATCTGCTTTAACCACGGGTGAAATACTAAACAGGACCATTGCTACATTTCTTCAGCATTTAAGGACACTGCCTCCCCTCCTGTATTCCAGACTCGGAGAAACCAAGCTGAAATAGTCTCTACATGCCTTTGCTTATAAGTCTGGATTATATTTAATAACTCTGTCTGGGTATAACTTCGCACCTCTACTCATTGCTGTGGTGGCCCCCCCCCAGTGTACTTTTGATTTTTCTCTATAACTGGTCGTGCTTCCACTGACGGAGAATTTATCAATTCAGAATCATTATTACCCTCATCAGAAGAAGGGAGATCACCCTCCCATTCCTCGGGGTTAAACTCTGCTTTACACACCAAGGCACGTACCCGAGACCTGGAGGGCAGGTGACGTGAGGGTTTTTCCCCTCCACTGCCTATGCTGCTGGATTACTCAAGTAGCAAGAGTCACTGAATTGGTTTTCCAATGTTCTGCTTCCTCTGTTACCTTGGCAAGCTCCACATTTGCCTTCTCCAAGGCATCCCTATCCAGTTGGTGCGTATGTGCATGTTCTTTACATTGTTCTTCTAATTCAAGAACTTTCTCTTTTAAGTTTTCTACATCTTTGTCTAATTCCTGTACTGCTTCGAAGAACAGCCATCCAGCTGCTCCTACTCCTTCCTTCACCTTTTCCCCCTTATCATTCAACTTTAAATCTGATAGGGCCCTCGCTAATTCATCAGGGTCCACCTTAGGTTTTGCTTGTGAGGATTTTGGGGAGGACAGAGGTGAAACCTGACTTAACACCTTAGCAAGGGGGCCCATTTCCCAAACAATGCTGGCATCACAGTCCCCGATCCCCCCCTACTTGTACCTTCTGTAACATCCTTCTTACCTATACTTATATGTTTCAAAGGAAAAAAACATTGGCTGTTGTTGTGACATTTCCACTGCAAACCTCGGAATCCTGCCAACTACGCCAAATGTACCAGTTCGTTAATTTAAATTCTGAGGTTAATGCAGGATTAGAAATTACACAAGACACCAAGGCTCAAACTTAATTTATTTAAACTATTACTAACAATTTATCTAGCAAAAAACTATCAATCAACTAATAAAAACATTAAACTATTAAATCATGTACTTACAAGCATATGCAAAAACAAAATCATCTTTGCCACTGATAGGGGGACTCCAATCCTATTCAGTGCAGCTATCTGTTCAGTCAAGACAGAGTCGCCAATGGCAAAATACCTGTATGCTCAGTTCAGGCTGATGCTTCAATCAAATCCGGATGATGAGTTCCATTCTATTACCAGCCTTTGAGCTTTTTATAGTCTTAAACAGACAATAGGGTCAACAGGTTTGGCCGATGACATCCAGATCATAAGTTTGATCATAAACTGATGGAATATTTTAGAAAATTACAAATAATTTCCTAAATTGTAAACAAGACCTGTAATGTCTGGTTTCATACATTACTTCCCCTTTTTAAAGAACAGTTACCCCACAAACTTATTATATAGTTCCTCATTGAAATCCCCCATAATCTGGTAAACATCTTTTGAGCTGGAAAACAATTTTACAGGTTAACTAAAGTTCAGTTATACCAGTGATCAGTGTACAAGGCCTGCCTTTAAGCATATCTCTTTAGATAATTCAGCAGCATTTATTTAATTCAGCAGCATGTGATATTTAGCAGCATATCAAATCAAGCTATAATCAAACATACACAGCAGTATGAAGCTTAAAGCATAACCAAAGCCAGGTAGACTGTGTGGATTCGTCACAGGGAGGTCTGGAATGCACTGACTTAGAAAAAGTGGCAGGTGAAGGAGATTTTACTATATGAACAAAACATGCTGGAGGGATAGGTTCCTGACCCAGAGACTCCCCATAATCTGGAATACACTGCCCATACATATCAAGCAGAGCGCCTCCTTGGCCCTCTTCAAAAGGAACATTGACGAGTGGATGGGAGATAGGAAATTCACCTCGGGATCATGTCAGTCGCCCTGCTAGACAGGGGTCCAGGGAAGTAAATATTGTAGGAAGAAATATCCAGGGAATTGTTATGGCTAGGCTTGTATAGGCCCTAGAGGCGATAGCCTAGTATCAACCTATGAACCTATGATTTAGGGACTTGATTTGAGCTCTCATATCCAGAGCCCTAGGATCAAATTCTGGAACTGAAGAAGAAGGTGGTGACACAATAACTGTCTCTGTCAGATCCGACGAGGCCTGTGGATCTGATAAGGAGTTAGTTTTCTTCAGATCCATGAAAGCCGGATCTGG
Source organism: Protopterus annectens (assembly GCF_019279795.1). Taxonomy (NCBI): domain Eukaryota; kingdom Metazoa; phylum Chordata; order Ceratodontiformes; family Protopteridae; genus Protopterus; species Protopterus annectens. The sequence goes on along the minus strand of NC_056733.1, from coordinate 130,095,579 downwards.
AATTTTCTTAGATTTAGATTTCGGCTCCAAGGGATCTCTTGGGGAAGCAGAAAATAATCTTTTCTTAACCTTCTTAGAAGACAAGGACGAAGGTATGGAGGGAGTCTAAGCTTCAGAAGCTGAAGAATGAAGAAGACCTCTTAAAATAAGCTTGTTGCACCTGTCCATAACAGCATGCAGGTTAAAGGATGCACAAACTTCACAGGAAGTCTTAAGGTGATCAGGACCTAAACAGTAAACGCACTCCTTGTAGGCATCTTGGCTGGGGATCTTGTGCCCACAAGAAGTGCATCACTTGAAACCCGAAGAGGGTTTGTCAGACATAACTCTGCACTCACTAAATACCTAAACTACCACTGCAAAACTTATTATTGATATATATATATATATATATATATATATATATATATATATATATATATATATATATATATTTTTTTTACTACAACTACCTGAGAAAGGTTTGAGATTGTCAAAACTATAAGAATGCTAATAAAGCAGGTAACCAAGACACTATCTAAAGAATCCTATGAAAGGAAGAGAACGAAAAAAGGGAGGAGAAAAAGCAAGAATATCAACTGCAAAAGAGGTTGAGAGAATTTTTTTTTACTTATCTATTTAAAAACTGCTAGAGAGCACAGATCTGCATCCGATCGCTGAAGTAGCAAACAACATCTGAGGTTATGAGGTTGGTGTAGTGCATTATGGATAAGGGGAGGAGCTTGAGAGTTGGAATCAAGTTTGGAAAATGTAGCCAAGCCAGATCCTAGAGTTAGATCTGAGACCCAATCGTAAGGAAGAATGAAGACAACATCAGATACTGGTATTGTACACTGTATCAGTGTGTGATAATTAGCACAAATTTAAGAGTTAGTGTATAATGGCATCTGAAGAAAGTGTTATGGTGAATGAGGTACTACCCCATCACACCTTACCTACATGTCTGAAAAGCCAGCAGTAATACAGCAATGCCGTTTGAACTTCAGCATTTAGGGATGAAAGACTAAAAAAAGGAAACAATAAGAGAAAAATGAGGCTAAGAAGATGCTTCTAGTTCTGCTATCAGAAGAAACATTTTGGAAGGAGAAAGCTAGCCTTAAGCAATTGCTACAGTGGTAAATCCCTAAAAAAGTATGTGTAAAGCTGACGTTTAAGGTGGTGACAACAGATGTGACAGACATAAGGGAATGTTTAGTATATCCAGAGAAGAAAATGCTAAAGCTAGAGTTTGAGAAAGGTAGGTTCTATCAGAAATTCAAAAACAAACTTGTCACCAAAGCTGAGGACTTAGAAAGGTATTCAAGGTGAAGCAACCTAGTTATTCAGACAACAGAAATTTGAAGAAATTCCTAAAATGGCTAACATAACATAATGGCTTCAGCACTACCACAGCACTATATATTGCAAAAATAGTATATATTGTAATATACATTCATAGGTTTATATTCGGCTAATGACCCCTGGGGCCTTTATAAGCTTAACAAAGCATCCCAATTGTATCCCGCAAGTTTATGTGCTTTTGAGGTTATTTTATGGGGTATATGTAATCTAGGGCAAGGTTTACAGGCTGCCTCTGTCCCTTAGAGACATAGATGCTAGATCCAGGGTGTATTTCTGATTTCCCATTCACTGGCCAAGGTTTCTCTTGAATAGGGTTATTGAAGAGGCACACTTCACATGGATGGGAAACTTGTTCCAGAGAAAGGAAATTATCTGAGACACATACCTGTCCCTACAGCATATCCTATTTACTTTGCAAGCAAACTTTAAATCCCTGGATTGAGTAATTCTGGTGAAGTTCACTTTGCAGATATGCAAAAGGTCCAACAGAGTGGAATTTAAGGATGTCTTGTATACAGGCATAGGGCTTTGAGGTGATCTGCATAGGACATGCTGTTTAAGCCCTGTATTCTTTTTGTGAGGAACCTCTACAGATGTTACATTTGTTGCATATGCTTGGTCAGGTACATACCAAATGGGGAGCTATACTCAATGATGAGCCTGCTAACAGCCAAATACACTGGAATGATGACTTCCTTGGAACTAGAAGCCATGCCCTTGCTTATTACATAGTGATTTCCTTACTACCTTAGTCACATCCAGATTGCTATCTACATACTTACTGGTTCTACTCTTAGGGGCATGTTATTGATGAGGTAATTTCCTAGGGTGGCTGACTTCCCAAAGGGTACTACAATGCATTTCTCAGCACTGAATTTTAAGCCGTGACTTTTGCATCAGTCATTTGTCTGCATTAACACTGCCTGTAAAATGTTAATGCATTGAGGAGATTCTATGACTAATCCTACTTTGCAATCATCTGTACATTTGGTCAGCCAGGAGCCCTTGACACTGGCCTTAACTGAGCAGTAGATGACAAAAAGGAGCTAACCCAGAACATAACCCCAAGGGACTCCACTAGTGACTGGCCTCTTTGTGGAGCCAGATGTCTATCCAACACATAACATAAAGGTTTATGCCTATAACCGTGAGTCTGTTTAGAATGTCAGAGTTGGGCATTGTATCAAATGCCTTAACCCGGTCAATGTAGGCAGTATGCACCATTTTACCCTCATCCACTGCCTTGGTGACCTTCTTAAAGATGTCTACAAAGCTGAGTAGGCATGATCTGTCCTTGATGAAATCAAACCGGGTTAAATCAAGCATTTGAAGGTTTTCTGTGACCTTATTAATAATTGTCAGGACAAGGCTAGCAAGTGAGGCTGGTGCCAGGCAAGCAAGCCCGGTTGAACAAAAGAAAAAATGCCAGCACCACTATTTGGATCCTCCTTGGTGCTGGCATTTTTTCTCTTATTAATAATTGCCATGATAATTCCTTCCATGGCTTTCCATATGAAACTAGTCAGACTTACAGGTCTGTAGTTCCTGAGGTCCGCTGATGTCTTCACCATTGTGCAGAGGGATGACTCTTGCAGTTCTCCATTCACATGGCACAAAGTCTGTCTGGAGGTTATGTTTAAATACTGACTCCAGTGGTCATGACAGGTCATGTTCCAGGCTATTTAGGAGGCATCCTCGGATATAATCGACACCCATCGATGCAGTGTTGTTGGCCTTACAGAGTGCATTTAGGACCTGCTCCCTAGTTATATTTGGGGGGGGGTGTTTGATGGTATTTCCTATGGGGAGGGAAGAGGAAAGGGGATAAAACTGGAGCTGACTTTGTTGGCTAGCGAATTTGCTATATCTTCTGGCTGCATTTACAATCAGCTCTGCACACTGCTGTGTGATGTCTTTGAGCTTTCAAACATAGCGAAAGAAAGTCTTGTGGCTGTACTTTGCCTGGGAGGCCATCTTTACTATAAATTTGGCTTTTGTAGGCTTAATTTCCCCTCTTAGATGTTTCTTTAGATTGATGACAGTGTTTTTATCATGCTGGGCATATCACTTCCTAATCTTGGTTATTAATTTTTTTCTTTGGTTCTACAACCTGTTTATGTTTGGAATCTACCAGGGTGGTTTGATTTTTTGAGTTAGTTCTGCGCAGATTCCTGGTAGTCACGTTTGCATTTATTAACATGACTGTACAGGGTTTCTATGAACAATTCTGCATAGGCAGCTGTATTCTCAGGCTTTGAGGGATGTTGAAATTTTGACATATTACCACTTAATGGTAGGAAATTAAAGTTATGTACTCACCATAGCTATGCATGTGTGTTGTCCATTTCATGCTTACTCAATGTATGGGTTACGGATCTTACCTTGGACCTGACTCACCTGTGTATCACAGACTTACAGATCCTACTCTTGAGCTCCTCCATCTACCCATAATGCCCCACCTAACCTATAATACCTCAGATCAAGTTTGCTGCCTTACTGATCCTAAGATAGAGTAGAAAAAAGGAAATAACAGTAAGCTAGGGCTCAAACTTGGAACGAAAGGTTCCAAAATAACCATAAGATCACTCCAGAAGATGAGAGGAAGGGGGAAGGAGGGTGAGAAGTTGAGGAAGAATGAAAACTAACACAGATGCATAGTGAGTACATAACTTTAATATCTGATATTGTCTTTTTCATTCTTTCTCAATGTGTGGGACAGAGACAGTCCCCAGCTACATGATTCTTGGGTGTCCTTCATGGAAGGATATTCTAGAGAACTACCGAATCAAAAGTAGCTCTAATTCTAGAAGTCAAATTTAGTTTGTAATGAGTAATAAAGGTATGAACATTAGACCTGGTAGCTGCTGCACAAATATGATCAATGGAAGTTGTAGACCAGAAGGCAGAAGTAGCGGCCATAGATCTAGCTGAATAAGCTTTAGGAAGCTTTGATAGGGAGATACCTTGCTGAGTATACATAAAATAAATGCAATCAGTAATCCATTTTGCCAGGGTAACTTTAGAAACCAGTGATCCCAGTATGTTCAGTGAGAAAGAAACAAATAACTGGTTTAGTTTCCTGAAACGACAGAAACACTTCTCTGCCATTGATTGTTTGAGAGACCACTTGTGAGGTAATAAAATGGACCTTCTGAGTTTGTCAGTACGTTGGATTTCCTCGGAATGTGTGTTGCCATATGAAACCAGTTTGAGGAGATCTCCCACTGCCACTCTTTCATTGCCTCTCGATAAATGGAGTAAGACTGGGTTCCCCCTTGGTTATTGATGTACCAGACCACAGACCTATTGTCAGTTTGTATTGCAATGGTCTCCAGAGGGAGAACTTCTTGAAAGGCCTGCACCATTAATAGAATTGCTCTTATGTCTAGGACATTGATGTGCAAATTGGTCTCTTGGGAGGGCCACATGCCTTGGACTGTTTGACCCAAGAAATCCCCCAACCCAGCTGGGAGACATCTATGCTCACCATGGCCCCTGGAGGAGACAGAATAAAATGACGGCCCAGGTATATCTTGTCCAAGTGAATCTACCAACAAAGATGATTTTTGCATACTCAAGTCAGTTTGACTGGAAAAGATAGAGGATGTTGCAGGACAGACCACTGAACAGCTAGAGTCCATTGGAGAACACGCATATAGTAATGTGCCACAGGAACTAAGGCTATAGCCACTGCCATGGAACCTAGAGCTTGGAGAACAAGTTTGGCTCAAGCCACAGGATGAACAATAATTTGCTGAACCTGGAACTTGATTGTATCCACACAATGTTCAGAAAGAGCAGCAATTTGACTTACTGTTTTCAACTGGGCACCAATGAACTCCAGGCTCTGTACTGGTTGAGGTTTTGATTTGGAGATGCCAACTGAAATGTCTAGTCTTTGATAAAGTCTCTAGACTGTTCTAAGAGATGCCTGGTTGAGGCTGTGAGGAGCCAGTCATCTAAATATGGAAACACTCAGAATCCCAGCAGCCTCAGATGAGCTGCTACCACGTCCACTTGGTAAACACCCTGGGGGCTGTGTTGAGACCAAAGGGCAGGGCTCTGAACTGATAGTGACTGGCCCCCAGCTGAAAGCACAGATATCTGTGGAACATCTGTTCATGTTGACATGACAGTACATGTCCTAAAGACTGATTAACCATATCCAATCATCCTTGTGCAAAAAGGACCGGATGGACTGAGCCATGCCCATTCAGAACTTTGGCTTCTTCACAAATTGGTTCAGGTTGCTTAGATCCAAAATTGCTCTCAGGTCCCCTGTCTTCTTTTCGTACTAAAAAGAACCTTGAGTAAGTTCTGAATCCACTGTGATCTGGGGGGGGGGGGGGGTCCTCCTGGATTACTCTTTTTTTCCAGCAACTTTTGAATCTTTTGAGCTGCAGCTTCTCTCTGACTTGTTGGGACATCAGAAAGCTTTCTTCTTTTGTTTGGGAGAATCTGGAAAATGGTATGAAATAACATCTAGATATTATTTTTAGCATCCAAGAATCTTTTGTTATAGAAGTCCAGATATCTGGGTGCAAAGACAAGTGTCCCCTGGATGCCTCCAGAGGTGAGCAGTCAGGCATCCCTTCAGGGTTATTGAAAGGGTCTCTCCAGAGGAATTTCGAAAAAGCTGGTTTTGTGGGGCTCATCTTCCATGAGGATGGCGTATTCCATCTGTACTCCCCCCTCTACCCCTGGAGGATTTGTCCCAGTGTGAATCCTGGAAAGATCTCTGAGATTTTTTTTAAAACTAAGAAGCCTCTAACTAAAACGGCTACCTAAACAATAAGGAAGAAGAAAATTCTAAAGAATAAGCTACTGATAAGGGGAGGGGGGGAGAACTCTCTAACTAAAACGAGTTCTAGGAAGACCCACAAAAAAACACTAAACTACTACAAACCAGTTAGCGACTATTAGACAAAAACAATAACTACCAGAAAAGCCCTAATCTGACTGAAAAGGTAGAAGAAGAAAAAATATACGAGCCTGAGCCAGTACAACGAACCTCGCAGCTGAAGCGGCAAACGAGATCTGGGTAGCTAGTGCTAGGCATCATGGGATAAGGGGTAGCCTCAAGCCAGTAAACAGCTATAGAAGATGGCCAAGTCGGAGCCGAGGATCAGCTCCGATCCCAACCAGCAAGAACGAAGGCGAGACTGACAACTTAACATCACATTTTCTTGCCCCCCCCCCCCGCATTGATTCCAGGAAAAGGAATGCTGAGAGGTAGAAAAATGAATTCCTATGGCAGACAAGGTATTTTCTTCCTGCTTGCTGTGGGAAAGCATTTCTTTCACGGAAGGGCAAACAAGAACATTCCATCAAAAGGTGCATTTATGAAAGAAGACCTTAAAGGCTCAGCAAAATCGCATAACCACATCCAGGCATGTCTTCTGACAGCAATGCCTGAACCAGCAGCCCATTAGGTACCCCCAGCAGCATGGGATATTAACCTCATGGACACATTGGAAATGGATAATAGAGTTGCCAGTTGTGAAGATGGTCTCGTATAGTCCTCCACAGACATGGACTCTGAAAGGTATTTGGAGAGCTCTTTGGTAAAATCCCTCTGCAGCCTAGTAAAATGCACTAAATAATTCAAGGACCTCAAGGCAATGGTCACTGAAGCAAATATGCAATTTCCAAATCTGTCCAATGCTCTTGACTCTGTATTAGGGGGATGGACAGAGGAGCTCTGCTTAGCTGGCTCCTTTCTTTAGGACTGCCACCACAACCATAGCATCAAAAGGGACTACATTGCTTCAACTGGGCCTGCCCTTCAGTGGTACAAAGTTTTGTCTGGACGTCCTGCAATTGGCTAAAAGGAGTCTGGTTGCTTCCATGCATGGTAAGAGACTAGGCCAATAAGCTCATCAATAAGTCAGCCAAGACTTAGATTAAATAGGCCAGAACCAAAAACTTCCAGAAATACGGACTCCTCTGTGGAGGGGGGTATCTGAAGGCCATCCACCCCTCTGCATAAGAATTTCTACAGTGTCTCCAAATCAGGCACCATCCAGTGGAGATCTGGGGGACCCTTACCCTTCTTTGAAGTCAGTATCCTCTGTGAGAGATTCCATATGAGAATGTATGTGCCTCCTTTTGCATATTCTCTTGTGGGAAGCCTCCTCAGTGAGATACTTTGAGGAGGTATCTGAAGAAAGTGGAAATTCCTCTAGGGAAACTGGACACTAGTTGATATTAGCTGTCCCTGTGGAGTAGGTCTGATGAGATCAGTGCGCGGACCTACTGGGGGAATAGGTGTATCCAAGGAAGAGAAAGAAAAGAACGGAGTCCCTGAAGCCCTGGTTCTGTGGGCCACCTCTGCCTTGTGGACGGTGTCTTCCACTGTGGATTCCCCCTCTACACCTGGGGGAACTGACTCCACATTTGTCCTGGAAAGGCCCTTGGGGCTTTTTGAACTACATTTTTCCACCGCTCCTCTGAATCCTGGAAAAGGATCTTTGGGGAGTGGAAAAACGAACATCCATGGCAGAAAGGATCTTACCATCCTTCTCACACCTGGATAATGTCTCTCTAACAGTCGGGATAAATAGAGATGATCTGTCAAAAGGAGCATTGACAAATGAAGACTTAAATGGCTCTGCAAAGGCGTATCTAGGCATGTCTTCTTATGGCTATGCCAGAACCCACCATTCTGGTGATCCCACCAGTTGCAGGGTGGCCAACTATGAAGCAATCTTCTCTTGTACTCCCTCAGTAACAGCTCCTGCTAGGGTGTCTGACACCTCCTTGATCATATTCCTTTGGAGTCTGGTAAAATGGGCTAAAAAGTTCAAAGACCACAGAGAAAAGGATGATGAAGAGTAAGCCTGCTTCCCAAAGCTATCCATCACCTCAGACTCTCTGTTGGGAGCATGGATAAATGAACTCTCCCCTGCGAGTTCCTTTTAGTGGTGGTCACTAAGACCATGGCATCTACAGCTAAACCTTTAGCCAAAATTGTTTGTCCTCAGGGGCTGATAAAACTTTGTCTGGTCTGTTGGGAATTAGTTCAATGGCGTCAGGTGCCTTTCACGCTTGCTAGGAGATCAACTGAATGAGTTGCCAGTGGGCAGAATCACCCAAGAGGTAGATGGGCAGGTACCGAAAGCCTGCAGGTAAATAGATTCTTCCAAGAAAGGGTTTTGGGACTTCCAGTCACGTGTCTGCTTCAAAATTTTGAGGATGTCTCCAAAGGAGACATCATTGGGGGGTGATCTATGAGACCCTTTTCCATTCATCAAAAATCAGTGTTCTCCACGACTGATTCCTGAAGGGAATCTACGTGCTTCCTCTTGCACTTCTTCTTCTGAGGAACCTCCTCAGGAGGACAGTCAGGTCGGGTATCAGACGATGACAGAATTTTTATCTGAGGTTTCTAGGGTTTCATTGCTTGCTGCCCCAGTGGAGACACAGGTCCAATAATGGAACAAGAGGAGGATATTTGCTCCAAGGAGGAAGGAAATGATTAAGTGACTACAATAGACAAAGCCCTATCCTTTGCCTTGAAGGCCAGTCCCCTTGAAGAGGAAAGGGAGCCCAGAACTGAGACAGACTCCCTCGGAACCGTGGTCACTCCGTGCTCCAATGAGACCGCCATCAAGGTAGAAAGTGGAGCCGAACTGAACCATGTCGATGCTCCAAGGCACAAGAATGACTCTGAGAAAACTGGAGTTGACTCCTGTACCTCAGAGCTGACAGGGCAGATACAGCCCCAGAAGGTCTCCGGATCCAAAAGAACTAAAGAACTCAGGGTAATCACCGATGCCAAAAGGAAGGAAATCTCCATGGCCAATGCAACCGGCACTGAACCACTTGAAGATAGGATCCCTGAAGCCTCAGAGGAGGTCAGAGGAGGAGGAGTAGTAATAGGTGTAAAAGGTGGTTTGTCATCCAAACCTGCAGAGTTTGGGGCTGAAGGAAGTTCTGTCAAACCTCTTGCTCATAGAATTTTATTCACCAGTCTCTCCAAATCCAGTTCTGAAAGCCTTTTGGTGTAACAGACTGAAATCACAGATGGCAATTTTGGCCCAGTTCACCTACAAAGAGATCAACAGAGGGGGTGTAGGTTGTCCTGGGCAAAATTTCTTTTTGTAATATACCATCACTTGGCACTGTAGTTGAAGGTGCTGATGAAGAGCCACAAGGTACTTTGTCTTGTGTTGAGAGTTTCGGCATCAATGTTTCACAGTCCAGAAAGGTTGTCTGTACCGGAGATTCTTTTGGTACTGAAGATTTAGATCCTTAGTCCTTCAGTTCTGACAGGCTTTTAGAAACCGAGGATCTTGGTTTCTTAGGTGTCAGCATTGACAGAGAAGTCAGAACTGACAAACTCCTCTTTTTGGTTTTCTCTACAGAGGGGGAGGAGGAAGGCAAAGAAATATCTGTCTTACTCTTTTCATGAGCAGATATAGCCTCACCAAAGGCGGAAGAAATCAAGCCTTTCAAAATTAACATATTTTTCCTCTCTGCCAAGGCTCTGTGACTAAAGCCATGGCAAATGCTACAATCTTCCTGCAAGTGGATTGAACCCAAACAATAGATGTACAATAAGTGCAAATCTAAGAGAAGAATCTTGTGGCCACACTTCTGGCATTTTTTGATGCCAGAGGGACCCTTAGATTTTTCAGCCATAATAACAAAATAAAGTACACGCCACAGTCACACTAAGAGAAATACAGATAGGCACTCACCGTTTTTTTGTTTTTTGTTTTTTTTTTTGTAAAGAAAGGAAAGAAATATTTTGTAAGAAAAGAAAGAAAGAAAACTATCAACAATGACAGTAAGGCTACACAAAGTGTACAGAAGGAACATCAGCAATGATAGCCAGAAGTACACAAAAGTGTACGGAAAGGAGAAAAACTAACTATGAAGGGGTAGAGAAAAGGTAAAAAGAGAATATAAGGCTATAACACAGTAAAGACAAAGGAAAGATAAAATAGGAATATGAAGAAAAGTTTGAAAATTATTAAGAAAGTTTACTTAGCTCGAGAGCTATAGTATACGCGTCTATCTTGAAAAGTGGCAAATGAGATCTGAGGTAACTGAGAGAGAGGAATTTTGGGTGGAGGTGAATCTCGAGAGTTTTTTAGCTTGTGCGAGCTGCAGTAATGGCTGAGTCAGTTCTGATGCTGGAACTGAACCCATATGTCAAGGATAAAATGAAAATTGACATTAGATCAGAAGTTATGTACTCACCATAATGATGCATCTGTGTTGTCCATCTTCACTCTTCCTCAATTGATGTATCTTGGATCTGACATCATATCCAACTCAGCCACTTTTTCCAGATTCATGGATCTGCTCTCAAATACTCCCTTTACCCATAATGCCTCCCTCTCCAGGCATACCTCAGGTCATGTTTGCTGCCCCAACCATAACATATACTTGACACTCTACTATAAAAAGAAACAAGAGAAGAATATACAGAAAGGCTGAAGCCTAAACATGGAACATGGGTTACGAAAGGAATATCCCTTAGGCCACACTAGAAACAGGGAAAAGGGGGATGGAGGGTAGGAAGTTGAGGAAGAATTAAAATAGACAACACAGATGCATTATTATGGTGAGTACATAATTTTTGTATCTGATGCTGTCATTTTCATTCATTCTTCAATTAATGGGACAAAGGGTACCTAGCTAGATGAACCTTGGGTGGGCCTCATGAAAAGATATTCTAGAGTACAGCAGAACCAAACGCTGCCCTATTTCTGGATAGTATGTCTAACTTGTAATGAGCAACAAAGGTACCTGCATTGGACCAAGTGGCTGTTGCACAAATGTCATCTATGGAAGCTCTTGAACAGAAGTCCAATGAGGTGGCTACAGATGTTACGGAATATGCTTTGGGGGCCTGGGTAAAGCTAAACCTCTTTCTTAATAGACAAGATGTATAGAATCAGTTAACTATTTGGCTCGAGTTACTTTAGAAGCTGCCTTTCCCAGTTTGTTCTTGGAGAAAGATATAAACAATTGATCAGATTTCCTGAAACCCTGTGTTCTGTAAAAATAAAACCTCAGCTGCTGATGTACATCCAGAAGATGCAGCATATAGTCTCCTTTGTTTGATAATTTAGGAAAGAACACAGGTAAATTGATGACCTGATTTAATTTGGATTTGGAAGCTACCTAAGGTAGAAAGGATAGATCTGTGAGTAATGAGTCCCTATCCTTGTGGAAGATCACGTATGGACAGGGCTTGGAGTTCAGATACTCATCTAGCAGAGGTTATAGCAACCAGAAAAATTGTTTTCCAGGAGAAAAACTGAAGATCAATCTTAGCAGAAGGCTCAAAGGGATGTTGGGTAAGAGCCTGTAAGAGAATAGTCAAATCCCAAGGGGATGTAGGATCTTTAACTTGGGGCCTGGGTAAAAAAGTACCTTTAAGGAAGGTCTTTCATAATCTTGAGGAAGCCATGGAAGAATGTTTCTCTCATTAGTGAAAATTTAAAATGATCACTAGCTGAACTTTAATAATAGAATAGCACACCCTGTTGTTAAAAATGGAGGCCAAAAAATCAAGAACTTTGGAGAATAGGGAAAAGAATGGATCCAGAGCTCTCTGAAGGGCCCAGACTAAAAATCTTTCCCATTTACTTTTGTAAATTTTATTGGTGGAAAGCTTCTGAGTGGATAAAAGAATCTGCCGAACTGGAGAAGAAAGCCTGGGCTGTCTAGCCATCAATGGAACTGGAGAAACTATGTGGTTAACTTGAGGCTGTTGATGTCTGGATGTTGCATCCCTTTCTGGTGAGATAGAAGGTCTGGACATGGATTCAGTATCCAAGTTGGATAAGTAAGATGAGGTCAAAAGAAGGGGAAACCAGACCTGATGAGGCCGAAAGGATGCAATGAGGATGATTGCGCTCTTCAACCAGGATGTTTTCTGTAGAAATTTTGTGATTAGGTGTAACGGGGGGCTAAGCATAAAGGAGACCCAAGGGCCTATCTTGGACTACAGCATCTCTCCTCCTGTGGAAGGACCAGGGCAAAGAACCTAATGCACTTGCTGTTGAAGGGAGAAGTAAAAAGATCGCAGCATGGCTGGCCCCATTGTCAAAAAATCTTTTACCTTTAATTGACAGACCACTGGTGATGCACCAAAATGGATCCACTTAGTCTGTCTGCAAGCACGTTGGTTTTCCCTGGTATAGGCATTGCTGAAAGAAAGAGACCAGAAGAGATCACCCACTGCCACACTCTCATTGCATCTCGACACAATGGGTAAGAACTGGTTCCCCCTGTTTGTTGCTACACCGTACTACTGACATGTTGTCTATATGTAAAGCAATCATCCCTGGAGGTAAAACATCATGAAAAGCCTGAAATGCTAGTAGGACAGCTTTCATTTCCAGGACATTGATGTGCAAATTGGCCTCTTCTGGGAACCATGCACCTGGGACTATCCTTCCTAAGAAATGCCGCCACCTCCCAATTTGGGAGGTGTCCGTAGTGACTGTGACTACCAGCTGAGGGAGAAGGAAAAATGTATGACCTTGAGAAACTTTTACTGAATGAAGCCACCAAATAAGATATTCTTTGCAAACTTAGAAAATCTTGACTGAGGTGCTAACAGGATGCTGAAGAATAGACCACTGTACTGAAAAAAGTCCATTGAAGGAAGTGCATATGTTACCTGGCTAAAGTAAATAGAATAGAATAGACCTGATAGTAGGAACCATTGTCAGAGGAAGCAAAGCTATATGGTTGGTTGTGTCTAGATGAGCACCTATGCTGTATCTGACTTTGAAACCCAGATGACAACAAAAATGGAGCAAGTAATCCCTCACTTGAATCAACATATGCCTGGATGCGGCAGTCACGAGCCAGTTGTCTAGATATGAAAACACCCAGAATCCCAACAGTCTAAGGTGAGCCACTACCACCACCGTGCATTTGCTGAACATCCTGGGGCTGTGGTGAGACCAAAGGGCAGTGCTCTGAACTGGCAAAAGCTGGCTCATAGCTAGAAGCACAGACATTTTCTGGAGTGCCTGTTCATTTTGATATGATAGTACACATCTTGAAGATCTATCAAGCACATCCATTCATCCTTTCCTAGTAGAGGTAAAATGGACTGAACCGTGACCGTCTGGAACTTTGAGTTAAAAGATAAAGATTGATTAACTCATCAGCCATAGAGCCTCCCAAGACATAACTGGGTCAGCCATGAAAGCTTCCAGAAACACCAACTCCTCTTGGGAAGGGATACTGGAGGACCATCCACCTCTCTGTTTAAGAACTTCAAAGATCTCTCGAAAGGGGACATCATCAAGTAGAGATCTGATGGAGCCTTCCCCTTCATCGAAGTCCATTTCTTGGGTGACGGATTCATGAAGGGAATCTAAGTACCTTCTTTTGTATGTTTTCTGCCTAGGGACTTTGACAGTGGGATGGTCTGAACTATCAGAAGAAGGTGGGGAGTCCTGGATGAGGACTGGCTGAAAGCTTGTATGGAGTGGCTGTCCCAGTGGAGTAGGCATGAGAGGATCAGAGGTCAAAGTCATTGGAGGGAGAGTAGGATCAAAAAAAGGGTAAGGATACCCTCTCTCTCTCTGGGTAAAGTATGAGGCTAAGGAGTTCTGTCTGTGTTACTTGGTTGTTGAGATAGTTAGAAAAATGTGAAAATTATATCTATATAAATTAATATTATAAAAACAATAGTTAATATCTATTAACCTGCACAAGACAGAAGTCAAATATTAATGCAGTTGAGTTTGCTACTGTGTAAGCTTTAAGATGAAAAAAATTAAAACCTTGTACATAGCATGGTTTTGGAATTATTGATGCAAATATGAACAGCATTATTTGATGCCTAGAGGCGTCAGTAGGAGTTAAGTGCAGATTCACTTGGAGGCGTCACTCTGATGTAATGATCTGTAGTTCTGATGTCCTTTGTTCTGTGTAGATAGAAGCACAGTTGCCTAGGAACATCCAATAAATGTAGTTAGTATTTGCCTTTGTTCAAATAATTTGGAAAGAATACCAGTAAATAGATGGATTGGTTAATACGAGACTCTGATACTATTTTGGGAGAAAAGGACGCATTAGTTCATAGTGTAACTCTGTCTTTATGAAAAATTAAGATACAGGGACTTCACAGACAAGGCCTACATTTCTGAAATTCGTTTGCAGAAGTAATGGACAACAATAATGCTTTCCAAGAAAGAAATTTAAGACTACAGTCATGTGTGGGTTCAAAGGGTGAACGAATCAAGGCTTGCAGTACCAGATTAAGATCCCATGGAGGGGTAGGATCTTTAAAGGGTGGTTTCAAAAAGAGTGTGCACCATGAAATCCACTATGGAAATTAGAAATTGATGCCAACTGAACTTTAACTGTTGAAGCACTAGCTCCTTGACTAAAAAGTATCATCAAGAAGTCAAGAATGCTGTGAATCGGGGCAGAAAAGGGGTCAGTATGATGCTGAACAGCCCAGTGTATGAATCTCTTCCATTAAATGGCATAAAGCTTCTTTTTTGTTAGTTTAAGGGAAGATAACAAAATGTGATGAGCAAGAGATGAGAGCATATATTGTCTGGCTATTACTGGAAATGGAGAAACCAAGCCATCAGCTTGAAATTGGGAAGGTTTGGATGAATCATGCCTGTTGTGTGAGACAGCAGACATGGAGGTGGGTCCAGAATTTAGGGTTGATGAATTAGATGAGGCCACAGGAAGGGAAACCAAATCTGTTGAGGCCAATAGGGTGCAATGAGGATGACTTTGCTCTTCAATCTGGCAGCACTCTGTAGCAACTTTGGAATCAAAGGACTTTGGGGATTAGCATAAAACAGACCGGGTGGCCAGTCATGGAGAAGAGCTTCCTTCGGTGACTCCCCCTGTGGGGGGATTAGGGCAAAATAAATGCTGCACTTATTGTTTAGGAGAGATGCAAAGAAATTGCAGCAAGGCTAGCACTATTGTCGGAAAATCACTTCCTCTACATCCTTGTCGATGGACCACTCGTGAAGTAGGACAATGTACCTGTTGAATTTGTCTGCTAATACATTGGACTTCTCTGGAATATGCATTGCTATAAGAAAGCATTTGGAAGAGATTGCCCATTGCCAAACCTCAACTGCTTCTCTACACAGGGGTTAAGATCTGGCTCCCCCTTGTTTGTTGATGTACAAAACCACTGACATGTCTGTTTGAATCACAACTGTTCCTAAAGGGAGAGCATTCTGAAAAGCCTGCAATGTTAAAAGCACTGCTCTCAACTCTAGGACACCGATATGCAAATTGGCTTCTTTGGGGGACCTAGTGCCCTGGACTGTCTTTCCCAGGTAATGCCCAGCTGGGAAGCATCCATGGTCACAACAGCCTTGGACAGATATGGGATTACTCTTCCCTCATCAGACCCATTATAGAGTACAATGCCCAATTCAGCATGTACCTTGCCAAGCACATGCAGCAGCTGGAAAGATCACAGAGGTTCCTAACCAGGAAAATCCAGTGTCTCAAACACCTATCCTATACAGATAGGCTAAAAGTCCTGTCCCTCTACTCAGTCTTGTACAGACTGCTCAGAGGTGACCTGTGTCTGGCATACAAGACCAGCTCAGTCCCAGCCTTGACAGAATTGCTGCATATCCATAAGTCAAACTCCATTCACGCAAACCACATGCAAGGCCTTAACCTGGTCTGTGACATTAATAGAACTTGTTGATGGGATACATTTGTGTCTCAAAAGACTCCCCCCTATGTGGAATAGTCTCCCTCTCCATGTCAAGCGGAGTACCTCTCTAGCCCTCTTTAAGAGGAACCTGGACGACTGGATGGGAAACAGAAAATACACTTCTGGGATCCCACCTATGTCCCTGCTGGACTGGGGAAATAGGTGCTGACTTTGAGGGAACATGGGCGAAATTCTTAGCTAGGCTTATAAGGGCCTCCGGGCCAATAGCCTTGTATCATCCTATGAACCTATAAAATTCCTTGTAGAACCTCTTCTGACTGAATCCACCACAGTAGATCCCTTTTGCATATATTGGTGATTTATACTGAAGCAGATAAAGGAAGATGAAGTACTGAAAATTGCGATGCCAGCATCCATTGAAGAATTCTCATGTGATACCTGGCTAAGGGTAGTAATGTTACTGCTGCTGCCATTGATCCCAAAGCCTGAAGTACCAAGCAGGCTGGGATTCTGGTACTGGAAACTATCTTTCTTACTTGCGATGTTTGAACTTTGGAGAGGGGAAGTGAGGTTATAGTTGATTTTGTGTTGAGAAGTGCTCATATGAACTCTAGACTTTGACTTGGTTCTAGATGAGACTTTTGGTTGTTTATGGTGATTCGTCACAGAGCACATATCTGGATCACTTTTTGTCCTGCCATGATGAGCTGATGCCTGTTTGAGGCAGAAACACTCGGAATCCTTGTAGCCTCAAGTCAGCTACTACTACTGACATGCATTAGGTGAACACCTTGGGGGCTTTGGTGAAACTAAAGGGCAGAACCCTGAACTGATCATGACTGTCTTCCAGCCAGAAGCGTAAAAATCTTCTGGATCACCTGTTCATCTTTATATGACAGTACGCATCCTGAAGATCTATTGAGCACATCCAACTGTCCTTTTCCAAAAAGGGAAGAATGGACTGAACCATGACCATTCAGAAATTGATCTTTCGGACGGATTTGTTTAATATGCTGAGATCCAGATCTAGTCTCCCGTCCCCTGTTTTCTTTGGCACTAAAAAGAATCTTGAGGAAATTCCAGATTCTATCTGGTCTGGGGGACCTTTTGAATGACTCTTTTTTATAGCAGCTTTTAAATCTGGATTGCTGCTTGTTTCTTTGACTGGGTGGAACATCAGGAAATTGTTTTGAATTGGGAGTATAAAGGGAAATGGTATTATATAACCTCTGAAAATGATTTTCTGCAGCCAGGTATCTGTTATTTCTAGCCAGGCACTCTGCTGCAGGGACAAACGACCCACAATTGCCTCCTGAGGGGGATAATCAGGCCTCCTTTCAGGAGTGCTGAAAGGGTTTATCAAAAAAAGAATCTCTGGACCCTTGATTCTGAGGGCCACCACTGCCACAAGGGGGATGTCTACCATTTGAATACCCTCCTCTGCCCCTGGGGGAACTTCTTAAACATGTCCTGGAAAGATCCTTGGGATTTTGTGAACTACAGTTTCCCACCACCTAGATGATTCATTGTAAAGGATCTCTTGGGTGGGGGAGGGGGGTGGAAAAATGTATGCCCATGGCAGAAAGGGTCTTTTCATCAGTCTCACATCTGGACAATGTGTCTTTTACCTTGGGGCAAAAAGAGATGTGTGGTCAAAAGGACTGTTGATGAATGAAGACTTAAAGGGCTCTGCAAAATCACATAAGCTCATCAAGGTGTATCTCCTAATGGCAATGCTTGAACCCGCTGCTGTTGAGTTTCCTTCTGCTACATTAGAAATGAGCCTCATGGAGGAGTTGGATATCAGTTATAGGGTAGCCGACTGAGAGGTGATAGATGCTTTCACTTCTTCAGAGACAGATCCTGAGAGGGTGTCTGACAGATCCTTAATCAGATCCCTCTGTAGCCTTGTGAAATGTGCCAAATAGTTCAGGGACCTTAAGGCTGAAGGTCACATGCTTCCCGAATCTGTCCATTGCCTGAGACTCTTTGCTGGGGGGATGAACAGAGGAATTTCTTCTGCAAGTTCCTTCTCAGTAGCTGGTGCCATGACCATGGCATCAACAGGTACACCCTTGGCCCAAAACTGTTTACCTTCTGGAGCTGTCATAATTTTATCAGGCTTCCTGGGAATTGGCTCGATGATGTCTTGATCCCTCTATGTTTACTGTGAAACCAAGTTAATGAGCTCATCAGTGGGTGGGGTCATCCAGGATGTAGCTGGACCGGCACTTAACTCCTCCAGAAGTACAGATTCTTCCGATGAAGGATTGCTGGACTTCCAACCACTTCTCTGCTTCAGGATTTTTAGGATGTCTCCGAATGAGACATCGTCAGGAAGTGACCGTAGGGACCCTTCGTCTTCATCAAAATCTGTATCTTTGGTGACTGATTAGGGTGAATCTAAATGTTTGCTCTTATATGTTCTCTTCTTATGGACCTCCTCAGTGGGATTCTGGGGAGGTGTCAGAAGACATGGGAATACTCTGATGGGAAACCTGGGGTTTTGGTACTGGTTGTCCCTGTGGAGAGGATAGGTAAAACTCCAGATGCAGACAGGGGACAGATATACACAGAGGATCTGAAGGGATGGGCACCATCTGAGCCAAGGGTGAAGACAGGGCTATCTCCATGACCGCAAAGGCAGACTGCCCCAGGGAGGGATAAGATCCTGGATCTAAGACAGAACATCTCTGATCCACATTCCCACCCTGCCCCAAGGACAGTCCACCTGAAGCTGAAATCAGAACCAAACAGACCAATGCCAATGCTCCAAGGTGTAGAGATGGTTCCAAAAACCTTGGAGTGGAATGCAGCACCGCAGACCCAACAGGATAGAATCAATTCTGAGAGGTGTCCTGATCCAACTAAACCAAAGAGCTCAGAACAAGCCTTGGATCTGAAGCCGATGGACCTGGGCAACTCAGATCCAAGGGCTCCACACCTTGAAGGGAGTCAGGGAAGGAAATGACAAAGGTGGAGTAGTGGATGCACGCATCTCCTAACACAATGGGGTAGGAGCTGAAAGGGTAACTGCCTGGCTCTACATTGACAGGATCCCTCTCACTAATCTCTCCACATCCTCTACCATAAGGCTTCTGGAAGAGCGAGTGGATAATCCTGAAGGAGATTTAGATCTCTCCAAAAAAGGAGACTGGACCCTGGATGGAACTGGGTCCACTGAGGATGAATGGTCCTGGGTGAAATTTCCACATCCGTAATTCTTTTTGTCAGATCCAAGGGGGTCTGATCCAATGTATCTTTAAATTTAGCAATTTTTGGATCTGAGGAGACAGTCAGATTGGAAGACTGTATATTAATATGCTTCTGATCCGAAGAAGCTGTCGGATCCAAAGTTTTTGATCTTTTCTTTTTCAGATCCAAGGAATCCAGAAAATAATTCTTAAGAGACTTCTCCAAGGCCTTAGAAGAGGCTATTGAGATGCTCTGACACTTTTGAGACATTTTTATTGGCTTTTGAGTGGCTCTAGATAGTGCCTCGCTGAAGGAGGATGGAAGTAATCCTTTTAAAATAAGCTCCAAAAAAGGAGACTGGACCCTGGATGGAAATGGGTCAACTGAGGGTGAATGGTCCTGGGTGAAATTTCCACATCCATAATTCTTTTTGTTGGATCCAAGGGGGTCTGATCCAATGTATCTTTAAATTTAGCAATTTTTGGATCTGAGGAGACAGTCGGACTGGAAAAATAGAAGTTATGTTCTTACCATAACGTTCCATGTTAGTTGTCTTCTCGCCTTCTTTCTTGCTGGATGGGTTCGGAGCCGACCTCGGCTCCGACTCGGCCACTCTAAAAGCTCGAGAGTTGGTTCCACCGGCTCGAGGCTCCCCTTATATTCCACAATGCTAGGCGGTATTACCTCAGATCTCTTTTGTAAGCTAGGCCCAGCCAATAATAAATCCAGAACTACTGGAAAAAGGAAACACCACCTCTATAAAAGGAGAGGAAGAAGGTGACCTGAAACCTGATGAAGGGATATATGCAAAGTATAGCATATACATATACAATAGAGGTGGAAGAAAGAGAGGTCACAATCAAACTCCTCTAGGTCTGTCCAGGCTAGGGGGAAGGAGGGTGGGACGCAAGAAAGAAGGCGAGAAGAAGACAACTAACATGGAACGTTATGGTAAGAACATAACTTCTATATGTTAAGTTGTCTATCTCGCCTTCATTCTTGCTGGATGGGACCGCGTCCCTAGCACCTTGTCCCAGGTGGCCTATCGGAACAGACTCTTGAGAACAGTGGAACCAAAATTAGCTCTATGTCTAGAAGCTAGACCCAACTTATAATGAGAAATAAAAGTGTGAGGAGTAGCCCATGTAGCTGCTGCGCAAATGGTATCAACAGGCAGCCTGTCTTGGAAAGCTATAGAAGTAGCCAAAGCTCTAGTCGAATGGGCCTTTGGTTTGTTAGGCAACTTTTGGTGTCTAATTTCATACACAAAGGAAATCAGGGATGTTAGCCATCTGGAAAGTGATACCTTCGAAACTGAAAGGCCCTTTCTGCCTTCTGCATAAGAGACAAACAACTGGTCAGTTTTTCTGATCTGTTTGGTCCTATCCAAATAATACCTTAATTGACGATGGACATCTAGCCAATGCAATTTTTGTTCAGACCTGTTAGAAAAGTTAGGAAAAAACACAGGGAGGTCAATGTTTTGATTTAGATTTGCCGCAGAGGCTACTTTAGGTAAAAAGGATGGATTGGTCCGTAAGGATACCCTATCCTTATGAAACAAAAGATACGGTGGTCGACTGCTGAGTGCATGAAGCTCTGAGACCCTTCTAGCTGAAGTAATGGCTACCAGAAAGAGAGTCTTCCAGGATAGCAATTTCATTGAACAGGAAGCTGCAGGTTCAAAAGGGGGGAAGAATTAAAGATGTGAGAACTAAATTAAGGTCCCAAGAGGGAGGAGGATTTCTTATAGGAGGTCTAAGAAGAAAAACTCCCTTCAAGAAAGCTTTGCAAAGCTTGTGAGACATGATGGCAGAATCTGAGATGCCCACATGAAAGTTAGATATGGCTGCCAATTGAACTTTAAGAGTAGAAGGAGATGAACCTGCATGGAAAAGTTCAGCTAGAAAATCAAGGACTATTTGGATGGGAGCAGTGAAAGGATCCATGTCCCTTCCTTGAGCCCAATAGGCGAAACGTTTCCACTTACTAAGATAAATCTTCCGAGTGGAAGATTTATGGAAGCTATCAAAATATCTCGAACAGAGTGAGATATTTGAGGAAGTCTGGCTAAGGTTGGAACTGGAGGAACCAAGCAGTGAGGTTCAGAGAGGGGAGGGAGCGATGTAACTGACCCGACTGATGGATCAAAAGATCTGGAACTAGGTCCAGATGCCAGGGTTGCTCCAACAGAAATTGATGTAGAAAGGGGAACCAAACCTGTCGAGGCCAGTAAGGAGCAATGAGGATCAATGAGGCCTTCTGAGCGATAGCTTTCTGTATCACTTGAGAGATTAGTGGGAAGGGAGGGAATGCATACAGAAGTCCCCGGGGCCAAACTTGGACTAGAGCGTCTCTGCTGGGCTGGCCTGGTAAGGGGAAGAGGGTGAAATAATCTTTGCACTTGCTGTTTTGGGGAGTAGCAAAAAGGTCGCAGCAAGGCTGACCCCACTTGAGAAAAATTTTCTCCAAGATAGAATCTTTCAGAGACCACTCGTGAGGCATGAGGATTGCTCTGCTCAACTTGTCCGTGATAAGATTGGACTTCCCAGGGATGTGCGTTGCTATCAGAAACCGCTGAGAAGAAATCGCCCATTGCCACAGTCTGAGTGCTTCTCGACATAGGGGGTAGGACCTGGTTCCGCCTTGTTGGTTGATAAACCACACTACAGACATGTTGTCCGTCTGAATTGCTATCGTTCCCAAGGGAAGAGAGTCTTGAAGGGCTTGCAGCGCTAGAAGCACTGCTCTCATCTCTAGAACATTTATATGCAAGTGGCGTTCGACTGGTTGCCATATGCCCTGGACTGTTCTGCCCTGATAATGCCCCCCCCCACCCGATCAGGGAGGCGTCCGTTGTCAGAGTAGCAACCGGAGGGGGAAGGACAAAGGGTCTTCCTAGGAAGAGCTGGGGGGAAGAAATCCACCAAAGAAGATGATTCTTGCATGCTTGCATAATCACAATGGTGTGGGACATCGGAAGTTGTTGGTATGACCATTGTGTGAAGAGCATCCATTGAAGGATTCTCATATGAAATCTGGCTAATAGAAGTAGAGGGATAGCAGCCGCCATAATCCCCAGTACTTTTAGAACTAATCTGACTTTGACTCTGTTGCTGTGGAAGAGAAGGGGGACCAGTTTGTGTATGTCTGCTATTCTTTGGTCTGTGAGTCTCGCAGACATGTTGACTGTGTCTAGATTTGCGCCTATGAAGGTAATAGCACGACAAGGCGACAAAACAGACTTTTCGCAATTTATTGAGATACCTAACTTTTGAAAAATGCGAAAGGTGTAGTCTCTGGCAAGTAGAAGAAGATGCTTGGTAGGAGCTGTGAGGAGCCAGTCGTCTAAGTATGGAAACACCTGGAATCCTTGACGTCTCAGGTGAGAAGCTACCACTGCCATGCATTTGGTAAACACCTGGGGGGCAGTGGTGAGTCCAAAGGGCAGAGCTCTGAATTGAAAGTGACTGGTTCCCAGCCTGAAGCGGAGGAATCTCCTGGAGTGTCTGTTCATTTTTATATGATAGTACGCATCCTGGAGGTCTATAGAGCACATCCAGTTTTCCTTTCCCAATAGGGGTAGGATGGATTGTAGCGTGACCATCCGAAATCTTGTTTTCTTGACAGACTTGTTCAAGATACTGAGATCCAAAATTGGTCTCCAGTCCCCTGTTTTCTTTGGAACCAAAAAGAACTTGGAGTAGATTCCGGATCCTTGCTGGTCTGCTGGCACTGGCTGAATGGCTCTTTTTGCAAGCAACTTTGATATTTCCAACGCTGCTTGATCCCTTTGAGCGGGTGGAACATCTGGAAGGGATTTTTTTGATTGATTTGGAATGCGAAAGAACGGAATGGAATAGCCTTCGGAAATGATGGACTGTACCCACTTGTCTTGAGTTAGGGATCGCCAGGCTTCTGGGTACAGTGATAATCTTCCCCCGACTGCCTCCGAAGGTGGACAGTCGGGCAACACCTCAGGGATGCTGGAAGGGCTTATCGGAAAAGGTTTCTCGATTGCCCTGGTTCTGCGGACCCCCCCTGCCTCTAGGGCGACGTCTACCATTATTGTTCCCCCTCTGCCTCTAGAGGGGAACCGACTCTGTGCGTCAGGCAAAGTCCCTTGAGATTGTTTGCGGAACCACATCTTTCCACTTTTCTGGCCTTTGGGGTAAGGTCTAGAAGGAGTAGAAAAACGGACTCCGACGGCAGAAAGAGTTTTGCCATCTGTCTCGCACCTTGTCAAGGTTTCTTTCACTTGAGGACCAAAAAGGGATGATCCATCAAACGGGGAATTAGTGAAAGACGTTTTAAAGGGGTCCGCAAAATTGCATAGCCGCATCCAGGCATGCCGGCGTAAGGCCACACCTGTCGCTGCGGCTCTGCTCACTCCATCAGCCGCATATGAAAGGAGGCGCATGGAGGAGTTAGCTATAGAGTTTAGGGTAGCCAGCTGAGCGTTCATCTTGTCCTGAAAACCCGCAGCTGTAGGGTCCTTCAACATCTCACTCGCTTCCTTGATCAAGTCTCTTTGAAGACGAGTGAAATGGCATAGGTAGTTCAGCGAACGCATAGCAAAGGTCGCTGACGAAAACATCCGCTTCCCGTACCTGTCCATAGACCTAGATTCCTTGTTAGGAGGATGGACAGGCACCGAAAGATCAGCTAGCTCCTTCTTAGTGGCAGCAGCTACCACCATAGCATCCACAGAAACTCCCTTAGTCAGAAATTGTTTATCTGCTGGTGCTGTGATAAACTTTGAAGGTCTCCTGGGGGTGGGGTCCACTGAGTCAGGAGCCGTCCAAGCCTTTTTTGCTACCACCTGCATGAGGGGGTCAAAGGGGGGGGACACCCAGGAGGTGGAAGGGCGAGAGCCAAACGCCTCAAGATACACAGATTCATCCTCCGAAGGGTTAAGGGCTGGCCAATTTCCCCTCTGTTTCAGGATCTCTAGAATGTCTCCAAAAGAGATATCTTCAGAAGGGGAACGGGGGGAAACCTCGGAATCCTCTAAATCTGTGTCGGAGGTGACAGACTCAGGTGAGTCTATGTGCTTCCTCTTACACTTTCTCTTCCTAGGGGGCTCCCCTGCCAATTCAGGAGAGGCCTCGGAAGAGGATGAGCTCCCCACAGGGGATTCTTGAGGAGCTGGCTCTCTGCGGTCTGGGATGAGGGAGTGAGCAGACATAACCTGAGGCACCGAAGAGGGAGGGACGGACGGAACCGACTGTGGAGTTGAACCGGGTTCCAACACACTCCGCATGACCTCGAAGGCACCCCTGTCAGGCAGAGCCAAAGGTCCCCACTCCGAAAAGCTGAGAACCTCCCTTGGCACCGACAGCGATGGCTCCGAGGCCGATGTCGGAGCCGAACTCACCAGCGCCGAAGCGCCGAGAGGGAGAGCGGGGTCGGACAAGGGTCCGATGCCACTCACCCCCTCGGAGCCGACGAGGGAAGTCCGGCGCCGAGATTCTTCCAAGGAAGAAATCGGAGCCGATGATGGAACCGAAGACAATTGTATCGGTTCCGACGCTACCACAGTCTCGGTTCCGAAACGCCCCGGCTCCGAGCTCAAAGGAGTCGGAGGAGGAACATTTTGAGGGATAGGGTTAAGCATCGACGGATGAGTCGGGCTCTGAAGCATTTGGGCCAGTGCCTCAGACTTAAGAAGTCGACTCACTACCCTCTGAAGGTCATGATCCGAAAGCCTCGATGATCTAGAGGAGTGAGATCTATGGCTCCATTCAGACAGCAAGGGAGATGCTGGAGCCGAATGAACGGAGCCAAGGGACGGTGACCTGGACCTCTTTCTAGATGTCGGTTCCGATGGTCTTATCGGAGCCGACCCAGAAATTTCCAATGCCTCGGCTCCAGCCGGAGCCGAGGGAATCACAGAAGTTGCAGTTCGAGTCTCATCGGCTCCAGCCGGAGCCGATGTAGTAGTAGGTTTCGAAGCCTTAGGCCTCAACTCAGAAGCTGGAGTCGAGGACCTAGGAGCCTTAGAGGGTTTACCCGAAGTAGCAGTAGGGGAACCCTCAGGCATAAGCAAGCCTCTTAAGATAAGCTTGTTTTTTCTTTCCTGCAGGACTCTAGGGCTGAAGCCATGGCATACAGCACAAGAGTCCTGCAGGTGTAAAGGTCCCAGGCAGTACACACAAGAAGTGTGACCGTCTGTCAGAGACATTTTCTGACAGCACGAGTCACACTTCTTGAAGCATGAGACCTTTGAATCCTTGGACATTTTTAAGGAAAAAGTGTAACCACCACACACACAAACACACCGATTACACTGTCCACTAAGGTTAACTAAAAAAAATTAGTTCTCTTTTTTTTTTTTTTAAATCCCTAAAAAAAAAACATACACTCCACTAATAAGGGGATGGAAGGGCCTGAAGGCCTGAGGGAAGAACTAATAAGTTCTTGAGGAAAAAAGGGTGGATAAACAGGTAGGAAAGGGTCAAAATCCACTAAGTTAAGGGAATTAACTATAAAAAACTAAATTAAAGGGGTTTAATTTAACTATAGAGTAATCTATAATAACTGACCTGAAGCCGGTAGAAACAATACACCTCGATCGCTGTAGCGGCAAACGAGATCTGAGGTAATACCGCCTAGCATTGTGGGATATAAGGGGAGCCTCGAGCCGGTGGAACCAACTCTCGAGCTTTTAGAGTGGCTGAGTCGGAGCCGAGGTCGGCTCCGAACCCATCCAGCAAGAATGAAGGCGAGATAGACAACCTAACATCTATATATTAATATGCTTCTGATCCGAAAAAGCTGTCGGATCCAAAGTGTTTGATCTTTTCTTTTTCAGATCCAAGGAATCCAGAAAATAATTCTTAAGAGACTTCTCCAAGGCCTTAGAAGAGGCTGTTGAGATGCTCTGACACTTTTGAGACATTTTTATTGGCTTTTGAGTAGCTCCAGATAGTGCCTCGCTGAAGGAGGATGGAAGTAATCCTTTTAAAATAAGCTAGTTCTTGTGTTCAACCAAGGCCTTTGGGCTGAATGCATGACAGACAGAACAGCTTTCTTGACAGTGGAGTGGCCCAAGACAATACACACAAAGTGTATATATGAGTCAGAAAGATAGATTTTCTTACCGCGTTTACTACATTTTTTTTAAAGCCCGCTGGGCTTTTCTCCTTTTCCAACATCCTGAAAAAAACAGATGTTAGGAACACAACACTAAGGTCAAGCACAAGAGCAACAATACAGGAAAACTGTAACTATTAATAGTAATTAACAGTAACTAAGATATAAGGATATACTATTTTACATATATATATATATATATATATATATATATATATATATATATATATATATATATATATATATATGGGTCTACTTCTATTCACTGACTCCCATTTCGTCGAACTTTCATTTCACTGAAAGTTCATTACATCGACAAGCATTTTAGCTGGGGGGCTTCGCCCACACCCCCAATGTGGGGCTGTGCCCCACACCCCCCCTACTATATATATCAACTCTAGGGTCGCACAACATTGGGGAAGGGGGCAAATGCTTGTCGATGTAATGAACTTTCAGTGAAATGAAAGTTCAATGAAATGGGAGTCAGTGAATAGAAGTAGACCCATATATATATATATATATATATATATATATATATATTTATATATATATATATATATATATATATATATATATATACAGAGAGAGAGAGAGTGAGGGAGGGAAAGAAAACTAGAGCTACAACAAGTCCTAGACGAGACGAGAGAAAGAGGGTAAAAGGGAGAAAGAAATTACTAACGATAGAGTACAGTAGTACATGAGAGAAAAATTGGGGGGGGAAGCAAAAGTAAAAAATTATTAAATAGGAAAACATTTATCTAAAACTTAACGGTCAAGAGTCTATAACCACGTCTTTCACTGTGAGGCCGCAAACGAGATCTGAGGTAAGTGGGGTTGGTGCATTCTGGGAAAGGGGGAAGCTCCAGAATTCTAAGTTACCATGAACTTTTGCAACGGCTGGGTCAGATCCGATGAATTTGATCCGAATCCAGCAGTTAAGGACAGAATGAAAACTGACAACATTAGATAAGGAACTATGGTTCCTAATAACAATTCTGTTAGGTCTCTCCCAAAGACATGGATGGGGGAAGGTGGGAGGGAAGTTGAGGTAGAATGAAAATGGACAACACAGATACATAGCTAAGGTGAGTACATAATTTTTATATCTGATGTCATTTTCATTCATTCCTCATGGAATGGGACAGAGTCCCCAGTCACGGTAACCTTGGATGGCCCTCATGGAAGAATGTTCCAAAGAACCAAATGCTGCTGTTTCTGGAGATGATATCAAATTTGTAATGAGAAATGAGAAGTTATGTACTTACCATAACGTTCCATGTTAGTTGTCTTCTTCTCGCCTTCTTTCTTGCTGGATGGGTTCGGAACCGAACCTCGGCTCTGACTCGGCCTATTACTAAAGCTCGAGAGCTATTTTTACCGGTGCGAGACTATCCTATGTCCTATAATGCCAGGCGTGATATACCCAGATCTCGTTTGATAGCTAACACTATGGACATACATGTCCCCACCATGACTGAGAATAAGAAGTTATGTCTTACCATAACGTTCCATGTTAGTTGTCTTCTTCTCGCCTTCTTTCTTGCTGGATGGGTTCGGAGCCGATCCTCGGCTCCGACTCGGCCTATACTATAGCTCGAGAGCTATTTTTACCGGCTCGAGGCAGCCCTATATCCCACAATACCATGCGCTAACTCCCCAGATCTCGTTTGGAAGCTAAGACATAGTATAAAAAGTAATATTATAATAATAATATTATAATCCTCTTTTACGAGTACAGATTACCTGCTAGTAACACTAAGGATACAAGGAAAGACGCAACATATTGTATCTCCAGAAATGGAAGGACTCAGAACCTCGAGTCTTATCCAGGCTAGGGGGCAGGAGGGAGGGACGCAAGAAAGAAGGCGAGAAGAAGACAACTAACATGGAACGTTATGGTAAGACATAACTTCTTAATGTTAAGTTGTCATTCTCACTTTCATTCTTGCTGGATGGGACAGCGTCCCTAGCATCTTAGTCCTGGGTGGCTCAATGGAACAGACTCCTGAGTACATTGGAACCAAAATCAGCTCTATTTCTGGAGGCTAAATCAAGCTTGTAATGGGCAATAAAGGTATGTTTGGATGCCCATGTAGCTGCTGCACAAATGGCATCTAGTGGTAACTTTGCTTGAAACACTGTTGAAGTTGATAGTGCCCTGGTTGGATGAGCATTAGGCCTAAAGGGTAGTTGCTTGTGTCTCAACTCATAGACCAAGGTAATAATAGATGTCAGCCATCTGGAAAGAGTAACTTTCGATACCGGAAGCCCTTTCTTGCCTGCAGCATAAGAGAGGAAGAGCTGGTCTGACTTTCTGAATTGTTTTGTCCTGTCTAGGTAATACCGTAATTGGCGATGAACATCTAATGAATGTAATTTTTGTTCAGCCCTGTTGGTATAGTCTGGGGAAAAGACGGGCAAATCAATGGAGTAGTTTAGATTTGCTTCCGATAACACTTTTGGTAAGAAGGAAGGGTTTGTTCTGAGAGTTACCCTATCTTTATGAAAAACCAAATAGGGAGGACGGACAGACAAGGCTTGAAGTTCCGATACCCTTCTGGCAGATGTTATAGCTACTAAAAACAGCGTTTTCCAAGAAAGAAGTTTGAGGGAGCAAGAAGCTGCTGGTTCAAAAGGGGATAGAATTAGTGAGGTTAGAACTAAATTCAAATCCCATTGTGGGGGTGGATCTTTGACTGGAGGTCTGAGCAACAAGATGCCCTTGAGAAAGGCTTTACAGAGTTTGTGGGACATAATATTTGCTTCTGAGAGTCCAACATGAAAATTAGCAATGGCCGCTAATTGTTCCCTGATAGTGGCCGATGATGACCCCAAATGAATAAGCTCCGCCAGAAAGTCTAGAACCTCATGGATGGGTGCATGGAAAGGATCTAAGGATCTAGTTTGTGCCCAGTGTGAAAAACGCTTCCATTTACTCGCATAAGTCTTCCTAGTACTGGACTTATGGGAAGCCAGAATTATATCACGAACAGGAGGAGAAATAAGGGGAAGCCTGGCTATGGCTGGAAGTGGAGCAACCAAGCTGTGAGGTTGATGGAATGTAGAGACTGATGCAGCTTGCCCGTGAGGTGGGTCAACAGATCTGGAAGGGGTTCCAGATGCCAAGGCTGTTCCAGTAGGTATTTGTGCAGGAACAGGAACCAAACTTGTCGAGGCCAAAACGGGGCAATGAGGATCATTTTGGATCTCAATGCGGTTGCTTTCTGAATTAGTTATGGATCAATGGAAAGGGAGGAAAGGCATAAAGAAGACCCCGGGGCCAAACGTGAACAAGAGCATCTCTGAGGGGCTGGCCTGGTAGAGGAAAAAGTGTGAAGAAGTCGAGGCACTTGCTGTTTTGCGGAGTTGCGAAAAGGTCACAGCAAGGCTGGCCCCACTTCCGAAAAATTCCGTCTACTACCGCTTGATTTAGAGACCACTCGTGAGGCATGAGGATAGTCCTGCTCAATATGTCTGCTATGACGTTGGAGTTCCCAGGTATGTGCGTTGCTATCAGAAACCGTTGAGATGAAATCGCCCATTGCCAAAGTCTGAGTGCTTCTCGACAGAGGGGGTAGGACCTTGTTCCACCCTGCTTGTTTATGTACCACACCACAGACATATTGTCTGTTTGAATTGCTATAGTCCCCGTGGGAAGAGAGCTCTGAAGGGCCTGCAACGTCAAAAGCACCGCCCTCATCTCCAGGACATTTATGTGCAGGTGGCATTCTGACTGTTGCCAAGTGCCCTGGACCGTCCTGCCCTGATAATGCCCCCCCCACCCGATCAGGGAGGCATCCGTTGTGACAGTGACAACTGGAGGGGGGAGAACAAAGGGTCTGCCCTGAAAAAGCTGAGGGGAAACCATCCACCAGGAGAGATGTTTCTTGCAAGATGGTGTTATCAAAATGTTGTGGGTCATTGGCAGCTATTGAAAGGACCACTGAGAAAACAGCATCCACTGAAGGAGTCTCATGTGGAAGCGGGCTAATGGAAGTAGAAGAATCGCCATCGCCATGAGGCCCAACACTTTCAATACTAGCTTGACTTGGACTCTGCTGGGCTGAAACAGAAGCTGAACATTCCGCCTTATGTCTGTCACTCTCTGAGGTGGTAATGTTGCAGACATTTCTGTGGTGTTTAATACGGCGCCTATAAAGTTTATACATTGACAAGGTGACAAGGAGGACTTTGCAAAATTTATAGAAATACCCAGGCTGTTGCAAAGTTGGATAGTGTAATCCCTGGCCATTATGAGATCCTGTTTGGTGGTAGCGGAAATGAGCCAGTCATCTAAGTATGGAAACACCTGGAATCCTTTCTGTCTCAGGTGAGCTGTGACCACTGCCAAACATTTTGTGAACACCCGGGGGGCTGTGGTGAGACCAAAGGGCAGGGCCCTGAATTGAAAATGACTGACTCCCAGCCTGAAGCAGAGAAACCTCCTGGAGCGCCTGTGTATTTTTATGTGGTAGTACGCGTCCTGGAGGTCTAACAAGCACATCCAGTTGTCTCTGCCCAAAAAGGGTAGAATGGACTGCAGTGTTACCATCCGAAATTTTGTCTTTAGTACATAGTTGTTTAACCTGCCGAGGTCCAAAATGGGTCTCCAATCTCCTGTCTTTTTTGGTACCAAAAAGAATCTGGAGTAGATTCTGGATCCTAGCTGATCTGTTGGGACTGCCTGGATGACTCTTTTGTTTAACAGCTTTTTTATTTCTAGCTGAGCCTGACCCCTTTGTGCGGGTGGTACGTCTGGTAGGGGTTTTGGCGGTTGTACCGGAGGGAAAGTGAAAGGAATTTTGTAACCCTCGGATATGATCTTCTGTACCCATGTTTCTTGAGAGATGGATTGCCAGGCATCCGGGTACAGAGATAATCTTCCCCCGACTGCCTCCAAAGGTGGACAGTCGGGCAGCTTCTCAGGGATGCTGAAAGGGTTGGTCAGGGAAAGATTCCTTGGAACCCTGGTTCTGTGGACCCCCTCTGCCCCTGGGGCAGCGTCTGTTATTATTCCCCCCTCTGCCTCTAGGGGGAAATTCACCACGTGCGGCAGGCGCGACTCCCTGTGGTTTGCGGAACCACATCTTTCCACCCCTCTGTCCCTTAGGATAAGGTCTAGAAGGCATGGAAAAACGGACTCCCACGGCCGAGAGAGTCTTACCATCTTGCTCGCATCTGGTGAGGTATTCTTCACCTGAGGCCCGTACAATTCCGAACCGTCAAAGGGGGTGTTGGTGAAGGACGCCTTGAAGGGGTCGGCAAAGTTACAGAGTCGCATCCAAGCATGACGTCTCAACGCAACGCCTGTGCCAGCGGCCCTACTCGCTCCATCAGCTGCATAAGAGATAAGCCGCATGGAGGAGTTAACAATGGAGTTCAGGGTAGCCAGCTGAGAGTTTATTTTGTCCTTAAACCCCGCAGCAGAAGGATCCTGTACCATTTCACCCAGCTCTTTGAGCAAGTCTCTCTGAAGACGGGTGAAATGACATAAATAGTTCAGCGATCGCATAGAAAATGTCACTGAAGCAAAGGTCCACTTGCCGTACCTGTCCATGGTCCTGGACTCTTTGTTAGGAGGATGAACAGATACAGAAGGATCAGCTAATTCCTTCTTAGTGGCTGCTGCTACCACCATAGCATCAACTGAAACACCTTTAGTGAGAAAGGATTTGTCATCTGGTGCAGAAATAAATTTAGAAGGCCTCCTAGGGGTAGGTTTCATTGAATCAGGAGCTGCCCATGCCTTTCTAGCCACTACCTCCATTAGTGGGTCGAAAGGGGGAGACACCCAGGAGGTGGAAGGGTGAGATCCAAAGGCGCCAAGGTAAACCGACTCGTCCTCGGAAGGTTTGAGAGTGGACCAATTTCCCCTCTGTCTTAGGATCTCCAGGATGTCTGAAAAGGAGACATCCTCAGAGGGGGATCTGGGGGAACCCTCCGACTCATCCAAGTCGGTGTCTGATGTGACAGACTCGGGGGAGTCTATGTGCTTCCTCTTGCACTTTCTTTTCCTAGGGGGTTCCCTGAAACTTCAGGGGAGCCCTTGGAAGAGGAGGAGACACACAAAGTGGGTACCCTACACTTTGGATCTCTGCTGTCGGGTGTAGGAGGGTGGCCAGAGACCGTAACAGGCACTACAGAGGGAGGAGCCGCAGAACTTAACCTTGGAGTGGACACTGGGTCCAGCACACTCCTCATCATCTCGAAGGCTCCCCCATCAGACACCAAAGGTAGCCCCGGCTCAGAAGAGGCTGGAACCGCCCCCGGAACCGACAGAGAAGGCTCCGAGAATGATGTCGGGACCGAACTAACGAGAGCCAAAGCTTCGAGAGGGAGAGCAGGGTCGGACAAGGGTCCGATGCCACTCGCCCCCCCGGAGCCGACAATGGAGTCCCGGCACCCGGACCTCTCCACGGACTAAACCAATAAAGAGGTCAGAGCCGACGACACCGGAGCTGAAGGAGGAGGTATCGGCTCCGACGTGGGCAAGGTCACGGTTCCGACGAACTCCAGCTCCGAACTCGAGAGATGAGTCGGAGGAGGAGGAATGGATAACTGTATCGAAGGAGCCACAGTCTGGTGAGATGGGCTCTGAAGCATTTGGGCCAGTGCCTGAGATTTTCTGAGTCTACTAACCACCCTCTCGATATTGTGGTCGGAGAGCCTGGAAGACCTCGATGAATGAGTCCTATGACTCCGCTCCGATAGGAGGGGGGACTTCGGAGACGATCTGACGGACTCTAACGAAGGGGACCTAGAGCGCTTGTGCGCTGGGGTCGGCTCCAATGATGGTTTCGAAGCGGAACCCACTTTGCTCACCTCGGAGCCAGATGGAACCGAGGTCGGAGCCGTCTCGACAACACCACCCTCGGCTCAGAAGCTGGAGCCGAGGGTTTAGCGGTTTTTGACGACTTCCCCGAGCCAGACTTGGACGGGGAGTCATCAGGATTTAACAAGCCCCTTAGGATGAGCTTGTTACGCCTTTCCTGCAGGACTCTTGAACTAAATCCGTGACAAACGGAACAAGAGTCCTGCAGGTGTAAAGGCCCCAAGCAATAGACACAAGAAGTGTGACCGTCTGTCAGAGACATTTTCTGACAGCACGAGTCACACTTCTTGAATCCCAAGACCTTAACATCTTTGGACATTGCCCTAAAGACAGTCACTCAATCAGCACACACACTCACTCACTTACACACAAGGGGGAGATGAGGGGGCTGACTAGAACAACAACACACAAACACAGGGGGTGAGTAAACAGAAAAACTAAAGCCTGTAGGCCTAATTATAAAAGTTAACTAAAGGGGTGGGTAGGGCTTACGAAACAAACACTAATAAGTAACAATATAGATAGGGAACAAATGTAGGAAAAATAACCTAATAAACTACCTCAAAAAATAGAAACTTTGTTGAAAATTCCTTTTACTGACCTGAGCCGGTAAAAAAAGCAACCTCGCAGCGAAGCGGCAAACGAGATCTGGGGAGTTAGCGCATGGTATTGTGGGATATAGGGCTGCCTCGAGCCGGTAAAAATAGCTCTTGAGCTATAGTATAGGCCGAGTCGGAGCCAAGGATCGGCTCCGAACCCATCCAGCAAGAATGAAGGCGAGAATGACAACTTAACATTATATATATACATACACACACACACACACACACACACATATATATATATATATATATATATATATATATATATATATATATATATATATACATCTAGGTATACAAAACTCTTATAAGAGCTACCAAGAAAAGGAAAGAGGTAGCTAAGGAGATAACTCTCATGATAACACATCTCAGAAGATACTCTCGGTCTTGCCAGGCTGGGGGGATGGAGGGTGGGACGCAAGAAAGAAGGCGAGAAGAAGACAACTAACATGGAACGTTATGGTAAGTACATAACTTCTCAATGTTAAGTTGTCAATCTCGCCTTCATTCTTGCTGGCTGGGACAGCGTCCCTAGCACCTTAGTCCTGGGTGGCTCAATGGAACAAACTCTTGAGTACAGTGGAACCAAAATCAGCCCTACATCTAGAGGTCATGTCCAGCTTGTAATGAGAAATGAAGGTATGAGGAGAAGCCCATGTGGCTGCTGCACAAATGGAGTCCATTGACAATCTTGCCTGAAAGGCTACTGAAGAAGCTAATGCTCTGGTTGAATGAGCTCTGGGCTTAATAGGGAGCTCTTTATGCCTCAATTGGTAAATCAACATGATGACAGAGGTCAACCACCTGGACAAGGTTACTTTGGAAAATGGCAGGCCTTGTTTCCCTTCCACGTAAAACAGGAAGAGCTGTTCTGATTTCCTCGTCTGCTTGGTTCTATCCAGGTAGAAGCGTAATTGACGGTGAACGTCTAGACAATGTAACTTCCGTTCAGACCTATTAGTATAAAGTGGGAAGAAAACAGGAAGATCGATGGTCTGATTCAGATTTTTTTCAGAGAGTACTTTGGGTAAAAAGGACAGATTAGTCCTAAGTGACACTCTATCTTTGTGAAAAACAAGGTAAGGAGGGTGAACACAAAGGGCTTGAAGTTCTGATACCCTTACTAAAAACAGAGTTTTCCAAGAGAGCA
The DNA here is from genome assembly GCF_019279795.1 of Protopterus annectens. Classification (NCBI taxonomy): domain Eukaryota; kingdom Metazoa; phylum Chordata; order Ceratodontiformes; family Protopteridae; genus Protopterus; species Protopterus annectens. The sequence goes on along the minus strand of NC_056733.1, from coordinate 130,060,714 downwards.
ACTTTAATTAACAGGAAGCCGCAGGTTCAAAGGGAGGGAGAATTAAAGACGACAGCACCAAATTTAGGTCCCATGGTGGGGGAGGATCTTTTACTGGGGGCCTAAGTAAGAGGGTTCCTTTTAGAAAGGCTTTACAAAGTTTGTGTGACATAATGCTGGCCTCTGACAATCCAACGTGAAAATTCGCAATGGCTGCCAACTGAACTCTGATGGTGGCTGAAGAAGATCCCATTTGAAAAAGTTCTGCCAAAAACTCTAAGACTGTATGGACAGGGGTTGTAAAAGGGTCAACTTGTTTCTCCCCTGCCCAAACAGAGAAACGCTTCCATTTGCTAGCATAAGTCTTTCTGGTAGTAGACTTGTGCGAAGCGAGGATGATGTCACAAACTGAATGAGAGATTGAGTGAAGCCTGGCTAGGGTTGGAAGTGGAGCAACCAAGCTGTGAGTTTGAGAGATTGGAGAGATTGATGCAGCCCGCCTGAATGATGTGTCAGAAGATCTGGAGCTTGGTCCAGATGCCAGGGTTGATCTAGTAGATGACATTGCAGGAACAGGAACCAAATTTGCCGAGGCCAGTAAGGGACAACAAGGATCATTCTGGATCTCAAAACAGTTGCTTTCTGGATTAGCTGAGTAATTAAGGGAAAGGGGGAAAGGCATACAGAAGACCCCAGGGCCAATCGTGGACTAGAGCATCTCTGGGGGGAAGACCTGGGAGAGGGAAGAGGATGAAGAAGTCTGGGCACTTGCTGTTTTGAGGGGTTGCAAAAAGATCGCAGCAAGGCTGACCCCACCTCCTGAAGATTTTTTCCGCTACTAGCTGGTTGAGAGACCACTCGTGGGGCATGAGAATGGCTCTGCTCAGCCTGTCCGCTATGACGTTGGACTTCCCGGGGATATGCATTGCTACTAGAAACCGTTGAGAAGAGATTGCCCACTGCCACAGTCTGAGTGCTTCTCAACATAGGGGGTAGGACCTGGTTCCGCCCTGCTTGTTGATGTACCACACTACAGACATATTGTCTGTCTGAATTGCAATAGTCCCAGTGGGTAGAGAGTCTTGAAGGGCCTGCAACGCTAAAAGCACCGCTCTCATTTCCAAGACATTTATGTGCAGGTGGCTTTTGAAAGGCTGCCATGTGCCCTGGACTGCCCTGCCCTGAAAATGCCCCCCCCCCCACCCGATCAGGGAGGCATCCGTTGTCACAGTAGCCACAGGAGGAGGAAGGACAAAGGGTTTGCCCTGAAGAACCTGAGGGGAGACCATCCACCAGAAAAGGTGTCTTTTGCATGACTGAGTGATTAGAATGCTGTGTGACATTGGAAGCTGTTGAAAGGACCACTGGGAAAACAGCATCCATTGCAGGATCCGCATGTGAAAGCGAGCTAGGGGGAGTAATGTGATAGCTGCTGCCATGAGACCTAGGGTTTTTAGTATGAATCTGGCCTGGACTCTGCTCTCTTGTAGTAGGATTTGAACATGACCTCGAATGTCTGAAATCCTTTGTACAGGCAGTTTTGCTGACAGTTCCACAGTGTTTAAAACGATGCCTATGAAGGTAATAGACTGACAAGGCGACAAGGCAGACTTTTCGGAGTTTATAGAGATACCTAGCTCATTGCAAATTTGGTGGGTATAATCTCTGGAATGAAGTAGCTGACGCTTGGTGGTGGCAGTAAGGAGCCAGTCGTCTAAGTATGGAAACACCTGGAATCCTTTTTGTCTCAGGTGAACCGCAACCACTGCCATGCATTTGGTAAACACCCTGGGGGCTGTGGTGAGGCCAAAGGGCAGGGCTCTGAATTGATAGTGACTGGCTCCCAGCCGGAAGCGGAGAAACCTCCTGGAGCGCCTGTTCATTTTGATATGATAGTACGCATCCTGAAGGTCTATAGAGCACATCCAATTGTCCTGACCCAGGAAGGGTAGAATGAACTGAAGCGTGACCATCCGGAATTTCATTCTTTGAACAGACTTGTTCAGCCTGCTGAGATCCAAAATAGGTCTCCAGTCCCCTGTCTTTTTTGGTACCAAAAAGAACTTGGGAGTAGACTCCGGATCCTTGCTGGTCTGCTGGGACTGGCTGGATGGCTCTTTTTTCTAGCAGCTTTGAAATTTCTAATGCTGCATGATCCCTCAAACCGGGTGGAACGTCTGGAAGGGACCCTTTTGGCGGTTGTGGGGTATGAATAAAGGGAATTTTGTAACCCTTGGATATGATCGACCGTACCCAATTGTCTTGCGTGAGGGAATGCCAGGCTTCTGGGTACAGTGATAGTCTTCCCCCGACTGCCTCCGAAGGTGGACAGTCGGGCAGCTCCTCAGGGGGGCTGGAAGGGTCTGTCAGAGAAGGATTCTCTGCTTCCCTGATTCTGCGGACCCCCCTGCCCCTCGGGCAGCGTCTATTATTGTTCCCTCCTCTGCCTCTGGAGGGAAGCTCACCACGTGTGTCAGGCAGTACTCCCTGAGGTTTGCGGAACCACATTTTCCCACCTTTCTGACCCTTAGGGTATGGTCTAGAAGGGGTAGAAAAATGGACTCCTACGGCAGAGAGAGTCTTGCCTTCCTGCTCGCACATGGTCAATGTATCCTTCACTTGAGGTCCAATCAACGCAGAACCATCAAAGGGGGGTGTTAGTGAAGGACGCCTTGAAAGGGTCAGCAAAATTGCAAAGCCGCATCCAGGTGTGTCTCCTTAGAGTGACACCCGTGCCTGCAGCCCTACTAGCTCCATCAGCTGTATAGGAAATGAGCCGCATGGAGGAGTTGACAATAGAGTTTAGGGTCCCCAGCTGGGAGTTGATTTTTTCCTGAGACCCCACAGCTGATGGGTCCTGTAAGGTATCACCCAGTTCCTTGAGAAGGTCTCTCTGGAGATGGGTGAAATGGCACAAATAATTCAGCGACCGCATAGCAAAGGTCGCTGAGGAAAACATCCGCTTGCCATACCTGTCCATAGTCCTAGATTCCTTATTAGGAGGATGGACAAGTACTGAAGGGTCAGCCAACTCCTTTTTAGTGGCCGCCGCCACCACCATGGCATCAACAGGGATGCCCTTAGTTAGAATCTGCTTGTCAGAATGGGCTGTAATAAATTTTGTAGGCCTCCGGGGAGTTGGTTCCATAGTATCCGGAGCGTCCACGCCTTTCGAGCCACCACATCCATGAGCGGGTCGAAAGGCGGAGACACTCAGGAGATGGAAGGGCGAGAACTGAACGCATCCAGGTACACCGACTCATCCTCAGAAGGGTTAAGGGGTTAAGGGCAGACCAGTTTCCCCTCTGCTTAAGAATCTCCAGGATGTCAGAAAATGAGACATCCTCAGAGGGGGACCTTGGGGACCCTTCTGAGTCATCCAAGTCAGTGTCCGATGTGACTGACTCAGGGGAGTCTACATGCTTCCTCTTGCATTTTCTCTTTCGAGGGGGCTCCCCTGAAGGATCAGGGGAGGCCTCGGAAGAGGAGGATACGCCCAATGGGGCTACCTGTAGCGTTGGTTCTCCACGCTCGGGATTGAGAAAGCGGTAGAGACTGAAGCAGTCACCATAGAGGGAAGAGCCGAAGGAGCCAACCATGGAGCAGGCACAGGGGCCAGCACACTCCTCATGACCTCAAAGGCGCCCCCATCAAGCAGGGAAGGGGGTCCCCGCTCCGAAGAGACAAGGACTCCTCCCGGCACCGAGAGGGACGGCTCCGAGGCCGATGTTGGGGCCGAACTCACCTGCGCCGAAGCTCTGAGAGGGAGAACGGGGTCGGACAAGGGTCCAATGCCACTCGCCCCCTTGGAGCCGATGAGAGAGTCCCGACGCCCGGATCCCTCCAAGGATGGAACCAAGGAAGAGATCGGAGCAGACGAGGGAGCCAAAAGGGGTGGTATCGGCTCCGACAGTCCCAACCCCCGCGATCTCCGGCTCCGAACTCACATTAAGAGTCGGAGGAGGAATCGAAGAGGGAGTAGTGAAAGCCACTGCCTGATGAGGAGGGCTATGCAACATTTGGGCCAATGCCTGCGACTTAAGTAGTCTGCTAACCACCCTCTCGAGGTCATGGTCTGATAGCCTGGAAGACCGAGAGGAATGAGACCTGTGACTCTGCTCCAACAACAAGGGAGACTTCGGAGCCGAATGGATTGATTCCAGGGAAGGAGACCTGGAACGCTTCTTGCTTGAAGACGGCTCCGACAGCAGAGTCGGAGCCGACTGAGGCCTCAAATCATCGGTTCCGGCTAGAACCGATGCAGTGGTAGTAGTAGCACCGCTCGGCGACGGCTCCGAACATGGAGCCGACGGTTTGGCAGGCTTAGAAGGTTTACCCGACGAAGGCTTAGCCGGGGAACCTTCAGGCTTTAACAAGCCTCTCAAAATAAGTTTCTTTCTGTGTTCCTGCAGGACTCTTGGGCTGAACGCATGGCAGACAGAACAAGAGTCCTGCAGGTGCAGAGGGCCCAAGCAATATACACAAGAAGTGTGACCGTCTGTCAGAGACATCTTCTGACAGCACGAGTCACACTTCTTGAAGCCCGAGACCTTAGTGTCTTTAGACATCCTGAAAAAAAGGGATGACTGGCAGACAAGGACAACTAAGGGAGGTCTAGTCACAATCATCAAACACACACACACACACACAAAAAAGTTGTAACAGACCAGAAAATATAACAAAACCCCACACTTATTAATACAATCTAACTAGGCACACACATACAACTACAGACAAAAAAGTATGGAAGAGGATTGGCCAAGGGCCTAACTGTTAGGTGAGGGGAAAAAACTGTATCAAAACTACCTAAGAGGGAATCCTAAACAGGGATTTAAAGGGTAGTAACTATAAAACACTATCGCTAATATTTTAACCCAAAAAGCTGACTAAAACCAAGAAAAAATATTAATACAACCTGAGCCGGCAAAAAGACGCAACCTCATAGCTGAAGCGGCAAACGAGATCTGGGTATATCACGCCTAGCATTATGGGACATAGGATAGCCTCGAGCCGGTAAAAATAGCTCTCAAGCTTTAGTAATAGGCCGAGTCGGAGCCGAGGTTCGGCTCCGAACCCATCCAGCAAGAATGAAGGTGAGATTGACAACTTAACATTAAAAGTATGAGCATTAGACCATGTGACAGCTGCACAAATGTCATCAGTGGAGGCTCTAGCTCAAAAGGCAGCTGATGTAGCCATAAATCTAGTTCTGTGAGCTTTTGATTGTCTTGGTAAGGTTAAGTCTCTCAAGGAGTAAACATGGAATACAATGTGTTATCCATTTAGCTAGTGTAGTTTTTGAGACTGCTTTCCCCATCTTATTATTTGAGAAGGAGACAACCGATCTAATTCTAAATTCCTTAGTCCTATGAAGGTAAAAGCAAAGTTGCCTATGGACAACTAAAAGATGAAGGGTATACTCTCCTTTATTGTCAAATTTGGGAAAGAAAAATGGTAAATTGTTCATTTGACTGATGTTTTATTCAGAGGCCACTTTTGGTAGAAAAAAACTCTTTCCTTGTGAAAAATCAAATATGGTAGTTTCAAAGACAGAGCTTGGAGTTAATATACTAATTTTGCTGAAGTGATAGCCACTAAAAAGACCGTTTTCCAAGATAGAAACTTAAAGTCTACTTTAGCTGAAGGCTCAAACGGTGAATGTACCAAGGTCTGTTAATACCAAAGTAAGATCCCAAGGTAAAGTGGGATCGCGAACTGGAGGTTTAAATAAAAAATGTACCTTTTAGAAAGGCTTTACATAACTTAGATGAAGTTAAAGGAGAAGCACTATCTCCAATGTAGTAGTTGGAGACAGTTGCTAACTGAAACTTTAAGGTGGAGAAACTTGTCCCACTTTGAAAGATGGAGGTAAGGAAACCTAAAACAACCGGGAGTGGAGCAGTGACAGGATCCAAGTCTCTCTGATGAGCCCATGAGTAAAACCTCTTCAGTTTACTCTTTTACATCTTCCTAGTCGAAGGTTTGTGGGACGAAAAAAGAATTTGGTGAACTGGGGGTGGGGACTGGAATATCTATCCATTATTGGAATTGGAGGAACTATGCAGTCAACTTGAGGCCTGCAATAGCCAGATGAATCATCCCTGATAGGTATGAGAGGCGGCTGGACTGAGATACAGTATCCAAGGTGGACATAGTAGGTGAGACCATAGGAAAGGAAACCACAGTTGCCAAATCCAGAGAGGGGCAAAAAGGATTACTTTGCTCTTCAACCGGAGTACATTCTGAAGAAACTTAGGGACTAGACAGTAAGCATAAAGAAGACTACAGGGCCAAATGTGGACTAGAGCATCTCTCAGTGAATGTCCTAGAGGGATAATTAGGGCAAAGATCCTGCTGTATTTGTTGTAGAGGGGAGAAGCAAATAGATCACAGCATGGTTTACCCCCACTTGTGGAAGATCATATTTGCCACTGAATGATTGAGACACCACTCATGAGGCATCATAATGGTCCTGCTGAGCTTGTCCGCTAAGACATTGGACTTCTCTGGTATGTGCATTGCTACAAGAAAGCAGATGGAGGAGATCACTCACTGCCAAACTCTCATTCCTTCTCAGCATAAGGAATAGGATCTGGGTACCCCTGTTTGCTGATGTACCAGATTGCTGACATATTGTCCATTTGAACAGCAATCATTTCTAGTGTAAGAGAGCTCTGAAGGTCCTGCAATGCTAGAAGCGTTACTCTCACCTCTAAGACATGTATACGCAAATTTGTCTCTTCTGGGGACCACATGCCTTGAACGATCCATGCTACATAATGCCCATCTCCACCCTAACTGGGAGGCGTCCATGGTCAGCATGGCATTTGGGGGAGGAAAAATAAATGTATGGCCTTGATAAATCTCTTTAGAGTGTATCAACCACAGCAGGGATTTTCTGCAGACCTGAAATAATTTTATCAAATGTCATAAGGAATGTTGATGAAAGGAACATTGCACTACTAGACTCCATTTAAGAATTCTCATATGAAGATGACAGTGGGTATTAAAGTTATTGCAGCAGCCATTGACCCTAGGACTTTGGGTACCATTTTTGCTGGGGGAGAAGGACGAGAAAGAACCAGTCTGATATGCAGTTTCAAAGTAAGAACTCAGTTCTGAGGCAGTAATTTGTGGCTCTTTTCAGAAGATGCCTGGTTGGTAAAGTAAGGATCCAGTCATCTAAGTAAAGAAACACTCTGAATCCAAGAAGTCTTAGATGAACTGCTACCACTGCCATGGATTTGGTGAACACCCTGGGGGCTGCGGTTAAACTGAAGGGCAGGGTTCTGAACTGGTAATGACTGTCTCCCAGCTGGAAGTGGAGATATCTTCGAGAGCGCCTGTTCATTTTGATGTGATAGCATGAATCTTGAAGATCAACAGAGCACATCCAGTCATCCATCTGAAGGACAGTCAGAATGGACTGAACTGTTACCATCCAGAATTTGGAATTCTTTACAAACGGGTTCGCATAACTGAGCTCCAAAATGGGACTCAGTCCCCTGTTTTCTTTGGCACTAAAAACAATCTTGAGTAAATTCCAGATTCTCTTTGGTCTGTGGGGACCTCTTGGATGACTCTTTTGTCCAGCAGCTTTTGAATCTCTAGAGGTGCTAACTTCCTCTCATTGGGTGGAACACTGGGGAGACATTTTTTTCCCCTAGGTGAACTTGTCAAAAAGGAATGAAATATCCTCTGGATATGATTGTTTACACTTATGAATCCTTTGTGATGGCTATCCAGGGCTTTAGGTGCAAGGACAAGTGCCCCCTCAACTGCCTCCAGAGAGGGACAGGTGAGCCACCTTTCAGGAGCACTGAGAGGATCTGTCCAATAAGTAATCTTGAGATCCTTGATTCTGCAGACCGCCTCTGCTACATAGGCATTGTCATCCATTGTAGCTATTCCCCTCTCTGCCTCTGGAGAAAAAGTCTCCACATGACTCTTGGAAAGGTCCTTGAGATTTGCGGAACCACAACTTCTTACCACTGTCTTGATTCCTTGAAAAAGGTCTCTGTGGGTACAAAAGCAGATTCCCATGGAAGACAAGGTCTTTCCATCCTTCTCACTGTGGGAGAGTCTCTCCTTAACTGTTGGCCCAAACAAAGAAGATAAGTCCCAGCAAAGAAAGGGGGATGGTGGGTGGGTAACCTGGATTGCAACAGTGAATACACTCGAACATCTACATTTATGGTAGGTACACAACTGTACTATGTTCATGGTGTTTCACTGTTGCAGTCATTACACTTGGATTGAATCCCAAAGCTGAGGTGGCTGGGTCTAAATAGAATTAGGAGTGGCTATGAGGCCCTGCAGAACTGCAGTGGCAAAGCCTGCTCTGGATTTAGAGTAAAGAGGTAAGTGGTAGTGCTTGGTAAAAGTGTGCACTGAACTCCAAGTTGCAGCCTCCAAAATTTCCTTGGTTGGTACTCCACTGAGAAAGGCTGCTGATGTGGCTGCTGCCCTGGTCGAATGTGACCTAATGCCCTTAGGCACTGATTTGCCATGCTGTGCATAGCAGAAACGAATGCAGTGTCCTATCCATTTTGAAATAGTCTGCTTTGAGATAGCCTTTCCTTGTGATCCTGCAGCATATGCCACTAAACGTTACTCAGTCTTTCTGAAAGCTTTAGTTTTGTCCAAGTAGAAGCGTAGCTGCCTGTGTATGTCCAAAGAATGCAGAAGTCTCCCCTTTATTCTGGGGATTTGGATAAAAAGTAGGCAAATGAATAGTTTGGTTAAGAGCCACACTGGATAATACCTTCGGCATAAATGCTGGGTTTGTCCTTAGGGAAACCCTGTCCAGATGGAAAATGATAAAAGGTTCCACTGCCATTAATACCTGTAACTCTGAGACTCTTCTTGCTGAAGTTATTGCTAGGAGCAGAGCTGTTTTCCATGATAAGAATTTTATCTCAGCTGTATTGGCTGGCTCAAAAGGAGGCAGAGTGAGCTTTTCCAAGACAAAGTTGAGGTCCCATGTAGGTATCGGAGCTCTCCTTGGGGGTCTTATGTTTTTGGACCCTCTGAGGTACTGCCAGTGGATTTGAAAAAATAGGAGGTTCCGTATTGTAATGAGCTGAAATGGCAGAGGCATGGATCTTAATTAATGAGAAGGATAGGCCTTTGTCCAGCATCTCAGTTAGGTATTGTAAAATCTGAGGAATATTTGGAACAAGCGGTTCAATTCCTTGTGCCTGATTCCAAGCACAGAATCTCTTCCATTTTTCTGCATAAGATTTTCTGGTGCTGGGCCTCCTGGCTTCCAAAATGACATCCATAACTGCTTTAGAGAGAGGTGTGTTCTGAGTGGTTATATTATTCGCCATGCAGCTAAATTTAAGGTTCTGAGATGGCTGTGCAGGATCTGATTGTTTTGTTGGGTCAGAAGATGAGGAATTTGAGGTAAAGTCCAGGCTGGGCCTTGAGACAAGCTCTTTAGGATTGGATACCAGTGCTGGCGTGGCCAGTCTGGGGCAATCAGAATCATTTTTGGCTTCTCTTGTCTGACCTTTAGGAGTACCTTGGGGAGGAGAGGCAGTGGAGGAAAGGCATAAACTGTCATGGTTTTCCAGCTGAATGATAGAGCATCCACCTTCCATGCTTGTGTGTGATAAGTCCTTGTGCAGAATCTCTGTAGTTGGCAGTTGTGAGGGGAGGCAAATAGACCTATGTCCGGGCATCCCCGTTTCCTTGTTATCATGTTGAAGACTTGTGGATCTAGTTTCCACTCGTGAGGATACATGAGGTTTCTGCTTAGTTCGTCTGCCAGAGTATTTATCTTTCCTGGCAGGAATTGTGCCTGCAGGTGCACTTGATAGGACAATGCTGTGTTCCACAAAGTCATGGCTTGCCTGCAGAGGGGGTAGGAATGTGTGCCCCCTTGCTTGTTTATGTACCACATGACTGTAGTATTGTCCGTCTTTAGCAATAGTTGTCCTGGATGGAGTAGATCCTTGAAAGATGTCATGGCATTCTGTACAGCTAGCATCTCTTTTTGATTGATATGAAGATGCATTTGGCTTGTGGGCCACATGCCCTGAATACATTTTCCCACCATGTGTGCCCCCCAGGCATAATCCGATGCATCTGTTGTTAGTGTCTGCCTGGCTGTGGGTAAAGTGAATGGCTGTCCCTTGTTGTGGTGGCAGGCCAGTGCCCACCACCAAAACTCTTGTTGCAGGCAGGGAATGAGAGTAATTATTGTTTCCAAGCTGTGGCATTGTTGAGTCCAAACACTTTTTAGATACCATTGTAGCTTCCTCATATGCAGTCTTGCATATGGAATTAGCAGAATGCAGGATGACATGAAGCCCAAAGTCTGCAGAATTTTTCTTGCAGGTAACTGGGTTTTTGTTGCCATCATTTTGAGTCAGTTGCCTTTGTTTGTCTGGCATGAGATAAGCCATCTGGGCAGTTGTATTTAAGCTTGTACCCAAGAATATTATCTCTTGAGAGGGCACTAGTTTTGATTTATTTTCGTTTACTGTGTACCCTAGGCAAATTAATACTCTTTTTACAAACGCCAGCTGCTTTAGTAGAATGTCCTTGCTCTCTGCTTGAATAAGGCAGTCGTCCAAATAGGGATATATTTGAATTCCTTTTTGTCTAAAAAATGCAATTACTGGTGCCAGGCATTTTGTGAAGACCCTGGGCGCAGTAGATAAGCCAAAGAGCAGTGCAGAGAATTGGAAGTGCATTGAGCCAGCTATGAATCTGAGGTATCTTCTGCAAGATTGTCTGATTGGGACATGCAGGTATGCCTCTTTGAGGTCCAAAGTTACGAGCCAAGCCTTCTTGCCCAGCATGAGTAGAAGTTGCTGCAGTGTCAACATTTTGAATTTTGGAACGTCCAGAAAAGTATTTAGAGTAGACAGGTCCAGTATTGGTCTCCATGCTTTGTCCTTTCTGGGTACCAAGAAAAGCTTGAGTAAAATCCTTGCCCCTGCTCTTGCTGTGGTACTCTTTGAATAGCCCTCATGTCCATGAGAGATGAGATTTGCTTTTGTGCCTCTGCCCATTGATTGTGTGGCAAGTCTGGCATACCTTTTGCCCTTGGGAGGGTGTGAAAGTGGAACCTGTAGCCCTGAGAAACAATATTCAGTACCCATTTGTCCTGGGTGATCATGTGCCAATTTTGTGAGAAAAGTGCTAGTTTTCCCCCTAAGGGTGCTGCCAAAAGGTAAGTGCTTGGCACTGGTAGTGGGAAGTCATTGGGACTGTTTCCTATATGGTTGTGATTTGTCTTCTCCGCCTTTGGAGGTTGAAGCACCCCATTGTTTAGGCCTGTATGAGCCTTGGGGCTGAGATCTGCCTCTAGGGCATCTGTATCTGCCTCTTTGTGGCCTGTCTGACACTGGAAAGGACCAATTTCTACAAGACCAGTTCCTGCTAAATCTGGGTGACTGAACCTGTAAGAAATCCTTTACTGTCAGCATTGATTTCGCTTTATCTTCCATTTTCTTTAACACCACTTCTGCCTTAACACCAAACAAAGTATCATGCTGTAATGGAGCATCCAATAATTTTGCTTTAACATGATCAGGCAGACTCTGTTCCTTTAACCAAGCATGTCTTCGAATGACAGAGCCTGTAACTGTGGCCCTGCAAGAAGCCTCTAGTGAATCAAAACCACATTGCAAAGTATGCTTTCCCACTTGTTCAGCTGCATGCAATAAATCCTGCATTTCCTTGTTTTCAGGACATTCAGAGTTTGGCAGCATTTTCTGTTTTAGCAGAGACATTAGGTATTGCTGGTATTTAAGCATGTGAAACTGGCAGTTTAAAGCCCTTTCAGCTAAAGTAGCAAAGGTGTAAACTTTTTTCCACCATCTGTCCAGTTCTTTAGAATCCCTATCAGAGGGAACAGTTTTTTTTGCAGTGGAAGCCTTGACCCCTTTGGGACCCTGAGATATAGTTTCTGGATCAGCAGCAGGGCTTTTATAAAGAAATTTATGTGACTCTGGAACCCTGTAATACCTATCTAGCTTAACTGGTGCAGGGGGTACAGAATCAGGAGACAGACTGGACTCAGAAAATACATAATCTACAATATCTAACACAGGAGGAATAGCTAGAGGTCTGTGTTGAGGCAATAAAAGAAAGTCTCTGAGCCTTTTCTTGGATTATGAATAATCTTGGCACTCCCAGTGGAAATGCTCCCTCGTGGTGTGCAGGGTTTCCCCAAAAGAGTAGTCCTTAGGAGGAGAGGCTGAAGGGATAGATTCTTCAGCATCAGAGTCCTCATAGGGAAGAAGAGAATATCCCTGTTCTGAAGAGGAATCAGAAGAAATAGAAGACTGGTCAAAGGAATCATAGTCAGTGTTTTGCCTAGGCCTTTTATCAGGAGGGGGATGGGAACCCCTGATCAAAGTAATTAGGTCTTCGACCATTTTAAGCATCTGTTTCTTAGGCATGGATGACTGTCCAGGAGAATGCTGTACTTGTTTATTTGTCTTTAAAGGTGTTTTAGACTTTGCCTTGGCTGCTGAAGAGGTCTTGATAGTAAGCTGTGCATGTCTGAAAACACCCTCAGAGGCCGATGCCTGCTCAGCGGCTCCGGACTCATCTGAGGGAATAATTTACGTAGGGCCAATACCTTGAGTTTCCAGAGGCCTAGTTGTCTCCACGTGGGAGTCGGAGGCAGCCTGTGGCTCTGAGGTAGCGGATGTCAGGGGCTGCGAAAGCTCCTCACTGAGAACCGGCGACTGGCCTAGAAGAGGCTTCGTCGTCGGTTTTGGACCTCGGATGCTTGTCCTTTTCTTTCTCCTTGCACTTTTTATGAACTCCAGTCGTCGGTTGTCCCAACGGCATTATATAGTTAAACCTTCGGCCAAAGTAATGTAAAGCAAAATCGAACCAACGCTTAATAGTGCGTTGGTTAAATCTAGCACAAAACCGACAACTAGCAACGTCGTGGTCAGGGCCTAGGCAAGGAATACAGTAAGAATGAAAATCCTTATGAGGTATTTGCTTCCCGCAAGAAATACAATTGTTAACTTTTACTGACATCGGTCTGGAGCAAGAAAAAGTTTCCCCAACGGGGTACTTAGCTTTATTGAAGACTTTGGATCTGAAATTTAATTTCGAAAATCTCAGGAGTCGGCCGACTGGCACTTGCGAACTGCTTTTGCTTCGGGCACCGTGCGGCAAGAAAGGCTGAAGAAAATGGCGTCGACTGCATCTTATACACCCCTGGCGCACTGACGTCAGGGAAGAGGCGACAGCAACCGACGCCGAACCAGGACTTTGGAATTCAGGCCGACTGCGGGTAGCCTGCCAGCAGGATAACCCAAGTGTAATGACTGCAACAGTGAAACACGATGAACATCCAGTCTGATATGCAGTTTCAAAGTATGAGCTCAGTTCTGAGGCAGTAATTCAGGGCTCTTTTCAGAAGATGCCTGGTTGGTGCAGTAAGGATCCAGTCATCTAAGTAAAGAAACACTCTGAATCCAAGAAGTGTTAGATGAACTGCTACCACTGCCATGGATTTGGTGAACACCCTGGGGGCTGCGGTTAAACTGAAGGACAGGGTTCTGAACTGGTAATGACCGTCTCCCAGCTGGAAATGGAGATATCTTCGAGAGCGCCTGTTCATTTTGATGTGATAGCATGAATCTTGAAGATTGACAGAGCACATCCAGTCATCCTTCTGAAGGAGAGTCAGAATGGACTGAACTGTTACCATCCAGAATTTGGAATTCTTTACAAACTGGTTCACATAACTGAACTCCAAAATGGGACTCCCCTGTTTTCTATGGCACTAAAAAGAATCTTGAGTAAATTCCAGATACTCTTTGGTCTGTGGGGACCTCTTGGATGACTCTTGTCCAGCAGCTTTTGAATCTCTAGAGGTGCTAACTTCCTCTCACTGGGTGGAACACTGGGGAGACATTTTCTTCCCCTAGGCGAACTTGTAAAAAGGGAATGAAATATCCTCTGGATATGATTGTTTACACTTATGAATCTTTTGTGATGGCTATCCAGGGCTTTAGGTGCAAGGACAAGTGCCACCCCCCAACTGCCTCCAGAGAGGGACAGGTGAGCCACCTTTCTTGAGCACTGAGAGGATCTGTCCAATAAGTAATCTTGAGATCCTTGATTCTGCAGACTGCCTCTGCTACGTGGGCATTGTCATCCATTGTAGCTATTCCCCTCTCTGCCTCCGGAGAAAAAGTCTCCACATGACTCTTGGAAAGGTCCTTGAGATTTGCGGAACCACAACTTCTTACCGCCGTCTTGATTCCTTGAAAAAAGGTCTCTGTGGGTAGAAAAGCAGATTCCCATGGAAGACAAGGTCTTTCCATCCTTCTCACTGTGGGAGAGTCTCTCCTTAACTGTTGGCCCAAACAAAGAAGATTTATCAAAAGGAGCATTGATGAATGACACCTTGGAGGACTCTGCAAAATCACACAGCCACATCCATGCTTGTCTCCTAATGGTTAAACCTGAAATGTCAGCCCACGAGGAACCTTCAGTTGTGTGTGAGATTAACCTCATGGACATGTTAGTAATGGATTGTAGGGTGGCCAGTCATGAGGAAAAGGACTTCTGTTCCTCTGTGGACATGGATCTAAAGGTAGAGTTAGAGAGTCCCTTGACTAAGTCCCTCTATAACCTAGTCAAATGTGCCAGATAATTCAGCGACCATAAGACAAAGGTCACTGATGCATACATTCACTTCGCAAACCTGTCCAATGCCCTAGACTCCCTATTAGGGGGATGGATAGAGGATCTCTGTTCAACCACCATGGCATCTACAGGGATTTATTTATTTATTTATTTTATATTTGTTGACCAGGAATGTCTGAGCTGAAGCACTTTTTCAGCAGAGGCCCGGGGAGAAAAGCTCCAGTAAATACATATCACATTTAGTCATTATACAGATATTATAGAAGTAGAATATGACAATCAGCTAGATGACAACAGCAGCATTTTTAAGAGTATACAGATTACATGTAGTCATCATACAAATATTATATATGTAGAAAATGGCAAAGCAGCTAGATTACAACCACAGCAATTTTAAAAGTAGTAGTTAATATAACAAAGCAACATAGGAGTAAAGTGTTTTTTTTTTTTTTGCAATCAAATCATACAGGATACAGTAAAGTATAAGAGAGAGAGGAATACATAGATTAGCAGAGTGTAACAGAGTTATCAAGGTGGGTTTAAGCACTGGGAGATCCATTGCCCTTTGAAATATTCTTTTAGAGTTAGTTTAAATTGTTTGGGATGTGTGTGTGTATGTTCGCATTTCAAAGGGAAGTGTGTTCCATTCAATAGAGGGGTGGTAGCTATATAAGTTACACCCTGCTTTAGATTTGGACTTATAGATTTTTAAGAGGTCTTGGGAAGAGCTGTGGAGGTTTCTTGAAGGAGCACAGAGGGAGATGACAGAGTGTAAGGCTGGATAGAAAGATGGCTGGTAAAGAATTGACTGTATGGCTTGAAGCTAAGAGAGAAGGAGGAGGTGAGGCAGCTCAAGCCAGCTTAAATATCTTAGAAAGAGACAGTGGTGAGATCTATAGGATTGTTGAGCTGCAAATCTAGCTACTTTGTGGTATGTAGTCTCAAGTCTAGTAAGGAGAGAGGAGTTAAGTTTAGTAAGGACTTGTGAGCGATATGTTAAGCAGGGAAGAAGGTAAGCATGAGTGAGGGCAATTCTAGCTTCCTGAGTGAGAAATTTTTTCTTTCTATTTAGTAGACCTAATTTAAGGTGAGTTTTCCTGATACAATTATTTATGTGGAGATCATATTTTAGTTGATCATTAATTGTGATACTGAGGGGTTTTGAGCTAGATTCAAATACAGTAGAGGTATTGTTAAGTGACTGGATATTAAAAGAGGTCTTAATGTGGTTGGCTGTTTTAGGGAGGAAGAGTAGGAGTTTTTATTTTAGGGTTGAGGATGAGTTGGTTGTTTGAGAGCCATGTTTCCACTGAGTTAAAGGATGACTGGGTAGCTGATAAGAGTTCAGAGGGACAGTCTGCTCTCTTGGTGCAGTGTTTTCTGTCTAGATGTTTGGGGATCTGTTCTATGGAGTCTGGTTCCTTCCATGCTCTGCAGGAGACAAGGTCTATAAGTTCATCGGTAAGTGGGGTAACCCAAGCCATATTTGGTCCAGAGTTTAAGAACATTGATTCCTCCTGGAAAGGGGTTTGGGAAGACCAACCACCTTTCTGGCGAAGGATCTCTAAGATGTCTCCAAACAAGTCATTTTCAGGTGGAGATCTAGGGGACCATCTCCCTTCATCAAAACTGGTGTCTTCTGTGAGGGATTCTTGCGGGGACTTTAACTGCCTCTTTTCCCATAACCTCTTCCAAGGAACCTCATCAGTGGGATATTATGCAGAGGTGTCAGAAGAAGCAGGGAGATCCCTGGTGGGAACTGCTTGGAAGATCAGATGGGCTGGCTGTCCCTGAGGTGTAGAATGAGTAGACTCAGACACAGGATCCGACGAAGGAACAGGGAATGGATCCAAAGGCACAAAATTTGAAAATGCATTGGAGTGAGAGAAAACCCTGTCCACCACCTTGAAGCTGGAAGGACCAGGAGAAGCTGAGGACAATCCAATCAGAGCTGAGACTCTCAATGCAGATGATCTCAGGCCCTCCCTGACCCTCCACTCTAAGGGAGAAGTCAGAGCCAAGCTGTCCAAAGCCAAAGGTCTGAGAGGAAGTGATGGCTCTGAAAGCTTCGTAGTCAAAGTCTGCCCTCTGATCTGACACTGATGCTTCGGCTCCGGGAAACATCATGCTCCAAGGGGCTAGCAGCCTATCAGGGAAGTCACTGGAGTGGAAGACAGAAGAATCTTCACATTTGATAGTTCAACTCTTTGGGATCCCAGATCCAAGGGCTCCAAAACGGCAGGTCAGATTGGAAAAAGAGCAACCACAGGCTGGAAAGCAGGTTTAAGGCTCATGGATCTGATGGGATATGGAGCCAATGGGACCCCCATCTGAATCTGCAGTTTGAGGAATTTTCTCATCATGCTTTCTACCTCTGACTCAGGAAGATGTTTAGAGGACCTAACAGTGGAAGAAGGGGATGTTGGCCTGGATGACATTTTGGGTGTCTCTTGGAGAAAGGGAGACCTCAACTTCAGGGATACTGGGTCCGGTGAGAATCTTGCAGTATGGAGCTGAGGAGATTTGGCAATGGTAGAAGATAGATCTGAAGACTTTGGATCCAAGCTCTTAGAAACCTTCTTGGGAGGCTCAGAAGAAGGTGCAGATTGAGGAGACCATTCAGGGGAGCATTTTTGCTGCTCCCTGGTCTCCTTAGATTTTTTCGAAAGGGGGTTTGAGCCCCTGAAGAAGTACCATCAGAAGCAGCAGAGGCCAGTAAGAGGTCTTTCGGAATTAATTTGTTTCTTCTGTCACTGTGGTCCTAGCATTAAAGGCTGCACAAATGGAGCAAGAGGTGTCCAGTTGTGCCGGGATTACACAATATATGCAATATTTGTGGGCACCAGAGTTGGTGATCTTATGTCTGCAGGAAGTGTATGTTTTGAAACCAGTAGGCTTATCAGCTATACTGCAAAATAGAAGAACAAAGCATACTCACAAAAAGACAATTTTTTTTACAGAGAAAGGGAGGAAAAAAGGAAGGCCTCAGTACCAACAATGGTATGCAAAGAATTACCTTAAGTCAAGATAAAAGAAGGAAAAGAACTATCAACAATGATAGTTAAGATTACCTTAAAATCAGTAATAGAAAAGGTTTAGAAAAATTTAGCAGGGGGTAAGGGAGATACTATAAACTATTATCTAACAAAAAAAGGGAGAAACAAAAAAGAAATATAAATATATTCACTCACTAAACCCAACTAGGAGCTTGAGAAATCTCAATCCCATCTGTTATTGAAGAGCAGTAAATGAGATCTGAGGTAATATAGTGGTGAGTGGCAATAGGGCTAACGGAGGTGCTTGAGAGTTGGATCCTAGAAATCTAGAGAAAGTGGCCAAGTCAGATCTGAGGGTGGGGGCTGAACCCATTCTTTGAGAAATGAATGAAAAGGACATCAGATCTAAGTGTTTAGGAGCAGGGGGATCAACTAAAGCTGTAGCTGGTGGGTCAGGTTTGCTTCTATAAGTCAAATCTAGTTTACAATGAACAACAAAAGATCTCTGAAGCTTTGAAAGAAGTCAGAGGAGGATGTAAAGGAGGGGTAATTGATGTACAGAACTCCTGACCTGAAAGGGTAAGAGTAGAGAAAACCCCTGACATATTCTACACCCAGAGAATCTTTCTCATCAGTCTCTCCAGGTCCTCTTTGGTCAACCTCCTAGAAGAATGGGTAGATATCAGAGAAGGTGACTTTTGTCTTTCCAAAAAGGGAGACGGCATTCTTAATGTAACTGGGTCAAGTGATGGTGAGTATTAGGTCCCTGGTAAAGTAGGTAGGCTTGAAGTCAAATCCATCGATGTCTGATCTAGTCTTGTCCAAAGTTGGATCCGAGGAAGCGAATGGATCCATTTGCTTCTTTGTCCTTAATTTCAGATCTGAGGAGGTTGTAGGATCCGAAAGCTTGGGTTTTAATTGACAGATCCAATGGAGAAGTCGGAGCCGACAAAAGACTCTTCTTTGATTTTTAAGATGTTTTTGATGAAGAAGAGGAAGGGCTAGAAGATGTCAACTTGCCCTTTTTTTGTTTATCAGAGGGGGAAGCTCCAGAAAATGCATCACTGAATGCATATGGAAGAAGTCCTTTTAGAATCAATTTATTATTTGCGTTCAACCAGAGCTCTATAAAGTCAGACCGGAGCTATCCAGTGCCAAAGCTCCAAGGCAAAAGGACAGCTCTGATAAATTCTGAATGGAATCCAGCCCCTGGGATCTGGCGCCGACACTTTGGCTCTGAGACTCATCCTGATCCAAGGGAATAGGAGCGGAACCAGTCAGGGAGGCAGTCAGAGTTGAAGACCTAGCCATCGTTAGATCCGACACCAACACTCCTAGGGCTCTCAGATCTGAGGGCTCCAAAACAGTGGGATGGATTGGAAAAGGAGAGATCACTACATGAGAAATGGATGTAAGGCTGGCATTTCTGATGGGAGATGAAGCCAGAATAACCCCCATCTGAATCTGAGCTCTGAGGAATTTCCTCCTCATCCTATCCACATTGGCCTCAGAAGACTTCTGGAGGACATGATGGTTAAGGTTGTTGACTGTGGCCTAGACTCTCTCCTCAGCTTTGTTTGGAGAAATGGGGAATGGAGTTGAGGAGACACTGGTTCAACAGTGAACTCGGGTGAGCCGGTTTGAGGAGACTTTGACAGTATAATAGTCGAATTCAAGATTTTTGGATCTGAGTGCTTCCTTTTAGGATCCAAAGGCAGCATTCCCTTCAGGACTAACTTATTTCACCTGTCTGAAAGTGCTATAGAATTAAAGGCAGCACAAATAGAACAGTTGATGTTAATGTGTGCTACTCCTACACTGTAGACGAATTAGGAATTGAGTGCCCACAGGAACTGCACTTTTTTAAGCCAGTTGGTTTCTCAGCCATAGCTTGAAAAAGAAGGCAACAATAAAGAAAGATTAGCAAACTACCAGCAGTGGAAGACAGAATACCCTCTAAAGGGTAGAAGAAAACAGAAAGATGGAAGGATTAGTACCAGCAATGGTATGGCAGAGAAAACTACCAGATGGTAGAAAATGAGAAATTATGTACCTACCATAACGTTCCATGTTAGTTGTCTTCTCTCACCTTCTTTCTTGCTGGATGGGTTCGGAGCCGATCCTCGGCTCCGACTCGGCCACTTACTAAAGCTCAAGAGCTTATTTTACCGGCTCGAGGCAACCCTATATCCCATGATGCTAGGCGATAACTCCCCAGATCTCGTTTGGAAGCTGAAAAAACCTAGCATAGGCCAATAAAACAAAATCCTCCAACTGGAAGGAGGAGGAAGAGGGATAAAAACCTCCAAAGATAATTATGTACACTATATATATCCTAGGATACCTAGATAGTGAACAAAGGAATACAAGGACCCTTCAAGGAAGGGAAGATCTTCTCGGTCTCTCCAGGCTAGGGGGATGGTGGGTGGGATGCAAGAAAGAAGGTGAGAGAAGACAACTAACATGGAATGTTATGGTAGGTACATAACTTCTCAATGTTAAGTTGTCAATCTCACCTTCATTCTTGCTGGATGGGACCGTGTCCCTAGCACCTTCATCCTGGGTGGCTCATTGGAATAGACTCTTAAGAATGGTGGAACCAAATGTTGCTCTGTCCCTGGAGGCCATGTCCAATTTGTAATGCGAAACAAAGGTATGAGGAGAAGCCCATGTGGCTGCCGCACAGATAGTGTCTATTGGTAGTCTACATTGAAAAGCTGTAGATGTAGCTAGTGCTCTAGTTGAATGGGCTTTTGGCTTAGAAGTTAATTCCCTGCCTCTGAGTTGATAAATAGATGTAATCACAGAAGACAGCCACCTAGATAGGGTTACCTTGGAAACAGGAAGGCCTTTCTTATTTTCTGCGTACGATAAAAACAGTTGATCAGACTTCCTTATTTGTTTGGTTCTATCCAAATAGTATCGGAGCTGGCGGTGAACATCTAGATAATGTAGCTTTTGCTCCGCTCTATTAGTATAGTTTGGGAAAAAAACTGGGAGATCAATTGATTGATTTAAATTTGTCTGCGAAGCCACCTTGGGTAAGAAGGATGGATTAGTCCTTAGAGAAACTCTGTCTTTATGGAAGATTAAGTAGGGAGGACGAATGCAGAGGGCGTGAAGATCTGATACTCTCCTAGCAGAAGTAATGGTGACTAGGAAAAGTGTCTTCCAGGAAAGAAATTTCAATGAACAGGAGACCGCAGGTTCAAAGGGGGGGGAAATTAAGGATGTTAAGACTAAATTAAGATCCCACTGAGGTGGAGGATCTTTGATCAGAGGCCTAAGTAAAAATACACCTTTAAGGAAGGCTTTGCAAAGCTTATTGGACATGATGTTGTGGTCCGATAAGCCTGTATGAAAATTCGATATGGCTGCCAACTGAACCTTTACTGTAGAGGCAGAAGACCCTGAATTAAAAATTTCGGCTAGGAAGTCTAAGACCGAATGAATTGGGGCAGTAAAAGGATCTATATTCCTTGCCTTTGCCCAGAAGGAGAAACGTTTCCATTTACTAGTGTAAATCCTGCTGGTGGAAGATTTAAGGGAAGCTACTATGATATCCCGGACGGGATTAGAAATCATGGGAAGCCTGGCTAAGGACGGAAGTGGAGCAACCAAGCAGTGAGGTTGAGAGAATGTAGGGATTGATGCAGCTGCCCCGACTGATGGGTCAACAGATCTGGAGCTGGGTCCAGATGCCAAGGCTGTACCAAAAGATAATGATGTAGGAACGGAAACCATATCTGTCGAGGCCAATAAGGGGCAATGAGAATCAACTTGGCTCTCAAGGAGGTTGCTTTCTGAATTACTTGTGGAATTAGAGGAAAAGGTGGAAAGGCATAGAGAAGCCCCCAAGGCCAATCTTGGACTAGAGCGTCTCTGAGGGGATGGCCTGGAAGGGGGAAGAGGGTGAAGAAGTCGGGGCATTTGCTGTTTTGGGATGTAGCAAAAAGATCGCAGCAAGGAAGACCCCACGTCTGAAAAATCTCTTCCGCTACCGATTGTTTGAGAGACCACTCATGTGGCATGAGTATGGCTCTGCTCAACCTGTCCGCTATGAAGTTGGACTTCCCGAGGATATGCGTTGCTATCAGAAACCACTGAGAGGAGATCGCCCATTGCCAAAGTCTGAGTGCCTCTCGACACAGGGGATAGGACTTGGTTCCGCCTTGCTTGTTGATATACCACACTACGGACATATTGTCCATTTGAATTGCAATAGTTCATAGGGGAAGAGAGTCGTGGAGGGCTTGCAACGTTAAAAGCACTGCTCTCATCTCTAGGACATTTATGTGCAGGTGGAGCTCGAAAGGTTGCCAAGTGCCATGGACCATCCTGCCCTGAAAATGCCCCCCCCCCCCACCCGATCAGGGAGGCGTCCGATGTCACAGTGGCGACCGGGGGAGGAGGAACAAAGGGTCTGCCCTGATGGATTTGAGGGGACAATATCCACCAGGACAGATGACTTTTGCAAGTTTGAGTTATCATGATCTTGTGGTGCATGGGGAGTTGCTGAAAAGACCATTGGGCGAACAGCATCCACTGTAGAAGACGCATGTGAAAACGTGCAAGGGGAAGAAGTGTTATGGTGGCCGCCATAAGACCCAATACTTTCAGGACATACCTGGCCTGAATTTTGTCGCTCTGAAGAAGAACCTGGACATGGTTTTGAATATCTAAGGCTCTTTGGTCTGTTAACTTTGCTGAAAGTTGTACGGTGTTCAAGTTGGCGCCTATAAAGGTAATAGACTGACAAGGCGACAAGGCAGACTTTTCGAAATTTATAGAGATTCCTAGCCCTCTGCAAATGTGAATGGTGTAAGCTCTGGCTTGGAGAAGTTGATGCCTGGTGGTGGCAGTGAGGAGCCAGTCATCTAGATATGGAAACACCTGGAATCCTTGCCGTCTCAGGTGAGCCGTAACTGCTGCCATACATTTGGTGAACACTCTGGGGGCTGTAGTGAGACCAAAGGACAGGGCTCTGAATTGATAGTGACTGGCCCCCAGCCGAAAGCGGAGAAACCTTCTGGAGCGCCAGTGAATTTTGATGTGATAGTATGCATCCTAAAGGTCCACAGAGCACATCCAATTGTCCTTGCCCAGAAAGGGCAGAATGGCCTGTAGCGTGACCATCCAGAATCTTGTTCTCTTTACAAACTTGTTTAGTTTGCTGAGATCTAATATTGGTCTCCAGTCCCCTGTCTTTTTTGGTACCAAAAAGAACCTTGAGTAGATTCCGGATCCTAGTTGGTCTGCTGGGACTGGCTGGATGGCTCTTTTTGCTAGCAGTTTTGATATTTCTGATACTGCTAGTTCCCTTAGACCGGGTGGAACGACTGGAAGGGTTCCCTTTTGCTGAATTGGGGTTTGGATAAAGGGAATTTTGTAACCCTCGGATATGATTGACTGTACCCATTTGTCTTGAGTAAGGGAAAGCCAGGCTATTGGGTACAGCGACAATCTTCCCCCGACTGCCTCTGAAGGTGGACAATCAGGCAACATCTCAGGGATGCTGGAAGGGTTTGTCAGAGAGAGGCTCCCTGCTACCCTGGATTTGCGGACCCCCTCTGCCCCTAGGGCGGCATCTGTTGTTGTTACCCCCTCTGCCTCTGGGGGTAAACTGACCTCTTGCATCAGACGTGACTCCTTGAGATTTGCAGAACCACATTTTCCCACCCTTCTGACCCTTAGGGTATGGTCTTAAAGGGGTGGAGAAACTGACTCCTACGGCAGAAAGAGTCTTGCCATCTTGCTCGCATCTGGTCAAGGTGTCTTTCACTTGAGGTCCGAACAAAGCCGAACCATCAAAACGGGAATTTGTGAAGGATGCCTTGAAAGGGTCCGCGAAATTACACAGCCGCATCCAGGCGTGATGCCTTAAGGCCACTCCTGTGCCTGCGGCCCTACTCGTTCCATCGGCTGCATATGAAATCAGACGCATGGAGCAGTTAACAATCGAGTTCAGGGTTCCAAGTTGTGAGTTTATTTTATCCTGGGACCCAGCAGCTGATGGATCCTGTAAGACTTCTCCCAACTCTTTGAGAATATCTCTCTGAAGGCGAGTGAAGTGACACAGGTAATTCAGCGACCGCATAGCAAAGGTCACTGAAGAAAACATCCGCTTACCGTACCTATCCATGGTCCTAGAATCCTTATTAGGAGGCTGGATAGGTACTGAAAGATCAGCTAGTTCCTTCTTGGTGGCTGCAGCCACCACCATGGCATCCGCCGGTACACCTTTTGTTAGGAATTGCTTGTCAACTGGTGCTGTAATGAATTTAGATGGCCTCCGAGGGGTGGGTTCCACCGAATCCAGGGCCGACCACACCTTCCGAGCCACTACTTCCATAAGGGGGTCGAAAGGCGGAGAAACCCAGGAGGTGGAGGGTCGAAAACCAAACGCCTCCAGGTACACCGACTCGTCCTCGGAAGGATTAAGGGAAGACCAATTCCCCTTCTGCTTCAGGATTTCTAGGATGTCTGAGAAAGAGACATCCTCAGAGGGGGACTTTGGGGATCCCTCCGACTCATCCAAGTCGGTGTCAGATGTAATAGACTCAGGGGAGTCCACATGCTTCCTCTTACATGTCCTCTTACGCGGAGGCTCTGCTGACAGGTCAGAAGAAGCCTCGGAAGAGGAAGAAATTCCCAGTGGGGAAACCTGAGGTGTTGGATCTCTGGGTCCGGGAACAAGAGAGTGAGAAGAGACATCAGCAGGCACTGTAGTGGGAGGAGCTGATGGAGCTGATCATTGACTAAGCCCTGGGGCTAGTACACTCCTCATCACCTCGAAGGCTCCCCTATCAGAAAGGCCAGAGGGCCCCCGCTCCAAAGAGGTAGGAACCCCAGGCCGCACCGACAGGGAAGGCTCCGAGGCCGATGTTGGGGCTGAGCTCACCAGCGCCGATGCTCCGAGAGGGAGAACGGGGTCGGACAATGGTCCGATACCACTCGCCCCCTCGGAGCCGACGAGAGAGATCAGGTGCCCGGATCCCTCCAATGAAGGTATCAAAGAGGAGATCGGAGCGGAAGACGAAGGAGCCAAAGGGGGAGGTATCGGCTCCGACGCCACAACGGTCACGGCTCCGAGGAGCTCCGGCTCCGAACTCTGAGGGAGAGTTGAAGGAGGAAAAATAGGTGGAGTCGTAATAGCCACCATCTGATGAGATGGGCTAGAGATCATCTGGGCCAATGCCTGAGACTTTAACAGCCTACTTACCACTCTCTCAAGGTCATGATCTGAAAGTCTGGACGACCGAGAAGATCGGCTCCGATGGCTCCACTCTGAGAGCAGGGGAGACCTTGGAGCCAAATGGATGGACTCCAATGAAGGGGATCTTGACCTCTTCTTAGATGAAACCAACGGAGCCGAAGACACGTCGCCTCCAGCCGGAGCCGACAGCGAAAGTATGGGCTCAGAGATATCGGCACCGAGTGGTGCCGAGACCGGAACTTGTGACTTAAAGGGATCGGCTCCAGCCGGAGCCGATCTAGGCACAGACAAGGAGCCAGCAACCGAAGGCTTAGTACTTGGAGCCGACGTTTTTGCAGGTTTCGAGGGCCTCCCCGATGCAGACCTAGTCAGGGAGTCCTCGGGCTTTAACAAGCCCCTCAGTATAAGTTTATTCCTGCGCTCCTGCAGGACTCTTGGACTGAATGCATGACATACTGAACAAGAGTCCTGCAGGTGCAGGGGTCCCAGGCAGTAAACACAAGAAGTGTGACCGTCTGTCAGAGACATTTTCTGACAGCACGAGTCACACTTCTTAAAGCCTGAGACCTTAGCTTCTTTAGGTTCCTTCGACATAACAGTGTCGAGGGTTCACAAAATTAACAGAAACAAAAAAACACACACACACTCTCTAAAATTATAAATTAACAATAAAATGTTAATAGGGATACTGACACACCCAAACACTCACAGGATCCCTAAGAAAAATTAGGAAAGGGGCAGGCTTAAGGCCTAACCTATGAGTGGGGGGGTGGGGTGGGATATAAGGGATAAAAAGGGAAGGTATATAAAAAAGTAATAAAGTTAAGGGTAGTTACTCACTATTGAAAGAAATAACTATAAATTAACTCAAAAAGGGTGACTGAACTCTATATATATATATATATATAAGACTTACCAGGAGCCGGTAAAAAAACGCACCTCGCAAGCGAAAGCGGCAAATGAGATCTGGGGAGTTATCGCCTAGCATCATGGGATATAGGGTTGCCTCGAGCCGGTAAAATAAGCTCTCGAGCTTTAGTAAGTGGCCGAGTCGAACCCATCCAGCAAGAATGAAGGCGAGATTGACAACTTAACATACAAAGAAAAGGTCTAACGGTAGAAAAACCTGAAAACTCAACAATTAAAAGAGGGAGGAATAACAGGAGAAGTTAGAAGAGTTTTTAAAATACTTTCTTCTCACAACTAAATTTAAGAAACAAAATATAGCTCTTTGACAAGGATGGTGGCAAATGAGATCTGGGGTATTATTAGCTGACTGGGCATTAAGAGTACAGGGAGGAGCTTGAGAGTTAGATATGAAGGTCTAGTGTATGTGACCAAGATGGATCCGAGGTCAGATCCGGTACCCACATATTGAAGAAGAATGAAAAGGACATCAGATATATACATTTTTTTCACTGTGATTAAAAATGTGAGACTGTTTTTGAAAATGTTTCCAGAAAACAGACAGGGTGAAACATACTAATGCACTGCTCTCTCAGTCTTTGGTAATCTGCACAGCATGTTCAATTTTCAGCCCTCTCAAAGAAAGAAAAAAGTATCTCAAAATGCAGAATCCCCTTGTGGCTGGTGCTCTTATGGCTAGAGAAAATTCTGAAACAAAATTTTCCACTATCATAGATGAATAACAGCATTTTCTGCTCACTATTTCCAACACAAAACTGCATAAGTGAATTTTTTAATTACTAATACAGGTTACATGATCAGTTTTAAAATCATTCTTGCTATACAGACATTATTAAGGCAAATGTCAAGCATTTTAACTTGCATATCAATGTTTGTCACCTGTGTCTTGCTTCCACTCTTGACTAATGGCAGCAGAATGGTACTTATTCATAGGTGTGTACTAGGCTAATATCCCTGGAGCCTTTACAAGCCTAGCCCATAGAAGTGTCCTGGCATCGTGCCGCCCGGCGTTAATTCCCAGTGCCTCTATCAAGGAGAGCCACTGGATTGATCCATGGGGTGAAAAAGAAGTTATGTCTTACCATAACGTTCCATCTGTGTTGTAGATCTTTATTCATTCATTACTGTTAGGACTTCGGTTCTGTTCTCGGAACCGACACGGCCTTTTCCAAGCTCGCGCCAGCCAAAAACTCTCAGCTAAGACATACCCATAATGCCCCTCTCATAGTTACTCCAGATCGAGTTTGCCTACCCCTATATAATAGAGATAGTAAGAGAAAAAAGTAGGAGGCTCTGTCTGAGCAAATCCCTTAACCATGAGTTCCTAAAGTCCACCAGGAGTCCAGGCAGGGAGAAGGAGGACGGGAAGTAGTGAATGAAGATCTACAACACAGATGGAATGTTATGATAAGACATAACTTCTTTATCTTATGTAAATCTTTATTCATTCCTTACTGTTAGGACCGAGTCCCCGGCTACTTGAGTCCTGGGTGGCCTTAAGGAATGATATTCCTGAGCACCATGGAACCAAAAGGTGCTCATCCCCTGGAGGCCAAATCCAATTTGTAATGAGAGATAAAGGTATGAGGTCTTGCCAAAGTGGCTGCTGTGCAGATATCATCCACAGAGGCTCTGGAATGAAAAGCTACAGTAGTAGCCATTGATCTGGTAGAATGAGCCTTTATTCTAGAAGGTAAGGATAGCTTATTCTGTTGGTAGATAAAGGTAATGACATTTCTAAGCCAGGAGGATAAAGTCACTTTGGAGACAGGTTTACCCAATCTGGGTCCTGCAAAGGCCACAAACAATTGATCTGTTTTCCTGAAAGATTTAGTCCTGTCCAAATAACAGCGAAGCTACCGATGCATATCAAGGATGTGCAAAAGGTGCTCCCCTCTGTTAGAATGTTGAGGGAAGAAAACTGGCAGGACAATAGACTGATTAATGGAAAATCCAGAAATTACCTTGGACAAGAAAGAAGGGTCAGTACGAAGGGACACCCTATCCCTGTGGAAGTTAAAGTAAGGTCTCTTGACACTCGAGGCCTGCAGCTCAGATACTCTTCTCGCTGAGTTAAGTGCTACTAGAAGTAGGGTCTTCTATGACAAAAACTTTATATCACATGAATCAGAAGGCTCAAAAGGAGGACCTGTGAGAGATTGAAACACCATGGTCAAGTCCCAGGGTTCTATTTGATGCTTGACCAGAGGTTTAACATGTAATACTCCTTTCAAAAAGGTCTTGCACAGGCGGTGTGACATAATCGAAGAATTAGCAAATCCATTATGAAAACTGGCGATAGCTGCTAAATGTAGAGTTATTGTCGATGTTGAGGCTCCTGCATATAGAAGAGTTGTCAGGTATTGTAGGATCTTTTGAATAGGCATAGAGGAAGAATCTAAGTTCTGATCTTTGGCCCAAACAGAGAACCTAGCCCATTTACTAGAATAAACTTTTCTGGTGGAAGGTTTGTGTGAAACCAGAAGAATTTCACAAGCAGGAGATGAGATGTCAGGCAGCCCTGAGGATGAGATAACAGACCTTGGGAATGATCCAGACTCCACGGGTTATGAATCAGATGAGGCCATAGGAACGGGAACCGGACTTGACAGGGCCAATAAGGATCACTTTGCTTCTCAACCTTTGAGATTTCTGGAGGAATTATGGGATGAGGGGAAACGGGGGAAAGGCATAAAGTAGACCCGGGAGCCAATCGTGCATTACAGCATCCCTCGCGGGTTCCCCCTGAGGAGGGATCAGGGCAAAGTAGCTTCTGCATTTGTTGTTTAGGGGGAAGCAAACAGATCACAGCAAGGCTTGCCCCAGTGGTGAAAAATCCAATCCGCTATTACAGGATTGAGGGACCACTCATGAGGCATCAAGAATTTCCTGCTCAGATTGTCCACAATAAGGTTGGAACTCCTGGGAATGTAATTTGTTATAAGAAAGCAGTTGGAAGCTATAGCCCAGTGCCAAATCCTCATGGCTTCCCAACACAGGGGGTAAGACCCGGTTCCGCCTTGCTTGTTGATATACCAGACAACTGACATGTTGTCCGACTGAATTGCAATGGTCCCAGAAGGTAGGGATGTATGGAACGTTTGCAATGCTAAGAGAACTGCCCTCAGTTCCAGGACATTTATGTGCAAATTGGTCTCCATAGGGGACTAGGTGCTTTGGACCATCTTTCCCTGGAAATGCCCCCCCCCCACCCTAACAGAGAAGCATCCATGGTCACCTTGGCCGTGGGCTGGGGGAGACAGAATGGTCAACACCAAAGATTCGATTGTGACTTCATCCACCATAGCATTTCTTTCTTGCAACAGTTTGTAAGATGTATCATGTGGTCGAGTGGGTGAGTTAAGATCGACCATTGTGTAGAAAGGAGTCACTGTAGTATTTTCATGTGCAGCTTCAACAGTGGTACTAGAGTAATGGCAGCCGCCATGGAGCCTAAGAGTTGCAGTACAAGGCGTGCTGGTACATAGGTCTGTGGAAGGAGGGTTTGGATTTGGTGTCTTATTTTCGAAAGCCTGTGAGGAGGGAGGGAAGTTTGACAGGATGTTGTGTCGAAGACTGCTCCAATGAATTACAGTGTTTTTGTTGGGGATATTTGAGATTTGTCCTTGTTGACTGCAATCCCCAAGCGGAGAGCGAGGCCTTGAGTGTAAGAGAGGCTGCGGATTAGAAGATTCCTGGTCAGAGAGGTAAGGAGCCAATCATCTAGATACAGAAATACCTGGAATCCTTGTAGTCGAAGATGAGCTACTACAACTGCCATACATTTGGTGAACACTTAGAAGGCTGTCGAGAGACCGAGTGGCAGTGCCCTGAACTGGTAGTGACTGGCTACCATGCCGGAAGCGGAGAAACCTCCGGGAGCGGTGATCCATCTTTATGTGGTAATATGTGTCCTGGAGGTCTATAGGGCACATCCAGTTGTCCCTCCCTAGGAAGGGGAGAATGGACTGCACCGTGACCATCCAGAATTTTTGAGGTTTGATAAATTTGTTCAACAGGCTGAGATCCAGGATCGGTCTCCAGTCCCCTGTCTTTTTTTGGCACTAAAAAGATCCTTGAGTAAAACCCGAATCCTCTCTGGTCTGGTGGGACTGGTTGGATGACTCTTTTTCTTAGCAGCTTTTCTATTTCTAAGGCTGCTACTTCCCTCTGATTGGGTGGCACATCAGGGATTCGTTTGATGGGTCTGGGAGTTAAATAGAAAGGTATCTGGTAGCCTCTGGATATTATTCTCTGCACCCAAACATTGGTAGTAATAAGCTGCCAGGCTGGTAGGTGCAGAGAAAAATGACCCCCGACTGCTTCCAGAGGAAAGCAATCGGGCTGCAGCTCTGGAGTGCTGGCAGGGTCTGCCGGAGAAGGAATCTCTAGCGCCCTGGTTACACGGACCCCCTCTACCCCAAAAAAGGTGTCTCCCAGATGAGTTTCCCCCTCTGCTCTGGAGGGATTGCTTACCACGAGTGTCATGAAAAGATCCTTGAGATTTTCTGAACCACATTTTTCCTCCCTTCTGGTTCCTGCAGTAGGACCTCTGGGGGGTGGAAAAGCATATGCCCACAGCAGATAATGTCTTTCCATTTTTCTCACTTTGTGCTAGTGTGTTTCATACTTTGGGACCAAAAAGTGCAGATGTGTCAACAGGCGCATTGACAAAGGAAGAGTTAAAAGTGTCTGCGAAATCACACAACCGCATCCAAGCATTACGTCTCATGACAATGCCTGATGCGGTAGCTTGAGCTGTGCCCTCGGTGGTGTGAGATATCAAACCCATCGAGGAGTTTGAGATAGATTCAAGGGTAGCTAGCTGCGAGGTGACAATGTCATGCACATCATCAGGCAGTACCCCCACCAAACAGGAAGACATTTCAGAGATTAGGTCTCTTTGGAGGTGAGTGAAGTGTGCCAAATAGTTCAGCGACCGAATGGCAAAGGTCGGTGAAGCATAGGTCCACTTCCCTAGTCTGTCCATGTCCTGAGATTCCCTGTTCAGAGGATGGACAGTGGAACTATCTTCTGCCAGTTGCCTCTTTGTGGCCGCCGGCACGACCATGGAAGCAACCGTCAACTGCTTGGACCAGTGGGGCTGGTCTTCAGGTGTGGATAGAATTTTGTCCGGCCTCCGGGGGAGAGGTTCTATGTTGTCCAGGGCCTTCCAGGCACACTGCCCAATCAGCTTAACAAGCTCATCTGCAGTTGGGGTCACCCAGGAAATATATGGTCGGGCATGGAGGGCTGCAAGAACACAGATTCCTCAGAAGAAGGGTTAGAGGACTTCCAGTTTCCCTGTTGCTTGAGGATTTTGAGAATGTCTCTGAATGAGACGTCATCTGTGGGAGACCATGGGGACTCTTCTCCCTCATCACAGTTGGTGTCTTCAGTAATAGATTCCTCAGGGGAATCAAGGTACTTACAACCTCGGAACAGGGGTCATACCCCACCCTGAGGAGCCCACCTCCAAGTGACGAGCTCCAAGAGGACTGGAAGCTGTTAGAGCTATGGACATATATGGCGCCAGCGAAAAAAATAGGTGGCGGGTGAGGTATCAAGGTTGCGACAGTCCAAACACTGCTCCGAGAGTACACCGGCTCCAACAGAGCTGATGCAGCAAGGGTGGTCGGTGCCGACAGGGAAAAATCTGCAGTCGGAGCCGAGACAGTAAGCACCGGGGTGGACATCGGTACCGAGATCTCAGGGGCCTGGGTAGAGGCTGGAGGAGGATAAACAGGAGAATATGCTGTGAAGGATTCTGAGCCAAGGGGGACAGAAGGTCTAACTGGAGTGGGCAATCCTCTAGCTGCCAGAAGCTGGTCCACAACCCGCACTACGTCTAGTTCAGAAAGGCTCCTGGTGGATCTAAAGGAGGCTTCTGAAGGAAAATCAGTTCTTTCAGAAAAGGGGCTAAACTGATGCCCCAAAAAAAGGGTGGTATGTTGGAGAATATCTGGTTCTTGGGAGATATTAGACTTTAGGAGCCAAGGTCATAATTTGTGGAGCCAAAGAAGCTATCGGCACCGTGACTGATGATGGTGCTGAAGCAGGTACAGTCGTGGAAGCCAATGTCGGAACCAAGGACGGCACCGAAGTCAGTGGTGCCGAGGCTGGAACCGAAATAGGAGTCAACATCATAGATGGCACCAAGGGAGAAGACACAGGACCTGCGCCGGTGGTGCCCGAGAAACACAGAGCTGGCTTGGTTCCATAACTGACGGAGATGTAGGAACCGAGTGACTCCATTTTTCCTTGTGTTTTTTGGTCTTTAGAGGCAGTCAGACCTCCAACCAGATAGAGCCTCTGAAAAAGGCATTTTAATTAAACCTTTCAAAATAAGCTTCTTTTATGCTCGTGTGCGATTGCTAAAACTAGCATAAATGTCACAATCAGCCTTAATTTGATCCATGCCCAAACAGTAAATGCATCGAGCGTGGCCATCTGAGTTGGAAATCTTACACCCACACTTGTCACACTGTTTAAACCCCAGCTTAACTTTGTCTGACATAGTACAGGCAACAAAGGGGTATCCTAGATGAAACAACAATAAGAAGGATAGAAAGGGGAGAGAATACCAATGATGGTATTTAAAAAATACCACAAGTGGTAAAGAAGAGCCTACCAAAGGCAGGAGAGAGGCACAGTACCAACGATGGCAGAAATGTAATTACCAAAGGTAAATGGTAGGAAATAGAAGTAGATTATAGGCAATAGTGAGAAAAGGCTAAACTGACTAAAAAACAAGAAAGTTTGAAGATAAACTACAGCAAAAATCACAGATTTCCACTTAGCTATGAGAGAGATGGCTAGGCACGTCTGACAAGGAACGAGGCAAACCAGATCTGGAGTAACTATGAGAGGGGCATTATGGGTAGGTCTTAGCTGAGAGTTTTTGGCTGGCGCGAGCTTGGAAATGGCCATGTCGGTTCCGAGGATGGAATCGAAGTCCTAACAGTAAGGAATGAAAAAGAAGTTATGTACTCACCATAACGTTCCATGTTTGTAGTCCATCTCGCCCTTCATTCTTTGGAGGTGAACCTCAGCTCCGACTCGGAAATTCTCTAGCTCAAAGTCTTCTGGTTGACTCATGGCAAGAAGGTATCCCATCATGCACCACTGACATATTCCAGATCTTGTTTGCTGCAAGTAGTAAAATATATAGAGACAAAGAACAAACCATGGAGAAAGGTCTCAACACAGAGATAAAGCAAAAGTCACAATTCCCCCAGGTCATCAAAGGTGGGGGCAGGAGGGTGGGATAGTAAGAATGAAGGGCAAGATGGACTACACACATGGCATGTTATGGTGAGTACATAACTTCTTTATGTTCTGTAGTCCTATCTCGCCTTCATTCTTACACTTGGGACAACATCCCTATCACCTTTATCTTAGGTGGCTCACGGGAAAATACTTCTGAGTACTGTGGAACCAAAGGAAGATCTGTTCCTGGAAGCCATGTCCAACTTGTAGTGAGTTATGAATGTATGAGGTGTAGCCCATGTTGCTGCTGCACAAATGTTATCCATGAGAATTTTTGCTTGAAAAGCTACCGAGGTAGAAACAGATCTGGTAGAGTGGGCTTTCACCTTAATGGGGAGATTTTTGCCACTGGACATATAAATGAATGAAATGCAGCCTAAAATCCAGTGTGATAAAGTGGGTTTCGAGACTGGAAAACCCTTTCTTGCATCTGAAAAGGAAATAAACAACTGGTCTGACCTTCTGAAACTCTTGGTTCTATGGAGATAGAATCGCAGTTGTCTATGAACGTCAAGCTGGTGAAATTTGTACTCTGCCTTGTCAGAAAAATTAGGGAAAAAGACAGGTAGTTCAATGGATTAATTAATATTAGCCTGAGAAGAGACCTTAGTAACAAATGAAGGGTTGGTCCATAAAGAAACCCTTTCTCTGTGAAAAAACAAATAAGGAGGCCTAATAGAGAAGGCTTGCAGTTCTGAGACCCTCCTTGCAGATGTAATGGCCACTAAAAATATGGTTTTCCATTAAAGGAATTTGAGATCACAAGTTGCTGAAGGTTCAAACGGATGCGAAGTAAGTTTTTGAAGTACAAAATTCAAATACCAGGGTGACGCAGGGTCCATAACGGGAGGTCTCAATAATGTGGCCCCTTTAAGGAAAGCTCTACACAAACTATGCGCCATAAGGTTAGGATCATTAGCCAAATGGAAGGGAGAAATATCTGCCAGCTGAACCTTAATAGTGGCAGCGGCTGAACCTTGATGGAACAGTTGTGTAAGAAACTCCAAAATCACAGAGATGGGGGCTGTATAAGGATCGAGGTTTCTGTCACAAGCCCAGAAGGAAAACCTCTTCCACTTACTGGCGTAAATCTTCCTAGTTGAAGGTTTGCGAGAAGATGTCAGAATATGTACAACATCAGGAGAAAAGTCATGAAGCCTGACTAGGGATGGAATCGGAGCAGCCATGTTGTCAAACTGAGGGTGTGGAGAGATGGATGGAACACGCCTGACATGTGCGTCAGTAAATCTGGCACTGGGTCCAGGGTCCAAGATTTGTCCATTAGGTGAGGCCTGAGGAATGGGAACCAAATCTGACGAGGCCAGTAAGGAGCAATGAGGATCATCTTGCTTTCCAAGGATTTTGCTTTCTGAATTACCTTTGATATCATAGGAAAAGGTGGGAAGGCATAGAGACGTTCAGAAGGCCAATCGTGAATGAGTGCGTCTCTGGGTGTCTCCCCTTTGGGGGGATCAGGGTGAAGTAGTTGCTGCATTTGGCATTCAGAGGGGTGGCAAAGAGATCGCAGCAAGGCTAACCCCATCTGCAAAAAAATCTGTTCCGCAATGTATGGATTTAGAGACCTCTTGTGAGGCATCAGAATCGCACTGCTGAGCCTATTGGCTATCACATTGGTTTTTCCCAGAAAAAGAAGTTATGTACCTACCATAACGTTCCATGTTAGTTGTCTACTTCTCGCCTTCTTTCTTGCTGGTTGGGTTCAGAGCCGATCCTCAGCTCCGACTCGGTCATCTTCAAAAGCTCCAGAGCTGCTTACTGGCTCGAGGCCCCCCTATATCCCACGATGCCTGGCGCTAGATACCCAGATCACGTTTGGTAAGTCTAACTGCAGACATAATAATAACTGAATGCTATCCAAGAATGCATAATTCCTACTGGGGAGACTACTAAGCAGAAGGAAATAGCCAGAGAAGACTCAGCCAGTGCAAAAACAAGAGGAACTCTTCTTGGTCCACTAGGATAGGGGGATAGAGGGTGGGACGCAAGAAAGAAGGCGAGAAGAAGACAACTAACATGGAATGTTATGGTAGGTACATAACTTCTTTATTTTAAGTTGTCTATCTCGCCTTCATTCTTGCTGCTTGGGACAGCGTCCCTAGCACCTAAAATCCTGGGTGGCTCATCGGAAAAGACTCTTCAGAACAGTGGAACCAAAATCAGCTCTGCTCCTGGAAACCAAATCCAACTTGTAATGCGAAATTAAAGTATGTGGGTTGACCCATGTAGCCATAGCACAAATAGATTCCATGGGCAACCTAGCCTGAAAAGCCATTGAAGTGGCTAAAGCTCTGGTGGAGTGACCCTTTTGTTTGACCAGTAATTCTTTATTCCTGAGTTGGTATATGAATGTGATGATAGAAGACAACCACCTGGATAAGATCACCTTGGAGACCGGAAGCCCCTGTTTACCTACTGCATAAGACAGGAACAGTTGATCTGATTTTGTAATGTCTTTGGTTCTATGTAAATAAAATCGTAGTTGCCTGTGAACATCTAACTGATGCAACTTATTCTCCGCCCTGTTGGAGTGGTTAGGGAAAAACACAGGAAGGTCTATGGAATGATTCAAGTTACTCTCTGAAGAGACCTTAGGAAGGATTAGTCCTCAGAGCAACCCTGTCATTGTGGAACATGAGGTATGGAGGTTGGATAGAAAGAGCCTGAAGTTCCGAAACTCTTCTGGCTGAAGTAATAGCTACCAGAAAAAGGGTTTTCCAAGGTAAGAACTTCAGTGAACAAGAAGCTGCAGGTTTGAAAGGGGGCAAAATTAGCGAAGCTAAAAATCAAATTTAGATCCCATGGTGGTGGAAGATCTCTCAATGGGGGCCTGAGCAGAGTGGTTCATTTGAGAAAGGCTTTACAGAGCTTATGGGACATGATATTGTTTTCCGATAAGCCAATGTGAAAATTTGAAATTTCCGCTAACTGAACTCTAACTGTAGCGGAAGCGGACCCAGCATGGAAGAGCTCTGCAAGAAATTCCAAAATGGAGTGTACGGGGGCTGAAAAGGGGTCAATACTTTTTGCCTCTGCCCACGAAGAAAAATTTTTCCACTTACTAGCGTAAGTTTTTCTGGTCGTAGACTTGTGTGATGACAAAAGGATGTCACGCACAGAGGGGGAGATATCTGGGAGCCTGGCTAAGGTTGGAAGTGGAGCAGCCACGCTGTGAGTTGGAAAGAGTGCAGGGATTGGTGCAGCCCACCCAATTGATGAATCAGGAGGTCTGGAACTAGGTCCAGAGTCCAAGGCTGTTCGAGAAGATAGCGATGCAGGAATGGAAACCATATTTGTCAAGGCCAGTAAGGGGCAATGAGGATCATTTTGCAACCCAAAACAGTAGCCTTCTGAATTAGCGTCGGTATGAGGGGGAAAGCAGGGAATGCATAAAGAAGTCCCTGGGGCCAATCGTGGACTAGAGCGTCTCTGGGGGAATGCCCGGGAAGTGGAAGGAGAGAGAAGAAATTGCTGCACTTGCTGTTGAAGAGAGTTGCAAAAAGGTCGCAGCAAGGTTGGCCCCATCTGCGGAAGATTTGGTCCGCAATTACCTGGTTCAGAGACCACTCGTGAGGCATGAGAATTGCTCTGCTCAGTCTGTCTGCTATGACGTTGGACTTCCCAGGGATGTGCTTTGCAATCAGAAACCATTGGGAAGAGATTGCCCACTGCCAGAGTCTGAGCGCTTCTCGACATAAGGGGTAGGACCTGGTTCCGCCCTGCTTGTTGATGTACAACACTACGGACATACTGTCCATTTAAACTACAATGGTCCCGGTAGGAAGAAAGTCCTGAAGAGCCTGCAACGCTAAGAGCACGGCCCTCATCTCCAAGACATTTATGTGCAGATGATACTCGTGAGGTTGCCAGGTGCCTTGGACTGTTGTGCCCTGATAATGCCCCCCCCACACCCGATCAGGGAGGTGTCCATGGTCACTGTAGACACTGGAGGGGGGAGAACAAATGGTCTGCTGTGGAGCACTGATGTGGAGACCATCCACCACACAAGATGCTTCTTGCATGCCTGAATGATCATAATCATGTAAGACATGGGAAGTTGCTGAAAGGGCCATTGTGTGAAAAGAAGCCACTGGAAGATCCTCATGTGAAAACAAGCTAGAGGGACAAGCACGATCGCTGCTGCCATGAGACCTAGCATTTGAAGGACAAACCTGGTTTGAATCCTTTTGCATGCTAAAAAAAACCTTGACATGCTGATGAATCACTAACACCCTGTCTGATGGGAGGCTCGCTAACATGTCTTTGGTATTTAAATTTGCGGCTATAAAGGTGATAGAATGACAGGGTGACAATGCAGACTTTTCGAAATTTATTGTGATACCTAGCCTGGAGCAAGTGTGAATGGTGCAGTCTCTGGCTCGCAGAAGGTGATGTCTGGTGGTAGCAGTGAGGAGCCAGTCGTCGAGATATGGAAACACCTGGAATCCTTGCCGTCTCAGTTGAGCGGTAACTACTGCCATACATTTGGTAAACACCCTGGGGCTGTGGTGAGACCAAAGGGCAGAGCTCTGAACTGATAATGGCTGGCTCCCAGCCGGAAGCGAAGGAATATTCGGGAGAGTCTGTCCATTTTGATGTGGTAGTACGCATCCTGAAGATCTATGGAGCACATCCAATTGTCCTGACACAGAAAGGGTAAAATGGACTGAAGTGTGACCATCCAGAACTTCATTCTTTGTACAGACTTGTTTAGTCTGCTGAGATCCAAAATGGGTCTCCAGTCCCCTGTTTTTTTTGGTACCAAAAAGAACCTTGAGTAAATTCCGGATCCTTGTTGGTCTGCTGGGACTTGCTGGATGGCCCTTTTTCTTAGCAGTTTTGAGACCTCTTGTACTGTTTGGTCCCTTAGATTGGGTGGAACATCTGGAAGGGACTTGTTTGACCTTAAGGGGGTGTGACGAAGGGAATTCTGTAGCCTCAGGATATGACGGACTGTATCCATTTGTCTTGAGTTATGTCTTGCCAGGCTCTTGGGTACAGCCATAATCTTCCCCCGATTGCCTCCAGAGGTGAGCAGCTGGGCAACTCTTCAGGGATGCTGGAAGGGCTTGTCAGAGAAAGATTCTCTGCTGCCCTGGTTTTGCGGACCCCCTCTGCCATGAGGGCGGTGTCTGTTATTGTTCCCTCCTCTGCCCCTGGAGGGGAACTCACCACGTATGTCCGGCAAGGCTCCTTGGGATTTCTGGAACCACATCTTCCCACTCTTCTGACCCTTAGGATATGGTCTGGAGGGAGTGGAAAAACAGACTCCTACAGCAGAGAGAGTCTTGCCTTCCTGCTCACACCTGATAAGGGTTTGCCTTCCTGCTCACACCTGGTAAGGGTATCTTTCACCTGTGATCCGAAGAGAGAGGAACCATCAAACGGGGTGTTGGTGAAAGACGCTCTGAAAGGTTCCGCAAAGTTACATAGCCGCATCCGAGCGTGCCTCCTTAGGGCCACGCCTGTGCCTGCGGCTCTACTCGCACCATCGGCTGCATACAAAATGAGTCGCATGGAGGAGTTTACCACTGAATTAAGAGTCGCTAGCTGGGAGGCTGCCTTAGCCTGGGCCCCCTCAGCTGATGGAGCTTGGAGGGTATCTCCAAGCTCTTTCAGGAGATCCCTCTGAAGACGAGTAAAGTGCCACAGGTAATTCAGGGACTGCATGGAAAAGGTCGCCGAAGAGAACATCCGCTTCCCATATATGTCCATCGTCCTGGACTCCTTGGTAGGGGGATGGATAGATGAAGAAGTTTCAGCCAACTCCTTCTTTGTGGCCGCTGCTACCACCATGGCATCAACAGGGACACCCTTGGTCAAGAACTGTTTGTCCTGCGGGGCAGTAATGAACTTGGCAGGTCTTCTAGGGGTCAGTTCCACTGTGTCTGGAGCTGTCCACGCCTTTCGAGCCACCACAAACATCAGTGGGTCGAAAGGCGGAGACACCCAGGAGGTGGAAGGTCAGGATCCAAACGCATCCAGGAATACCGACTCATCCTCGAAAGGGCTTAGGGTAGTCCAGTTTCCCCTCTGCCTATGCATCTCAAGGATGTCTGAGAAGGAGACATCTTCAGAGGGGGATCTTGGGGACCCTTCCGACTCCTCTAAGTCGGTATCTGATGTGACAGACTAGGGGGAGTCAACATGCTTCCTCTTACACTTTCTCTTGCGAGGTGGCTCCTCTGAAAGATCAGGGGAGGCCTTGGAAGAGGAGGATACACCCAAAGGGGTGTCCTGGAGCACTGGATCCCCACGCCTGGGGTCTGGAAGAGGGGCAGAGGCTGATGCAGGCACCCTAGGGGGAGGAGCCGATGGGGTCGATCGTGGGACTGACTCAGGGGGCCAATACACTCCTCATCACCTCGAAGGCGTCCCTGTCCGGACACAGAGAAGGCTCAGGCTCCGAAGAAACCAGAAGCCCTCCCCGCACCGAGGGAGATGGCTCTGAGGCAGATGTGGGAGCCGAGCTTACCTGTGCCGAAGTACCGAGAGGGAGAGTGGGGTTGGACAAGGGTCCGATGCCACTCGCCCCCTCAGAGCCGATGAGGGAGTCTCAGCGCCCAGATCCCTCCAGGGAAGGTACCATGGAAGGGATCAGAGCCGATGACGGAACCAAAAGAGAGGGTATTGGTGCCGATGGTTCCGCGACTCGAACCCCAACGTACTCCGGCTCTGAGCTCATAGGAAGAGTCGGAGGAGAAATATCTACAGCTGTGGATGGAGCCGACTCCTGATGAGGAGGGCTAGACAACATTTTGGCTAGGGCCTGCGATTTTAAGAGCCTACTGACCACTCTTACCAAGTCATGGTCCGAAAGTCTAGAGGACCGAGAACAGTGGGATGATCGGTGACTATGCTCCGATTGGAACAGGGGTGACTTCGGAGCCAAACGTATTGACTCCAAAGAAGGAGCCTAGATCTCTTTCGACTCTCAGCCGGCTCCGAAGACCGTGTCGGAGCCGACTAGGAGGGAGGGACATTGGTTCCAGCCGGACCCGAAATGGATTGTGTGGCTTCACCCAACGACGGCTCCGAACTGGGAGCCAACGGTTTAGGTGGCCTGGAAGATTTTGCCGGCTGAGCCTTCCTCTGTGAATCTTGGGGTTTAAGCATACCCCTCAGAATCAATTTATTTTTGCACTTCTGCAGGACTCTTGGACTGAAGGCATGACAGATTGAGCAAGAGTCCTGCAGGTGCACAGCGCCCAGACAATAAACACAAGAAGTATGACCATCTGTCAGAGACATCTTCTGACAGCAAGAGTCACACTTCTTGAATCCGGATGGTTTTGGATCCTTGGACATCCTAGGGAGAATACCAAGGACAAGTTTCCACACAGATGGTTAAGGTAACCAACAGTAAAAAGTTAACACTCTACAGTTACCACAAACCACTACAAATACCACTACAACCAAAAAATATCTAAAACTATCACTAAACACTAACAGTGATTAATTAGAAGAAAAAAACATTTTTTTTTTAAAGGGAGATAGAAAGAAAGGTTAACCTCTAACTTAAACGGAAGAACCTTTCTGTTGCAAAGGGAGAGAAGGGGGAGGGGAAACTCTCTAACTAAAACGAGTTTCTTAAGGAAGGGGAACGCTTATCTAGAAGAAAGACTAGCTACAATACTAAAGTCTAACTAACGACTAATTCTACACTACCAATACAGATTTTTAACAAGAAAAAATACAATAATAGTAAAGCTTATACAACCTGAGCCAGTAGAACAACCTCGTAGCAGAAGTGGCACACCAGATCTGGGTATCTAGCGCCAGGCATCATGGGATATAGGAGGGCCTTGAGCCAGTAAGCAGCTCTTGAGCTTTTGAAGATGGCCAAGTCGGAGCCGAGGATTGGCTCCGAACCCAACCAGCAAGAATGAAGGCGAGATAGACAACTTAACATTGTGTGTTGCGACCAGAAAACATTGGGAAGACACTGCCCACTTCCACACTCGAAGGGCCTCTCTGCAAAGGGGATAAGATTTGGTCCCTCCTTGTTTGTTTGTGTACCATACGACCGACATATTGTCTGAGTGGATCGCAATCGTCCCTAGAGGGAGAAAGCTGTGAAGTGCTTGCAACGCCAGAAGCACTGCTCTCATCTCCAAGATGTTGACATGCAAATGAGCCTCGTGTTCCTGCCACATGCCTTGGACTGTTCTCCCTAGATAATGCTCCCCTTATCTGGGAGGCATCCATGGTCATGGTGGCAACAGGGGGAAATGGAACAAATGGTCTACATGTGGTCAGATGGCTGGACTGGGTCTACCAGCGAAGATCCTGTTATCAGGATGGGGTGAGAAAGAGGTAGTTGCAGCAGTGACCATTGGACAAAAAGTAACCACTGCAGAACCCTCATGTGCAGTCTGGCTATTTGGATTAATATTATTGTAGAGGCCATCGTCCCTAACAATTTGAGTACCGTCTTTGCTTTTGCCTTCCGTTGTGGAAGTAGACTCCAAATTTATTGCCTGAGATTCTGGACTCTCTCTATGGGGAGGTAACTGTGTCACTGTGACGGTATTTATTTCAGCACCAATGAATTTCACATGCTGCGAGGGCGACAGTGCAGATTTTTGCCAGTTTATTGTAATTCCTAGCTGCAAGCAAGTCATAATGGTGACGTCCCTGGCCTGTAATAGTAGATGCCTGGTGGTGGCAGTCAGGAGCCAGTCGTCCAGGTATGGAATCCAAGGCATCTCAAGTGAGCCATTATCACTGCCATGCATTTAGTAAACACCCTGGGGGCTGTGGTGAGACCAAAGGGCAGGGCGCGAAACTGGTGATGACTGGCCCCGAGCCTGAATTGTAAGTGACTCCTTGATGCTCTATCCATTATGATGTGGTAGTACGCATCTTGGAGATCTATGGAGCACATCCAAACATCTTTCCCCTAACAATGGGAGTATCGACTGTAACGTGACCATTCAGAACTTGGACTTCTCTATAGATTCATTCAGCTTGCTTGAGATCCAAGATGGGTCTCAAGTCCTCTGTTCGTTTTGGCACCAAAAAGAATCTGGAGTAAGTCCATAATCCTACTTGGTCTGCGGGGGACGGGTTGGATGACTCTCTTTTCAAGCAACTTTTGGATTTCTAAAGTTTCTGAACCCCTGTGATTGGGTGGAATATCCGGGATTCTTCTGATCCGAGGAGGAGGGAAAGAGAAGGGAATACAGTATCCTCTGGTAATTATCCTTTGCACCCACTTGTCTAGAGTGGTATTGCGCCAGGCTTCTGGGTACAAGGATATACATCCCCCGATTGGCTCCAGAGATGCACACACAGTCAGGCCTCCTTTCAGGAGCGCTGGTAGGGACGACCACAAAAGGAATCATGGTCTCCCTGATTCTGCGGGCCTCCCCTGCCTCTAGGGTGATGTCTACCATTATTTCCTCCTCCTCTGCCTCTGGAGAAGGAATCATCCTGTGCATCCTGGAAAAACCTCTGCGACTTCTTGAACCACATCTTTCCACCCCTCTGCCTTTGGGATAGGGCCTAGAAGGAACGTAAAAATGGACTCCCACGGCAGACAGGGTTTTCCCTTCCTGTTCGCACCTGGTGAGTGTGTCCTTTACCTTAGGTCCAAACAACGAGGATCCATCAAAGAGGCATTGGTAAATGTAGACTTAAAGGCCTCTGCAAAATTACACAAGCACATCCAGGAGTGTCTTCTAAGAGAAACTCCTGAACCCGCTGCCCTACTCGCTCCATCCACTGCATAAGATATCAGCCTCATGGAGGAGTTGACAATAGAATTTAAGATGGACATCTGTGCGTTAAGCTTATCAGATACTGCTTCAGATACGTTACCTTGGAGAGTATCTCCCAGCTCTTTCAGGAGATGTCTCTGGAGGTCTAGTGAAATGAGACAGGTAGTTCAGCGATCTGAGTATAAAGGCCGCTGAAGAAAAGATACGCTTCCTGTACCTATCCATCGTTCGAGACTCCTTGTTCGGTGGATGGACAGTGGAGGAAGTTTCAGCAAGTTCCTTTTTGGTGGCTGCTGCCACCACCTTGGCATCTACTGGCATGCCTTTGGTGAGTAAATCTTTGTCCTGAGGTGCTGATAAGAATTTATTAGGTCTTCTAGGAACTGGTTCCACAGTATCAGGAGATTCTCACACCTTTTGACTCACTAGATCCAAGAGTTCGTCAAAAGGTGGACATACCCAAGAGGCAGAAGGTTGAGACACGAAAGCCTTCAGGTACACTGACTCCTCATCAGAAGGGGAGGTGGTGGGTTAGCTGCCTCTCTGTTTCAAGATCCCAAGGATATCTGCAAAGGAGATATCATCAGAAGACGACTTGGGGGACTCTTCTGACTCCTTAAGGTCAGTGTCTGATGTAATGGACTCATTGGGGGAGTCAACATGCTTCCTCTTACAAGTTTTCTTCCGAGGGGGCTCCGGGGCTCCTCAGAAGGATATTCTGGGTAGATCTCGGAAGACTGCACCCTCCCAGCTCCGAGGACACCTCCTACTCTGAAGGTGCAGGGGCAGTCCTTGGTGCCGAGGAGATAGGCACTGAGATAGACGTGGGGTCCGAACTCACCCAAGCCGAAGCACCAAGAGGTAAGCTCGGAACCGACGAAGTTCGGGTCCAAGCATCCCCCTCGGGCCTGACTGGAGAGCTTAGGACCCTAGACCACACGGACGGCACTGAAGGGGTTGGAGCAGATATCTGAACCGAGAGACCGACTGAGGTAGCTGGAACCAACCTTTCCAGACCAAGTGGCACTGACATCTCTGGCACCGATGCGCTGGAGTGGCTCAGTGGAGGAACAGTGACAGGGTGTACAGGCTCAGTAGGCTCCGGAACCAACTGGGACGGAGCTGAAAGTAAATTTGCCAGCGCCGTTGTCTTCAGGAGTCTGCACACCACTCTTTCAACATTCTCCACAGAAAGGCTCCTCAAGGACCTGGAGGATAAATTGGGGGACCTAGACTGCTGAAAAATAAGCGATCTGAGTGTCGGAGAAACCGGACGAAGTTCAGCTGACCGGCGCTGAGGCACAGACTCAGTTATCGGCTCCGTAAGCCTTGGAACTGAAACTGATTGTTCCACATCAATAACTTCTGTCGGCCCCGAAACCAGTGGAGCCAAAGAGGAGGTAGTCGATTTGGCAATTTTCTCTGGCGGCTCCAACGACACCGAGTGAGTGGGAGACCACTTTTTAGTAGGTTTAACTTTGTCTGTTTTGGAAGATGGAGACTTGGAACTAGAAGAGGAAGAAGAAGCCAATTCTTCCTCAAAAGAATGCTTTAAGAGGCCTTTCAATATAAGTTTGTTCTTTCCCTCTTGAAGGACTCGAGGACT
This sequence comes from Protopterus annectens, assembly GCF_019279795.1. Taxonomy (NCBI): domain Eukaryota; kingdom Metazoa; phylum Chordata; order Ceratodontiformes; family Protopteridae; genus Protopterus; species Protopterus annectens. The sequence goes on along the minus strand of NC_056733.1, from coordinate 130,016,344 downwards.
AAAAGCATGGCAAAAGGAGCAAGATTCTTGAAGGTGAATAGCACCTAAGCAGTATATGCAAACAGTATGCCCATCTGTCAGGGACATTTTTTGGACGCACTTGGTACATTTTTTAAATCCTTAAGGCTTGTGGTCTTTTGAATCTTTAGACATATCTGACACCAAAATACAGTTACGAACAGTACAGTAAGAAAGAGAAAGCAGGAACTACCTCTAATTCAAACGGTTAGCTCTTAAGAAACAACAGATAGATAGATGGGTCCCTATCAAATGATAGAAAGCTCATTTGATAGAAACTCATTTCAGTGACACCATAAGATAGAAAGCTCAAAACACTGAAAACTCATTTGACTGAAACTCAAAACACTGAAAATGCTATATGCCCTTTTCCCCACGGTAGTGCGATCCTGGAGTTAGTATATATAGTTAGGTTGTGTGTGGGGGGACACAGCCCCCCACAATGGGGGGTGTGGGGGGCATAGCCCCCCACATAGTTTATGTAAATATTGTTTTCTCCAAACAGTTATTCATTGTAGTTATAAGTATCCATGTGTAGGGTTTAAAATGTATGAAGTATGTGGGGGCTATTACCCCCACACCCCCCATTGTGGGGAGCTGTGCCCCCCTGACTATATATATATACTAACTCCAGGATCGCACTACCGTGGGGAAAAGGGCATATACATTTTCAGTGTTTTGAGTTTCAGTCAAATGAGTTTTCAATGTTTTGAGCTTTCTGTGTTTTGGTTTCAGCCAAATGATTTTCCATCAAATGAGTTTTCTATCATTTGATAGGGACTCAGTTAGACAGCGGACTAGGTCCTCAAACTTAAATGGGCCTAGCCCTAAAAGAAGAAACAGATCAAGGACTAGGTCCTCTAACTTAAACGGACCTAGCCCTTGGAGACAAAATAGCTTAGAAAGGAGAGACATAATTAGGCAAGACCAAGTTGCAAACAAAACCAATAGCAATGCAGGGATACACAGCAACCAGCCTGCGGGAGAACAGCCAATAAAAACAGCAGAAAAAGAGCAAACAATGCCATACAAGGTCTAAAACAGACACCAGACAGTAAATGAATACTAAGTAAGCTGAATACAACTCTTTTAAAAGCTATAAATTGAGTATCAGAAAAAAATTTCACTTTGCCACAGCCAAGAAGAAGCACAACTGAGCTCAGCGAGTAGTAAGCAAGATCTGGGATATGTCAGTGGTGCATGATGGGATACCTCCTTGCCACGAGACAGCCAGAAGACTTTGAGCTAGAGATTTGCCGAGTTGGAGGTGAGGTTTGGCTCCGAACCCAAGTGTAAGAATGAAGGCGAGATAGGACTACAGAACATTAAAGATTTACAACATCAGATCTTTCTATTTCCCATCCACTCATCAAGATTTCTCTTAAAGAGGGCCAGTGAGGTGCTCTGCTTGACATGTATGGGAAGTCTATTCCAGAGCATGGGCAATCTCTGGGTTATGAAGCTGTCCCTCCAGCATGTTCTGTTGATTGTGGTAATGAGGCTGAGGTCTCTGGAACGTATGGTGCAGAGGGATTGTGATTTCTTTAGCTGTAACATTTCTAATAAAGCTGGGTCAGACATGGCTTTGTAAGTGAAGCAGAGATCGCCTCTTAGTAGACGATATGAGACAGAGAATTGCTGGAGTTTTTTGAGTCTGTCCATGTAGGACATGTGTTTAAGGCCTAGGATCCGCTTTGTGAGGTACTTTTGTAGCCTTTCCACCTGTTGCATGTGTCTAGTGAGGTACATGCCAAATGGGGCATTATACTCGATGATTGCTCTAATGAGGGAAGAGTAGAGAGAGATGATGGCCTCCTCCTCCTTCCTGGATGCACAACCCCTGGTAATGAGCTGTGTCATATAGAAGGACTTTCTGACCACAGTGGCAATGTGGTGGTCGAAGGAGAGGTTGCTGTCAACCTGTGTCCCCAGATCTCTTATAACGTCTTCAGTGTTCAGTGGGCTCCCATCAATGTGGTAATTAGTGGGAAGTGAGTTTTTCCCAAAGGGGATGGCGATGCATTTTTTGGCATTAAGCTTAAAGCCATGGTTTCAACACCAGTCACTGGTCTTGGTGAGGCCTTTCTGTGGGATGTCTACATCACTTGGGGAGTTAAAAATGGCTCCCAGCTTGCAGTCGCCTGTGAACTTAGTCAGTCAGAGTCCCTCCGTGTTGGCATGGATGTCTGAGAAGTAGATGCCAAACAGGAGAGGACCCAGGACTGATCCCTGTGGGACTCCACTTATGACTGGTCGGCAGTCTGACTTGGAGTCTGCTACTTTTACTGAAATTCTGATAACTGCAGCTGTGATGCTTGGAATAGTGGAACAGAAAATGTGAAAGCAGGGAAGTACACTGTGTATGAAGTTATGTTTTTTTGGAGTCTCCTTCTACTCTTTGACACAGTGATTGAACAGTTAGTATATATATATATATATATATATATATATATATATATGTATATATATATATATATATATATATATATATATATATATGTGTGTGTGTGTGTGTGTGTGTGTGTGTGTATATATATATATATATATATATATATATATATATATATATATATGTGTATATATATATATATATATATATATATATATATATATATATATATATATATATATATATATATATATATATATATATATATATATATATATATATATATATACATATATATAAAAGGTGGAAGTGTGGGGGTGCATCACCTTCACATCTGGGACTACAGAGGGCAAATTCCCCACACAAGAATGGTTTTAAAACTTAACACTAAGATTTAAAAATCTGCTGCCATTTATCTGAATCACTGATTACTATTATTTGTATTACTATTATTTTTTGTAGTGTCTGAATTGACAGAATCAGGTCTTACACTTTTGATAAAAACCCAGTAACATGCTGATAAAAAAATCTTAATTCTACAAGTATAAGAAGGATGTGGGATGTCTGCTGGAAGGCCATTTGGTCAAACACATTTTCAACCAGAAAATGTTGAAAGTGTGTCATAAAAATTCAGACAAGAGAACTGTTTGCACAGAAAGCAAAACTATCCTGGCAGTATCTCTGCAAAACAGTATGATAAATTTTGGAGTACATAGTCTTGAGGAGTTATTAATAGATACTTGGTTGAGACAGTAAGGACCCAGTCATCTAGATATGGAAACACTCAGAATCCCTGCAGTCTGAAGTGAACTGCTACCACTGCCATGCATTTGGTAAACACTCTGAGGGCTGTGGAGAGACCAAAGGGCAGTGCTCTAAACTGGTAGTGATTGGCTCCCAGCCAGCAGTGTAAGTATCTCCTGGACTGTCTGTTCATTTTTATGCAATAGTATGCATCCTGGAGATCTATAGAGCACATCCAGTTATCCTTGTGCAGGAAAGGAAAAATAGAATGAACTGTGACTATCCAGAACTTGGTACACTGAACTGACTTGTTCAGAAGGTGGAGATCCAAGACTGGTCTCCAGTCCCCTGTTTTCTTAGGCTCTAAAACGAATCTTGAGTAAGTTCTGGATCCTTTCTGGTCTGGGGGACCTCTTGGATGACTTTTTTCTAACAGCTTTTGTATTTTTGAAGCTGCCATTTTCCTTTGCAAGCTGTAATAGTGGAGATTTCAAGACTGGGGAACGGCTCCGAAAATGGAACTCTGTCGGTCCCAAGATCACAATTGGAACCGAAGAGGGAGACTTCTTGGACCCGAAAGCCTTCGGGTCCAAAGATGAGTCCTTTGCCTGTTTTTTGCCAGCTCTGTAGGTGAAGTAGAAGAATACATCCTCTTACCTGACTTTTCTGATCTGGAGGACGGAGATTTCTCTGTAGTTTTAGAGGTACTCTGATTCCCTTCCAAAGCCTCAGAGAACAGGGTTTATAACAAACCTCTCACTATGAGTTTGTTCCTTGTTTCCATCAGTACCCTGGAACTAAAGGCATAACAGAAGAAACAAAACTCTCGAAGGTGGACAGCACCCAAACAATACACACAGCTGGTGTGCCCATCAGTGAGAATGTCTCGCTTCTTATAGGTTCATAGGTTCATACTAGGCTATCTGCCCTAGGGCATTTATAAGCCTAGCCAGAGTTGTGTGGCTTTCACCACCCCTTAGGTTGAAGAATACTATACCCATTAGTTTGCCGTGTCTCTGTCCAGCAGTGATACAGAGATGATCCCCGGGGTAAACCTACGATCTCCCATCCACTGGTCAAGATTCCTCTTGAACAGAGCCAGTGAGGTGCTCTGTCTCACATGGACCGGGATTCTGTTCCACAGCATAGGGAGTCTCTGGGTGATGAATCTGTCCCTCCAGCACATCCTATTTATATCCGTGTTGAGGTTTAAGTCTCTTGCTCCTGTGGCTCTGGTGGATTTGGATTTTTTGAGGTGGAGCATGTCCATTAATTCCGGGTTGGACATGGCCTTGTATGTCAGGCACAGGTCACCTCTGAGCAGACGGTATGCGACTGAATAGAGCTGGAGTTTCTTCAGTCGGGCAGCATATGGCATATTTTGAGCCCCTTTATCCTTTTGGTGAGGAACTTTTGGGGTCTTTCCAATTGCTGCAGGTGTCGGGTAAGATACATTCGAATGGGGCATTGTACTCAATCATTGGTCTGATAAGTGAAGAGTACAGGGGAACAATGACCTCCCTTGATCTGGATGTGAATCCCTTCATAATCAGGTGGGCAATGTAGAAGGTCCTCCTAACCACTTTGGCAATGTGAGTGTCAAAGAAAGGTTACTGTCAACTTGGGTCCCCAGGTCCCTGATAACCTCTTCTATGCTTAATGGATTGCCACCTATGTGGTAACTTGGGGTTACCTTGTTTTTACCAAAGGGTATGACTATACATTTTTGGCGTTTAGCTTAAGGCCATGGCTCTGGCACCAGTTATCCGTTTCTATGAGACCTCTCTGAAGGATATCTGTGTCTGATGGATTTTCAACTATGGCGCCCAGTTTGCAGTCATCTGCAAACTTTGTCAGCCACAATCCTCCTATGTTTGCCTGCACTTCTGAAGAGTAGATGCCGAACAAGAGGGGGCCCAGGACTGAGCCCTGTGGGACACCGCTTGTGACCGGCTTGGAGTCTGACATGGCACCAGCAACTCTAACCCTGTGGGTTCTGTCCTTGAGCCAGTTTGCAACCCATCTTGTGACATATGGGTTTACATTTAAGCTTGTGAGCTTTTCTATGATACCCGAGTGGGGTATTGCGTCGAAAGCTTTTGCAAGGTCAAGGTAGGTTGTGTGAACTGCCTTACCCTCATCAATGGCCTTGGTGACTGTTTCAAAAAAGTCGACCAAGTTCAAGAGGCATGATCTGCCCTTGACAAAGCCGAATTGGGTAGGATCCAATGTCTGTAGGTCCCCTATGTCTTTATTTATGAGTTCCATTATGATCCTCTCCATAGCTTTGCAGATCAGGCTTGTTAAGCTTATGGGGCGGTAATTACAAGGGTCCGTAGAAGCACCGCCTTTGTGGAGTGGGACCACAGTTGCCGTACGCCACTCTTTGGGTACGTATCCTGTGGTAAGGCTAAGATTAAACAGCAGCCTTATGTGTGGGTTTAGTTCCTCATTGAGTTCATGTAGCACACAGCCGGGGACACCATCCGGTCCCATTGATGCTGTGTTTTTAGCTTTAGAGAGAGCAGCTCTCACCTGGGCATTTGAGATGATTGGGAGGCTACACTCTACTGGGATAGATATTTCTCTTTTTGGGGGGGAGGGAGGGGAGAAATTTTCACTGAACCTGTCTGCCAGTATGTTTGCAATGTCTGTGGGTTCAGTGATTTTTGTATCATTTTGGACTAATTCTGAGCATATCTGGGAGTTTCCACCCAGATTTCTAACATAGCTAAAGAAGGCCTTATGATTGTCTTTTGAGTCCTTGGCGATTTTTCTCTCAAAGTTGGCCTTGGATGATTTTATGAGTGATCGTAGTTTTTTACTAGTATTGATCAGAGATGTCTTCCCTTTTAGGGATTTTGCTCTATCTTGTAGTAGCTTTCTCCTCTTGTTGTAAAGTTTGTTTATGGCTGGGGTCCACCAGATCGGGCTTGCCTTTGGTGGAAAGGGTCTTGATTTTATTTGGGATTGCTTGATCCATGCAATCCTGGAGGTGCTCATAGAAAGCATTTGTAAGGGATTCAGCAGCGTGGGTTGTGGTTTCCAATGGCTCAGGGGCCTTGAAGGATACCACACCAGTCTTAAGAAGTGTGAAGTTGGCTTTTGAGAAGTTCTTCACTGTGGTCTTTTTTGTTGGGGGTGGGGGCGGGATGTGGATCTCCAGTGAGATTGGTTTATGGTCTGATCTCACCAATGAGGGATATACTTCCGGTGTGGAGCATTATGTCCCCATGTTTGTGATGATCAGGTCTAGTATATTTTCACCTCTTGTGGGAATGGTGACAAGTTGTTCCACAGCATTTGAGTTTATGAACTCCAGGAACCTTTGGGCTAGGGTATTGGGGCTTGAGTAATGTTCCCAGTCTATGTTTGGGTAGTTGAAGTCACCCAATATGATGGTGTTTGGAGAGACATTTATACTCTCCAGTGTCTTCAGGAAGGCTGTGTGGGGTTCCTGAGTTTGAAACGGTGGCCTGTAACATGCTACAAACTGTAGAGCAGTTTTGCCTATAGTTAATTGCACCTGAATGGTCTCTGATGCTTCGTGAGTTGCCACCAGCCTGGAGGTGTGGGTATCCTTGATGAATATGGATACACCCCCTCCTTTTGTGGTACGGTCTGGGTTTTGGGGCCGGAACGCATGATATGAGGTAAAACCTGATAGTGCCGGGGTGCTCTCAGGAGCCTTGAACCAGGTTTCAGTCACAGCACAGACATCAATGTTCTCCATACTGAGGAGGGCTTCGAGGGCGTGCATCTTGAGATTTAGACTTCTGGCATTGAGCAGCATTACCCTTAGTTTTTTCCATTATTGTTTTCTAGGGCGGTGGGTTTAGAATTTGAGCCTTGTCTAAAAAGGCACTATGGGGTGGCAAGAGCCTTTGCCAATATCCGGAAACCCAGGGTGACAGATGCAAGCCGCCCTTGCGAAGCAGCGTGGCTTGTCAAGCATGTCATTCCAGGCAGACAGACATTGGATCCCCTTAGAATGACACCAGAAATTAAGCCAATTATTAAAACTGATCATTTTGTCTCTGTATTGTGGCATCATTCTTGGTGAAGGTAGGATACTGCTCAGGGTCAGGGTCATACCAGCCTGGGCTACATAATCTGAGAGCTCCTTTATGTCTCTTTTCATGTAGTCCAGGGAGGTACGTCTCAGGTCATTCACACCGGCATGGACAATGACTGAGTCATACTTGTACTTGCTGTGGAGTGACCTGAGTGCTTGTGTTATGTGGCGGATTCTAGCCCGACAGGCAGCTTACTGTGACCCTCTCCTTGTTCAGTCTGGTGAGTGGGACGTCAGTGTGTCTGACTATGGAGTCACCTATGACAAGTGTGTCTGGCATTGTGTTTGGCCTTAAGGGCTGTGACTGATTTGCACACTTACTTTGTGATCTATGTGTTGCTTGTGTTATGTCATGAGGTAGCAGTTGTTTGGGTGTCTGCTTTGGAGGCCTCTGCTGTTTTGGTAGATTTTTGATCAGTGCCTCCGAGTATGTCTTTGTGTGTTTATGTGTTTGATTTGTAGTTGTGATAGTTCTATGTGAGACTGGGTTTATGGTGTGTGTGGTTACCTTCTCCTCCTGTCTGGTTTTGCCAGTCCTGAGTTGAGAGAGCTCAGCCTCCAGTTTGGCTATATAGTTGCATCTCTCGCATGTATTTCTGTTTTGTGGGAGGAGGAGAGGGTTGTCTGTGTACATGAGGCAATTGTAACATTGCCTCAATATTCCCAGATTCACCAGGTGAGCAGGAGAGGACGCTAGCAACTGACCCTTTGACATGCTAGAAGAAATGAAAAAGTTTGCTGTGTAACTGAGTCAGAAAGGACCTATAGGGAAGTGGGTACTCAGGGGGGTTTTAAGCTAGTGAAGTACTTTGTATAATATAGAAGTGCTTTACCTGACTAAAAAATGCTTTAGGAACAAGTGCTGAGATTTACAGATAGAGAATAGACTGTTTAGATTACAAGTAGAACAGTTCTAAGGGAAAAAGTGAAGAGCAGACTTTACGGAGCCAGAAATAGTTTAACCTTGTTTAACCGGCGCTGCCCGATGGTGCTCTACTGGCAACTCCGCGCTAAATGCAGAAAAGGCAATAAGTCAGTAGTACAGGCTAGCACACTTTAGTGGGCAGCCAAACAATTAAATTAAACAGCAAACAAACACTTTTCAACTTGAATTAGACTAATTTCGACTAAAATGTACTTTTAAGTGCAAATAATAAAAAATGCAGTAAATAACTATGAAAACAGTTAAAGCTTGCTCTAGGTAAGCAGTAGAAGGTAAAACAAATATAAAAAAACAGCAGGATACTTAATCAGGAAAGCAGTCGCTTTTTTCAGTTCTCTGTAGCCAGGAAGACTCAACAGGACCACTTGGAGCTGTGCCTGAGCAATACGGCTTCAAAAAAATGCCAGAGGCAGATTTTAACCAGGGAACTTCAAAAGAGCTAGAAATGGTCCAAAATGACCAATTACTACAGCTTCTTGTGCTGAGGTCACTTCCCTCAAGGACAGGTAGGCTATTCAAGGCTCCCCACTCCCACTGGTGAGCTAAGAAACTTCCTTCTATCCAAGTAAGGCAATGGACAACACAGGAACTACAACAGAGCCCAGGATACAGCAAGGCCTGTAAACTGGTCTAACTAGTTTAGGAGAGGCAGGAAAACAAGGAATATTTTTTTGTTTTTAAATAGAAACACACAGAAATGCAGAAAAGGCAATAAGTCAGTAGTACAGGCTAGCACACTTTAATGGGCAGCCAAACAATTAAATTAAACAGCAAACAAACACTTTTCGACTTGAATTAGACTAATTTTGACTAAAATGTACTTTTAAGTGCAGATAATAAAAAATGCAGTAAATAACTATGAAAACAGTTAAAGCTTGCTCTAGGTAAGCAGTAGAAGGTAAAACAAATATAAAAAACAGCAGGATACTTAATCAGGAAAGCAGTCGCTTTTTTTCAGTTCTCTGTAGCCAGGAAGACTCAAAAGGACCACGTGGAGCTGTGTCTGAGCATACCAGGGGATAATACCACTACCAGAAAAAACAACTACAATATATATACACACACACACACACACACACACACACACACACACACACACAGCACACACAGCACACACACACACACACACACACACACACACACACACACACACACACACACACACAGACACACACACACACACACACACACACACACACACACACACACACACACACACACACACACACACTAAGGACAGTTAACAGACAAAACTAACCTTACTACTCTACTACAGAAAAAAGGGAAGACACAGTTCTAACTAAAAATGAACCGACTGTTTGCTACAAAGGAAAGGAAAAACCCTCTAAGTTAAATGGGTCGAAAGGAGCCCTCTAACTTAAACGGGCCCAAGGGAGCCCTCCAACTCAAAGGACTACCCGAAGAAAGTAAGAAAGGAGAAGGCAAGGAAAACTAGTCCAAAACTCTCTAACTTTAACGGGTTTGGCTGGGATAGTGAAAAAAAATGTCAAACAGGCCTAGTGGTAGACGATGGCCACCAGAAAACCCAACAACAATGACAATGAATAATCAGAAAGCACAAGATACCAGTCCTAATGATTTACGTTGTTAAACTACAACAACAATAACTATTTTAAACAAATTTTAAACCAGTTTTGCAAAATTATAAGGAAGAAAAAATTCCACTTAGTCAAAAGCCTGCGTCGAGCACCCGATCTTGTTTAGCGGCAAACGAGATCTGAGTAATTTTCCCTGAGTATGATGGGATAGTGGAAGCTCTCGAGCTTTTGTATAGGCTGAGTTGGAACTGATTCTCGGTTCCGAACCCAACCAGCAATGAATGAAGGTGAGATAGGACAACATAACATCTCACTACCATCTCGAAGGCAGAATGCTCCAGGGAGAAAGAAACTGCTGGAGCCGAGAAGGCGGGCTTCTGGGCCGAAGGTTCCCTCTGACCCAAGACACCACCCCCGAAGCAAGAGTCAGAGCCGACTTACCAAATGCAGAGGTTCCGAGTAGGAGAGACAGCTCTGATAACTTCAGATATGACTCTAACCCCTTGGATCTGACAATGAAGCTTGGGCTCTAAGACCCCTCCAACTCTGACACACTCGGAGCTGGTATGCTCAGAAAAGATTTCTGATCCGAAGATAAGGGTATCTTTGGATCAGAAGCAGAAGGCATCCAGATACTCACTTCCGAGGGCTCCAAAACCAAAGAATGGATTGGAGTAGAAGCAAAAAGAGGTGGAGTCATACTAGTCAAGGCCTCCAGACCTGTTGGGATAGGGGCCAGGAGAACTCCCTTCTGAATTTGTGTTGAAAGAAGCTTCCTCATGATTCCATCCAAGTCCACTTCTGTGAGACTTCTGGAGGAAATGGAAGAGGTGATGGAGGCAGAGTGACATCTTTTTAGAAATGGCAAAGGAAGCCAATATGGGACTGGATCCAGACATGATGAATATCTGGTCCTTGAAAGTGTTTTTGGCTCCAAGGGAGTAGGATCCAAAGAAATGGACCTGGTGTCTGAAGTGGAAGGATCCAACGCCTTGAAATGTGTCACATCTGAAGATTTTTTAACTCTTATTTTTCAGCTCCGAGGTTGGATCCAAAGAAGAGTGTGAAGAGCCAACCTGATCAGAAGACCTTTTTTCTTGCCGCCTTTTTGTCTAACCTGGAGTTTGAATTCCAGAAAGAGATTATGAGAAGGCTGATGGAATAAGGCCTTTAAGACTCAATCTGTTTTTCTGGTTCACAAGGGCTCTTAGATTAAATGATTTACATATAGGACAGTCAGCCTGTAAATCCTCAGGTCCCAAGCAATATACGCACAATGCATGGTTGTCAGACAGGGGAATCTTGTGCCCACATTTACCACACTTCTTAAAACCAGAAGGTTTATCTGCCATGACCCCTCTAGCAATAATACAGCAACTAGAAACTTTAAAAAGAAGTTATGTACTCACCATAATGTTCCATCTGAGTAGGCAACTTCATTTGTCAGCAACCTGTGGGTAACGGATCCGACCTGGATCCGAGCCGGCAGCTTTCCAAGCTAGAGATCTGAGCTGCAAGCTCCTACCCCTTACCCATAATACCCTGTGACCTCCTTCCATTCCTCAGATCGCGTTTGCCCATCTATATAACCTCACAACCACAAACTAACAACCTGAAAAACCCTAACCTAAGGATTAACAAAGGACTTGATAAACCATCCTAGGGTCCAGGTAATCCAAGAACCAGGTTTGGGGGAAGGAGGGTGGGTCAGTTGCTGACAAATTACACAAGTTACCTACTCAGATGGAATGTTATGGTGAGTACATAACTTCTTTATCTGAAGTAGTTAACTTCATTTGGTCATCAACCTGTGGGACAGAGTCCCCAGCTACCAAAAACTTGGGAGGTCCTCAAGGAAGGATATTCCGGAGCACTGCAGAGTCAAAAGCTGCCCTTCCTCTGGGCACTAAATCCAATTTATAGTGAAAAATAAATGTATGAGAGGATGCCCAAGCAGCCGCAGAAGAAATGTCATCCAAGGGAACTTTAGACCAGAATGCAGCAGATGTAGTCATAGAGCGAGTAGAATGAGCATGAAACCCTGTAGGCTCTGGTAGACCAGATAGTTTGTATGTGAGCAGAATACCATTAGAAATCCATCTGGCCAGAGTCACCTTCGAAACTGGCTTATTCAAGAAGGATTTTGCAAAGCTTCTGTCTTATGAATGAGTCCTTAATTAATCAGTTCTTATTTCTGCCTGACTCAGAACAGAGAGAGCTGTGGTCCCTTTTGAAGTTTTTGAAGCACAATGGTTCTTGGAATTCAAAAATTCCAACGCCCTGGATCAACTAATCCATAGTCCCACCAGGGGCTCCAATATCCTAGACCTGGTCATTACCAACATGGGAAATCAATGCTACATACCTATGGTCACCCCCTCATTAGTCAGGTCTGACCATAAGCTAATCACCCTTAACATCCACATCCCACCCTCACCCCCCAGTAAAGAAACCACCATAAAAAACTTCTCCAAAGCCAACTTCATGCTACTCAAGTCAGAAGTGACAAACTTCATGACACCCATTCAGACGGGAACTGAAAGTTCAACTGCTGAATCCTACACTAAGGCTCTGTACGAGCACATCCACTAATGCATGAATCGTGCCATCCCAAATAGAACCAAAATGCTCTCATCCAAAAAAAGGAAGCCAATCTGGTGGTCCCCTGCCATAAACAAACTTTACACCAAAAGGAAGAAACTTTTGCAGAAAAGAGGAAAATCCCAGGATGCAAAAAACTCCCTTACTAGCCTCAGTAAGAAACTGAGATGCCTCATAAAATCCTCCAAAGCTAGTTACGAAAATAAAATTGCCAAAGATTCCAAAGACAACCACAAAGCATTCCATAACTATGTCAAGAATCTAAATGGCAATGCTCAGATCTGCTCTGAGCTAAAACAGAATGGCATTAAATATACTGATCCGAAGGATATTGCCAATATCCTGGCAGATCGATTCAGTGCCAACTTCACCCCCCTCTCACCCCCTAAATGGCCCATCTCAATACCGGAAGATTGCCAAATTCCAGTAATAACAGCCACACAGGTACAAAACGCACTCTCTAAAGCCAAGAATACAGCATCCATGGGACCAGATGACATCCCGGGCTGTGTACTACATGAACTACAATATGAACTGGCACCTCACCTAAGTGTCATGTTTAATCATAGCCTCACCTCAGGTTTCGTGCCCACTGAGTGGCGCAGAGCTACAGTTATCCCAATCCACAAGGGGGGATCCACCTTGGATCCCGGAAACTACCGTCCCATCAGTCTGACAAGCCTTATCTGCAAGGCCATGGAGCGTATTATCATGGAACTTATAAACAAAGACATTGGCAACCTTCAAACACTGGACCCCACCCAGTTTGGGTTTGTGAAGGGCCGATCTTGTCTCCTGAACCTGATTGACTTCTTTGCATCAGTCTCCAGAGCCATGGACAAGGGTAAGGTGGTCCACACAGCCTATCTGGACCTTGCCAAGACCTTTGACACCATCCCTCACTCTGGAATCATAGATAAACTTACTAAGTTGGGCATTAATCCCTATGTCACCCAATGGGTTGCTAAATGGCTTACTGATAGAACCCACACTGTAAAAGTAGCTGACTCCAAATCCAGCTCCAGACAAGTGACAAGTGGAGTACCTCAGGGTTCAGTCCTGGGGCCGCTCTTGTTTGGCATCTACTTCTCTGAAGTACAGGTCAACACTAAGGGACTCTGGCTAACAAAGTTTGCAGATGACTGCAAACTGGGAGCCATTATTGAATCCCCAAATGATGTGGATACTCTACAAAAGGGCCTTACAGAAACAGATGCTTGGTGCCAGAGCCGTGGGCTCAAGCTCAATGCCAAGAAATGTATTGTTATCCCCTTTGGGAAAAACATGTATCCATGAATTACCATATAGGTGGCAGTACACTAAACACAGAAAGTGTGATAAGAGACTTAGGGACACAGGTGGACAGTGGTCTCACCTTCGATAACCACATCGCCACAACAGTCAGGAAATCCTTCTATGTGGCACACCTCATCACAAAGGGCTTTTCATCCAGAAAAAGGAGGTCATTGTCCCACTGTACTCATCCCTCATTAGACCCATTATAGAATACAATGCCCCATTTGGTATGTACCTCTCAAGACATCTGCAACAACTGGAAAGGCCTCAGAAATACCTCACTAAAAGAATCACAGGCCTAAAGCAGATGCCCTATGCTGACCGCCTTAAAAAACTGCAGCTATACTCTGTCGTATATTGCCTACTCAGAGGCGATCTCTGCTTAACATACAAGGCCATGTTAAACCCAGAGCTGTTGGACATGCTACACTTAAAGAAATCCCAATCCCTCAGAGCTACACGCTCCAGGGATCTAAACCTTGTCATCACAATAAACAAAACATGTTGGAGGGATAGGTTCCTGACCCAGAGACTCCCCAGACTCTGGAATAGATTGCCCATACATGTCAAGCAGAGTGCCTCTTTGGACCTCTTCAAGAGGAACCTTGACGATTGGATGGGAGAAAGGAAATTCACCCCAGGGATCATGTCAGTCGCCCTGCTAGACAGGGGTCCAGGAAAGTAAATAATGTGGGAAGAAATAGCCAGGGAATTGTTATGGCTAGGCTTGTATAGGCCCTAGGGCTGATAGCCTAGTACCAACCTATGAACCTATGAACCTATGAAACAAAGAGCTGATAAGACTTGCGGAAGGCAGCTATTCTGTGTAAATAAAAGCGTAACTGTCTATGAACATCTAACAAATGAAGTTTGTACTCCCCTTTGTTTTGATAGTTAGGGGAAAAAAACTGGGAGATTAATGGACTGATTGATGTTCGCCTCGGAGGCCACTTTGAGTAGAAAAGATGGGTTAGTCCTGAGAGACCCTGTCCTTATGGAAAACAAAATATGGGGGCTTAACACAGAGGGCCTGAAGCTCCGACACCCTCCTAGCTGAGGTAATAGCTACCAAAAAGGCAGTTTTCCATGACAAGAATTTCAAATCAACAGAAGCTGCAGGTTCAAAAGGTGGTCCAGTCAGGGCCTGAAGGACCAAAGCTAGATCTCATGGAGGGACGGAGTTCCTAATAGGAGGTCTCAAGAGAAACATACCTTTCAGAAAGGTCTTACAAATCTTGGCGGAAGCGAGGAGATTGAGATTGTCTCTAATGTGAAAATGGGAGATGGCAGCCATTTGAACCTTTACAGTAGAAGAACTGGCCCCTTGCTGAAAAATATGAGCCAAAAAATCGAGCACTGCTGGGATTGGAGCAGTGAAAGGGTCTAAATTCCTATGAGATGCCCAAATGGAAAACTGCTTCCACTTACTATTGTAAATCTTCCTGGTAGAAGGCTTATGCGCCGCTACCAGGATAGATTTAACTGCGGACGAGATACCGGGAGTCCTAGCAACTAATGGAACTGGATCAGCCAAGCTGAGAGCTTCAGATCGACCAGATTCAGGGGTTCCAATCCCGAAGGATGAGATATCAGATCGGGGATGGGATCCAAGATCCAGAGAGGAGCTATAAGATGAGACCGTAGACATGGGAACCAGGCTTGACGAGGCCAGAATGGGGCTATGAGGATAATCTTGTTCCCCAACCGATGAGCTTTCTGTAAGAATTTTGTCATCAACTGAAGAGGAGGATAAGCATAAAGAAGACCGGGTGGCCAAGCATGGACTAGAGCATCTCTGGGAGATTCCCCCGGAGGGGGGATTAGAGTGAAAAACTCGCTTCACTTCACGCTGGAAGGCAACGCGAAGAGATCGCAGCAAGGCTGACCCCACTTGTGGAAGATCTGTTTCGCTACTAAAAGATTCAGAGACCACTCGTAGGGCGAGAGGATAGTTCGACTCAGTTTGTCTGCTAGGATGTTGGACCGACCTGGAATGTATAACAGAAAACGGTTGGTGGATATCGCCCAGTCCCAAACGTTCAAGGCCTCTCGGCAAAGAGGGTAAGACCTGGTTCCCCCCGTTTGTTAATATACCAGACCACTGACATGTTGTCTGACTGAATTGCAATAGTCCCTGGAGGTAGAAAGGCATAAAAGGCTTGCAACGCTAGAAGGACTGCCCTCATCTCCAGTACATTTATATGCAGAATGGTCTCTGTCTGAGTCCACGTACCTTGGACAGTTCTGCCCATGTAATGCCCCCCCCCCCAAGGCGGGAAGCGTCCGTGGTCACCGTGGCTTGGGGTTGTGGCATAACAAACAGTTGTCCTTCCCAAAGCTCTTGAGATTGGAGCCACGACATGAGGGAATTTCTGCAAACTCTGCTGATAGGAATCGTTAAGTCCAGTGGGTCGTGAAGCATGGACCACTGAACCTGCAAAGTCCATTGGAGAACCCTCATGTGCAAGCGAGCTAAGGGAGTGAGATTGATTGCTGCTGCCATGGACCTTAAAGCTCTCAGGACCAACTCCGCTGATGGTGCAGGTGACTGAAGGAGGGCTAGAACGTGTAGAGTCAAACTGCAAAGTCTGTCTGATGTCAAGAAGGCCTTGGTCTGAAGCGTGTCTATTCTGGCCCCTATGAACTCCAAAATTTGAACAGGTTGAAGGGATGACTTCTTGAAGTTTATGGTGGTCCCCAATTGGGATGCTAATAGTAGGAAGCAATCCCTGGCTAAGCAGAGTAGATGCCTGGTGGAGGTGGTAAACAGCCAGTCGTATAGGTAAGGAAAAACAACTGCCATGAGCTTGGTGAACACCCTGGGGTCTGTGGTGAGACCGAAGGGTAGGACCCAGAACTGGTAATGACTGGCCCCTAGTTGAAAGCAGAGGAACCTCCTGGATCATCTGTCCATGAGAATATGATAGTACGCATCCTTGAGGTCTATGGAGCACATCCAGTCCTTCTCCTGCAAAAGGGGCAGGATGGATTGAAGTGTGACCATCCAGAATTTCTCCTTGGCAATGAAGAGGTTCAGGGTTGAAAGGTCGAGAATTGGCCTTAAGTCCCCCGTCTTCTTTGGCACCAAAAAGAACCTGGAGTAATTGCCTAATCCGGACTGGCCTGGGGGGATGTGCTGGATGGCTCTTTTTTATACCAGCTTTTTTATTTCTAAAGCTGCAGCCTCCCTCTGACTGGGTGGTACATCGGGGAGGTGCCTCAACTGAGGAGGTTGGTTTATGAAAGGGATTGAGTAACCTCTGGATATTATTTGAAGCACCCAGGGATCTGTTGTGATGGACTCCCATTGAGCCAGGTGCTTTGAAAAATGCCCCCAGACTGCCTCCAGAGAGGATCAGTCGGGCAACCCCTCTGGGCTGCTGCGTGGGTCAGTCAGAAAAAGGTTCCCGAGACCCAAAATGTTTCGGCCCCCTTCTGCCTCTGGGCCGGCGTCCACCTTATCCCCCTCTGCCTCTGAAGGACAAAGGGTCCGGAGCGTAACGGGACTGCTGAGACTTCTGGAACCACATCTTCTTTTGTCCTCTCTGGTTCCTGGAAAAGGATTTTTGAGGAGCTGAGAAGCAGATTCCGACGGCAGACAGCGTCTTCCCGTCTTTCTCGCTCTGAACCAATGTGTCTCGGATGGTCTTCCCGAACAGGGTAGAACCATCAAAGTGTGTGTTCACGAAGGACGCCTTGAAAGGTTCCGAAAAATCACAAAGCCGGAGCCAGACGTGAAGCCTTAAGGTGATGCCTGACCAGCTGGCTCTAGCAGCTCCTTCTGTGGCATGGGAGAGTAGCCACATAGACATGTTTGATACAGATTTCAGAGTGGCCATGCGAGCCGAGAAGGTCCGTTTGCCCTCGGCCGACATGGACTCAGGGGGAGACTCAGCGTATTCTTTCACCAGATCCCGCTGAAGTCTAATTACATGGGCCAAATAATTCAGCGCCCTTATGGAAAAGGTAGCTGAAGCAAACATCCGCTTCCCGATACAATCCATCATCCGAGACTCCTTATCAGGAGGATGGACCGAGGAACTATCCTGAGCAAGTTCCTTCTTAGTGGCTGCCGCCACCACCATGGCATCCACCGGGGAACCCTTACTCCAAGCCATCCTATCCGTGGGGGGACTAAGAATCCTATCTGGCCTCCTGGGGATTGGCTCTACAGTGTCCGGTTCCTTCCACGCCCTGGTAATGAGGAGGTCATCCAGGGGGTCGGCCGGAGGGGACACCCAAGAGGTAGATGGGCCTACGTCAAACTCCTCCAGGAATACCGACTCGCCCGAGGAAGGTTTTTGGGCTGAACACACCCCTTTTGGTGAAGCATTTCCATAATGTCTCCAAAAGAGACTTCTTCGGGGGGGTGACCTGGGGGAACCTTCCCTTTCCTCCAAATCGGTGTCCTCCCTGAGGGACTCAGGGGAATCCCAGTACCTCCTCTTACACTTACGTTTGGGAGGGACCTCCTCGGTGGGGCTGTCTGAGGAGGGTTCACCAACAGGGTCATGTTCTGCCAGTGGAAAGGGCTGGGGCGTCAATGCAGGCTGTCCCTGGGACTGGATGAATGAAGACACGCCCAGCTGCAAGGGAGTGGGGGCGGATCCCAAAGAAAGAGTAGGGGTCTCGAACCACTCGAGAGAACCCTCTCCGCCACATCGAAAGCCGAGGGTGAATCAATCTATCTGGGCTCCATGGTTAACACCCTCAGATCTGGCGTGGAGATCGGCATCGGAGCTGAAGCACTCAGACCCAGAGGGAAGCGTGCTCTGACCAAAATGGAGCCGAAGACACACTGGCCCCCTCGGATCCGACGCATGGCTCTCGGCCACGAGAGCTCGGATCCTAAAAGGGATCCGACAAACTCGAGGGCATGGCCAGCATTGAGGTAGCAATAACCATCGGCGCCGACTCCCCGACTCCAAGACTCCTCGGATCCAAAGGCTCTGAAATCCGATAGTGGATCGGAGAAGGAGCTATCGGGGCAAAAAGTGGGGCTGAACTCCCCCTTGGAGGGGGGAGGCAGCAACATTCCCATCTGCAGTTGGGTTTGGAGAAAATGACGCATCATCCAGTCCATATCAGCATCGGAGAGGCTATGGGTTGATCTTGAAGAGGCCACTGAAGCTGGCCGGGAGGGCCGCCGTGATGACCCCGAAGATGGCCGGGCCTCCTCCTCTGGCTCCAGGGAGAAGCGTGGAGAATGGAGCCGAGGGGAGAAAGGCCCGAAGACCTTCTGGGGCGATGAGAGCACTTTGGCAGGTAGGGCCAAGGGGTCTGAGTCGGCCCGCCGTTTGTGGCTTCTGTGCCTCTCTTTCTCCCTCTCTCTCTCTCTTTCCTCTCTCTCCTATCTTTTTTCGATTCCCTCTCTTCCTGGGAAGAAGTGGGAGGTTGAGTCTCAGTCAGGGGAGGGGGGACAACAGGCTGAGCAGCCACAGCCATGGCTGTAGCCACCGAGGGAGAGGAGGAAGAAGTCAACTCTGCGGGTAGGAATCCCACCAGAATCAGCTTATTCCTCCTTTCCCTCAGGGCCCGGGGGTTAAAGGCTGCACAAATTTGGCAACCTGAGGTCAGATGAGGTACTCCCAGGCAGAGGACACACTGAGTGTGGCCATCCGCTGGGGATAGCTTATGGCCACACTCAGTGCACTTAGAAAAGATGGCCTTTGAGGCCTCGGCCATGATACCTAACACAAACATGCCAAGGGCCTACTAGGGGTTAAACTACGAGGGAACAAGGGAGTAAAGCTAAGGGATTTAATCTAAACTAACCACACACACACAAAAAACTATTAAAGACGTTTTTAAGAAAAAAAAAACCTCACAAATCGCCTGAAACGCTCGGAGCTCAAAAAATCATGCTTGACCAAGCCGTGGCAAACGAGATCTAAGGATTGGAAGGAGGTCACAGGGTATTATAGGTAAGGGGGAGGAGCTTGGAGCTCAGATCTCTAGCTTGGAAAGCTGCCGGCTCGGATCCAGGTCGGATCCGATACCCACAGGTTGATGACCAAATGAAGTTAACTACTTCAGATCAAAAATTATACACTAAGAAAAAAAGGAGAGGAAAAACTTGAAAATGGTAAAAGACTACCAACAATGGTAATTGAAAATATACCACTAAGGGGAAAAGGAAAATATACCAACAATGGTAACTATTAGAAATGACTGACAAACAATAAGAATAAAGGGTAAAGGGAGGATAAACTTTGGAAACAAAATAAATAACAATGAAAAACTATCATTTTTGAAATAGAAATTACACTCAAGAGCTGTAGTGACTACATCTGTTCCCAAAGGTGGCAGATGAGATCTGGAGAAGGAGGGGAACTACAGCATTGTGGGAAAGGGAGGGGCTCGAGAGTTTGTGGTTTCCATGAGCTATAGAATAGAGGCCAAGTGGGATCCGGGGATCAGATCCAAACCCATATGTTGAGGAATTAATGAAAACTGACAACATCATATCTATAGCCTGTCTGAAAAGAATTTGACTACTACTACTACTACTACTACTACTACTGTCTAAATCAATACACAGTCAGTTCTTCTTCTGAGAAAGCTTGTCCTCTACACAGGCCTTACAGATCATGAATATTCACTAGACTAGGTTGCAACACCTTCTAACAGACCAACATTTCTTTTCATCTGAGATTGTCAGTACCTTCATGTGTAGCCTGACCACTGGCATGTAAAGGTGAAGGCTCACTTTCTCGCTTTCATTTTAAGTTTTTGTTTTAATAATATGATATATTGCATTACTGATACAGTGTACCTACCTTTGTGGCCAGCATGAGTTGTTGCCAGTGCCTTTCTCTGATTGATGGGTTCTGTAGCTCACTTACAGCTCGAAGAGAAGTTATCAGGTTTTTCAATGTGCTGTCCAATCCTAAAAATACATCCCATGCTTTAACCTCTTTGTCCAAGCTTCTTATATCTTTGGCAAATTTCTTACAGTCCATGTCCATCTGCTCAACATTAATTTTTTTCCACTGTGTTGTCTTCCATGCATCAATGCTTGTTCTAACCTGAAAGTAGATTTTAATGAATATGCATAAATGTGTGCACATAGATGTATGCACGCACGCACGCGCACACACACACACACACACACACACACACACACACACACACACATACACACACATATATGTTGTTAATTTATGCCCATACTTTCTACAAACGTATGCATAAAACAAGCATAACTGTTTGCTTTCCTGTAAAAAAGGTTATGTACTCACCATAGCATTCCATCTGTGATATCCATTTTCATTCTTCCTCAACTGATGGGTTTTGGATCTGGTTTGACCACTTCTACCAAATCATTGGATCCAAAGCTCTCAAGCCATTTACCTGTATTAAAAAGGTAATCCCTTTAACTATATTGCCCCACCAACCTAACATAACCCAGATCAAGTTTGCTGCCCATAGAGATAAAAAGACAACATCTTAAAACAGTTAATAAAGATAGAATTAGGAAAAGGAGTTGGAGATCAAACAGGGAACAAAGTTCCCGAGAGAATTCTTAGGTCCTTCCAGAAGCAAAGGAATGGGAGCAGGTGGGCAGGAAGTTGAAAAAGAATGAAAATGGACAACACAGATGGAATGTTATGATGAGTACATAACCTTTATATCTGATATTGTCCTTTTCTTTCATTCCTCAACTGATGGGACAGAGTCCCCAGCAATTCAAATCTTGGGTGGCCCTCATGGAAGGATATTCTGCAGTACTGTGTAGCCAAAGGCAGCTCTGTTCCTGGAAACCAAATCCAATTTGTAATGAGTAGTAAAAGTCTGAGCATTAGTCCAAGTTGCAGCTGCCCAAATGTCATCTATGTAAACCCTTGACCAAAATGCTGAAGAGACTACCACAGACCTTGTGGAATGAGCTCTAGGAGGCTCAGCCAAGGATAATCCTCTTTTACTATAGATAAAGGAGATACAGTCAGTAGATGTGGTATGAATTATAGCCTGGTAATGCAGGGGTGCTCTCTGGAGCCTTGAACCAGGTCTCTGTCACTGCACAGATGTCGATGTTCTCCATTTTAAGGAGTGTCTTGAGTTAGTACATTTTGAGGTTTGGACTTCTAGCATTAAGTAACATTACCCTCAGATTTTGCTTGCTTGTACCTGTTACGGTGGTGAATTAGTCATTTGAATCTTGCCTAAAAAAGGCACTATAGGAGTGGCAAGAGCCTTAACCAGTATCCGGAATCCCAAGGGCGACAGGTGCAGGCCATCTCTAGCAAAGCATCGTGGTTTGTCGATCATGTCATCCCAGGCAGACAGATACTGGATCCCCTTAGAATGACACCAGAAGCTTAGCCAATTGCTGAAGTCAATCATTTTGTCCTTGTACTGTGGTATCATTCTAGGTGATGGCAGGATGCTACCCAGGGCTAGGGTATACCTGACTGGGCTACAAGATCAGAAAGCTCCTCCATGTCTCTTTTCATGTAGTCCAGGGAGGTACGTCTCAGGTCATTCACACCAACATGGACAATGACAGAGCCATATTTGTACTTCCTGTGGAGGGACCTGAGTGCATGCGTTATGTGGCGGATCCTGGCACCTGACAGGCAGCTGACAGTAACTTTCTCCTTGTTTAGCCTGGTGAGTGCAACATCAGTGTGCCTGACTATAGAGTCACCTATGACTAGAGTGTTGGGTACGTTGTTATGCCTTATGGGCTGTGGTTGAGTGGCACACTGATGGTTGAGTGGCACACTGAGTTTGTGGGCTATGTGTCATTTGGGTTGTGTTGGGGGGGGTGGAGGTTGCTTGCCTTTGTGCTTTGGAGGCCCCTGTTGATTGGGTAGATTTTTTTTTGAGAGCCTCCGCGAATGTATGTTTGCGTTTTGTGTTTCTATGTGTGTGTTTTGGCGGTGTAGGTTTTGAGGGACTATATGATGAGTGTGGTGTGGTGCAAGTGTTTACCTTCTCCTCTTGACTGTCTAGTCCAGTCTTGGGTGAAAACAGCTTTGCTTCCAGTTTGGTTATATAAGTGCATCTCTCACAGGTTGTAGTGTTGGGAGGTAGGAGGAGAGGGTTGTCTGTGTACATGAGGCAATTGCTGCATTGCCCCAAGATGCCCAGATTCATCAGGTAGACAGGAAAAAACACCGGGAGCTGACCCTTAGACATGCCTGGATAGGTGCTTATTTATTAAGTACTAAAAACTGTTTTCCTCTAGACTAGTGAGGAAAGTTGAGTGCTGTAGTAAATTGTAGCTTATTTAGTGCTTACAATGAGTTCTGAACAAGTGCTGAGCTCAAAGAAACAGATATGACTACTGAGACTAGAAAACTGACTAGTTCTAAGAAACAGAATTAAGCTATAAGACTTCCCTCCAACACAGAAAGGATTGGGGGCTCAGAAGCTCACAAACAGTCCTGGATACAGCAAATCTGTATCTGGACTAGACAATTTATAGGAAAGGTAGGAAACAAGCTTAGAATAAACAGTACACAGCACACTGAAACTTCCCCAAAATGGCAGTACTTTGCTAGATAATTCCTTACAGTGCAAGAAACACTCTGTAATGGTGGCACTTTGCGAATAGACAAACCCAGCATAAGAAACTTTTCGAAATGGCTGTACTTTGATTGTACTTGACAAAATAGTTGTACTTTGCACACAAATAAACTTTTCAGAATACATGCACAGTAATAAGCACACACTGCAAGTACTTTTACACACTTTGAGGTACTTCGAATAACTCTAGTTGTACACCCTTGATATAATACGAAGTCGTAGTTATGCCAAAACACAGCACTTTGCCAATAAACAGGCAATCGCCTTGCTTATTTATACTTAATGTACCCTTTTTACTCTTATTATATTTGTTCTGCTCATTTAATCTCTTTTCATGCCCATTGTACTTTTCTCATGCTCATTTTACTCTAAACATGCATGTTTTGCTTTAAATATACTCATTTTACTTTTCTGATAATTGTTTTATCAAATATTTTAATCTTAAACATTTTGTTTAATTAATAAACCTTTTGTGCCTCTCGCATGTTTAATTATAAGGTTTGTGCCCTTGTAGTGCTCCTTTTTCTCTTTTTAATGAAATAAACTGTTCATGCAAGTTTTCATTACCTTTGGTTCTTTCCTGTCTCTTTTTGCTCGTTTCTCTCAGTTTACCTTCACTGTTATCTCTGCAGCTTGTTGCCTCCAAATATCAATCTCTGGAATCCTGGTTCTGACACCATGTCGCTCTTCCAATCAGGATGTAATAGACGAGGCTTTGTGGGTTATGTTCAAGCAGCTTTATTATGTATAAACAGATTACAACTGAAACTTACTAACTTTAACTTAGGTAATTTATATACAAACTAGCTACATTCATTCTTACATGCTCACACTCTGGCTGCACTTTCAAAATGGTACAGAGTATAGCACGTGCCTGTTATATATATATATGCACGTTCAGTCCTTGATATGCTTCTTAAAGGCACAGCACACACTCTGTTATACAAGGGGTATTTAGAAAAATGAAGGCACAAATTACATAAAAATAAATGGAAACTGTGTGAACAATACATGCATAATAATTCCATAAAAACAGTACAATAAACCAAGCAAAATGTATTAAAATAATATCATCAGTTCAGTAAGCTCTTTCATTTCCTTATATGAGAATTCTTTGGACTGAATAACGTAATGCTAAAAACACATTTAAATACACAAATAGTCACATGGAAAACACCCCTTTTCAGGCACATTAATGTTTTAACCCTTTCCTCTTCAGACAAACAACAAAATATTCCCTGTTGTTCAATCCTGGTGGATAGCAAGCATTTCATTTTACCTGCCACAGATATTCAAACCACCCCAATTCATATTCCCCATTAAGCAGTTTGTCATACTCTTATATTTGATCCAAAACCATAAACTTGTAGTTTACCAGGCATTTACTAGTCTTATAGTGTTTATCAAGTGGGCGGCCATGGTGGTGCAGCGGTTATCGTTGTCGCCTCACAGAAAGAGGTTCTCCGGTTCGATCCTCGGCTGGGGTGCCTTCTGTGCGGAGTCTGCATGTCCTCCCTGTGGTCGCGTGGGTTTCCTCCAGGCGCTCCGGTTTCCTCCCACATCTCAAAGACATGCTGTAGGTGGATTGGACACTCTAAATTGGCCCTAGGCATGAGTGCGTGCATGTGTGTGCCTTCCGTGGAAGGTTGGGCGCCGGGCTGGCAACTCAACACTGCAAAACTCCACTGCCAATCATGAGCAGACATGTGATCCGCTGTGGCGACCCCTAACCGGGAAAAAGCCGAAAGAAGAAGAATAGTGTTTATCAAGTGCATTTTTGTCATCCCCCAAGTGAATTGTATACTTGTGCTCATATATTTGTTTATATAATTCTCTAGTGGTACGACCTATATAAACAGACATGCAGGACCTACAAACTACAAAATATACCACAAATTTTGATTTGCAAGTATAGCATCCCTTAATTTTAATATTATAATCATTAATACTATATTCTTCTATACCAGTGGAAAAAAATCACAAAAGTTACTATTATAACATTTAAACATACCTGCCTTTGTGCATTTTGCTCTAGGCATGCTTAACTTTAATTGAAAATAATTCTTAAAGCTCTTCCCCCTCTTTTGTACAACCACTGGGTGCTCCCCAACAACCTTGTTTACTTCCAGACAACGTCTTAACATTTTCCAATTATTAGTTATATATTTTTTATAGCTTAGGTTCATAGGTTGGTACTAGGCTTTCGGCCCTAGTGCCTATGCAAGCCTAGCCATAACAATTCCCTGGATATTTCTTCCCACAATATTTACTTCTCTGGACCCCTATCTAGCAGGGCGACTTGACATGATCCCCGGGGTGAATTTCCTATCTCCCATCCAATCATCAAGGTTCCTTTTGAAGAGGGCCAATGAGGCGCTCTGCTTGACATGTACGGGCAGTCTATTCCGGAGTATGGGCAGTGTCTGGGTCAGATACCTATCCCTCCAGCATGTTTTGTTCATTATGATGACAAGGTTTAGATCCCTGGAGCGTGTGGCTCTGAGGGATTGGGATTTCTTTAAGTGGAGCATGTCCAACAGCTCAGGGTTTGACATGGCCTTATATGTTAAGCAAAGATCGCCTCTGAGTAGACGATATGCCACAGAGTATAGCTGGAGTTTTTTTTAGACAGTCAGCATTTGGTATCTGCTTTAGGCCTGTGATTCTTTTAGTGAGGTATTTCTGTGGCCTTTCCAGCTGTTGCAGATGTCTTGTGAGGTACATACCAAACGGCGCATTATACTCTATAATGGGTCTAATGAGGGATGAGTACAGTGGGACAATGACCTCCTTTTTTTCTGGACGAAAAGCCCTTCGTGATGAGGTGTGCTTAGTCATCAATACTGTTACTTATTTGCATGGACACCATATAGTTGACCTCTTTGGGTTTTATAGCCACACAATTTCCTTGTTTCCTCAAATTATATACTCCAGTGAATTTCTCTGTCACTAACCTGGTGGGGTAACCACTACTTACAAATGTATTACATAAAATGGCACTTTCATTCAAAAAAAATCTTGATCTTTTACTGTCAGTTAGCTCTCATAAGTTGTCCCTTCACAATATTTTCTTTGTTTTTTTTTTTTTGTTCTTTTTTTTTGGGTGCATACTCTTATAATCTCTATATGCATTGTTTTAGACTTCCTTCTTAAATATGTGGTTATTAATTTTCCATTCTCCTTGAATACTGTTACATCTAAATAAATAGAAGTTATGTCCTTACCATAACGTTCCATGTGGAGTGTTCATCTCGCCTTTGTTCTTACACCTGGGTTCGGAGCCAATCCTCGGCTCCGTGTCGGCCGCTTGGCAAAGCTCTGCATCGAGAAGAAGCTCGAGACCAACCTAACTCCCACAATCCCCCTCTGCCTTTACCTCAGATCTAGTTTGCAAGCAAACCAGAAGTGAACAGAAGAGAGTATAACACATTCATGTCAAAGAAGAACAAACACAGCTGAAAAGTATATAGCCACAACAACTGTTCAAGGCAGAAGCAGGAGAACCAAACCAGACACCTAAACTGGACGTTCTTCCTGAGGGTGGGAGGGTGGGAATGTAAGAACAAAGGCGAGATGAACACTCCACATGGAACGTTATGGTAAGGACATAACTTCTATATGTGAGAGTGTTCAATCTCGCCGTTTGTTCTTACACCTGGGTAGCGTCCCTAGCTCCATGTTCCTGAGGAACTCACGGGAGAAAGTTCCTGAGCACAGTGGAACCAAAGGTTGCCCTGTCCCTAGAAATCCTGTCTACTTTGTAATGAGTAATGAATGTATGTGGTTTAGACCAAGTGGCAGCCGCACAAATAGTGTCCAACGGTAGGCGGGCTGCATGAGCCAGGGATGTAGATACTGATCTTGTAGAGTGCCCTTTGGGCTTGACAGGTAAAGTTTGCTCAGAGGCAGTATAAACAAAAATAATACAATCGGAAAGCCATTTGGAAAGGGTTCGTTTCATAACTGCCATACCCTTCTTGCTGTCTGCAAAGGCTATAAAGAGCTGGTCTGTTTTTCTGTGATCCTTTGTTCTATCCAAGTAAAATCTGAGTTGTCTATGAACATCTAACTTGTGTAACATATATTTATTTTATTTATTTATTTATTTGCAGTTGTTTAACCAGGATAGTCCATTGGGCCAGAAGAACCCGTTTTCAATGGAGTCCTGGGGAGAAAAGCTCCACATACAAATTTACACACAGGTTAATTAAACAAACATAGATTACATAGGTTACATAAGAAGCAAGACTAAATTGATATACACACATAAAATGTATAAAGACTACATAGGTTTCAATCAAAGTTAAAAGTATTTTTTTATTTTTATGAAACAAGAATTTGTAACCTGGGATTAGAGAGTAAGGAAGGGAACAGTGTAGAAGTAAGTGTAAGTCATGAGGGATGGGAGCAGGAGCATTCCCATGTGGAAGTTAGATAAGAATGGAGTGATTTTTAAAGGATGGGAGGCTAGAAGTGGTACGAATGGGGAGGGAGTTCCATAGGCGTGCTAGAGAGTGAGATAGGAGGTATTGTCCTGGGGGTGGAGTGGTCTGTGCACTTCTATGAGGTTTTGATTGTTAGATCTGAGAAGCCTTGGTGTGTGATGCATTTTAAAGGTAGTGGAGAGAGAGGGACAGAGGGAAGGTTGGAAAATGAGTTTATGAGCATAGGTGAGCTGGGTGTAGTAGAGGTAGTTAGGAAGTTCAAGCCAGTTTAGTTTGTGAAGAGATTCACAGTGATGGGTTGAGGATTTGTTGCTAGTAGCGAATCTGGCTATTTTATTGTAACAAGAGGACAATTTGGTTTTGAGTGATGACTGTAGGTTTGTTAGAAGAGGGGCTCCATAGAGAAGGGAGGGTAAGAGAAAGGAAGTAGAAAGAGTAAGTTTAGTAGTCGAGGTGAGGAACCGATTGTGTCGATAGAGCATGCCAAGTTTTTGGTGGGTTTTTTTATGTTTAGTAGTAGATGGGAGTTGAATTTGAGCCTGTCATCTATTTGAACTCCTAGTAGTTTGGTTTCAGTTACCAGCTCAAGAGGTGTTGTATTTTGGCTGGTAATGGAGAATAAGTTTCGGTCGAAAGTCT
The DNA here is from genome assembly GCF_019279795.1 of Protopterus annectens. NCBI lineage: Eukaryota > Metazoa > Chordata > Ceratodontiformes > Protopteridae > Protopterus > Protopterus annectens. Next base: position 129,988,101 of record NC_056733.1, on the reverse strand, counting down.
TGGTTGTAGAAGAGGTAAAGATCATAAGTTTAGTTTTAGCAGCATTGAGTGCTAGATGATTGTCTTTCATCCATAGTTCTGTGGTAGAGAAAGCATCCTGAGTTTGTTTTAAGAGGATTGGTATAGATGGGGCAGCACAGATGATTGTGGAATCATCTGCATATTGAATAATGTTAGCATGAGGGATAGAGTGGTAAAAGTCGTTAATGAAAATGTTGAAAAGTAGGGGCCCAATATTGAACCTTGTGGGACACCAGTGGGGGTAGCAAGAAAAGAAGAGGTGGCCTTTTTCCATATGACAGCTTGTTGCCTGCTTGAGAGATAGCTGGTGAACCATTTGAGGGAAGAGGGGGAGAGGTTTAGGTTAGTTAGTTTAGTAAGGAGTAGGTTATGAGAGATAGTGTCGAAGGCCTTAGAGAGATCGAGAAGGATGGTAGATACAGTGAGGCCAGAATCTCTAGCTTTATTCACAGTTTCAAGGAAGGAGAGGAGGGCAGTCATAGTGCTATGATGCGGTCTGAAGCCATGCTGGGTGGGGGTTAATAGGTTATTGTCTAAGAGATAGGGGAGGAGTTGAAGGTGGATACATTTCTCTAGGATCTTAGAAATGGGAGAGAGAATAGCGATGGGACGGAAATTGGAAATGTTAGTATTATTTCCACCTTTGTGCAGGGGGATGATGTAGGCTTTTTTCCAGATTTCAGGAACAAGACCTTCCTGGATAGAGCGGTTGATTAGGATGCTGATAGGGAGGGCAATGGCATCAGCAGCTATGCTGAGGAAGAATGGGGGAATGTTGTCAGGGGCATTGGTGCATGGTTTTAGTTTCTGTAGGAGTTTTCTTATAGTAGATGTGGGTATAGGTTTAATGGAAAATGGAGGGGGTTGTGTGTGAGAAGAATGGGAGAAAGGATTGCGGCGGGCTGAGAGAGGAGAGGTCAAGTTAGGAGGCAGATTGTTATTTGAAAAAGAAGAGGTCAGTTTGGAAATAGAGTCAATGAAAAAAGTATTGAATTGAGTAGCAAGATCAGAGTCTTGTACACTTGGGGAGGGGTTAGGGTTTTCTGTGGTACCAGGTTTTAAGAGGGTAGCTATACCTCTCCAGAATTTTTGTGGGTTGGTACTATGGTTGTCTTGAAGTTGGACAAAGTACGTGCGACGGTCTGCTGAGATAAGCTTTTTCACTGAGTTGCGAAGAGTTTTGTATGCATTAAGGTTAGATGTAGATTTGTTTTTCTGGAATTGTGTCCAGGCTTTATCTCTAAGTCGCATAGTGGCAAGAGTACTTTTAGTTATCCAGGGTGTGGTTCTCTTTTTTATTCTTTTGGTAATTAATGGAGCATGAATATCTAGGAGATGTAGGAAGGTTGTATTAAAGTGAGTTATTGCATTTGCTAGTGGTAGGGTTTTTAGGGGATACCAGTTAAGTGATTTAAGTGTGGCAGAGAAAGACTCGGGGTTAAATTTTTTATGACATCGGGTGGTTAAGTAAGTGTGAGAAGCTAGTAAGGGAGAGGGAGAGCGTCTTGTAAAGATGGGAAGGTGGTCACTGAGGGAATCCAACTTATTGGAGTGGTTTTTGAAAAAGGTGGGGAGCTCAATGGACTGATTAATATTATTAATGGAGCAAACTTTGGGAAGAAAGGATGGATTAGTGCGAAGAGATACTCTATCAGGGTGAAAGATCAAATAAGGGTGTTTAACGGAAAGAGCTTGAAGCTCCGATACCCGCCTGGCTGATGTGATAGCCACCAGAAAGAGGGTCTTCCATGACAAAAATTTCAAAGGACAGGAAGAGGCTGGTTCAAAAGGTGGTAGCATCAGCTGTGATAAAAGAAGGTTCAAGTTCCAAGGTGAAGTAGGACTTCTAACTGGTGGTCTAATATGGAAAGATCCTTTTAGAAAGGCCTTACAAAGTCTGTGAGCCATAATAGGAGCCCCACTTTCTCCCACATGAAAGTTTGAAATGGCAGCCAATTGCACTCTCAAAGTGGCAGGAGAAGCTCCTTGGCGGAACAGTTCGGTTAAAAACTCCAAAACCTTATTTAGAGGAGCTATTACGGGATCCAATTGTTGTGTAGTTGCCCAGTGCACAAAACACTTCCATTTGCTAGTGTAAATCTTTGTAGTGGAAGCTTTATGAGAAGCCACCAGGATATTTTGAACTGCAGGGGATAGAAGATCAGACCTGGCTAAGAAGGGAAGCGGAGCAGCCAAGCTGCTAGTCTGAGGGAGAGTAGCGACGGGTGGGGAGCCCCTGACGAGTGGGTCAGCAGACCCGGCTCCGGGTCCAGGATCCAGGGTTCCCGAATTCGGTGTGCCAGAAGAAAGGGAAACCAGATTTGACGAGGCCAGAATGGGGCAATGAGGATAATTGTCCTTTGCAGGTTGTTGGCTTTCTGTAGAAATTTTGCAATCAGGGGAACAGGAGGAAAAGCGTATAGGAGACCCGGGGGCCAATCGTGAACCAGAGCGTCCCTGGGGACTTCCCCTGGAGGGGGTAACAGGGCAAAATAGCTTCTGCATTTGGCGTTCATTGGAGACACAAACAGATCGCAGGAAGGCTGGCCCCACTTGCGAAAAATTTCCTTCGCAATTGATTGTTTGAGGGACCACTCGTGAGGTAACAGGATGGCTCTGCTCAACCTGTCCGCTATGACGTTGGATAACCCCGGGATGTGCGTTGCTATCAGAAAGCGACCCGGGGACTCCGCCCATTGCCAGATTCTCATGGCCTCTCTGCATAGTTGATAAGACTTGGTTCCCCCTTGTTTGTTTATGTACCAGACTACGGACATGTTGTCCGACTGAACTGCAATGGTCCCTAGAGGAAGAAGGGGAGAAAAGTGTTGCAACGCTAGAAACACTGCCCTCAACTCTAGAACATTGATGTGCAGACTGTACTCCAAATTGGACCATTCGCCTTGGACTGTCTGTCCCTGAAAGATGCCCCCCCCCCACCCTATCAGGGAAGCGTCCGTGGTCACCGTAGCTGTCGGTGTGGGTAGCACAAATGGTCTTCCGCTGGAAAGATTGCAAGTCTGAAGCCACCAAGTCAGGTGCGATTTGCAAATGTTCGTGATGTGAATTTCGTGCGTCAGGGGTAACTGTTGGAACGACCATTGTGCAAACAGTAGCCATTGAAGAACTCTCATGTGCAGTCTTCCCAAGGGTATCGCAATGAGAGAAGCTGCCATGAGACCCAAAACCTTCAGAACCAGTTTTGCTGGGGATTTTTTGGATACTAGGAGAAGAGATATATGGTTTTGTAGGGAGGCTATTCTTTCTGGAGGAAGCCTTAGGATTAAGCAACGCGTATCCAATTCTGCTCCTATGAATGAGATATGCTGTGATGGCTGTAGTAAAGATTTTTCAAAATTTACGGAAATTCCGAGATGAACACAGAGTTGTAGTGTGTAATCCCTGGCCTAAATCAGTCGATGCTCGGTGGTGGCAGAAAGGAGCCAGTCATCCAGATACGGAAACACCTGGAATCCCAGGCGTCTCAAGTGAGACGCTACCACTGCCATACATTTGGTGAAAACCCTGGGGGCTGAGGTCAGACCAAAGGGCAGGGCTCGAAACTGAAAGTGACTGGCTCCCAGCCGGAAGCGCAAGTGATCCCTGGATGCCCTGGCCATTTTGATGTGGTAGTACGCGTCCTTTAGATCTATCGAGCACATCCAGTCATCCTTCCGTAAGAATGGAAGGATCGATTGAAGCGTGACCATCCGGAACTTTTCTTTCTTGATGAAGGTATTGAGTTTGCTTAGGTCCAGAATTGGCCTCCAGTCCCCTGTCTTTTTTGGAACTAAAAAGAACCTTGAGTAAGTTCCGAATCCTCTTTGGTCTGCTGGGACTGGTTGGATGACTCTTTTTTTCTAGCAGCTTTGAAATTTCTATAGCTGCAGGGCCTCGCAGATGGAGCGGTACATCTGGGAGTCTTTTCTGTGGAATTGGGGGCAATAGGAAGGGAATTCTGTAACCTCTGGTAACAATGCTTTTTACCCAATTGTCTGATGTAAGACTTTGCCAGGCCTGAGGATATAAAGCTAAGCGACCCCCGACTGCCTCCAGAGCAGGACAGTCGGGCCTCCTCTCAGGAGTGCTGGAAAGGTTTCCCGGGGAGTGTATCCCTGTCACCTTGGTTTTGCAGACCCCCTCTGCCGCCAGGGCGACGTCTTCCACCTCTGCCCCCTCCTCTGCCTCTAGAGGGGGCATCACCCTGTGTGCCTGGGAAAGAGCCTTGGGGTTTTCGAAACCACATTTTTCCACCACATTGCCCTTTGGGGTATGGTCTGGATGGGGTGGAAAAACGGACTCCGACAGCAGACAGAGTCTTTCCCTCTTGCTCACACCGGGTAAGGGTCTCCTTTACTTTGGGGCCAAAGAGAGTGGCACCATCAAATGGGGCGTTAGTAAAGGAAGACTTGAAGGCTTCCGCAAAGGAACATAAGCGCATCCAGGATTGTCTACGAAGAGCAATCGCTGAAGCCGCTGCCCTACTTGATCCTTCGGCTGCGTATGAGATCAGCCTCATGGACGAGTTTGCAATAGATGTAAGAGTATTGAGATGTGCTGTAACTTTCTCCGAGACAGCAGCATCTGTAGTACCCTGGAGGGTATCTCCCAACTCTTTGATTAGATCCCTCTGTAACCGTGTGAAATGGGTCAAATAGTTCAGGGATCACATGGAAAAAGCCGCTGAACTAAAAATGCGCTTCCCATACCTGTCCATGGTCCTAGAATCTCTGTTAGGCGGATGGACAGATGAGGAAGATTCAGACATCTCCTTTTTCGTGGCCGCTGCCACCACCATAGCGTCCACTGGAACTCCCTTTGTTAGATAAGCCTTGTCTTGGGGGGAAGTAATATACTTATTAGGCTTTCTAGGGACTGGCTCCACCGTGTCAGGTGTCTCCCACACCCTCCGAGCAATTAATTCCATCAGTTCATCGAAGGGCGGAGTGACCCAGGAGGAGGAAGGGCGAGCACTGAATGCCTTCAGCAAGACTGACTCATCCTCAGTAGGGGGTAGGGCTTGCCAATCACCTCTCTGTTTTAGGATCTCCAGGATGTCAGAAAAGGAGACATCCTCTGAGGGTGATTTAGGGGACCCTTCTGACTCATCCAAGTCAGTGTCCGATGTCAAGGATTCTTGTGGAGAATCCAAGTGTCTCCTCTTACACAATCTTTTCCTCGGAACTTCTTCGAGGGGGGCATCCGATGAAGCCTCCGAGGAAGAGGGGGCACCCTCTAGGGGTGGCTGAGACACTGGTGCTCGATGCTTAGATGTAGCCGTGGGTGCAGAGGAGGATAACAGACCTTTATGGGAAGGAGAAGCTGTTTCTGCTGAAGTGGTTGTCTGAGTAGACAACACCTTCCTCATGAGGTCGAAGGCCCCCGGGTCGCGAGTCGAGGTATCCCCAGCCCGAGGGAAGTAACTCTAAGAAAAGTATATAAATTTATATACGAACCCGAGAAACCCTCGATACACTACTCACACACACACAACAACTTTTTAAGAAGAAAAGAGAAGTTTTTATCCAAAAATATATAAGATAAAATAATCTTAGCTTTGAGGTGGCCCGAGCTCATCAAAAATGATGCGAACGTTGCAGCGGCAAACTAGATCTGAGGTAAAGGCAGAGGGGGATTGTGGGAGTTAGGTTGGTCTTGAGCTTCTTCTCGATGCAGAGCTTTGCCAAGCGGCCGACACGGAGCCGAGGATCGGCTCTGAACCCAGGTGTAAGAACAAATGGCGAGATTGAACACTCTCACATTTAATGCTATCCAAGCTGTATTCAGAGGTAGCTTTCAAAAAAGAATTAATATTATTCAAGTTAGAAAATCAATCAACATTTGTGTACTCCCCCTACAAATTAAAAACAAATCATCAATAAAGAGTTTAAATAATATAATGTTCTTTGCATATATATTTTCAAAAATATTTGTCCTTTCCTATCCTTGTATGAAAATACTGGCATAACTGGCACCCCATTAATCTTGCAAAACATGTTACGATTGAATTAAAAAAAACTGTAGCTCAACAGTACGTCCAATATTTCCATCAAGAGATACACAGTATTACTTGAAAATAATTTTTAATTAATTAATTCCACCATAACTGTTTCCATACCTTCATCATTAGGTATAACTGTGTACAATGATTTTATATTAAGTGTAACCAACAAATCTGTCTTGTCTACTAATGTCCTATCCATCTTAGCCTTGAAGTCAAATGTGTCTTTTATAAAAGAACTGCTAAGTTCGACAATTATTTGTAGATGCTTGTCTACAGAAATTGCCATAGCCTCAGTTTTACCTTTGTTACTGGCAACTGTGGGTCTTGAAGGTGTGTGTCTAAATCATTATGCACTTTAGTAAACCAAAAATTCTACTGAATTTCAGATGAACAACCATTAAATATTTCCTGATTTTTCTGTTATTCTTCCACTACAAAACTAATCCTCTATCAGGAACTCAATAAATGAATATGCTTTTTTAACTTCCAAAATGGGAGACAGGTATATAAAAATTACCATCTGACAGCATTTCACGTATTTTAGTGTCATACATTTCTCTATCTAGTACCAGTAGTGGACTGCCTTTATCAGCTTTAGTTATAAGAATATCATTGTTGTTTAACAAACTATAAAACATACTAATTTCTCTTTCAGACATATTATAGTACCTAACAACAGTTTTTTTGTTAAGTAATTATATACTATAATTTGCAATTCAGTGGTAATCAGAAATATTTCCAGTTCTTTTTTCAAAGATGGATTATAAACACTAGGTTTGTGAAACAAACATTCATTTTAAGTTTCAGATTTATACAGGAACTTAAAATTCAACTTTCTAATATAATCCTTCAGGCAGCTAATTATATCACATTTATTAGCCCTATTGGCAGGAACAAAGCGCCAGCCCTTGCTCAAAACTTTACCTGCTTCATTATCTAAAACAAAAAAATGATAAATTTACAATTTTAAAAGAACTCTCAATAGTACCTAATGTCTGTTTTGATAATTATTCCTTCCCTTCCAGTTTCTCTTCTGAAATCCTCAGTTCTGCGGTACATCTGAAGAAGCTGCTACCTCTGCCCATGTTCTGTTTGATGTTCCTGCCTGGCGATACACCTAAACTCCTGAAAAACTAGAGCATTGTTAAAATTAAAGTTTGCTTCATTCCCATCTCTTTCTGGAATGTTTGTAAGCAAACTACTAATCTGTGCAGTATTCCTTGCCTGCCATTGGACTATACGCTCTGACCTGCATATGCCATTCTCCTTATTGTGATTTGGAACACCATTTCATTTCCTGCATCTCTCGCCACTTCCTTCCCTTCTTTTAGCTTCTGCCCTGGTTCAAATTTCTGATAGGCCATGCCCCCCTTATACTCAGCCTGATCTTTTTTGAATTTTTTTTTTCTTTTTTTTTTTGACTAAATCATTTTCTTTAATAAGTTTATCCTGAATCAGGCAAAAGTTTGTGTCAAAATTGTCATTGGTGGTGTTATCTTTTAAACAGAAAAAGACTGCCTGATTTTTTTCATTCAGATACTCTATCTTTTGTTTGTTTAAATTAACTAACATCTCCACATACTGTACACCCACCTTTTGATTGAGTTTGACCCATTTTTCTACAAATTCCTTAGGTAGGTCATCTCCAACTGACATCTTGTTGATTCTTAAGCCTTTTGGCACCCTTTGCACTAACACACAACTTTCAAAATATAAATCGTTCCATTGCAGGTGCTTCAGTTTAAGCAGATCCTTCTCCACTCACGAAACCCTTCACCCAAGTTAGACATTAAGTAGCCTGTATTTGTAAGTTTAACACCACCAAAAGGGTCTGTTGGTGGAGCCAAACATCCTGTGAGAGCATCATCACATCTGCAAAAAACAGCATTTGTATTAGAATTATTAATCCTTAGAACTGCTGACCGTGCTACACAACCTTCCTGGTTAAGAATAATCGAACTGTTGGGTGTGTCAAGTAAAGTGAATCCAGAAGGCAGAATCATAAACTGGATCCTATTTCGTTCTCCATGAACTACTGAATTAAAACCAAACTCAAACAATAACAGTAAAGCTGTACTTGGAGTATAATAAGTCCACAAAAAGAGCAAAATAAAACCAAGCAAAATTTATTAAAATAACATCATCAGTTCAGTAAGTGTTTTCATCTCCTTATATGAGACTTCTTCAGACTGAATAAAAAGAAGTTATGTACTCACCATAACGTTCCATCTGTGTTCATCATTTTCATTCTTCCTTAACTACTGGGTTCGGATCTGAACAGTCCGATCTGATTCGGCTGTTGCTAAAGCTTGCAGCAACCAAATATCTCAAGCTTCTCCCTTATCCACTATGCACTTTCCCCAAATACCTCAAATCTTGTTTGTTGCGTAGTAGAGAGCAAAGTATGAAAGAGGTTAATGGAGAAGCCATATCTAGAAGTCATATGTAAAAAAATAAGTATACAGGGATCCTGTAAACACTCGTTCCTCCAGAAGTCTTAGGATGGGGGTTGGTGAGAAGGGAGTTGAGGAATAATAAAAATGCACAACACAGATGGAACAATATGGTGAGAACATAACTTCTTTATCTGATGCTGTCAATTTTCATTCTATCCTCAACTATTGGGACTAAGTCTCTAGCTACCTGTTTCCAGGGTTGACTCAAGGAAGGATATTCCGTAGCACCACAGAACCAAATGATCCCCTTCCTTTGGAGACCAGATACAACTTGTAATGAGTGACAAAGGTATGGGCAGTAGCCCAGGTTTCTGCTGCACATATATCATCCATGGACATTCTTAATTGAAAAAACTGTGGAAGTAGCCACGGATCTAGTGGAGTGTGCTTTCAAGGAATGTGGAAGAGTAATGCCAAGTTTAGTATAAATGAAGGATATGCAATTTGTCAACCACTTTCCTAAAGTAATTTTAGAAACTGGTTTTCCCAAAGTTGGTTCAGCGAACGAGATGAACAATTAGTCAGCTTTTCTGATTTTCTCAGTCCTATGCAAATAGAAGTTCATGTCTTTGAACATCCAGTTAATGCAAGAGATATTCTCCTTTGCTAGTAAATTTAGGAAAGAACAATGCTAAGTTAATGGCTTGATTAATATTGGATTCTGACGCCACCGTCAGCAGAAAGGACAAATTAGTACATAAAGTCACTATCTGTGTGGAAAACTAAAGGAGACAGTGTATCAATATTCATTAATGATAAATACACCTCTAGATTCCTTAGACAGCATGATTCCCTGGAGATACTTCAGGTGAAATTAACTGCTGGTAGGACACCTATTCAAGTCATTGCCAGCTAGAGGATCCCCTGCATGAATCAGTATGCCCAATCTGCTTATTTGGATCTATTTGAGTCTATAAAAATACATCCGAACACCATAGTTTTAGGTGACTTTAACTACCCATCCATTGAATGGGGAAATTACCTGTGCACAAACTCACTTGCCCAAAGGTTCTTCACCTTCATTAACTCCAGTACCCTGGACCATTTAGTTGACACCCCAACAAGGGGTGCCAACATCCTGGATCTGGTGCTTACTAATATGGGGGGACTACTGTAGCACCCCCATTGTGAGGTCTTCCTGGTGAGATCTGACCACAAATCAGTCTCATTCAAAGTAACTATCATACCTGACCCCCTAGCACCAACTAATCTAAAAAACTTCTGCAAAGCAGATTATAACTCTTACGGAATGGTATAAATAGCTGCACTGCACCTCCCCCCTTCAGATGGAACTGGCAACTATGCCAAGTTCTACAAAAATGCTTTATACAAACACCTGAACAACTGCATTGACTCGGATGTACCTGATAGGACCAAATTATGTTCCTCAAGGAAAAGCAAACCCATCTGGTGGACAACTGCCATTAACAGGCTTTACAATAAGAGGAAGAAATTGCTGTCTAAAAGTAAAAGGGAACGAGCACTAAACTGGAAACCCTCTCTCCTCCAGTTAAACAAGCAAATAAGACTTCTTGTGAAGTCCTTCAAAGCTAACTACAAATCCAAATTAGCTTCTGTGATATAGGGAAATATTGCCAGTCCAGCTATCTGGAGGGTGGCCTAATGGTTAAGGTGTTTACCTTATAAACACAAAGTGCAGGTTTTGAGTCTCACAAGGGATAATTGACTAGGCTTAAAATGGCTCACAAGGGCAGTTAGCCTAGTTCAAATCCATGAACCATGAATTTTGTAAATAATTCTATGTTATTTGTGAATATTGATATGATTTATACAGAACTGTATGTTACATACTGAGCTAATATGTATACACGGTGTACCCTGTTGGAACATACAAGATTAACCTGCAAAACGTAAGAATAGTTGAGGTTAAGTTACTTTACAGCTGGGCCATAAACAAAAGATGTTATCTCTCAGTTTCAGTTCAGTAGCAGACACAATGTCTAGAGATAGAAGTTTTTGTATTGTCTTGAAACAGAAATAATTACTTGGTTTCAAATGTAAAAAGCATTTTAATGTTTTACGACTTCCAAGAGCTGCAAAGATCTAAGAGATATGTATTTCTCACACAGAGATGTTAAATTCTGTTAGTATCAATTTAGCCTAGGAAATGAAGTCAGGTAATAAAGAGTGATGTCATCCAAACTGGCCCAGCAGTAATATTTGATATTAATTTAAGAACTCTCTCAGAGAGCGACTGTGCATTTTGTATTTAGTCTTGGACCTAGTAAGAACATCCACTCATCTGCACTAGGCTTGCTGTAAGGAAGATTTAGGACATAGCATCTTATTTAGACATAGATAGGGATATAGTAAAGATTAGTTTATATGTTTTCTTTATTTATTTGAGACTGTCCTGCAATGTTGTTTTAAAATATTTCCTGTGATTTTAAACTCTGAAGTTGCTGTGTTGATGTACTGAGTATTGTCTTGTCCTTTTATTATTTATTATTAAATATATTTAAACCTATCTTTTGTAGCTGATATTTGTTAGACATATTTAAGCTCAGAGTACTTGCATATGTATTTGGTGACACTGTACAGGCCACTCCTAAACAGCCTTGCTTGGTCAGACTACCATTTGGATAATAGTAACATTACACAGTAGGATTGGACACCCTTTGTAAGGGCCTTATAGTAGCAGATAAGTAAGGGTTGGTGGCAGTGGAAACTACCTTATAGTCTGGGCAGAAGGGAGCATAGCTAGTAAACCTGTGCCAGCCTTTCCCAGGTGTGTGTGTGTGTGTGTGTGTTTCTATATAAACCAAATCTCAAAGTGTTTGTGTGTCAGCTACTTGGGCAGGGACAAGAAGCACTGGTTGGACAGAGGGAGTACTGGAGGTTTTGACTTGGCCCCTCAGCTGAGATCTTAACCCTATAGATGTGCCAGTGGGGAGTCTTAGTGGGGATCTGGAGAATGAGGGAGAAACCAGCCATAGACTGACTGTGATCTCTGTGTGCTCTTAAGGCAAAGTGTGCTTTACTGTGGTTATACTTGTCATCTTCCCAGTGTGTACTTCCCTTAGCTGTTATCAGTGGTGAGGATTGAGGCTCCTTGATTACTGGGCCAGTGCAGGGACATCACAGCATCCTCAACTAAGGACAAACATAAAGCATTCTTTAGTTACATCTGTAACTTAAAAGGAAAGGTCCCGATTTGTGCCAAACTTTTACTTAATGATACCACATATACAGACCCTGTGGACATTGCTAACCTGTCAGCCAACAGGTTCTGTGAAAACTTCACTCCCCTGTCCCTGCCACACTTACCCCAAGACATCCCTACCACCTGTCCTTTACCTTGTATGTCTAAACAGCATGTCATGAACGCCCTCACTAAGGTTAAAAACGTAGCACCCATGGAATCTGATAACATCCCAGGCTGCATCCTTCTTGGGCTCAAACAAGAATTAGCAATGCCACTGGGTATATTTTTCAATCATAGTCTAAGCACTGGCTTCATTCCAGCTGAAAGTAAAAAGGATACCGTTATCCCCTTGCATGGTGGTGCTTCCACTGACCCTGGGAACTACAGACCTATTAGCCTTACTAGCCTTATCTGCAAGGCTAAGGAGAGAATCATCATGGACTTTATCAACAAAGATATTGGTAATCTCCAGACACTTGATCCTATTCAATTTGGATTTGTCAAAGGGAGATCATGCCTGTTAAACCTGGTGAACTTCTTCAAAACAGTCACCAAGGCCCTTGATTAGGGGAAATCTGTGCATACAGCCTACCTAGACTTAACCAAGGTTTTTGTTACTATCCCCCACTCAGGCAAAACTGACAAACTTACCCAGCTAGGTAGCTAGGTATCAACTAGTACATCATTAGATGGGTTACTAACTGGCTCACTGATAGAACCCATATAGTCAAAATAGGGGAATCCACCTCCAACAGCAGACCTGTAACTATTAGTGTTTCATAGGGATCAGTCTTGGGACCTCTGCTGTTTGGAATCTATTTCTCTGAAGTAAAAGCTAAAACTAAAGGTCTGTGGCTGATAAAGTTTGCTGATGACTGCAAACTGTGAGCACTCATAGAATCTCCAAACAATGTCAACATCCTACAAGAGGGTCTTACATAAACTAATGATTGGTGCCAAAGTCATGGCCTTAAACTCAATGAAAAAAAATGTATCATCATCCCTTTTGCTAAGAGTGATGTTCTTGCTAACTACCACATCAATAACAACACCCCAAGTACGCACTCAGTGGTGAGAGACCTTTGCACACAGGTTGACAACAACTTTACTTTTGATCACCATGTCTCTACATTGGTAAGAAGCACATTCCGTCATGCTCATTTCATAAGTAACGGCACTGACTCTAGAAAAAAAGAAGTTATAACCTCCCTGTACTCTTCCCATATCAGGCTAGTAATTAAGTACAATGCCCCTTTGGTATGCATCTTTCCATTAGCTGCAGCAATTGGAAGACCATAAAGGTTCCTCATAAGGAACATTCAAGGTCTTCAGCATCTGTCCTATGAGGATTGTCTGAAATCATAGTTACTTTATTCTGTTACATAAAGACTACTCAGAGGTGATCTCTGCCATGTATATAAGGCAATCTTTGACCCTGCTTTATTGGAAATGCTGCATATCCATAAGTCAAATGGTACACAGGTTACTCACTCTAAAGGTCTTAACCTGGTATGTGACATCAATAGAACTGCTGGAGGGACAGATTTGACTCCCAGAGGTTACCCTACCTTTGGAACAGACTCCCGCTTCATGTCAAGCAGAGCACCTCATTGGCCCTCTTCAAACACAATCTGGATGACTGGATGGATAAACTTAAATTCACCCTCGGGGTTCCATCTATGTCCCTCTTGGACAGGGGTGATAGTTGCAGATCGTGTAAATAAGGGTAAGACTTGGCTAGTCATGTAAGGGCTCTAGGGTCATTAGCCTAGTAACCTCCTATGATCCTATGAAGTTAAGTATGGAAGTTTAGAAGATAATGCTTGGATCTTTGAAATTCTTCTTGTGGAAGTAATGGCAATCAAGAAAATTGTCTTCCATGTAACATACTTAAGGTCACATGTAGCTGCTGGTTCAAAAGGGAATTGTGTGAGAGACTGCAGCATCAGATTTAAATTCCATGGAGAGGTAAGTTCTTTAAAGTTAGGCCTTAAGAGAAGAATACCTTTTAAGAAGGCCTTGTTCAACTTGTGAGAAGCTATGGAGTAACCATTAAATCCAATGTGGTAGTTGGAATTTGTTGCCAGTTGCACTTTAACGGTTGAACTAGCACCATTTAGAAATAAGTGCACTAAAAAGTCCAAAATGTAATTGATAGGGGCTGAAAAAAGGGTCAAAGTTGTGCTATTGTGCCCAAATAACAAAACATTTTCCATTTACTGGAATATATTTTTCTTGTCGAGGGTTTATGGGAAGATAAAATTATACAGCAAACAGATGAAGACAGCATGGACTGTCTGGCTAATAATGGAATTGGAGAAGCCAAGCAGTCAGCTTGAGGTTTGGTATGTCTGGATGTGTCATACCTGTTGGGTGAGACAGGAGGTCTGGAGTTGGATATAGGTTCCACGGTGGTTGAACCAGGTGAGGCCAGAGGAAGGGAAACCAAATTTGTTGAGGCCAATAGGATGCAATGAGGGTTACTGTGCTCTTTGAACTGGCAGCTTTCTAAATTTTGGAATCAAAGGAATTGGTAGATAAGCATAGAGAAGACAAGGGGGTCAGTTGTGAAGCTAAGCATCCCTTGGTGACTTCCCATATGGAGGAATTAGGGCAAAGTGGTTGATGCACTTGTTGTTTAGGGAAGAAGCAAAGAGGTTGCAGAACACTTGGCCCCATTGATGGAAAATTGTCTGCCACCATTTCGTACAGGGGCCATTCATGAGAAAGAAGAATTCACCTGTTCAGTTTGTCTGCTATCACACTAGATTTCCCCAGAATGTGCATTGCTAACAGAAAGTAGTTGGAAGTGATCGCCCACTGTCAGGCCCTGAGAGCTTCTTGACACAATGGATAAGATTTGGTTCCTCCTTGTTTGCTGATGTACCATACAACTGGCAAGTTGTCTGCTTGAATACATAAAACAAGAAATAAAGCATCAGAACAAAGCAACAGCCGTATCGTCATAAAACAAGTTTAATGAATAAAAAGGTAAGTGCTTAGATAACAGCTTCATCAGTCCTGATGAAGCTGTTGTGAAAATGCTTACCTTTTTATGCATTAAATAAGAAGTTATGTACTCACCATAACGTTCCATCTGAGTAGGTATCTTCATTTGTCTGCAACCTTTGGGTATTGGATCCGATCTCGGATCTGAGCTGGCAACTTATTTCACAGCTAATAGATCCGAGCTCCTAGCTCCTCCCCTTACCCATAACCCCCTGCTAACCCTGATTGACCTCAGATCAAGTTTGCCCATATATAAGCAGCTAACAGGCTAGATATGTCCCAAAGGGACTAAGGAAGGGACATCCAGAACTAAAATCCGAAGGTCAGGGGGAAGGAGGGGGGATGGTTGCAGACAAATGAAGATACCTACTCAGATGGAACGTTATGGTGAGTACATAACTTCTTAATCTGAAGTAGGAACTTCATTTGTCAGCAACCTTTGGGACAGAGTCCCCAGCTACCTAGATCTTGGGCGGCCTTCATGGAAGGATGTTCCAGAGCACTGCGGAGCCAAAGGATGCTCTCCCTCTGGAGATAACATCCAGCTTATAATGGTTGATAAAAGTATGGGATGAGGACCAAGTGGCTGCAGAGCAAATATCATCCAACAATACTCTAGACCTAAAGGCAACAGATGAGGGATTGGTCCTGAGGTATACTCTATCCTGGTGGAAGGCCAAGTACGGGGGTTTTGCACAAAGGGCCTGAAGCTTGTTTCGCTGAGGTAATAGCGACCAGGAACGCCGTTTTCCAGGATAAGTACTTAAGATCAACCAAAGCGGTAGGTTCAAAAGGGGGAGCTGTCAAGGCCTGTAAGACTAGTGATAAATCCCAAGGGGGTACAATGTCTTTGACAGGGGGTCTGAGCAAGAAAGTACCCCTGAGAAAGGTTTTGCACAATTTTGCTGTGATCAAAGGCCCTGATTCATGTCCCACATAGTAATGAGAAATAGCTGCTAGTTGAACCTTGACCGTTGAGCAGCTAGCCCCCTGATGAAAAAGACCTGTAAGGAACTCCAACACAGTCGGCAACGGTGCTGTGAAGGGATCTAAATTATGATGCTCCGTCCAGATGGAGAAACGCTTCCACTTACTGCGATAGACTCTTCTAGTGGAAGGTTTGTGTGCCGCTACTAGTATGGCTTTAACTGGGGAAGAGATACCGGGAGTCCTGACTAGGAGTGGAACTGGAGCAGCCAAGCTGTCAGCTTTAGGTTGTCCAGATTCGGGGTTGGGAGACCTAGTGGGTGAGAAATTAGATCCGGTAGGGGATCCAGAATCCAAGGAGGATTCACCAGGTGAGACCACAGGTAAGGGAACCACGTTTGACGAGGCCAGAATGGGGCAATGAGGATCATTCTGCTCCCCAACCGACTAGCTTTTTGTATGAGTTTCAGCAACAGGGCTAGAGGAGGATATGCATAAAGCAGACCAGGAGGCCAAGCATGCACCAGAGCGTCTCTCGGGGATTCCTCGAAGGGGGGAATTAGAGCGAAGTAGCTGTTGCATTTCGTATTTGAGGGAGAGGCGAAGAGATCGCAACAGGGTTGCCCCCACACAGCAAAAATCCGCTTCGCTACGTGGGGATTGAGAGACCACTCGTAAGGTGAAAGGATGGTGTGGCTGAGTCTGTCCCCTAGTATGTTGGACCGTCCCAGAATGTGCGTTGCAATGAGAAAGCGGTTGGTGGAGATCGCCCATTCCCACACTCTCATGGTCTCTCAACAGAGAGGATAGGACCTGGTTCCCCCCTGTTTGTTGCTGTACCAGACAACTGACATGTTGTCCGTCTGTATCGCAATAGTTCCTACAGGAAGAAGGTTGTGAAGTGCCTGCAACGCCAAGAGCACCGCCCTCATCTCCAGAACATTGATATGCAAAGAGGTCTCTGTGTCGTTCCACATGCCTTGGACCATCTTGCCTGAGCAATGCCCCCCCACCCAAGGCGAGAGGCGTTCATGGTCACCGTGGCGAGGGGGAAAGGCATGGAGAAGGGACATCCCGTATGGAGATCCGGAGAGTGGAGCCACCACAAGAGAGCCCTCCTGCAACCCCTGTTGAGGGGAATAGGATGGCTTAGGGGGTAGTGTAGAAAGGACCACTGGACTTGAAGGGTCCACTGCAGGACCCTCATGTTGAGATGAGCCACCGGCAGAAGAGTGATTGCCGCCGCCATGGAGCCTAGAGCCCTCAGGACCAACCCCGCCAGTGGAGCTTCTAACTGGAGGATGACCCGCACATGAAGCCTCAGGCTTTGCAGTCGTTCCACAGTCAGAAATGCAAGAAGGTACCTCGTGTCTACTTTGGCCCCTATGAACTCTATCACCTGGGTCGGCGCAAGAGAGGACTTGTCCATGTTGATAGTGATGCCCAGCCGGGGGGCAAGTCGAAGAAAGTAGTCCCTGGCTGAGCAGAGTAGATGCCTTGTTGGGGCGGTCAGGAGCCAGTCGTCCAGGTATGGAAAACCCTGTATTCCCTGGAGTCTCAGGTGGGCCGCTATCACTGCTAATACTTTGGTAAACACCCTGGGGGCTGTGGTGAGACCAAAGGGAAGGACCCTGAACTGGTAGTGACTGGTTCCCAGCCAGAAGTGGAGAAACCTCCTGGATCGTCTGTCCATCCGAATGTGGTAGTACGCATTCTTGAGGTCTACTGAGCACATCCAGTCATTCTCCCGTAGAAGGGGGAGGATGGACTGAAGGGTGACCATCTAGAATTTTTGTTTGTTTACTAACAGGTTCAAGGAAGAAAGGTTGAGAATTGGCCTTAAGTCCCCCATCTTTTTTGGCACCAAAAAGAACCTGGAGTAAAACCCTAATCCGAACTGGCCTGGGGGGACGGGTTGGATGGCTCTTTTTTCTAGGAGCTGCCGAATCTCTGCAGCTGCTACCTTCCTCTGATCGGGTGGTACATCGGGGAGGTTTCTGATTTTGGGGACGTGATACAGGGGAATGTGGTAACCTCTGGATATGATGCGAAGCACCCAGCGATCCATTGTGATGGACTCCCAATCTGCCAGGTGCCTTGAGAAACGCCCCCCCGACTGCCTCTAGAGTGGAGCAGTCGGGCCACCCCTCAGGGTTGCTGCGTGGGCCGGTCAGAGAAGGATTCTCTGGACCCAAAATTTTTCGGGCCCCCTCTGCCTCTAGGGCGGCGTCCTCCCTGTCCTCCTCTGCCACGGAAGGACTGGTTGTCCGGAGCAGGTTGGAAATGCTGCGATTTCCGGAATCACATCTTCTTCTGTCCCTTTTGGTTCTTGGAGAAGGACTTCTGGGGAGCAGAGAAGCAGACTCCAACGGCAGACAGCATCTTCCCGTCCTTTTCGCTCTGGACTAAAGTCTCACGAACGGTCTTGCCAAATAAGGCAGAACCATCAAAAGAGGCATTCGCAAATGACACCTTGAAGGGTTCCGCGAAGTCACAGTGTCGGAGCCAGGCCTGATGTCTCATGACTAGGCCTGCTCCGCTGGCTCTAGCGGCTCCCTCTGTGGCATGGAATAAAAGCCGCATAGAGGTATTCGATATTGATCTTAGAGTGGCCAAGCGAGTGGAATACAACTGCTTGTCTTCCGCCAACATGGACTCCGGGGGGGAAGAAGCATACTCCTTGATAAGGTCTTGCTGCATCCTAATGACATGTGCCATGTAGTTCAGGGACCTTACTGAGAAGGTCGCTGAACTAAAGACCCGCTTCCCTAGGTGATCCATCGAGCAGGACTCTTTGCTCAGTGGATGCACAGAGGGGCTCTCCTGAGCTAATTCCCTCATGGTGGCTGCCGCCACCAACATGGCATCTACGGGTGGGACCCTTGCTCCAGTGGGACTTCTCCGAAGGGGGGCTCAGAATCCTATCGGGGCGTTTTGGAACTGGCTCCACAGTGTCCGGCTCCTTCCACGCCCTGGTGGTAATCAGGTCCACCAGGGGGTCAGCCGGAGGTGACACCCAAGAGGTAGACGGGCCTGCTTCGAACGCCTCCAGGAAAACGGATTAGTCAGAGGAAGCCTTGGGGGGCAGACCACCCCCCCGATCCTAAGCATTTCCATGATGTCTCCGAAGGAGACATCCTCGGGGGGTGATCTTGGGGAGCCTTCCCCGTCATCCAAATCCATATCTTCTGTTAAGGACTCGGGGGAGTCCACGTGCCTCCTCTTACACTTCCGTTTGTGAGGAACATCCTCGGGGGGGGGCTGTCCGAGGAGGACTCACCAGCAATGTCCTGTTCCAGTGGAACGACCTGAGACGTCAAAGCAGGCTGTCCCTGAGGCCGAGTGACGGAAGCCTGACCCAAACGAGAGGGAGTGCGGGATGGAGCCGTAGCAGGGAGCGGGGGCCTGGATGCCCTCAACAGTGCCCTCTCCACCACCTCGAATGCCGAGGGAAAGCCGCACTCAGTGGGATCCGAGAGCTGACCCTTGCCCGGATCCGAAGGACGGATCAGAGCCGGCGCCAAGACCAAAGGATCCGAGAGGCCAGTGTGCTTCGACCTGGACGGAGCCGAAGGCACACTAAACCCCCCCAGATCCGAAGCTCAGAGCAGGGCTCCGAGAGCTCGGATCCGACAAGGATGGATCCGGCAAGCTCGAGGGGAGAGTCGGCGCCGAAGTACCCAATACTGTTGGCGCCGACCCGACCCCGGCTCCGACGCTGCCCGGCTCCGAACGCTCCGAACCCAGGAAGCGGGTCGGAGAAGGAGCTATCAGGGCAAAATTGGGTGTTGAGATCCCCCCCGGAGGGGGTGAGGCAAGAGCACTCCCATCTGCATTTGGGCCTGGATGAACCTTCTCATTACACGGTCCAAATCGGCTTCCAACAGGCAGCGTGTTGATCTCGACGAGGCCACTGAGGCAGGCCGGGAGTGCCGCCTCGATGACCTTGACGGAGATCGGGTCTCCCCCTCCTCGGGACCCGGTGAAAAGCATGGAGACCGGGTCCAAGAAGGAGGAGACCTAGACCTGAAAGACCTAGAGGGAGAAGCCCGCTTAGCTGGGGGGGCCGATGCAGAGGCCTCGGCCCCCCGCTTGTGGTGCTTCACCCTCTTCTTTTCCTTCCTGGCCTCCCCCTCCTCCGGTGCAGAAGCGGGAGTTTGAGTCCCAGCCAGGGGGAGAGAGGCAAGAGTGGCCGCCACCAAGGCCTGGGAGGAGGCCACAGAAGTACCGGAGGCCGAAGCCGAATCCGGGGGCAAATGTCCCGCCAGGATCAGCTTCGACCTCCGGTCCTTCAGTGCCCTGGGGTTGAACGCAGCGCAAATTGCGCAACCAGAAGATAGGTGTTCAACCCCAAGGCACCGGACACACCGAGTGTGGCCATCCGCCGGTGAGAGCTTATGGCCACACTCGGTGCACTTGGAGAAAACCAACTTTGGGGCCTCAGACTTTTTTTTTTGACTACAAAAATAAACACACTCACACGTAAGGCCCCAACTTACAAGCACACACACACACTACAAACCAGTGAAGGGAGGGGAGGAGAACATAAATTTCCACAAAAAATAATTAACTATAGGATTTTTAACACTAAGGAACCTAACCACACACACTTTAAGGGATTTAAATTTAATAAGTAAATCAAGACCACTTATCTGAGCAGGAGCTCGTAACCTAGCTGCTGAGTCTAAGCGCGGCAAACTAGATCTGAGGTCAATCAGGGTTAGCAGGGGGTTATGGGTAAGGGGAGGAGCTAGGAGCTCGGATCTATTAGCTGTGAAATAAGTTGCCGGCTCGGATCCGAGATCGGATCCAATACCCAAAGGTTGCTGACAAATGAAGTTCCTACTTCAGATCTTGTTTTATGATGATACGGCTGTTGATTTGTTCCACTGCTTTATTTCTTGTTTTATGTGCTGCTATACATTTTGACAATGGAACATTAATCTCTGTCTTTGGCTTTATTTGGATTTCACTTGTCTGCATGAATAGACATCGCCCCAGAGAGGAAAGGATCTTGAAATGCCTGCAATGTTACGAGTACTGCTCTCATCTCCAGGGCATTTATATGTAAATTGGCCTCTTTGGGGGACCAAATGCCCTGGACTGTCTTTCCCAGATAATGCCCCTCCACTCTATCTGAGAAGCATCCAAGGTCACTATGGCCTTGGGCTGTTGGGGAATGAAAGGACGGCTTTGAATTATTTGGTTGGATTAAATTCACCAATTCAGATCTTTTATGCATGTCTGGGTAATTTTTATCTGGTATGACATTGACTGACAAATGATTGACAACTGAGCAGCTAGCATCCACTGAGGGATCCTCATGTAAAACCTGGTAATCTTTCTGACTTATGAGCTTATTATTTGCACTCTGTGTAGTGGAAGGAAGCGATGACAAATTTTGTATTGAGAACTGCTCTTATAAACTCCAATGTCTGAGATGGTTGTAGTTGTGATTTGTTGTAGTTTATGTTTATCCCCAGAACAGTGCAAGTCTAGAGAACCTGATCACTTTTGTTTATGAGCTGATGCCTGGTCAGAGTGGAAATGAGCTAGTCATCCGGGAAACACCCAGAATCCCTGCAGTCTGAGGTGAGCTGTTACTACTGCCATGCATTTGGTGAACACCCTGGGGCTGTGGTGAGTCTGACGGGCAGTACTCTGAATTAGTAATGACTGGCTCCCAGCCGGAAGCGTAGGTACTTTCTGGATCACCTGTTCATTTTATATAATAGGTGTCCTGAAGATCTATAGAGCATATCCAGTTGTCCTTGCCCAGAAAAGGGAGAATAGACTGAACTGTGACCATCCAGAAATTGGTTCACTGAACTAATTTGTTTAAATTGGTGAGATCCAAAATTGGTTTCCAGTCCCATTTTCTTTGGCACTAAAAAAGAACCTTGAGTAAGTTCTGGATCCTATTTGGTCTGGTGGGACCTCTTGAATGACTTTTTTTTTTCTATCAGCTTTTAAATTTGAATTCCTGCTTGATACCTCTGACTGGGTGGAACATCGGGAATTTTTCTTGAAATTGAAGGTGGAAGGGAAAAGGGTATTATGTAGGGTCTGGAAATAATCCTCTGCATCCAAGTATCTTTTGTTATGTCTAGCCAGACTCTTTGGTGCAGGGATAAACAACCCCCCCACTGTCTCCAGAGGTGGACAGTTGGGCCTCTGTTCAAGATTGCTGGTAGGATTTGTCAAAGAAAGATTCTCGCAAGGCTTTGTTTTGTGGGCCACTGCTTATCATGCGGGCATCATCTTCCATTAGAGTTCCCTCCTCTGCCTCTGGGGGAACCTCCTCCACGTGTGTCCTGGAAAGGACGTTGAGACCTTTTGAACCACTTCTTTTGGCTACTGCTCTGATTCTTGGAATAGGATCTTTGGGGGAGCCAAAAAACATACACCCAAGGTAGACAAGGTCTTTCCATCCTTCTCACACCTGGACAGTGTTTCCTTCACTGTAGAGCCAAACAGTGTAATTTTGTCAAAAGGAGGATTAACGAAAGTGGAATTAAATGGCTCCACAATATTGCACAAGTGCATCCAGGCATGTCTCCTCATGGAAATGCCTGAACCTGCTGCTCTTGAGGTTCCTTCCACTATGTTGGAAACTAATCACATAGAAGAACGGGATATAGACTATAAGGTTGCCAACTGAGAAGTTATAGAATCTTGAACGTCTTCAGAAATGGCTCCTGACAACTCCTTAGTCAAATCTCTCTGAAATCTAATAAAGTGTTTCAGATAGTTCAGTGACTTTAGAGCAAAGGTCACTGAAGCAAAGACATGCTTCTCCAATCTGTCCATTGCTTGTGACTCCCTGTTGGAGGGCTGGACAGTGAAACTCTTGTCAGTGAATTACTTCATTGTGTCTGCCGCTATGACCATGGCATCAACTGGAACCACTTTCCCCCAGAACTGTCTGTCTACAGGTGGTGCTATTATTCTGAATGGTCTCCGAGTTATGGGTTCTATGGAGTCAGTTTTATTCCAAGCTCACCAAGAGAACATGTCAATGAGCTCATCGGCAGGTGGAGTACCCAGGAGGTAGAGGGTCAGTACCGAAATCCTGCAGGAGAACAGATTCCTCAGGTGTAGGGTTGGAGCAGGTCCAGCCACCTCTCTGCTTAAGAATTTCTAGGATGTCTCCAAAGGAGACATCTTCAGGAGGTGATTGTGCAGACAATTCACCTTCATCGAAATCCGTGTCATCAGTAATGGACTACCATGAGAAGTCCAGGTGCTTCCTCTTGCATATCCTCTTCCTGAGAATCTGGAGGTTAAAGCTCTGTCAGATCTTTTGAGGCAAAGAAATCAACTCTCTTCACACCCACAAAGGCAGAGCTTGAAGGGCTGAAGAGGGGCTCTGATCCAAGAAGACAAGCTTCTGATTTGTCAGACCTCTCCGCTCCAATGGAAATACCCCTGAGGTGGAAGCTGGAGCCAAACTGTCAAGTGCCAAGGCTCCGAGGAATAGAGATGGATCCTAAAACTTTGAAGTTGAATGCTGCACCCTGGATCTGAAAGGCAGACTTCAGCTCCGAGAGTTCTCTCAGAGAAGATCTCGGATTCAAGGATATGGACATCCTCTGCTTTGAGACTAATGGTCCAGACAGCTTTGATCCTGGAACTCTGAAACAACAGAAGGTGTCAGATGAGGAATTTTCAAGGGAGCTGTTGTGGAAGGAAGGATAACCTGACCCAGAGGGGTAGGTGCCAAAGAAAAAATAATCTGTCCCTGCACTGAGAAGATCTTCCTCACTACTCTCTCCACATTTTCTTCTATGAGGCTACTGGAATAAAGAGTGGATTATACAGATGGAGACATCAGTCTTTATAAGAAGGGTGATGGGAGCCTATCAGGAACTGGATCCAAGGACGGTGAGTATCTGGTGAGTAGAAACATAGCCCCTCCATGATTTCTGTCAGGTTCAGATCCGATAAGGTAGGGTCCAATGGTTTTACTTTCTTTTGATCAGACTTTGCCAGGGTCAAATCCAATAATGTTGAGACAGTCTGTTTAGGTTTTGCAGAATCCGATGAACAGTAGGCTCATGCACTCTCAATTTTTTTGGATCCAGGGTCAAGATCAGGTCCTTCTGACTTCTCTTCGTTGAAGAGTCAGAGAATCAGAAGAAGAAGAAGAAGAAGAAGATTTTGAAGAAGATGATTCTGGTTTAGGCATTTCAGATATGGCTTCTTCAAAGGACGAAGAAATGAGACCTTTCAATATCAATTTGTTCTTAAGACAGTGAGGATTGAAGCCATGGCATAATGACCAATCCTTTTGTAAATGAAGAGAGCCCAGACAATGAACACAGAGTGTGGGCATAAGAAAATGGCAATTTATGCCCACACTTAGAACAGTTTTTAAAACCTGCAGGTTTGTCAGTCATAATGAATACAGAGGAACAACAACAACAATGTCAGAGGTATTATAAAGAGAAAAATAAGAATGATAGACAAAGATTTTTTTCAAACTAGCAAGAAAGATAGGATAAGGAAATACCAACAATGGTAAGCAAAGGACTATGACAGAGTCGTAAGGGAGAAGTGATACTAATGATAGTGTCTGAAAAGTACCAAGTACGAAAAGGAAATTAGAGATGTAGCACTGTAAAAGGAGGGATTGATGTAAAGAGAATACTAATTAATGATTTACAAGAAAAAACAGAGAAAATCAAAAAATATTTTACTTATTTAAGTTGTACAGGTCAAGTGAGAGATGATAAACCAAGTCTGTTAGCTAGAAGCGGCAAATGAGATCTGTGGTATTTGGGGAAGATGCATTGTGGGAAAAGGAGAAGATCAAGAGATTGGTTGCTGTGAGTTTTAGCAATGGCCAAGTTGGATCTAACAGTCTGGATCCGAACCCAATAGTTAGGATAGAATGAAAATTGAAAACATCAGATTGTAATGTTAAACACACATTTAAATACACAAGCAATCACAGGGAAATGTCCTTTTACAGGCACATCACTGTTTTAACCCTTTCTTCTTCAGATAAACAACAAAATCATCCCTGTTGTTCAATCCTGGTCGATAGCAAGTATTTGATTTTACCTGCCACAGATATTCACAATACCTTCTTCAGCATTAAGCAGTTTGTAAAACTCTTGAATTTGATCCAAACATTAATTATTTAGATGTAATAAGTGTTCAAGGAGAATGGAAAAATAATAACCAAAATAATTAAGAAGGAAGTTCAAAATAATGCATATCTAGATTATAAGAGTATGCATCCTAAAAAAAAAAACATTGTGAAGGGACAACTTATGAAAGAACTAAACAAACTGGAACTGACTTCGGCAACCCGAAAAAAACTCTTGTTAAACAAAAAAAGTTAGCGACTGTTGGAAAACTGAAAGTAGCCACAAAAAACAGATCAGTATTAGCGCTTTCTTTCACTTTATTCTTATCGTGAACTTCTTCAGAAAACCAGGATGCCTCCCAACATCCTGGTTTTAAACCCTTTAAACAGGAAATGATGTTATTGTTTTAATCATCTGTCACAATAATAATAATGTATACTTTAAAACATATAACATTTGGACATACTTAATGATGTGACACTTGTATTACATTATAAAAAGTGTCATTTAAAAATCTACATAAAATATCAATGAAAAATATAACAATTTAACATAATGAATAAATTTGAATTTAAAAATACTGAATAGCTTTCAAATTAATGAAGGACATGACCATAATTATAAAGTGCTATGAATTCCTACTAAGGCACTTAAAACATGATAAATGTTTGAAATGGAATGTTATCAAAAACATACTCCATATAGTAATCAATGAATGAATATCCACAATATGACACGCAACCTGACACTATCATGTGTGACGATCACTTTACCCCCACCCGCTTACACACACGCATGAGCAACGCTCACTATGAAAACAGACACAGATGTCATAACCCTATACGAATGCCAGAATTGTGTACACGGTCTAATGTAAATTTAAACCTGAAAAGGAACACTCTCTCGTGGATACACCTGAAACTAACT
The DNA here is from genome assembly GCF_019279795.1 of Protopterus annectens. Lineage (NCBI taxonomy): Eukaryota > Metazoa > Chordata > Ceratodontiformes > Protopteridae > Protopterus > Protopterus annectens. The sequence goes on along the minus strand of NC_056733.1, from coordinate 129,962,496 downwards.
ACTGAAAAACCACTATAAATACTGGTGTATAGAATGTCCAGGAAAGACAAAATAGGACTACCAACTCCAAATTATCTCTATGGGAATACTGTCAAGAATGGAAAAACCAAACAACAGAGTATGGAAGAACCAAACAACAGAGTTTAGGGACAAATGCAGCATGTGAATATGTGTATATGACAACCAACATGCGTACACATATTGTATACAAATATAAAAAATGTACCATATAATGTATGTGTGTCAACATACAAACAAACATATACACAAAATGTAGGAGATAGAACAAACTGGTGTACTTAATTATCTATACAATAGAAAACATTTGATGTTTATCGATTCATTGAGACCAGGAGGTTCATCAGCTCCCAAACACAACTGCTATAATGACTCTTTCTGCTCCAACTTGTTATTCAAATCTCCCCTTAGCAGACTTTTCTCTACATGATCTATAACGAAGAACTCAAATTTTTTGAAGTCCATACATTCTAATGAGTGTCTTGCCAAAGAATTATTTTTATCTTTATTCTTTATGGCTAAAGTGTGTTCATAGATCCTACGTTTTAGCATTCTTTTCGTTTTCCCTACATAATAATTGTCACAGGTCGAACATGTGGCTATATAAACCACATATTCGCTGTGACAATTGTAGTACTTCGGTGCCCAAAATGTTCTGTTAATATGTTTCAGTGTTACGAAAGAGGTGTTACTAATAAATCTACACTGTCTACAATTCTGGCACGCAAAAGTTCCCTTCTTTCTACTGATTTCCCTAGTAGGTCCTGTATTTGTTCGCTTTTCAATTTCCAAAATACTTCTTATGTTAGTTACATTTTTATATGTAAAATAAGGTTTCAGACCTATACACGACATTAACTCTCTATTACCCAATATAATACCCCAATTTCTTTCTATAATGTTTCTTATGCTCCACATTTCATTAGAAATCGGAAGAGGAAACGCAGTGTGGAAGTCTTCAGTCCTGTTATAGTTTTTGGTACTACATATTAATATTTCTTCAATTTTATCATTCTTATTAATTGTCAAAATAGGTACAGCTACTCCCTGTCGGAGCCTACTAACTTCATTTTCCAACCTCTTTATCAGGTGTTTATTATAGCCTCTATCTAGAAATAGTTTTCTTAACTGTAAAATTTCTTCTTTGTAGATATTATCCTCAGACGTTAATCGACTGAGCCTGATCATCTGCCCCTTGATGACATTTCTTTTCATATGAGTAGGATGTAAACTATCTCTATGTAAGTACTGATTGGTAAAACATGGCTTTCTATACACTTTACTATGGAGAATATTTTTGGTGGAATCGATGTAAAGGCAAACATCCAAATAATTAATCGACTTCCCATAACCACTATGTTTGAAAGTTAAAAAACATGTGGTTTTATTTAGTTCTTCAACCATAGTGTCAAATTCAATTTGTTCTCCATCCCATGCAAAAACCAAATCATCTATGTACCTACCATAGAACTTAGCTTTACTGAAATAAGGGTGCTTTTTAAGATGTTCCTGCTCCCAGTCTGCCATAACAATATTGGCAAAGGCCGGAGCTACCCTTGCCCCCATCGCTACACCGGAGATTTGTTTATAAATGATTTTATCAAACTCAAAAAAATTGTTATCTAAAACTATTTCCATCAACGTACAGATAGTATTTATCTTTGAGCTTCTTAACTCTGTGTTGTGTGTCAAATAATTTCTTAGATGTTCCAGTCCTAACTCTTAGATCTATACAAGTATATAAACTTTTAACGTCAAGGGTTGCAAAGTTAATTTCTTTTAAATTCAGATTAGATCTTCCTAGGCTTTCTAATAAGTGCCAAGAATCTCTGATGTAATACTCAGCCTTTTGTGCCACTTGATTTAAAATATTATCTAACCAAACAGAGATTCTTTCTGTTTTAGAATGTTTAGCTGACACTATGGGCCTAAAGTTGAGTTGTTCGTTGTCACTGTGTAATTTTGGAATGCCAAAAAAATTACCCAGTTTTGGATGTTCTACTTTTAAGAAATCATAATCCAAATTGTCAAGTTCTTCTTGACATAACATATCGAACAAGTGAGTGTCTATTCTCCTATAGCTCTTCAGAACAGACTCCATATTGACACCTTGATAATTATTGGTGTCATTAAGCAGAGACATAATGTGTTCTACATAGTCTATCTTGTTCATAATCACTAACTTACCCCCCTTGTCGGCCCTCATAACTCTAATGTCAGTTGTCTTGGATAAATGAATCAAAGCTTCACGTTCTAAATGGCTTAGATTATCCACTGTGTCATATGAATTCATATTTCTAAATTCCCTTTCACAAGATTTTTGAAATACCTGTAATGTGTTAACTAGAGCAGGATTAAATGTACTAGGTCTCCTTGATGCTCTATCCTGCTCAAAACTACTTACTGCCACGTCGTGTAATATGTATTTCAAATTCAACTTTCGCATGTATAATCTGAAATCAATCAACAGATTACCAATCTTGGTCTCATTAGCAGGAATAAAATTGAAGCCCTTCTTCAAAACATTTGAACAAACATCAGTCAACATGTAATTACTCAAGTTAACGACACTAATGCAATAGTCATCTACACGTGTTTGTGGATTCACCACTTCTTTTTGTTTTTCCCTTTGGGTTTTGCCTTGTATTGAGTGGAATTGAACCACTTGGTAGTCCTCTTTGGTTGTATCCTTTGTTGGTGAAAAGGAACAGCCCTGTTGTTATTGGTCGAATTCACCACCTCGGCAAAACTAGTAGAGGCAAACACATCATTGTTGACTGGTTCCTCATTATTATCTATAACTTGTCCATCCATGCCTGATGTCTGATTATGTCCACCTCTCGGTGGATTATTATTGATTAAAACATCTGCTTGAGCGACATTATTACTAGCTGTTCGTAAGTCTTTGTCTACCGAGTTGGTAGCTGTCATGATGTTTTTGTTCGAATTATTATTACTACCATCTTTACTGTCATTATAGGAACAAATATATGCCTCATTGGCTTCATAAGCTGCTATGTCTCTTCGCAACTTATTTTGTTTCCTTGCAATAATGGTTGCTCGAAGCCTGTTAGTCTTAGCTTCGATACCATTATACAGGGACGCCAACTGAGAAAAACCATTATGATTTTTGATGTCACTATCCAAAATCTTAATTTTCGACGTTAAATCTTTTAGTTCGCTTTCATAATGTACTAATAAAATACGCATCATAGCAATGCCAGTGTCATTATACAATTTTGTCAATGCCAAACAAAGTTCGTCGCCAGGGCTAACGCAATTAGGAAATTTAGCAGTCCTAAGGCCCCTTGGTACCAAACTTCGTGAGATACATTCATTTAAATATTGAGTTTCCAGGCGTAGTGTAGTATGCCTGGATACCAATTTCTCAAGATCAAAAATTAGCTTTTTACAATTTTGTATGAAATTATTGTTACTACTTACTGATGGAAAAGTAGTTGTACTTCGAATGTCTGAAAAAGGATTAGCTTGCTCCTTCATTACAAACCCCCAAACATTGCCGACTTGCTCAAAGCCATCCGTGAAAACTTCCGTTTCACCATTACTGAGCGAAATGGTATTTGCGTTTGAATTAGCATCTGGTGCTCTTACGATTGAACCTGTTCCCCTTCTAATGTTCATAGCTTCTACTGGATGCTCGCTACCTTTTTTTGTTTAACAAGAGTTTTTTTCGGGTTGCCGAAGTCAGTTCCAGTTTGTTTAGTTGGTTACAGTGACTGTTTTGGAATTTGAGGGATGGCTACGGAAGTTACCTCCCAGGATCCATTACTTGAGGTGTCTATTCATCCGACACCAGGCGTTGCTACAGAGGTTCGAGCTGAAGAGCTAAAACAACGTAATAGGTCAGAGCAGGAGCTTATCCAAACTATCACGGAGATAGTATTGGGATGCTTGAACAGAAAATTGGGTTCCGGCGATAAAGAGCATCCAGTAGAAGCTATGAACATTAGAAGGGGAACAGGTTCAATCGTAAGAGCACCAGATGCTAATTCAAACGCAAATACCATTTCGCTCAGTAATGGTGAAACGGAAGTTTTCACGGATGGCTTTGAGCAAGTCGGCAATGTTTGGGGGTTTGTAATGAAGGAGCAAGCTAATCCTTTTTCAGACATTCGAAGTACAACTACTTTTCCATCAGTAAGTAGTAACAATAATTTCATACAAAATTGTAAAAAGCTAATTTTTGATCTTGAGAAATTGGTATCCAGGCATACTACACTACGCCTGGAAACTCAATATTTAAATGAATGTATCTCACGAAGTTTGGTACCAAAGGGCCTTAGGACTGCTAAATTTCCTAATTGTGTTAGCCCTGGCGACGAACTTTGTTTGGCATTGACAAAATTGTATAATGACACTGGCATTGCTATGATGCGTATTTTATTAGTACATTATGAAAGCGAACTAAAAGATTTAACGTCGAAAATTAAGATTTTGGATAGTGACATCAAAAATCATAATGGTTTTTCTCAGTTGGCGTCCCTGTATAATGGTATCGAAGCTAAGACTAACAGGCTTCGAGCAACCATTATTGCAAGGAAACAAAATAAGTTGCGAAGAGACATAGCAGCTTATGAAGCCAATGAGGCATATATTTGTTCCTATAATGACAGTAAAGATGGTAGTAATAATAATTCTAACAAAAACATCATGACAGCTACCAACTCGGTAGACAAAGACTTACTTAACAGCTAGTAATAATGTCGCTCAAGCAGATGTTTTAATCAATAATAATCCACCGAGAGGTGGACATAATCAGACATCAGGCATGGATGGACAAGTTATAGATAATAATGAGGAACCAGTCAACAATGATGTGTTTGCCTCTACTAGTTTTGCCGAGGTGGTGAATTCGACCAATAACAACAGGGCTGTTCCTTTTCACCAACAAAGGATACAACCAAAGAGGACTACCAAGTGGTTCAATTCCACTCAATACAAGGCAAAACCCAAAGGGAAAAACAAAAAGAAGTGGTGAATCCACAAACACGTGTAGATGACTATTGCATTAGTGTCGTTAACTTGAGTAATTACATGTTGACTGATGTTTGTTCAAATGTTTTGAAGAAGGGCTTCAATTTTATTCCTGCTAATGAGACCAAGATTGGTAATCTGTTGATTGATTTCAGATTATACATGCAAAAGTTGAATTTGAAATACATATTACACGACGTGGCAGTAAGTAGTTTTGAGCAGGATAGAGCATCAAGGAGACCTAGTACATTTAATCCTGCTCTAGTTAACACATTACAGGTATTTCAAAAATCTTGTGAAAGGGAATTTAGAAATATGAATTCATATGACACAGTGGATAATCTAAGCCATTTAGAACGTGAAGCTTTGATTCATTTATCCAAGACAACTGACATTAGAGTTATGAGGGCCGACAAGGGGGGTAAGTTAGTGATTATGAACAAGATAGACTATGTAGAACACATTATGTCTCTGCTTAATGACACCAATAATTATCAAGGTGTCAATATGGAGTCTGTTCTGAAGAGCTATAGGAGAATAGACACTCACTTGTTCGATATGTTATGTCAAGAAGAACTTGACAATTTGGATTATGATTTCTTAAAAGTAGAACATCCAAAACTGGGTAATTTTTTTGGCATTCCAAAATTACACAGTGACAATGAGCAACTCAACTTTAGGCCCATAGTGTCAGCTAAACATTCTAAAACAGAAAGAATCTCTGTTTGGTTAGATAATATTTTAAATCAAGTGGCACAAAAGGCTGAGTATTACATCAGAGATTCTTGGCACTTATTAGAAAGCCTAGGAAGATCTAATCTGAATTTAAAAGAAATTAACTTTGCAACCCTTGACGTTAAAAGTTTATATACTTGTATAGATCAAGAGTTAGGACTGGAACATCTAAGAAATTATTTGACACACAACACAGAGTTAAGAAGCTCAAAGATAAATACTATCTGTACGTTGATGGAAATAGTTTTAGATAACAATTTTTTTGAGTTTGATAAAATCATTTATAAACAAATCTCCGGTGTAGCGATGGGGGCAAGGGTAGCTCCGGCCTTTGCCAATATTGTTATGGCAGACTGGGAGCAGGAACATCTTAAAAAGCACCCTTATTTCAGTAAAGCTAAGTTCTATGGTAGGTACATAGATGATTTGGTTTTTGCATGGGATGGAGAACAAATTGAATTTGACACTATGGTTGAAGAACTAAATAAAACCACATGTTTTTTTAACTTTCAAACATAGTGGTTATGGGAAGTCGATTAATTATTTGGATGTTTGTCTTTACATCGATTCCACCAAAAATATTCTCCATAGTAAAGTGTATAGAAAGCCATGTTTTACCAATCAGTACTTACATAGAGATAGTTTACATCCTACTCATATGAAAAGAAATGTCATCAAGGGGCAGATGATCAGGCTCAGTCGATTAACGTCTGAGGATAATATCTACAAAGAAGAAATTTTACAGTTAAGAAAACTATTTCTAGATAGAGGCTATAATAAACACCTGATAAAGAGGTTGGAAAATGAAGTTAGTAGGCTCCGACAGGGAGTAGCTGTACCTATTTTGACAATTAATAAGAATGATAAAATTGAAGAAATATTAATATGTAGTACCAAAAACTATAACAGGACTGAAGACTTCCACACTGCGTTTCCTCTTCCGATTTCTAATGAAATGTGGAGCATAAGAAACATTATAGAAAGAAATTGGGGTATTATATTGGGTAATAGAGAGTTAATGTCGTGTATAGGTCTGAAACCTTATTTTACATATAAAAATGTAACTAACATAAGAAGTATTTTGGAAATTGAAAAGCGAACAAATACAGGACCTACTAGGGAAATCAGTAGAAAGAAGGGAACTTTTGCGTGCCAGAATTGTAGACAGTGTAGATTTATTAGTAACACCTCTTTCGTAACACTGAAACATATTAACAGAACATTTTGGGCACCGAAGTACTACAATTGTCACAGCGAATATGTGGTTTATATAGCCACATGTTCGACCTGTGACAATTATTATGTAGGGAAAACGAAAAGAATGCTAAAACGTAGGATCTATGAACACACTTTAGCCATAAAGAATAAAGATAAAAATAATTCTTTGGCAAGACACTCATTAGAATGTATGGACTTCAAAAAATTTGAGTTCTTCGTTATAGATCATGTAGAGAAAAGTCTGCTAAGGGGAGATTTGAATAACAAGTTGGAGCAGAAAGAGTCATTATGGCAGTTGTGTTTGGGAGCTGATGAACCTCCTGGTCTCAATGAATCGATAAACATCAAATGTTTTCTATTGTATAGATAATTAAGTACACCAGTTTGTTCTATCTCCTACATTTTGTGTATATGTTTGTTTGTATGTTGACACACATACATTATATGGTACATTTTTTATATTTGTATACAATATGTGTACGCATGTTGGTTGTCATATACACATATTCACATGCTGCATTTGTCCCTAAACTCTGTTGTTTGGTTCTTCCATACTCTGTTGTTTGGTTTTTCCATTCTTGACAGTATTCCCATAGAGATAATTTGGAGTTGGTAGTCCTATTTTGTCTTTCCTGGACATTCTATACACCAGTATTTATAGTGGTTTTTCAGTAGTTAGTTTCAGGTGTATCCACGAGAGAGTGTTCCTTTTCAGGTTTAAATTTACATTAGACCGTGTACACAATTCTGCCATTCGTATAGGGTTATGACATCTGTGTCTGTTTTCATAGTGAGCGTTGCTCATGCGTGTGTGTAAGCGGGTGGGGGTAAAGTGATCGTCACACACGATAATGTCTGGTTGCGTGTCATATTGTGGATATTCATTCATTGATTACTATATGGAGTATGTTTTCGATAACATTCCATTTCAAACATTTATCATGTTTTAAGTGTCTTAGTAGGAATTCATAGCACTTTACAATTATGGTCATGTCCTTCATTAATTTGAAAGCTATTCAGTATTTTTAAATTCAAATTTATTCATTATGTTAAATTGTTATATTTTTCATTGATATTTTGTATAGATTTTTAAATGACACTTTTTATAATGTAATACAAGTGTCACATTATTAAGTATGTCCAAATGTTATATGTTTTAAAGTATACATTATTATTATTGTGACAGATGATTAAAACAATAACATCATTTCCTGTTTAAAGGGTTTAAAACCAGGATGTTGGGAGGCATCCTGGTTTTCTGAAGAAGTTCACGATAAGAATAAAGTGAAAGAAAGCGCTAATACTGATCTGTTTTTTGTGGCTACTTTCAGTTTTCTAACAGTCGCTACCTTTTTTTGTTTAACAACTTATGAAAGCTAACAGACTGACAGTAAAAGATTAAGTTTTTTTGAATGAAAGTATAAGTTTAGGTAATAAATTTGAAAGTAGAGGTTACCCCACCAGGTTAGTGACAGAAAAATTCACTGAAGTGTATAATTTGAGAAAACAAGGAAACTGTGTGGCTATAAAACCCAAGGAGGTCAACTACAGGGTGCCCATGCAAATAAGTAACAGTGTTGATGACAAAGCTATAATAAATGTAATAACTAATAATTGGAAAATTTTAAATTGTCTGGAAGTAAACACGTTTGCTGGGGAGCACCCGGTGTTTATACAAAAGAGGGGCAAGAGTTTTAAGAATTATTTTCAACCAAATTTAAATATGCCTAGAGCAAAATGCACAAAGCCAAGTGTGTTTAAATGTTACATTGTAACTTTTGTGATTATCTTTTCACTGGTATAGAAGAATATAGTATTAATGATTACAATGTTAAAATTAAGAGATGCTATACTTGCAGATCAAAATTTGTGAGATACTTAGTATTTTGTAGGTCTTGCATATCTTTTTATGTAGGTTGTACCACTAGAGAATTATATAAATGAATATATGAGCACAATTATGCAATTCAGGAAGGGGATGAAAAATGCACTTGGTAAACACTATAAGACTAAAGGGCAAGGTAGACTACAAGTTTATGGTTTTGGATCAAATACAATAGTTTGACAAACTGCTTAAAGCTGAAGATGAATTGGGGTGGTGTAAATATCTGTGGCAGGTAAAATTAAATGTTTGCTATCCACCAGGATTGAACAGGGAAGATTTTGTTGTTTATCTGAAGAGGAAAGAGTTAAAACATTAATGTGCCTGAAAAAAGGCATTTCCATGTGATTGTTTGTGTACTTAAATGTGTTTTTAACATTCCATTATTTAACATTCCATTATTCAGTCTGAAGAAGTCTCATATAAGGAGACAAAAGCGCTTACTGAATTGATGATATTTTAATACATTTTGCTTGGTTTTATTTTGCTGTTTTTGTGGACTTATTATACTCTGAGTAAATGCATAATCATGTTCAGGAGTATGAGAAGTGAGGTTTAAAGGAAGGCAGGAATTCAGCAATTTTCTGAAATGAGGAACTGATGATAGTAACAAAGAAAATACTTGTGATGTATATTGTACTTAAATGGAAAAATGTTAACATGGTTTGTTTTCTTTTCTGTTAATGCATTTTTGCCTATGTCATAAGTGATAATTTAATAATAAAAAAGAAGAAATTGCAGAATAAACATCCCTCATACTTTCACAACTAGTCAGAATAAACTTTCATATGAGCTTGACAATAAAAAATTCTGAAAGCCAAAGTTGCAGAAGCATGCACATTTTTCCATACTTACTAATAATTTCCCCATAGTTGATGGGTCAGGTCTGGAAAGAGCATATAAAAAAAATTGAAGATTAAGGAATGTTATACATTCTACATGTATATATAGGGGCAGCAGGCTGCCTATAAGAAAGATTGCAGGTAGTGACACATACACATCCTTCAAAGCTGACAGAACTGTAGGAATGGGTGAATGTTCATGAGATTCCTTCTGAAACAGCTCACAGTATTTTCTGAGGGACTGAAAAACCTCAGTGTTCTCCCACTGACCACAGTGGCACTTTCTGGAAATAGTCTCAGAGAAAGAGAACCCCACCCACCCACAGGGAGAATCAGAAACTGAGCTTCCTCTCAGCCTGAATCAGACAACTAAAGCGAAATCCCTACATCTGTTCCCTCGTCTTCCTGTCCAAATTCAAAATCTTGAATCTTTCAGGAAAACAGGCATCCCTCTTTCTTTTACTAGAAACCATCATATAAGAAGGATCAGTAGTCTGAATTAAATCCCAAGCCAGACCCAGTAAACTACTCCTGTCTTAGGAAATTTCAGGAGTAGATACATGTTTTGTTTTGTGTTTCTTTTTGGCAAGAAGCAAATGGGATCAACAGTGTTATTAATGACAGCAGCAGCTTCCCCAGGATGGGCACCAAACAGAGAAACCTTCCCTGTACCATCTCCCAGGGCAAGACTGGCTCTCCCTTGCCCACTGTAGGGCCCCAACAGCTACAGAGCATGTGGTTAACCCCCAGTCCACAGTGACTGTAGGTGCTACATCAGAGGGATCTGGGATAAAAGATGAGTGGTCTGAAGAAAAAGCTGTAGCCACAGCAGAGTCACTCACTCACTCGCAGCTCAGGCAAACTGCTAGCCTGATGTGGTAAGAAAGGCTATTTGTTTAACGTTTTCTTTTTGTGGCTGGAAGAAGGACTGCACCAGTAGTCTGTCTTCATGGTCAAGCCAAAAATGGTACCTCTTTGTTGGAGAAAACAAGCAGAAAAGCTAGTAAAATTGTAAAGTCTTTAAAATTCACTTTTTCCCCCACAAACAAAAAAAAAAACAAAAAACAGTAAAAAGCACTTTAAAACTCCTTGCCAATCCCCAAAAGTAAAATAAACACAGTTTCCCACAGAAAAAAACATTTCAATTACTTTAAACAACACTCCCATTTAAGAGTACAGTTAAGTCTCATGAGAGTCTGTTAAAACATACACTCCTAACTGAAAAAAATACTTTCCTAAACAGAAAAGTTTAACAAAATAACAATTTTATAATGTGGAAGGATTTTACCCAAAGAAAGTTATTTGACCAATGAAAGAACAGCATAAGCCAACTGAAGATCCTCCTCTTCAGTGGCAGGAAAGCTCTGAAGGGTTTGATGCCCAAACCTGTCTTTTTCATCAGCTCAGCTAGGGCTGACTAATGGTTTGAGCACATGAAAGGTGCCCTGAAGCTTTAGAAGCTGGTTGATTGTTTTATCCTATGCAGGATATAATCCATACAGCTAAGGTTACTGCCGCAGTGATCAATATGATGAACATCTACACCTGATGAGGCTAAAATGGGGATATGAGAATGACTCTGGTAATGCAAAACTTGGCCTTTTGAAGAGATTTCATTATTAAGGAAAATGGGGGGGGGGGTCTACTATCTTCAGTGGCCCCTAGTAGACTACAGAGTCCTTTGGTGTCTGACCATGTAGAGTGATGATGGAGAAGAAGTTGCTGTACTTGGTGTTGGCGGGGATGATGAAAAAGTTGCAGAAAGGCTTCCTTCTATGATGAAAATACTATATGTGCTGTTGACAGATTTATGGATCATTGATCAGTTGGCTCAACCGGTGATTTGGGAATCTTCAATCCAATCAGCCTCATGGATTTCCAGCAATGGGATGAGGACATGGTTCCCCCTTGCTTGCTGATATACCACATTACTGATATACTGTCTCAGTGTAGAGCATACACACACCGTAGCAGTCTGTCTTGAAAGGCCGCCAACACAAGCTAGACAGGCTCATTTCCTAAATGCTGATATGCAATAAGGCCTCGTGTTGAATTCATGTGCATTAGTGGACATATAACCCTTGAGGGGGCTGAAACAATCTGAGAGAAGAAACTTCCCTCCTAGAAATCTTAAGAGAAACAGGCTTACCAAAATTTTTATGTTTAGTCTTCTCAACATACTTCTTCTCATTTTTTTTATTCCTCCTTCCTGACTTCCTTCTAGCCTTTGTCAGCAAAGAGACCTTTCAAAATGATTATTTTTTCTTTCTTGCAGTACAGGACCCTAATTTTTTACATATCTTGCAGCTGGCATTTAAAGGTTCCACCCCAAGCACATCACACAAAGTTTATGTGTATTCTGGAAGGAGATTTTGTGCCTAAACTTCAAGTACTTGCAAAATCCCAAAGCCCTGACCATTCATAATAACTCGCAAGAACGCTAAAAGGCACAACTACCAAAGTAATAGCTTGCATGAAGGGAAAAAAATGTAGTGCTAAGGCAAAAGACAGTAAGCCCTGTAATAATCTCAACTAACTTAAAAAGACATCAAGTCATAATGAAAAAGCCAATGATGGTGAACTAGTCAGAGAGTGAAAACACCTTGAAAGACCAATTCATAAGCAAAATCAAAGGGAAAGACTAAGGAATTAGCAGATAAGTTACTGAAAGGGAGAAGGGGAGGCTGACAGAAAATTCTTTAAAAGCTAAACATTTCCACTAAATAAAGAAAAATGACTAGCTCTCAGAGAATTTTGGGCACTAGTTTAGCAGGTTGTGGAAGTAAGTGCTCAATACAGGATCTACTCAGGTATTTTCAGAGCCCTTTCTTCCCCAGTGTAAACTATCTGTGAGTGATAGCAGCATAAATTATACTACATATAATATTATATACTATATAATTATATTATAACATTACAATATATTATATACTCAGAGGCAATAATCTCACACAGAGTTAACTCAGACACCAGAATTATTAGTAGTACACCATACATCACACCTCTTCAAGGCCATCATAATACACATAATCCATCATATGCTGAGGCTCGAAAGATTAACTTACTTAAACCTCAAAGACCTCCAAAACACAACACAGACACAAAGCACACTCAGCACATTAAGCTTTCTTCCTCATATAGCACAAGGAATCCCAAAGCCACAGACGCTGAGGCCGTAAGGCATGCATCGATCCAGCCAAACATAGTTGTTATAGGTGACTCCATTGTAAGACATAAAGATGTGCCTCTTACCAGACTGAACAGGGAATGAGTGATGTTTAGTTGCTTGTCTGGTGCCAGGATTTGTTATATCACACATGCACATAAGTCCCTGAACAACAAGTGCCACTATGACTCTATCATAGTTCATGACAGTGTCAATAACTTGGTGTACATCCCTGATTATATGAAGATAGACATGATGGGGCTCTCAGACTATGTATCCAAGGCATGTATGAGTCGAGCATTGAGCAGCATTCTACTTTCTCCAGGGATGATGCTACGATATGAGCTTAGCTTTTCGTGTCATTCAAAGGAGGTCCAATATTTGTCAGCCTGGGGGGATATGATCGACAAACCACTCTGCTTCACCATGGATGGCCTGCATCTGTCCCCTCTAGGATTTCAGTTACTGACAAAGACATTTTGAATCCCCTCAGTGCCTTTATTAAGCAATGCCAACCTGATAAACCTATCAACATAACAAAAATAGCAAAATAAAATATGAAGGTGTTGCTGCTCAATACTAGGAGTCTGAATAAGAAACTCCACTTCCCACAAGCCCTTTTCTCCGTGGAAGACACTGAAGTCTGTGTTGTGACTGACACATGGTTTAAAATACTTCAGAGCTCTCCAACTGTGCAGAGCTATAATTCCTTCCATATGTTTAGACCAACTACAGTGCAGGAGGGGGGAAAAGGTAGAGAGACCTAAAGTAAGAAGAGTAGCTTCCAGCATGTTACTTGTCACTGAAATAAACAAAACTCAGGAGCTTAATAAAATAGGAGCTTAATAAAATAAGGCAATTACAGACTCATAAGTGTGACAATTTTCATATGCAAAGACATGGAAAGACTTATCATGAAATTAATCAGTCAGGACATAGAGAATCTCCAAACACTGGACCTGTCTCAGTTTGGCTTCATCAAGTGGAGGTCATGCTTACTCAGCCTGGAGGATTTCTTTGAAGAGATCACCAAAGCAATGGATGAAGGCAAAATGGTATTCACTGCATATCTCAAGCTGGCCAATGCTTTTGACATAATTCCCCACTCAGGCACAGTAGAAAAGTTAAATAATTTGGAAATAAACCCCTATGTTACCTGCTGGATTGCCAAATAGCTAACAGATAGGACACAGATGATCAAAACAGGGAAAGTTGCTTCCACAAAGAGAACAATCACCAGTGGAGTCCCCCAGGGTTCTGTGCTTAGATCTCTCCTGTTTGGCATCTACATTTCTGAAATAAAAGACAATAACAAAGGACTAAGTTTGCAGACGACTTCAAGCTAAGAGCAGTCATCGAATCCCCAAATTATTTAGCCATCCTACAGGAAGGTTTTTCTCAAATAAATAACTGGTCAAAATTATGGTCTGAAACTCAATGCCAAAAAATGCATTACTGTATCCTTTAAGAAGTTATCTATCTCAGGGAACTACCACATTGAACATATGCCCCCAGGACTTGACCCAACTTTTAGGGATTTGGGAAGTTATGTGGACAGTGACCTAACTTTTGACCAACGTGTTTATTGTTGTTTGAAAGCCCTTCTTTATTGTACAGCTTAAAAACAAAGAGATTGTGTCTAGATCTAGGGAAGTCATTGCCCCCCTTTACTCAGGCCTCATTAGGCCAGTCATTTTATAATGCTGCCTTTGGCATTTATCTGTCCAGACACATGCAACAACTAGAATGCCCACAGAGATTACTTACTGAAAGGATACAAGGCCTAAACAACATGTCCTACATGGACAGATTTAAAGTGATGTCACTATACCCGGTATCCTACAGACTGCTAAGAAGTGGCTTATGTCTAGCAAACAAATCATTCCCCAACCCATTACTGATGAATTTATTGCACAACGCAAGTCAAACAGAATCAGAAATACTCGGTCTAGGGATCTAAACCTCTTCTGCAACATCAACAGAAACATCTTGGAGGGACACCTATATTTCACAGAGGATATAGCTGCTGTGGAATAGACTCCCCAGCCACATAAAACAAAGTTTGTTCCTGTCTATTTTTAAGTGCAATTTAAATCTATGGCTGGGAAACAGAAAATTTACCCTAGGACTGCCCCCTGTACTAGTAATGGACAGATGTGACTCCTAAATGCTTTATCCCATGCATGGATCCTCTCAAATTATCTATGATATGTTCCCAGTTATTTTCATTAGGGGTAACATATGCTTATCGACTATGGGACGGGTAAGACAAATCTACAACAAAATCGGACACATTATTTTGAGTATTAAAAGGGAAATTGGCTAGGATTAAAATGTTCCACAAGGGCAGCTAGTCTAGTACTTGCCTATGAACCTATGCTGAAATATAAGCTGTGTACATAAGGTGGTTACCTATTGTGGGTAAGGATGAGGAGGCATGCTAATATAGAATGAGAAGTTATGTACTTACCATAACGTTCCATGTTAGTTGTCTTCTTCTCGCCTTCTTTCTTGCTGGATGGGTTCGAAGCCGAACCTCGGCTCCGACTAGGCCTAATACTAAAGCTCGAGAGCTATTTTTACTGGCTCGAGGCTATGCTATGTCCCATAATGCTAGGTGTCATATACCCAGATCTCGTTTGATAGCTAACAATATGGACATATACGTCCCACCACAACAGAGAATAATCCACCTAATCATAGATACAAAAATAAAGATATATCTATATATATATATATATATATATATATATATATATATATATATATAAACCCCTCTAGAAGAGCTAGCAAAAAAGAGGGAGCAAGGGAGCTAGCTGGGGATATAACTGAGGTGGCAATAACTCTCACAAGGTACTCTAAATCTTCCCAGGCTAGGGGGATGGGGGGTGGGACGCAAGAAAGAAGGCAAGAAGAAGACAACTAACATGGAACGTTATGGTAAGTACATAACTTCTCAATGTTAAGTTGTCAATCTCGCCTTCATTCTTGCTGGATGGGACAGCGTCCCTAGCACCTAAGTCCTGGGTGGCTCAATGGAACAAACTCTTGAGTACAGTGGAACCAAAATCAACCCGACTTCTGGAGGCCATATCGAGCTTGTAATGAGAAATGAAGGTATGAGGAGAGGCCCAAGTGGCCGCTGCGCAAATGGAATCCATCGGCAATCTTGCCTGAAAGGCTATTGAAGAAGCTAAAGCTCTGGTTGAGTAGGATCTAGGCTTAGTAGGAAGTTCCCTGTTCCTCAACTGATAGACCAACATGATAAGACAGGACAACCACCTGGACAAGGTTACCTTAGAGACTGATTGGCCTTGCTTTCCTTCCGCATAAGACAGGAAGAGCTGGTTTGATTTTCTCATCTGCTTAGTTCTATCCAGGTAGAAGCGTAATTGATGGTAAACATCCAAACAATGTAACTTTCGTTCAGCTCTATTGGTATAATTTGGGAAGAAGACTGGAAGATCTATGGTCTGATTCAGATTTTTCTCTGAGATTATTTTGGGTAAAAAAGATGGATTAGTCCTAAGTGACACTCTGTCTTTGTGAAAAACAAGATAAGGAGGGCGAACGCAAAGGGCTTGAAGTTCCGAGACCCGTCTTGCTGAGGTGATGGCTACTAAGAAGAGTGTTTTCCATGAGAGCAACTTCAACAAACAAGAAGCCGCCAGCTCAAAGGGAGGAAGAATTAAAGAAGACAGTACCAAATTTAAGTCCCACGGTGGGGGAGGGTCCTTAACCGGGGGCCTATGTAAAAGGGTTCCTTTTAAACAGGCTTTGCAAAGTTTGTGGGACATGATGCTGGTCTCTGACAAGCCAACGTGGAAATTTGCAATAGCTGCCAGTTGAACTCTGATGGTAGCTGAGGAGGAGCCCAATCGAAAGAGTTCTGCTAGAAACTCTAGAACTGTCTTGACAGGAGCCATAAAGGGGTCTACGTGTTTTTCCCCTGCCCAGACAGAGAAACGCTTCCATTTGCTAGCATAAATCCTTCTGGTAGTAGACTTGTGAGAAGTGAGGATGATATTGCAAACTGGTTGAGAGATAAGGGGAAGCCTGGCTAGGGTTGGAAGTGGAGCAACCAAGCTGTGAGGTTGAGAGATCGAAGGGACTGATGCAGCCCACCCGACTGATAGGTCAGAAGATCTGGCACTGGGTCCAGATGCCAGGGCTGCTCCAGTAGATGGCATTGCAGGAATGGAAACCAAATTTGTCGAGGCCAGTAAGGGGCAATGAAGATCATCCTGGCTCTCAAGGCAGTTGCTTTTTGGATTAATTGAGTAATCAAGGGAAAGAAGACCCCGGGGCCAATCGTGAACTAGAGCGTCTCTGGGGGGTAGACCTGGGAGAGGGAAGAGGGTGAAGAAGTCTGGGCACTTGCTGTTTAGAGGTGTTGCAAAAAGGTCGCAGCAAGGCTGACCCCACCTTCTGAAAATTCTTTCCGCTACTATCTGGTTGAGAGACCACTCGTCAGGCATGAGAATGGCTCTGCTCAGTCTGTCTGCTATGACGTTGGACTTCCCGGGAATATGCATTGCTACCAGAAACCATTGAGAAGAGATCGCCCATTGCCAAAGTCTGAGTGCTTCTCGACATAGGGGGTAGGATCTGGTTCCACCCTGCTTGATGATGTACCACACTACAGACATATTGTCTGTTTGAATTGCAATAGTCCCGGTGGGTAGAGAGTCCTGAAGGGCCTGCAACTCTAAAAGTACCGCTCTCATTTCCAAGACATTTATGTGCAAGTGGCATTCAAAGGGTTGCCATGTGCCCTGGACTGTCCCGCCCTGAAAATGCCCCCCCCCCACCCGATCAGGGAGGCATCCGTTGTCACAGTGGCAACAGGAGGAGGAAGGACCACAGGTCTGCCCTGGAGTACCTGAGGGGAGACCGCCCACCAAGAAAGGTGTCTTTTGCATGACTGAGTGATTAGAATGGTGTGTGACATGGGGAGCTGCTGAAAGGACCACTGGGAAAATAGCATCCACTGCAGGATCCGCATATGAAAACGCGCTAGGGGGAGTAAAGTGATTGCTGCTGCCATGAGACCAAGTGTTTTAGTACTAATCTGGCTTGGACTCTGCTCTCCTGTAATAGGATCTGAACATGGTTGCGAATGTCTGAAACTCTTTGTGTAGGTAGTTTTGCTGAGAGCTCCACTGTGTTTAAAATGGCGCCTATGAAGGTAATAGACTGACAAGGCGACAATGCAGACTTTTCGAAATTTATAGAGATACCTAGCGCGTTGCACGTTTGTACAGCGGAATCTCTGGATTGTAGTAGTCGGTGCCTGGTGGTGGCAGTAAGAAGCCAGTCATCTAAATATGGAAACACCTGGAATCCTTGTTATCTCAGGTGAGCCGCAACTACTGCCATGCATTTGGTAAACACCCTGGGGGGCTGTGGTGAGGCCAAAGGGCAGGGCTCTGAATTGGTAGTGACTGGCTCCCAGCCGGAAGCGGAGAAACCTTCTGGAGCGCCTGTTCATCTTGATATGGTAGTACACATCCTGAAGGTCTATAGAGCAGATCCACTTGTCCTGACCCAGAAAGGGTAGAATGGACTGTAGCGTGACTATCCGGTACTTCATTCTTTGAACTGACTTGTTCAGCCTGCTGAGATCCAAAATAGGTCTCCAGTCCCCTGTCTTTTTTGGTACCAAAAAGAACTTGGAGTAGATTCCGGATCCTCGTTGGTCTGCTGGGACTGGCTGGATGGCCCTTTTTCTTAGCAGCTTTGAAATTTCTAGTGCTGCTAGATCCCTCAGACCGGGTGGAACATCTGGAAGGGGCCCTTTTGGCTGTTGTGGGGTGTGAATAAAGGGAATTCTGTAACCCTCGGATATGATCGACCGTACCCATTTGTCTTGCGTGAGGGAATGCCAGGCTTCTGGGTACAGTGATAGTCTTCCCCCGACTGCCTCCGAAAGTGGACAGTTGGGCAGCTCCTCAGGGGTGCTGCAAGGGTTTGTCAGAGAAAGATTCTCTGCTACCCTGATTCTGCGGACCCCCCCTTGCCCCTCAGGCGGTGTCTATTATTGTTCCCTCCTCTGCCTCTGGAGGGAAGCTCACCATGTGCATCAGGCAGTACTCCCTGAGGTTTGCGGAACCACATTTTCCCACCTTTCTGACCCTTATGGTATGGTCTAGAAGGGGTAGAAAAACGGACTCCTATGGCAGAGAATGTCTTGCCTTCCTGCTCGCACCTGGTCAATGTATCCTTCACTTGAGGTTCAAACAAGGCAGAACCGTCAAAGGGGGTGTTAGTGAAGGATGCCTTGAAGGGGTCGGCAAAGTTGCAAAGCCACATCCAGGCGTGTCTCCTTAGAGCAATGCCCGTGCCTGCAGCCCTACTCGCTCCATCGGTGGCATAGGAAATGAGCCGCATGGAGGAGTTTACAATAGAGTTCAGGGTCCTCAGCTGGGAGTTGATCTTTTCCTGAGACCCCGCAGCTGATGGGTCCTGTAAGGTATCACCTAGTTCTTTGAGAAGGCCTCTCTGAAGATGGGTGAAATGGCACAAATAATTTAGCGAACGCATGACAAAGGTCGCTGAAGAAAACATCCACTTGCCGTACCTATCCATAGTCCTAGATTCCTTATTAGGAGGAGGGACAGGAACTGAAGGGTCAGCCAACTCCTTCTTAGTGGCCGCCGCCACCACCATGGCATCATCGGGAACGCCCTTAGTGAGAAACTGCTTGTCCGAAGGAGCTGTAATAAATTTTGTGGGCCTCCGGGGAGTTGGTTCCATAGTATCCGGAGCCGTCCACACCTTCCGAGCCACCACCTCCATGAGTGGGTCGAAAGGCGGGGACACCCAGGAGGTGGAAGGGTGAGAACCGAACGCATCCAGGTACACCGACTCGTCCTCAGAAGGGTTGAGGGCAGACCAGTTCCAACTCTGTTTAAGGAACTCTAGGATGTCAGAAAATGAGACATCCTCAGAGGGGGACCTTGGGGACCCTTCCGAATCATCCAGGTCGGTGTCAGATGTCATTGACTCCGGGGAATCCACATGCTTCCTCTTGCATGTCCTCTTCCGAGGGGGCTCCCCCGCAGGATCAGGGGAGGCCTCAGAAGAGGATGATACGCCCAATGGGGTGACCTGGAGCGTTGGTTCTCCACGCTTGGGTTCGGGAGGGTAGGCAGAGGCCGAAGCAGGCACCATGGAAGGAGGGGCCAATGGGGCCGACCGTGGCACCGGTATAGGAGCCAGCACACTCCTCATGACCTCAAAGGCGCCCCTATCAGGCAGAGAAAAGGGACCCAGCTCTGAAGAGATCAGAGCTCCTCCCGGCACCGAGAGGGACGGCTCCGAGGCCGATGTCGGGGCCGAACTCACTTGCGCCGATGCTCCGAGAGGGAGAACGGGGTCGGACAAGGGTCCGATGCCACTCGCCCCCTCGGAACCGATGAGGGAGTCCCGGCGGCCGGATCCCTCCAAGGATGGAGCCAATGAAGGGATCAGAGCCGACGAAGGAATCGATAAGGGTGGAATCGGTTCCAACGCCCCCACTGTACCAACCCCGACGGCCTCTGGCTCCGAGCTCGAAGGAATAGTCGGAGGAGGAACTGGAGCAGGCGTTGGGGAAGCCGCTGTCTGTTGAGACAGACTATGCAATAACTGGGCGAGCGCCTGCAACTTCAAAAGCCTACTGACTATCCTCTCGAGGTTGTGGTCTGAAAGCCTGGAAGATCTAGAGGAGTGAGACCTATGGCTCCGCTCTGACAGCAAAGGGGACTTTGGAGCCAACCTGACCGACTCCAATGAAGGAGATTGGGAACGCTTTTGGCTTGGAGATGGCTCCGACACCAAGATCGGAGCCGACTGACACCTCGATGTATCGGTTCCAGCCGGAACCGACGAGGCAGAAGAAGGTCAGCTCAGCGCCGGCTCCGGACATGGAGCCGACGGTTTGGAGGGCTTAGAAGGTTTTCCTGACAGAGGCTTGGTAGGAGAACCTTCGGGTTTTAATAAGCCCCTTAGGATGAGCTTATTTCTGCATTCCTGCAGGACTCCTGGGCTAAAAGCATGACAGATGGAACAAGAGTCCTGCAGGTGCAGAGGGCCCAAACAATACACACAAAAAGTGTGACCGTCTGTCAGAGACATCTTTTGACAGCATGAGTCACACTTCTTGAATCCTGATATCCTGGTATCCTTAGACATGATACCACAGGAATGGGACCAAAAAGTCTAGACAAGTATACCAGACGCAACAAACACACACAACACTTGAAAAGACACTCTCAAAGAAAAATTAAGTTTACTACAGTAAAACAAAACAAAATTCCGCACACACACACACACACACACACACACACACACACACACACACACACACACACACACACACACACACACACACACACTCCGAATGGAACCTGTACAAAACTAGTATAAAGGGGGGGGGTAAAGGCCTAACCACCTTAAGGGTGGAAAAGAGTACGGAAAACTATTAATAAAGGGAGGAAAGACTAGCCGAGAGACTACTAACACTACTAGAAAAGATATCAGGGAAAAATATCTATCAAAAACTAACTATAAATATAAAAAATCTTAAATACGACCTGGAGCCAGTGAAAACGCAACCTCATAGCTGAAGCGGCAAATGAGATCTGGGTATATGACGCCTAGCGTTATGGGACATAGCATAGCCTCGAGATGGTAAAAATAGCTCTCGAGCTTTACTATTAGGCCGAGTCAGAGCCGAGGTTCGGCTCCAAACCCATCCAGCAAGAATGAAGGCGAATGTTGAATGATTTGAAGTGGCAAGTCGGGGGCAATATATGTGTCTATGAACAGTCAGCTGAAATACTGTAGTTATTAATCATTTCACTTTGCTCACAGTCAGAACTCAGAGGTGTATACAGGTGATTATCCCTTTGATATGACTTGTCTTATCAGCAACGTGCTGAAATACATCTCTGTATTTACTGATTCCTTCATCTTACCTAATTAAACCTTAGAGGTGTACAAAGGATGTAGCTATCTTTTTGATGTGGCCCATAAGAGACTGGACCAATATGTGTCTATGACCAACCAGTTGAAAAATATTAATGTGGTCAATGATTCTTTCAATGTCTACACAATCAAACCTCAAAAGTGTACACAGAGGCATCTTATCTTTTACGTATAATATTGAGGGGGAATATTGTTTGTTAAAGCATAGAACATTCATATTTTCTTTGTTGAATGATTTTATATTGCTAGACATAGAGAAAATATAAGTCTGTGAGTAGCTAGTTGATACATTACTGTAGTCATTAATTATTTTACTTTCCTCACACTTGGTCCACAGAGGTGGCCATTAATTATTTCACCTTCCTCATAACTAAAACTCAGAGATGTACACAGAAAGTAGCTACCATTTTGATATGCCTTGTCTGAGGCACTATGTCTTAGCACCAACCAGGTGAAATGCATTACTGTAGTCATTAATTATTTTACTTTCCTCAGAATCAAACTCATAGATGTACAAAAAAGGTGTCCAACGTTTGGATGGGGCTTGTTAGAGGCAGTATATGTGTCTATGAGTAACTAGCTGAAATACATTATTATAGTCATTAATTCTTTGACTTAAGTCACAAATGGACCTCAGAGGTATACAGAGAAGGTGATTATCTTTTTGATACGGCTTGACTGGGGAGCAATATATATGTCTATGAGTACCCACTTGAAATACATTACTTTGGTTATTAAATCCTTCACCTCCTTAACACTAAGAGCACAGATCCACACAAAGAAAATTGTAATCTTTTGGGGGTAGGGGCTAGGAGGCATGCTGTCTGTGAAAGTTTGATATGCCTTGTCTGAGGCACTATGTCTTAGCACCAACCAGGTGAAATGCATTACTGTAGTCATTAATTATTTTACTTTCCTCAGAATCAAACTCATAGATGTACAAAAAAGGTGTCCAACTTTTTGATGGGGCTTGTTAGAGGCAGTATATGTATCTATGAGTAACTAGCTGAAATACATTATTATAGTCATTAATTCTTTGACTTAAGTCACAAATGAGTCAGAGGTATACAGAGAAGGTGATTATCTTTTTGATACGGCTTAACTGGGGAGCAATATATATGTCTATGAGTACCCACTTGAAATACATTACTTTGGTTATTAAATCATTCACCTCCTTAACACTAAGAGCACAGATCCACACAAAGAAAATTGTAATCTTTTGGGGGTAGGGGCTAGGAGGCATGCTGTCTGTGAAAGTGCAGGTGAGTTACATGATCACTTCTTGAATAATTTGATGTGGTTTTCAGGGAGCTGTACATTTGTCTATAAACAACAAATTATTCTGGCCATTATTTTAAGGTGCCGTACCCTCCACCCTCTATTTTATTTCCATGCAAGTTCTTAGGGCTCCGCCACTGGCCTACTTTCCAGAGGGCCCCAGTGACCCTTTCTCCAGACTGTGTCCTCCTCCATAAATTCCTAGTTCCCCCATTCAAAAGAGATTACATATCTGCAACATTGCAGATCAAAGCAGAAACAGCTCTTAGTTTCAACCTGAATAGTTAATGTGTGACTGCTCCAAACAGCTCTGAAATACGACTATGAAATGTATGATGCTTCAGGCACAATAACGTGGGCTATATGACGCACAGAAGGCTAGTGACAAGGTGATGCAATGCAAAGCAAACTAAATACTTCCAATGAAAACAATCATGGGATTCAATAGAATACTAACTTTAAAGGAGGTCTTGAAACTGGATAACACGATAGAACATCTGACATTATAAGGTAGGGTATTCTAGGGGAGTGAGAAATTTATAATATCATTTTAGTCTCCAGCAGCTAAGTCAGATCTAAAAATGATACATTTAAAGTCTTTTGCTGACTAAAATTAATCCTCAGGCTCATCAGTGGACAGAAGCATCATCTGCTCATTTTTCAGAAGTCCAAAATTTTTTGGAGCAGACGATAGTCCAATCTGTGATAAAAGGTAGGCTAGCCTCACACAACTTTTATAATGACATTCCCTCTGTCACATACCTGTGGCAAACCTAGGTATCCTCTGGTAAAGTTTAGCCATCCACACTATATAATAGTGGTCATGCAAAGAACTATACCCTCAGGGAGCAGCTATGCTTTAACTACTCTAGCTACTTGGATTATTGTTAAAGGTGAAGGTAATATACAGTGTTCAATATCACTCCTAGGCTTGATTTATCTTTTTGACTGCATAAACAACATATTCACTTTATGGAAGCAGCTGATCCAGCTACATACTGATACAACTGACTTTTCAGCTAATAACACCAGTGTGAATCTTCAGTTTTGATGTGCGGCAGTTCTACCACAGCCCACTGGGGGCAATCAAAGACAATAAAATTTGCTTTTCTGGATTTTCCTTGAGAACTTTTTTATTTAAGGCATGTCTCTAAGAATCAGATGCCTTTATGGAGTTTCCATTATATACTGCTAGTTTCATTACCAGAGCTGTATGACTGGATGTCATCCAAATATTGCAGAACTTTGCCAAAATCACAAAAGTCATAAGGTTCATTACCGTGACTGAGAACAACAGACAGAGGACTATCTCTGATTTATTTCTGAAGAAAACAGGCAGGGTCATGTAAGAGGACAGCACATCACACGTGGCAGGATTATCCTAACAGGTAGTGTATGAACTGGCTGGTGAATGACAACATCAATGATGCTGTATTTTGACAGACTGGCATGTACAGACTCTTGGTTCAACACAACAAAATATTTTACCAGATCAAGGAATATAGTCCCAGTCACTTTGGTCCATATTCATGGAATATAACACATTTGGTCTGAAACTTAAATAAAGCAGTGCATACTTTCTGTCCAGATCTAAAACCACACTGGAAGTAAGACAGAAGTGTTCACTGATCTACTTTTAAACAAAAGTCACTTTGAGGAAGGCTACTCTTAGTATTTTTAAACAGATGAGAGTAATGAGCTAGGTCTATAACCATTGACCTCATTTTTATCATCACCTTTAAGCAATGGCAGCCCAGTCCATCAGTCCACAACTTGCTAAATCCTCAGCTTCAAAACCGTATTCCCAAAAAGAACACTGTTTTAAATAAAACAGAAACTACTGTAACCATTTGAAATGTCAGGACTTGCTACAGTGAATCCTGAAACACAGAGACTGAATGGTCAAATATAAAGACTTAGATATATAAAGTCTGAGATGGCTGTTGTTGGGATATTCCCTTTTCTCTGAAGTCTGATGATCTTGAAGTTAGTATTTATAATATTGAGGGATTTGGGGGGGCTTGTCCGGCCACATCGGGGGGGTGTAGGGGGGTGAGCCCCCTACAAAGAAGAAGTTTAAATGAGAATAGGCATGTTCAAGATTCTCTCTTCTGCATTTTAGGTCTTTTTTTAGGAGTGTCGGCACTTGGCATTTGGAGTGCCGACATTTCAATGGGAAGCCAGAAACAACAACTCTATGCATTGAGTTGTGTTCCATGTCACCAGTAACATGAACAAACTCAGAAGACAGTGCAACTCAGAAAAAAAGGAGTAGGTTGTTCACTGCAGCAGTGTAAATAATGTTGTTTTTGGAAGAAAGAGGACTTCTTATAGATGAATACACAATGAATTATGGCTCATATACTAGAATACACACAATGTTGGTTATTACCATCTAAAATTTTTTTCGGAACCATTATTTTCACAGCCAAAATAGAGATCTTATGATGCCCCATCAGAAAAAATAAATAAATTTACAAACTGCAGAAATGTAAATCATTACCATAATAACTATATCCCAAACGTCTTTGAGTAAAATCACTTCTTTTCTGCAGGTTTTAAGAGCCTTATAATCAGGAATGATGACTTCAAACAAACCACCAGAAATTGAAAGAGCCTCCATTTCTTTCTCCATTGCAAAGATCTCAGCATGTGCCTAATTCACAGAAAAAAAAAGTTAGCATTTTACTACCAAATCATTTTTTTTTAATTTTCTAAACTGCTGTAAGACCATCTGGTAAAAAAGTGGAAAATACAGTATCACAAAGTACTTACGAAAAAAAAAAGAAGTTATATACTCACCATAGCGTTCCATGTGCGTTGTCCATCTTTGCCTTCATTCTTACCAGGATGGGTTTGGATCTAATCCTCAGATCCAACTCGGCCTTTATATACAAGCTCGAGGTCTTCCACTAGCTCGTGGCTAAACCATATCCCAGCATGCATCAGGAAAGCTCCCCAGATCATGTTTGTAGTAATAATAACAGTAAGAAAAGATAAGGGCAGTTTAATAATTCAGAGAGCAATATAGAAGGCCAGAGAATGATATCCATTTGTACCAACTTGGCCTTCCAGGAGTAAAAATGGCTGGGGGAAGGAAGGAGGGTGGGATGTAAGAATGAAGGTGAAGATGGACAACACATATGGAAAGTTTGGTGACTACATAATTTCTTTATGTGTTGTTGCCCTATCTCACCTTCATTCTTACCAGGATGGGACAGCATCCCTAGTATCATCTTTCTTGGGTGGCTGAAGGGAGAATATTCTTCAGAATTGTGGAACCAAAGGAGGCCTTGTTCCTGGAGGCCAAATCGACTTTGTAATGAGTGATACAGGTATGTGGTCTTGCCCATGTTGCTGCAGCACAAATGGTATCAATTGGAAGTCTTGCCAAAATGGCGGAAGAGTTTGCAATGGCTCTTGTAGAATGAGCTTTAACTCTATTTGGGAGATCACTGTTTTGAGATTTACAGATGAAGGTTATGCAATCTAAAAGCCATTTTGCAAGTTTCACTTTAGAGACTGGAGTACCTTTCTTTGAATCTGAAAAGATATAAATAGCTGGCCAGATTTTCTAAAGTTCTTTGTCCTGTGTAAGCAGAAACGTAATTGACTATGTAAATCCAGTTGATGTAATGTATTCGGCCTTATTCTCGTAATTTGGGTAGAGGACTGATAGCTCTATACATTAGTTCAAACTTGACTCTGAACATACTTTTGGCAAAAAGGAGGGGTTTGTTTACAAAAAACCCTATCTCTGTGGAAAAGCAAGTAAGGGGGGCTTTATTCACAAGGCTTGGAGCTCAGACAATCTCCTAGCAGAAGTAATGGCTATCAAAAGAATAGTTTTCCATATTCCATATCAAAAACTTGAGCTTGCATGCTGATGCTGGCTCAAAAGGGGAACAAATTAAATGAGATAAGATGAGATTTAAGTCCCATGGTGCTGGGGGTCTCTGACAGGTGGTTGTGGTAATAAAGTACCTTTGAGAAATGTCTTGCATAGTCTATGAGACATAACTCTGAGGTGAGATTCACCAATATGAAAACTAGAAATCGCTGTTAGTTGAACTCTAACAGTAGCTGCAATAGACCCTCATTGAATCATTTTGCCAGGAATTCTACAATGGAGTTGACTGGAGCAATAAAGGGATCAATATGATTATTAGAAGCCCATATAGAGAATCCTTTACATTTACTTCTATATATCTTTCTTGCTGAAGCCTTATGGAAAGGAATTAGAATGTGTTTCACTGATGAAGAAAGGTTAGGAAACCTAGTTATGGTTGGAATCGGAGCAGCCAAGCTGTCAATTTGAGGGTCTGGAGGGATGGAGCATTCCTGACACATGAGTCAGAAGGTCTGGAACTGGGTCCAGAATCCAAGGCTCCTCCCAAAGATGAAGCCATAGGAAGGAGAACCAGATTTGGCGAAGCCAGTATGGGGCGAAGAGCATCAAGTCCCTTCCCAAGCAAGAGGCTTTCTGAAGAAATTTGGGTATTAGTGGATAGGGAGGAAAGGAATAGAGGAGAACCGAGGGCCATTCGTAAACAAGTGCATCCCTCGCTGATTCTCACAGGGGGGGGATAAGGGCAAAGTAGTTGCTGCATTTAGCATTCGTGGATGTCACAAAAAGGTTGCAGCAAGGCTGGCCCCATTTGCGGAAAATGTTTTCCACTACCTCCTGTTTTAGGGACCACTCGTGAGACAACAGAATCGCTCTGCTGAATTTATCCACTATCATGTTGGATTTCCCTAGGATGTGCGTTGCTATCAGAAAACGTTGGGAAGAAGTCACCCACTGCCATATTCTCAGGGCTCTCAACAAAGGGGGTAAGATCTGGTTCCTCCTTGTTTGTTTAAGTACCATACAATTGACATGTTGTCTGCCTGTATTGCTATAGTTTCCAGTGGAAGAGAGCCCTGGAATGCTTGCAATTCTAGAAGGACCGCTCTCTTCTCTAGGACTTTGATGTGCAAATGGGCCTCATGATCCTGCCAGGTGCCTTGGACTGTCTTTCAAAGATAATGCCCCCCCCCCACACCCAATCTGAGAAGTGTCTGTGGTCACTGTGGCCAATGGTTGGGGAAGTACAAATGGTCAGCTTAGTGTCACATGGGTGGAGTAAAGCCACCAGCTAAGGTCTTTTTGGCAAGTTTCTGTTATCATTATTTTGTGGGACATCGGCAATTCCTGCGTTGACCACTGAGTGGACAGTAACCACTGCAGAATTCTCATGTGTAGATGTGCTAAAGGGATCAGGGTTATTGCTGTTGCCATGGTTCGTAAATCTTTTGTCACTATTCTTGCTTGCACTTCCTTCACTGAAAGAAGACTTAACAGCTGACGTCACAGGACTTGATCTCTTTCTTGAGGAAGTCTGGCCATCATGGTTTTTGAATCTAATTCTGCTGCTATAAATATGACATGCTGAGAAGTCTGCAAGACAGATTTCTCTTAGTTTATTGTAATTCTTAGTTGACAGCAGAGCTGCAAGTTGGTGTCTCTTGCTTTTAATAGTAGATGCTCGGTGGTAGCAGTTAGGAGCCAGTTGTCGAAGTATGGAAACACCCGGAATCCTAGGTGTCTCAGGTGATCCGCAACTACTGCCATACATTTGGTGAACACTCTGGAGGCTGTAGTGAGACCAAAGGGAAGAGCTCGAAACTGGTAGTGACTGGCTCCCAGGTGAAAGCACAGGTGTCTCCTGGATTGCCTATCCATTTTTATGTGGTAGTACGCATCCTGGAGATCTATCGAGCACATCCAATTGTCTTGTCCCAGAAAAGGGAGTACTGACTGCAGTGTTACCATCTGGAACTTGGACTTTTTTACTGATTTGTTGAGATTGCTGAGATCCAGAATTGGTCTCCAGTCCCCTGTTTTCTTTGGAACTAAAAAGAATCTTGAGTAATTTCTGGATCCTAATTGGTCTGCGGGGATTGTTTGGTTGACTCTCTTGTCTAGCAACTTTTGAATTTCTAACATTGCCTATTCCCTTTGACTGGGTGGAACATCTGGGATCTTTTTCATGTTTGAAACGGGGAAGGAAAAGGGGATGGGGTAACTTTTAGTTATGTACTTACCATAACTTCGGATGTATGGGATCCATCTCGCCTACATTCATAACTGATGGGTTCGGAGCCGATCCCTAGGCTCCGACTCGGCCACTATATAGTAGAACGAAGTCTCTAATTGGCTGGGCTACCCCTTATCCCAGAATGCACCATGCCTGCTTCGCCAGATCTTGTTTGTTCACTTTTATATACCTACATCCAGGCACAGAAACATACCAACAACTGTAACAAACTAAAGTCCTTCAAGAGAAAAACTCAGTAAGTAGCAACATTTCCTCTAAGTCCAATGGGAAGGGGAAAGGAGGGTGGGTACGTATGAATGTAGGCGAGATGGATCCCATACATCTGAAGTTATGGTAAGTACATAACTAAAAGATGTAATGGGATCCTATCTCGCCTACATTCATAACTGATGGGACAGCATCCCTAGCACCTAAATCCCGGGTGGCTCATTGGAAAACACTCCTGAGAACTGTGGAACCAAAGGAAGCTCTACCTCGAGAAACCACATCTATCTTGTAATGAGAAATAAAGGTGTGCGGAGAAGTCCAGGTAGCAGCCGCACAGATATCATCTATCGATAATTTGGAGTGAAATGCTACAGAAGTAGCCATTGTCCTGGTAGAATGAGCCTTGACTGGGAATGGTAGCTCCTTGCCGGACTGTGAATAGATGAAGGAGATGCAATCTTTAATCCATTTGGCTATGGTGGTTTTAGCCACCGGTTGACCCAACCTATTTTCCGCAAAGGACACAAACAGCTGATCTGACTTTCGTGTCTGATTGGTCCTACTTAAATAAAAACGCATTTGTTTGTGAACATCCAGCTGATGGAAAATATATTCTGCGCTATTGGAGAATTTGGGAAAAAACACCGGGAGCTCCAAGGATTGTTGAATGCATAAGGGGGATGCTACCTTGGGCAAGAAAGAGGGATTTAACTTGAGAGACACTCTGTCTTTGTGAAAAGTCAAATAAGGAGGATTAGAACAGAGAGCCTGAAGCTCTGAGACCCACTTGGCAGAGGTTATTGCCACCAAAAAAGCGGTTTTCCAAGATAGAAATTTTAAATCACAAGTAGCTGCTGGTTCAAAGGGACGGGCAGTTAAAGAAGCTAGAACCATATTCAGATCCCACGGGGGCACAGGATGGGCTATTGGGGGCCGAAGGAGCCACGCTCCTTTAAGGAAAGATTTGCAAAGCCTGTTTGCCATTAAGGAAGGCTCAAAGGAGACATGAAAATTAGAGATAGCCACCAGTTGGACTTTAATTGTGGAAACTGAAGTGCCCAAATAAAACAAAGAAGCCAGGAATTCTAAAACCTGAGGTACTGGGGCGGTAAGGGGATCTATACCTCGTTGCTGGGCCCAAAGAGCAAACCTCTTACACTTGCTGGAATACAGTTTAATAGTGGAAGGTTTGTGAGAAGAGGACAAAATGTGGATGACGTCTGGAGAAAAAGAGTTATCTCTGACTAAGGTTGGAAGTGGAGTAACCAAGCGGCCAACCTCAAGGATCTGAGGGATGGGTGAGACTGTCCCAACTGATGAGTCAACAGGTCGGGCACTCGGTCCAGAAACCATGGGCCCTCCACCGCATACCTCAGAAGAAAGGGGAACCAAACCTGATGAGGTCAGTGTGGAGCGATCAAAATCATGTCGCTCCCTAGATAAATTGCCTTCTGTATCACCTTCGGGAGAAGGGGAACCGGAGGGAAGGCGTAAAGTAGACTGGGGGGCCAACTGTGAGCTAGAGCGTCCCTGGGAATCTGCCCCTGAGAGGGAGTCAGAGTGAAGAAGTCCCTGCATTTCGCATTGTGTGGACTGGCGAACAAGTCGCAACAAGGGAGGCCCCACTTGGCAAAGATGTTTGCAGCCACCCTGTCATTGAGGGACCACTCGTGGGGTAACAGGAGAGTTCTGCTCAGCCTGTCTGCAATCACATTGGATTTCCCCGGAATGTGCGTTGCCACTAGAAAACACTGGGTAGAAATTGCCCAATGCCACACTCTCATGGCCTCTCGGCAAAGAGGGTAGGACCTGGTTCCGCCTTGCTTGTTTATGTACCAGACTACCGACATGTTGTCGGATAGGATCGCAATAGTACCCCGTGGAAGAGCATGATGAAGTGCTTGCAACACCAGTAGCACCGCTCTCATTTCCAGGATATTGATATGTAAGTGCGTTTCGTGAGCCTGCCACGTGCCTTGGACAGACCTGTCCAGATAATGACCCCCCCACCCTGTCTGGGAGGCGTCTGTGGTCACCGTGGCGACGGGAGGCTGAAGGGCAAAGGGTCGCCCCTGGTCCAGGTTGGACCGAAGCAGCCACCAACGTAGGTCCCGACGGCAAATTTCGGTAATCTGGACCAAATGGCTCAGGGGAAGTTCCTGAAAGGACCATTGAACTGACAGTAGCCATTGCAGCACCCGCATGTGCAGCCTGGCTAAGGGGACTAGTAGAATAGTCGAGGCCATCGTGCCCAATAACTGCAGAATCAGTCTGGCCTAAACTCGTGATCTGGGTAACAGGGTTTGAACCTGAGACTGCAGGACCTGAATCCTTTCTACAGACAAGAATGCCCGCATTCTTCTTGTGCCTAACTCTGTGCCTATAAATGTAATACGCTGAGACGGCTGCAGCACAGATTTCCCCCAAATGAATGTGATTCCTAGTGAATGACCAAAACTGACTGTGGTCATAAGCGCCCGAACTAATAGATGCTTGGAGGTGGCAGTAAGGAGCCAGTCGTCTAGATAGGGAAACACTTGGAATCCTAGACTTCTCAAGTGAGCTGTCACCACTGCCAGACACTTGGTGAACACCCTGGGGGCTGTGGTGAGACCAAAGGGCAGTGCTCGGAATTGGAAATGACTGGTTCCCAGGTGGAAGCGTAAATGACTCCTGGACTCTTGACTTATCAGAATGTGATAGTAAGCGTCCTTGAGATCTATGGAGCACATCCAGACATCCTTCTCTAATAACAGGAGAATGGACTGAAGGGTGACCATTCGGAATTTGGATTTTTTTACAAAGTGATTCAATGAGCTGAGGTCCAAAATGGGCCTTAAGTCCCCTGTCTTTTTTGGCACCAAAAATAGTCTTGAGTAAGTTCCTCATCCGATCTGGTCGGCGGGGACAGGCTGGATGACTCCTTTTCTTAGCAGCTTTGAAACCTCGACCGCTGCTTGATCCCGCTGACTGGGTGGCACATCCGGGATTTTCCTGATAGGAAGAGGGGGGATCTTGGTGAAAGGGATGAGATAGCCTCCAGTTATGGTTCGGAGCACCCACTGATCCTTGGTGATAGATTCCCAAGCCTGTGGGTGTTCCACAAAACGACCCCCGACTGGCTCCGGAGATGCGCAGTCGGGCCACGTCTCAGAGACGGGGAGCGTAGGATGAACCACGAAAGGAATCGCGGTCTCCAGAGTTACGGGGGCCTCTGCCACCTCTGGGGCGACGTCTTCCTGAATTTCCCCCCCGCCTCTAGAGGGGGGATCACTCGGTGGAGTAGGGAAAGACCTTTGAGATTTCCTGAACTTTTAGTTATGTACTCACCATAACTTTAGATGTTTGGGATCCATCTCGCCTACATTCTGTACTGATGGGCTCGGAGCCGATCCCTCGGCTCCGACTCGGCACGCTTATGCTATAGAGCGAGGCCTCTTATTGGCTGAGCTATCTTTATCCCAGGGTGCACCACCACTGATCCCCCAGATCTTGTTTGTCCGCATTCATGCACACATGCACAACTTGTTTATATAACATTGTTAGATGTTTCAAGATGAAACAACAGGATTCGGACCTTCTGATATCCTCTGACCTCCAAGGAAGGGGGAAGGAGGGTGGGTTATTAGGAATGTAGGCGAGATGGATACCAAACATCTAAAGTTATGGTGAGTACATAACTAAAAGATGTTATGTGATCCTATCTCGCCTACATTCTGTACTGATGGGACAGCGTCCCTAGCACCTAAATCCCAGGTGGCTCATTGGAAAACACTCCTGAGCACTGTGGAACCAAATGAAGCTCATCCTCTACATGCCACGTCCAATTTGTAGTGGGAAATAAAGGTGTGCGGGGAAGACCATGTAGCCGCAGCACAAATGTCACTAATAGCAAGCTTAGAATGAAATGCTATAGAAGTAGCCATAGCCCTTGTAGAATGAGCTTTGACAGAGGTGGTAAGCTCTTTGTTAGAATAAAAATAAGCTTGAGTAATACAGTCCCTGATCCATTTGGCAATAGTGACCTTTGTGACAGCTTTGCCCAATTTATTGTCTGCAAAGGATACAAACAACTGATCTGTTTTCCTTGATTGTTTGGTCCTGTCTAAATAAAAACGTAACTGCCTGTGGACATCTAGTGTGTGGAATATGAACTCCGCTTTGTTAGAGTATTTTGGGAAAAAAACTGGAAGCTCTAACGATTGTTGTAAGCAGAAACTAGAACAAACTTTAGGGACAAAGGAATGATTTGGCCTGAGGGATACTCTGTCTTTGTGAAAACCAAGCACGGGGTTTTACTGACAAAGCTTGAAGCTCTGAAACTCTTCTGGCAGAAGTAATAGCCACCAGAAAAGCTGTCTTCCATGATAGAAACTTTAGATCACATGTAGCTGCCGGTTCAAAGGGGAAAGAAGTCAAGGCACGTAACACTATATCGAGATCCCATGGAAGTGCAGGATGAGAAATCGGAGGTCTTAATAGAGCAGCACCTTTCAAGAAGGTCTTACACAATCTGTTGCTCATTAAAGGTGGGTCTATCGATTGGTGAAAATTAGAAATTGCTGCCAATTGTACCTTGATGGTAGAAACTGAAGAGCCTTGATTGAAAAGAGAAGTTAAAATTTTAGTACTTCTGCCACGGAATAGAAATGGGGTCCAGGCCCGGAGTTGAGCCCAAATAGCAAATCTTTTCCATTTGCTAGAATACAGTTTCTTTGTAGCAGACTTATGGGCCGAAGACAATATGTGTACAACATCTGGATCCAATGTATGACTCCTAACTATAGTCGGAAGAGGAGGAGCCAAGCCGTCAATTTTAAGGTGTGTAGGGACTGGTGGAATAGTCCCGACTGATGAACCAGTAGGTCTGGGATCTGATCCAGGAACCATGGACCTTCCAGAGCATATTTCAAGATAGGGAAACCATACTTGACGGGCCAGTAAGGAGCAATTAAGATCATTTTGCTCCCCAAGAGAGATGCCTTTGATTCACCCTGGGAAGGAGAGGAACTGGAGGAAGGCATAAAGCAAGCCGGTGGGCCAAGGACGGACTAGCGTCCATGGGGCTCTTCCCGGAGCCAGGGTTAGGGAGAAGAATTTTTGCACTTAGCATTCAGAGCAGTCGAATAGGTCGCAACACGGAACTCCCCATTTTTTGAAAATCTGACTTGCAACTGTCATATTCAGAGACCATTCGTGAGGAGAGAGGATGGTTCTGCTCAATCTGTCGGCTATCACATTGAACTTGCCCGGTATGTGAGTAGCCACTAGGAAGCGTTTGGTCGAGACTGCCCATTCCCAAACTCTCATGGCTTCTCTGCAAAGAGGGTAGGATCTGGTCCCTCCCTGTTTGTTCAGGTACCAGACAACTGACATGTTGTCTGAGTGAACAGCAATTACGCCCTGAGGGAGATAATCGTGAAGGGCTTGAAGAGACAGAAGTACTGCCCTCATTTCTAAGATGTTGATATGAAGTAAAGTCTCTTCCGGGTGCCATTTGCCTTGGACTGACCTGCCCAGGGAATGCCCCCCCCCCACCCCATCTGGGAGGCGTCCGTGGTCAAAGTGGCCACCGGAGGAGGTAGAACAAAGGGTCGTCCCTGATCCAGATTGGAGGGCACTAGCCGCCAGCGAAAGTCCCGTTTGCAAGATTCCGTGATCCATATGAGGTGACTGAGAGGGAGTTCCTGAAAGGACCACTGAGCTGAAAGAAGCCACTGGAGAATTCTCATGTGCAACCTTGCCAAGGGGACTAGAAGAACCATGGCGGACATGGATCCCAATAGCTGCAGGACCATCCTGGCTGGAGCTTTGGACCTGGGAAGTAAGGCTCGAACTTGAGTCTGTATGGTTTGTATTCTGTCTGTCGGTAGATAGACCCGCATTCGGTTTGAGTCTATCTCTACCCCTATGAATCTTATTCGTTGAGATGGCAGCAACACAGACTTTGGCCAATTGAAGGTGATTCCAAGGGAACTGCCCAGTGATATAGTGGCTTGAAGGCTCTGTAGTAGTAGATGCCTGGAGGTGGCAGTTAGGAGCCAGTCATCTAGATACGGAAACACCTGGAATCCTAGACTTCTCAGATGAGCAGTCACGACTGCCAAACACTTGGTGAACACCCTGGGGGCTGTGGTGAGACCAAAGAGCAGCGCACGGAACTGAAAATGACTGCCTCCTAGGCTGAAGCGCAGATGTCTCCTGGACGCTTGATGTACCATGATATGGTAATAAGCGTCCTTGAGATCTATGGAGCACATCCAAACACCCTTCTCCAGCAATGGGAGAATGGTTTGTAGGGTGACCATTCAGAACTTGGACTTTTTGACTGAACGGTTTAGGATGCTGAGGTCCAAAATGGGCCTCAAGTCCCCGGTCTTTTTTGGCACCAAAAAGAATCTTGAGTAAGTCCCTAATCCGATCTGGTCTGCGGGGACCGGTTGGATGACTCCTTTTTGCAGCAGCTTTGAAACTTCTGAGGCTGCAGTATCCCGCTGACTGGGTGGAGGGTCCGGGATTTTTTTGGACTGAGGGGGGGGGGTGAGAGAATGGGATGGAGTAACCTCCGGCGATAATTCAAAGCACCCATCAGTCCTGAGTAATACCTTCCCAGGCTTTTAGATGCTTCGAAAAACGACCCCCGACTGGCTCCGGAGCTGCACAGCCGGGCAATCCCTCAGGGACTATGAAAGGCTGAAGAGCCACGAAAGGACTCGCGGTCTCCAGTGTTGCGAGGGCCTCTGCCGCCTCTGGGACGGCGTCTTCCGGAAGAATTTCCCCCTCCTCTGCCTCTGGAAAGGGGTAAGGCTTCTGAGATCTACGGAACCACATTTTCCCTCCTCTTTTAGCCTTGGGATAAGGCCGAAAGGGAGTGGAAAATTGTGCCCCTACGGCAGTCAGAGTCTTACCCTCCTGTTCACAGCGGGTTAGTGTGTCCTTTACCTTGGGTCCAAACAGGGAGGACCCATCAAAGGGGACGTCGGCAAAGGAAGACTTAAAGGCCTCCGAGAAATGACACAGGCGGAGCCAGGCTTGTCTCCGTAGAGCAATGCCTGTACCCACCGCTCTACTCGCCCCTTCGGCCGCATAAGAAATGAGCCTCATGGACGAGTTCGAAATGGACGACATTGTAGCCAGCTGAGAGCCAACCGTCTGGGCCAGCTCCTCAGGCAGGTTACCCAAGAGGGTATCGGATAGCTCCTTAATCAGATCCCTCTGAAATCTGGTAAAGTGCGTAAGGTAGTTCAAGGACCTCAATGTAAAGGCCGCTGAACTGAGGGTGCGCTTTCCGTACCGATCCATGCTCCTAGACTCCTTATTAGGAGGATGGATGGACGTCGAAGCCTCTGCTACATCTTGCTGGGTAGCAGATGTCACCACCAAAGCATCTACAGCCACACCTTTAGTTAAAAACTCTTTTTCAGGGGGTGCCGAGAGGAACTTGTTCGGACGAGCAGGCACCGGTTCCACAGAGTCTTGGTGTTCCCACGCCCATCGACAGATCAAATCCAAGAGCTCATCAAAGGGCGGAGACACCCAGGAGGCGGAGGGCTGAGCCCCGAAGGCCTTCAGGAACACCGACTCATCAGCAGAGGGAGGTTTGGACTGCCAGCCGCCTCGTTGTTTTAGGGCTTCCAGGATGTCTGCAAAGGAGACATCATCCGAGGACGACTTAGGGGACCACTCTGCATCATCGAGATCAGTGTCTGATGTAAGAGACTCATCAGGGGAGTCAACGTGCTTCCTCTTGCACGATCTCTTCCTGGGGGGTTCTTCCGAAGAGGCTTCAGAAGGACCTCCAGGAGGGGGAGAAACCCCAGCAGGGGTAACCTGAGGCCCGGGGGCGCCGCTGTCTAAGGACAGGGGGACTGCCAAAGACCCAGTCTCCATATGCAGGGAAGGAGCTGGGGAAACCGTGGAGGTAGCCAAGGAAGATTTGGCTAATGCACTCCTCATAGCCCTGAAGGCGGGACCACCAGAATCCTGGGAGGGTCCCACCTCCGTGGCCACGACAGTGGACGGCACTCCCACCGCCGACGCACCAAGAGGGAGACTTGGGACCGAAAGCATCAATCCCAAAGCCTCCCCCCCAGGGCTGAAGGAAGAAGTCCGTGTACTGAACTCCGACCCAAGAGCCGGAGTTGGAGCAAGGGTCGGGCCTGACCCTAAAACCTCCACCGGTTCCACCAGCACCGGCTCCAACGGTGCCGAGGCTGTTGGAGGAGGAACCACAGAAGGGGAGTGGACCATCGGCTCCGAAGCCGAATGGGCTGGAGCCGAAACTAGCTTTTGGAACACCGGAGACTGGAAGAGTCGAAGGAGCACCCTGTCGATGTCCGAATCAGACATCTTGGATGATCTAGAGGATACCGATCGGGCCCGAACCGATTTCTCCATCGGCTCCGAAGGAGTCGGGGACCGGCTCCGAAAGGACTCTACCACTATCGGCTCCGAGGAAGATCTTAAGGTAATTTCCTTCGGTACCGATAAGGACTTCGGCTCCGAGGGGGAAGAGTCTGAGCCGGTAACCCTTATCGGCTCCAATATCAGTGGAGCCGATGAAGGTGACCCGCCTCTCGATGTCCCAGTCCTCGGCTCCGAAACCAGAGGGGTCGAGGCTGGAGGCATCGAGGCAGACCGTTCCGCCCTCGGCTCCGAAGTCCGTGGAGCCGATGGAGAAGTCTGCTTAGATTTTTTTGCAGTCGGTTCCGACTGACTGGTCGGAGCCGACGCTTTCTTCTTTTTAGAAGGAGAAGGAGAGGAAGATAAAGCCTCCTCGAAGGATGGCTTGATTAACCCTTTCAGGATTAATTTGTTCTTCCTCTCCTGGAGGACTCTTGATGAAAAGGCGTGGCACACGCTACACGATTCTTGTAAGTGCTTGGCGCCTAAGCAATAGACGCACGAGGAGTGGTCGTCCGTTATGGACATTTTAAAGCCACACCTCGTGCATTTCTTAAACCCGGAGGGTTTGTGTTCTTTTGACATAGCCAAAAAGACAAAACACAGTTACATACAGTGAAAAAGAAGGGTTTGTCACAGTAAATAAAATATCTCTTCTTTATTATTATTATATATATATATTTTTTTTAAAACAAGTACAGTAAAACGAAGTTTCACAGAAGAAAGAGAGACAGAGAGGGTCAAGACCCTCTAACTTAAATGGGTACTTGACCCACAAACAAAAAAACCAAGACAGTAGAAGCAACAGGGGAAGGCCCCTCTAACTAAAACGGGAAACCTTCCCTGACAGGAAAAAACACAAATTCCTCTATAAAAACTACCAATACACACTCGTATAACAACAATAGCTGTTAAAACAGCTTTTGGATTTAAAGCAAGCAAATTTCTGACAGGAAAAAGCCTAAATAAATAGTACTTAGCCCAGCCAAGTTGAGACCACGTCTAAGCTCTGTAAGCGGCAAACGAGATCTGGTGGATCAGTGGTGGTGCATCCTGGGATAAAGATAGCTCAGCCAATAAGAGGCCTCGCTCTATAGCATAAGCGTGCCGAGTCGGAGCCGATTGATCGGCTCCGAGCCCATCAGTACAGAATGTAGGCGAGATAGGATCACATAACATCCACATTTTCCCTCCTCTCTGGGCCTTGGGGTAAGGTCTAGAAGGAGCGGAAAAATGGGCCCCCACGGCAGTCAAGGTCTTGCCCTCCTGCTCGCACCGAGTCAGTGTGTCCTTCACCTTGGGTCCAAACACGGAGGAGCCATCAAAAGGGGCGTCGGTGAAGGAAGACTTAAAAGCCTCCGCAAAGGGACACAAGCGCAACCAGGCATGTCTTCTAAGAGGCACGCCTGTTCCCACTGTTCTACTCACCCCTTCGGCCACATATGAGATGAGCCTCATGGACGAGTTGACTATCGAAGATAGGGTAGTCATCTGGGCGCCAACAGTTTGGGCTAACGCCTCAGGAAGGTTACCCGTAAGAGACTCTCCTAACTCTTTGAGGAGGTCCCTTTGGAGCCTGGTGAAATGGCAAAGGTAATTCAGCGACCGCAGGGTAAAGGCCGCTGAAGAAAGGGTACGCCTCCCGTATCTATCCATGCTCCTGGAATCCTTATTAGGAGGGTGAATAGACGTTGAAGCCTCTGCCACCATCGCATCTACTGCAACTCCTTTGGTCAAAAATTCCTTTTGAGGAGGGGCTGAGAGGAACTTGTTAGGCCTGGTGGGCACCGGTTCCACAGAATCAGGGTGTTCCCAAACCCTTCGAGAAACTAAATCTAGCAATTCATCGAAGGGTGGAGACACCCAGGAGGTGGAGGGCTGGGCCCCAAAAGCCTTGAGGAAGGCTGACTCCTCTGCGGAAGGGGTTTTGGACTGCCAATCGCCTCTCTGTCTCAGGATCTCGAGGATATCTGAGAATGAGACGTCATCCGAGGACGATTTTGGGGACCCCTCCGCATCATCGAGGTCAGTATCTGAAGTGATAGACTCATCCTGGGAGTCAATGTGCTTCCTCTTGCACAATTTCTTCCTTGGAGGTTCATCCGAAGC
Organism: Protopterus annectens; assembly: GCF_019279795.1. Lineage (NCBI taxonomy): Eukaryota > Metazoa > Chordata > Ceratodontiformes > Protopteridae > Protopterus > Protopterus annectens. Next base: position 129,922,572 of record NC_056733.1, on the reverse strand, counting down.
GGATTCAGAAGGACCTCCCGGGAGAAGGGAACCCCCCAAGGGGGTATCCTCAGGCCCTGGGGCCCCGCTGTCGTGGGAATGAAGCACACCAGAAGCACCAGTTCCCAAGTCTAGGGACGGTGAGGTAGAGACTTGCTGAGCCGGCAAGGACATGGCCAGCGCACTCCTCATGGCCTCAAAAGCAGGACCTCCAGAGTCTACGGAGGATACTGGCTGAGAGACCACGACGGTACCGGGAATCCCTGCGGCCGATGCTCCGTGGGGAAGATTAGGCACGAAGCTACCAGTTCCAAAGTGTTCCCCTTGGCCCCGACCGAGGAAGTCCCGGTACCGAACCCTGACGCCGAGGACAGGGTAGGAATGATGGTCGGAACCGAAAGGCTCCGAGGGAGTCTCGGTTCCGACTGGACGACTCTGCTCTGCTCTACCATCACTGACTCCAACGGCTCCAAGGAGGTTGAAGGAGGAATCGGATGTGTCTAAGTGGGGATCGGCTCCGGAGCCGAGTGGGCTGGAGCCGAGACCATTTTTGCAAAAACCGGGGACTGGAAAAGCCTCTGGATAACTCTGTCCAAATCTGAGTCAGATAACCTGGAGGATTTAGAGGAAATAGATGGGGGCCAAGACGACTTCTCTCTCGGCTCCGAAAGACAAGGGGACCGGCTCCGAAACGGCTCCAACACTATCGGCACCGGATCCGGAACCGTATGTATAAGTATCGGCGCCGAAGGGGACTTCGGGGCCGAGAGGGGAGAGTCTGAGCTGCACACCTCCAATGGCTCCGAGACCAACGGAGCCAAAGCAGATGATTCGCCTCTCGATCCCCCAACCTGCGGCTCTTACACCAATAGAGCCGAGGAAAGAGGTATCGAGGCAGACCCTTCCACCCGAGGCTCCGAAGCCATTGGAGCTGAGGAAGAAGAGGTCGACCTATGCTTCTTGGAAGTCGGTTCCGACGGACTGGTCGGAGCCGACGACCTTTTCTTTTTAGAAGCTGGAGAGGAAGGAGAAGCCAAAGTTTCCTCAAAGGAGGGCTTAATAAGGCCCTTAAGTATCAACTTATTTTTACGTTCTTGAAGGACCCTAGAGGAAAAAGCATGACAAACACTACATGTTTCCTGTAAATGTTTCGGTCCTAAACAATATACACAAACAGCATGGCTATCGGTAAAAGACATTTTGTAGTTACACTTGGTGCACTTTTTAAAACCAAACTTCTGAGTCTCTTTCGACATCCTGTCACACCACAGTTTTACCACAACGGAAAAAAAAAAAAAAAAAACAGCCTTCAGTAGGGCACGAGCCCTTTGACTCAAACGGGACTGGCCCGAGATACAGCAACCAAAACGGGCAGAAGCCCTCTAACTTAAACGGGCTTAGCCCGATAAAACAGAACGTACAGTAAGACAAATTTAGCATACCCATACACAAATAAGGGCAAGGGCCCTCTAACTTAAACGGGCCTTGCCCGGAAATAGAAAAAAATACCAATCACACCAAAAAAGTTTACACACACACGTAAAGCTGTTAAAACAGCTGTTTGTTAAATTTATGAAGAAACCCCTAGGTCAAAAGACCAAAAAGTAACCAAAAAACTACTTAGCTCCAGCCAAGTCGAGACCACGTCTAGCTTGAAAAGCTGCAAACGAGATCTGGGGAAGCAGGCGTGGTGCATTCTATGATAAGGGGTAGCCCAGCCAATTAGAGACTTCGTTCTACTATATAGTGGCCGTGTCGGAGCCGAGGGATCGGCTCCGAACCCATCAGTTATGAATGTAGGCGAGATAGGATCCCATTACATCCTCTGGATATGATGCTTTGTACCCATTTGTCTTTTGTTATTTGTTGCCAGGCCTCTGGGTACAAAGATAAGAAGCCCCCGACTGCCTCCAGAGAGACACAGGCAGGCCTCCTTTGAGGAGCACTGAAAGGGCTTACCAAAGAAAGATTCTCTGTCAACCTGATTCTGTGGACCCACTCTGCTGCATGGATGGTGTCTTTCATTACCACTTCCCCTCTGCCCCTGGGGGAAGGTTCACCATGTGTGTCCAGGAAAGCTCTCTGAGATTTTCAAAACCACATTTTTTCCACTTCCCTTCTGACCTTTGGGATCTTGTCTGGTAGGTAGGGAAAAATGGACTCCTAGAGCAGACAGAGTCTTTCCTTCTTGCTCAAACCTGGTCAGTGTGTCTTTGACTTTGGACCCAATCAGAGATGAGCCATTGAATGGGGCATTCATAAAGGAAGATTTAAAGGGTTCCGCAAAATCACACAAGCGCATCCAAGAATGTCTCCTTAGGGAAATTCCTGAACCCGCTGCTCTACTCGCTCCATCTGCTGCATAAGAGATCAGTCTCATGGAGGAGTTAACTACTGAATTTAGGGTAGAGAGCTGTGAGGAAACTTTATCGGAAACTTCTTCAGCTACTGAACTTTGGAGAGTATCTCCTAACTCTTTCAGGAGGTCTCTCTCCAATCTAGTAAAATGGGTTAGGTAATTCAGTGATCTGAGGGCAAATGTCACTGAAGAAAAAATGTGCTTTCAATATCTGTCCATTATATGAGACTCCTTGTTCGGTAGAGGAACAGAAGAAGATGTCTTTGACAGTTCCTTCTTTGTGGCTGCCGCCGCCACCACCATGGCATCTACTGGGACTCCTTTAGTTAGAAAAGGCTTGTCTGCTGGGGATGTGATAAACTTATCTGGCCTCCTAGAAACAGGTTCCACTGAATCTGGAGACTCCCACACCTTCCCAGAAACTAGCTCCATAAGCTCGTTGAAATGTGGAAACACCCAAGAGGTGGAAGGGTGAGATCCAAAGACCTTAAGGTATATGAACTCCTCTGCCGAAGGGTTAGTCGACTTCCAGCCACCTCTCTGATTAAGTATTTCTAGGATGTCTCCAAAGGAGACATCATCAGTAGGCGACCGTGGGGACCCTTCAGCTTCATCGAGGCCTGTATCGAAAGTGATAGACTCCTCTGGGGAGTCTAAGTGTTTCCTCTTGCAGTCTTTTCCATGGGACCTCCTCAGAGGGGTACTCTGTGGAGGTTTTGGAAGAGTGGGGGGTGCCCTGTGGGGCATCCTGAGGTCTAGCATCTCTGTGTCCCTGTGGAAGTGAGGACATAGAGGCAGACACTGGTGCTTTTGGGGGAAGAACGTCTGGAGATGACAACAGAACTGCCTGTGGAGACAGTACTCTCATCACCTCAAATGCCCCACCCCTGATCTGAGGAAGTCAGCTTGAGGCAATCCCCATAATCAAGGACAACAGGCCCGAGGCTGATGTAGGAGCCGAGTGCACTCGAGCCGATGCCCCAAGCATTGGCCCCTAGACTCCTCATGTTCCAATGGAGCCGAGGACGTCAGAGCAATGGTCAGATCTGAAGATCCTAAAATAGGTCTCGGATTCGAAGGTTCCACTATTATCAGCTCCACACATTCTGGCTCTGTAGTCTCAGGTCAGATCGGAGGAGGAATCAGTGCAGAAGAGGAGGATGTGGTCTGATCCAAAGCCCTCAGGGTTGGATCCGATAACAACTTGGCCAGCGCTGGTGTCCTTAATAGCCTCTGTACCACTCGATCCACGTTGTCATCAGATAAGGTCCTGAAAGACTGAGTTGAAAGGGCTAGAGACTTGGTAGGCTGTAAAATGGATGACCTTAGGGTCAGAGACAACACCTCCACGGCAGGGACCGGGTCCGAATTTCAAATTCCACTGGCACAGAGACAGATGGTGCCTGGGCTGTAGGTCTGTTGGATTCAATAAACTTTGGATCTAGTGTGAAGTTTTTCGATCTTTTTTGATGGCTCCGATGGAGCACTGGAAGAGGAAGATCTCTTCTCAGATTTATCAGATGAAGGAGATTTGTCAGATTTGTGTAAACCCGGACCTTCTTGTACTGCCTCTGAGAAGGTTTTTTTTAACAGTCCTTTCAATATTAATTTGTTTTTCCTCTCCAGGAGTGTTCTGTGGCTAAAGGAATGATAGATAGAGCAAGACTCCTTGAGATGGACGGCTCCAAGACAATAGACACAAATTGTGTATCTATCAGTCAACGACATTTTTTTGTCCACATTTATTACAGTTTTTGAAACCTGACGATTTTGACTCCTTGGAAGACATTGTAACAGAAAGATAGAGTTAGTTAGAAAAGGTATGTATAAGTACCTATACACACACACACACACACACACACACATATATATATATATATATATATATATATATGTATTTTTTTTTTTTTTTTTGTTTTATTTTTTTTTAACAACTGAAGGGAGGGCAAAGCCCTCTAACTTAAACAGACTATGCCTGGAAGACAAAAGGTATTGAGAAAGGAGAAAGTCCTCTAACTTAAAAAAAGAAAAGAAAAAAGGCAAATGGAGAAGCTGGTTTAGAGTATACTCTGTGGCCACCTTGGCAGGAAGAGTTGTACAAAAGGAAACCTTATCCTTATGGAAGACTTAGTGAGGGGGGGTCTTGCATGATAAGGTGTGGAGTTCTGAAATTTGCCTTGATGAAGTAATTGTAACTGGAAAAAAGAAGTTATGTACTCACCATAACGTTCCATCTGAGTAGGTAACTTCATTTGTATGCAACCTGTGGGTATCGGATCCGACTCGGATCCGAGCTGGCAGCTTTCCAAGCGAATAGATCCGAGCTCCAAGCTCCTCCCCTAACCATAATGCCCTGCCATCTCCCTCTAACCCTCAGATCGAGTTTGCCAAAGGACAATAAGTAATTCCATAACCTAGGAGTGGTTCCAATCTGTTTCAATGACGTCCATGAAAGGAAGCCATATCCTGACTCTTACATAATGAACTAAGGGTGCGGGGGATGGAGGGTGGGTCGGTTGCAGACAAATGAAGTTACCTACTCAGACGGAACGTTATGGTGAGTACATAACTTCTTTATCTGAAGTAGTTAACTTCATTTGCTCTGCAACCTGTGGGACAGAGTCCCCAGCTACCAACAACTTGGGAGGCCCTTATGGAAGGATATTCCGGAGCACTGCTGAGCCAAACGATGCACGTCCTCTGGAGATCAAATCCAATTTGTAGTGTGTAATAAAGGTATGGGAGGAAGCCCAAGTAGCTGCCGAGCAAATTTCATCCAAGGAAACCTTTGACCAGAAGGCAGCAGAAGGGGCCATGGATCGGGTAGAATGGGCTTGTACTCTCAGGGGCTCAGGACGACCAGAGCTTTTGTAAGCTAGGAAAAGGCACTGTGAAATCCATCCAGCTAAGGTTACTTTAGTAACTGGCTTGCCCAGACAAGATTTTGCAAAGGAAACAAAAAGTTGGTCAGATTTTCGAAGATCTGCTGTTCTATTTAAGTAAAAACATAACTGTCTGTGAACATCCAGACAATGAAGTCTGTATTCTCCCTTATTCTGAAAATTTGGAAAGAAAACAGGCAGATTAATGGTTTGGTTGATGTTGACTTCCGAAGCCACCTTGGGAAGAAAAGAGGGATTAGTCCTGAGGGAGACCTTGTCTTTATGAAAAATGATATAGGGAGGTTTACTGCAAAGAGCATGAAACTCCGATATTCTTCTCGCAGAAGTAATGGCAATCAGAAAAGCCATTTTCCATGATACATATTTCAAATCGACTGAAGCCGCGGGCTCAAAGGGGGGCCCAGTCAGAGCTTGAAGAACTAGGGTAAGATCCCATGGGGGGACTGGATCTTTAACGGGAGGTCTTAACACAAAAGTTCCTTTCAAGAAAGCCTTGCATATTTTGGAGGATGCTAGCGGCCCTGAGCTGTTACCAACATGGTAGTGGGAGATAGCTGCCAACTGAACTTTAATAGTAGAAGCACTGGCTCCTTGATCAAAGGTATGTGAAAGAAAGTCTAGGACTGCTGGAATCAGAGCCGTAAAGGGATCTAAGTTCCTGTGCTTCGCCCAGATCGAGAAACGTTTCCATTTACTGTTGTAGATCTTCCTGGTGGATGGTTTATGGGTGGCCACCAGGATGGCCTTAACCGAATATGGTATACCGGGAGTCCTAGCCATCAAGCGAACTGAATCAACCAAGCTGACAGCTTCAGATTGGGGGTCTTCAATCCTAAAGGGTGAGAGAGTAGATCCGGTTTGGGATCCAAAATCCAAGGAGGATGTACTTGATGAGACCACAGGTAAGGGAACCAGGTTTGGCGAGGTCAGAATGGGGCTATGAGAATAATTCTGCTCCCCAACCAACGAGCTTTCCTGCAAGAATTTTGTCATCAAGGGAAGAGGAGGATAAGCATACAGAAGACCGGATGGCCAAGCATGAACTAGAGCGTCTCTGGGGGTTTCCCCTGGTGGGGGAATCAGAGCGAAGAATTTGCTGCACTTTGTGTTCGAAGGCGAGGTGAAGAGATCGCAGCAAGGTTGACCCCATTGGAGAAAGATTTGTTTCGCTACAGCAGGGTTCAGGGACCACTCATAAGGTGAGAGGATCGTCCGACTCAACCTGTCTGCTAAGATGTTTGACCGACCTGGTATGTGCGTTGCTATGAGAAAGTGGTTGGTGGATATCACCCATTCCCATACTCTCATTGCCTCCCTGCAAAGTGGATAGGATCTGGTTCCCCCCTGTTTGTTTATGTACCAGACTACCGCCATGTTGTCTGTTTGAAGTGCAATAGTTCCTGGAGGGAGAAGGGGATGGAGAGCTTGCAACACTAGAAGCACCGCCCTCATCTCCAGGATGTTGATATGCAGTGAGGTCTCTGTGAAAGCCCGTGTGCCTTGGACAGATCTGCCCATGCAATGCCGCCCCCCCCACCTGAGGAGAGAAGCGTCCGTGGTTACCGTGACTTGGGGAGGGGGTATAACAAAGGGGAGGCTTTCTCAAAGGTCTCTGGAGCGGAGCCACCAAAGAAGCAATTCCCTGCAAATCCTGGTGAGAAGAATAGGTGTGGTCGGGGGTTGACAGAGGATGGACCATTGCACTTGTAACATCCACTGAAGGATCCTCATCTTGAGGTGAGCGAAGAGGGATAGATTGATGGCCGCTGCCATAGATCCCAGGGCCCTCAGGACTAGCTCTGCTGGTGAGGCTGACGATCATAAGAGATCTAGAATGTGAAGGCTCAGATTGTGAAGCCTGTCTGTAGTCAGAAAGACTCTGGATTGAGTAGTGTCTATCCTGGCCCCTATGAATTCCAAAATCTGAGTGGGTTGAAGGGAGGATTTCTGGAGATTTATCATGATCCCTAGGTGGCAGGCTAGGTGTAAGAAGTAGTCCCTGCCTGAGCAGAGTTGATGCCTGGTGGGGGCGGTTAGGAGCTAGTCATCCAGGTACAGAAAGACCTGTATTCCCTGAAGCCTCAGGTAGGCCCCTACAACTGCCATGACCTTGGTGAACACCCTGGGGGCTGTGGTGAGACCGAAGAGTAGGACCCTGAACTGATAATGGCTGGCTCCCAGCCGAAAGCGGAGGAACCTCCTGGATGGTCTGTCCATCAAAATGTGGTAGTACGCATCCTTGAGGTCTATTGAGCACATCCAGTCGTTCGCCTGCAGAAGTGGGAGAATGGATTGAATAGTGACCATCTGGAATTTTTCCTTGGCAATTGACAGGTTCAGCGTTGACAGGTCGAGGATGGGTCATAAGTCCCCCATCTTTTTTGGCACCAGAAAGAACCTGGAGTAAAAGCCTGATCCAGATTGTTTGGGGGGAGGGGGCATGCAGGATAGCTCTTTTTCTTATCAGCCCTAAGATTTCTGATGCTGTTGCCTCCCTTTGTTCGGGTGGGACATCGGGGAGTTTTGTTGCTCGGGGAGGGTGAGAAAGGAAGGGGATTGAATATCCTCTGGATATGATTCAGAGCACCCAGCAAGCTGTTGTGATGGACTCCCATTTCGCTAGGTGTTCCGAAAAGCGCCCCCCCGACTGCCTCCAGAGAGGAGCAGTCAGGCAACCCCTCAGGGCTGTTGCGCGGATCGATCCGAAAAAGGTTCTCTCGACCCAAAATTTTTCGGGCCCTCTCTGCCCCTGGGCCAGCATCCACCCTGTCCTCCTCTGCCTCTGAAGGACGAGGTATCCGGAGCGAAACGGGATTGTCGAGCTTTCCAGAACCACATCTTCTTTTGTCCTCTTTGGTTCCTGGAGTAGGACCTCTGAGGAGCCAAGAAGCAGATCCCGACAGAAGACAACGTCTTCCCGTCTTTCTCGCTCTGGAGAAGCATATCGTGGACGGTTTTGCCAAAGACTGTGGAACCATCGAAGGGGGCATTCGCGAAGGATGCCTTGAAGGGTTCCGCAAAGTCGCAGAGACAGAGTCAGGTCTGTCTACGTAAGACGACGCCTGTTCCGCTAGCTCTAGCCACTCCCTCCGTAGCATGGGAAAGCAGCCGCATAGATGTGTTGGTGATTGACTTGAGAATGGTCATTCGAGCCAAGAAGGTTCGTTTGTCCTCGGCCGACATGGACTCTGGGGGTGACGCAGCGTACTCTTTAATCAGGTCTCGCTGCAGCCTAATCACATGTGCCATATAATTCAGTGACCTTACAGAGAAGGTCGCTGAAGAAAACATCCGCTTTCCCAAACGGTCTATCATCCGAGACTCCTTGTCTGGAGGATGCACCGAGGAACTCTCCTGTGCTAATTCCTTTTTAGTGGCAGCCACCACCACCATGGCATCCACTGGGGCACCCTTGCTCCAAACTGTCCTGTCTGTGGGGGGGCTGAGGATCCTGTCCGGTCTCTTAGGAACTGGTTCAACAGTGACCGGTTCCTTCCATGCCCTGGTAGTAATGAGGTCTACCAGGGGATCGGCGGGAGGGGACACCCAAGAGGTAGATGGGCCTGCGTCAAATGCCTCCAGAAACACAGACTCATCCCAGGAAGGTTTTTGGGCAGACCACCCCCCTCTAATGCGTAACATTTCCATGATGTCTCCCCTTCCTCCAAGGCCGTGTCTTCTGTGAGGGACTCAGGTGAGTCCAAGTGCCTCCTCTTGCACTTCCATTTATGAGGGACCTCCTCGGGGAGGCTGTCCGAAAACGCCTCACCAACAATGTCCTGTTCACCTACGGGAACAATCTGGGACGTAGGTGCAGGCTGTCCCTGGGGCCGGATGATGGAGGACAGGCCTGTATGAGTGGGAATGGCGGGTGGATCCGAAGCAAGAGCCTGGGGCCTCGAATCCCCTTGAGAGGACCCTCTCCACGACGTCGAATGCCAAGGGGGAACTGCTTTCCCTTGGATCCAAAAGCATTCCCCTCGGATCCGACATGGGGATCGGCGCCGAAGGTGACCCGACCGGATCCAAAAGGGTAGTGTGCCCCGACACTGACTGAGCCGATGGCCCACTGGCCCTCTCAGATCCGATGTTCAGCTCACGGTCCCGAGAGCTCGGATCTGAAAATGGATCCTACAGACTCGAGGGTACAGTCGGCACCGAAGTAGGAAGCACTGTCGGCGCCGACCCTACCCCGGCTCCGAAGCTAGTTGGATCCGATAGCTCCGAGCCCCGAAAGCAGGTCGGAGAAGGAGCGATGGGGGCGAAAAAAGGTGTCGAGCCCCCCCGCAGCGGGGGGAGGGGGGAGGCAAGAGCACTCCCATCTGCATCTGGGCCTGAAGAAATCGACGCATCATCCGGTCCATATCAGCGTCTGACAAGCTTCTGGTAGATCTAGATGAGGCAACTAAAGCCAGCCGGGAAGGCCGCCTGGATGACATCGAAGGCGACTGGGTCTCCTCCTCCGGCTCCGGGGAGAATTGTGGAGAATGGAGCCAAGAGGGGGAAGGCCCGGAGACCTTAAGGGGAGAGGCGAGCTTTTTAGATGGCGGTGCCGAAGAGGTGGATTCGGACCGCCTTTTATGGCTCCGGTGCCTCTACTTCTCTCTTTCTCTATCTTTTCTCTCTTTCTTCCTGCTTTCCCTTTCCTCCTGGGCCAAGGTGGGAGGGTGAGTCCCAGCCATGGGATCAGGAGTGATAGGTGGGGCAGCCGCAGCCAGCGCCACCGAGGTGGAGGATGCAGAGTCTGGGGGCAAAAGGCCCGCCACAATGAGCTTCGACCTCCTATCCTTCAAAGCCCTGGGGTTGAAGGCTGCACAGATAGAACAGCCGGAAGAAAGGTGGTCAACCCCCAGGCAAAGGACTCACCGAGTGTGACCATCTGCTGGAGATGGCTTATGGCTACACTCGGTACATTTTGAGAAAATGGCTTTAGGGCTTTCAGCCATTGTAAAAGAATAAAGAAAAGTAGGCCCACAAGCACACACCTTCACACACGCAGAGGGGGGAGGGGAATAAAACAAACTTAACTAAAATACAAGAGAACTACCCAAAAGAGACTACAAAATATAGGGGGAGTTCACACACACCAAGAAAAAGAAAAATCTGACAGAAATTGAAGTTTTTAAGACTGGCTTACAGTACTATTGCTCGGAGCTCGTTCTAGAGAAGCTTATGGAAGCCGCGGCAAACGAGATCTGAGGGTTAGAGGGAGATGGCAGGGCATTATGGGTAGGGGGAGGAGCTTGGAGCTCGGATCTATTAGCTTGGAAAGCTGTCGGATCCGATACCCACACATTGCAGAGCAAATGAAGTTAACTACTTCAGATGAGGGTGTTCCAAGATAAACATTTAAGGACTGCTGAATGGGCTGCCTCAAAAGGAGGCTGAGATAATTTTTCTTGAAACCCATTGTGGATCCTTAACAGGAGGTCAAAGTTAGACAGTGCCTTTTAAAAAAGCTTTGAAGATCCTTTGAGAAGCAAGAGACTGTAAATTATCTCCTTCATGAAAGTTAGAGATTTGCTGTCAGATGAACTTTAATGCTGGAGAAACAAGATCCTGTGTGATGATAAATAAGCTGAGAACTGAATGGACTGGGACAGAAAAGGCATTTTGTATTCTTTAAGTAGCCCAAAGGAAAACATTTTGTGCCATCTGTTCTCATACAGTTTGTGTGTAGATGATTTCTAGGAAGCTGTGAGGATCTGGAACACCCTGGTAGAGAGGATTTGAGTGAATGGCCATTAGTGGAACTGGAGATACTGTACAGCTAACTGAACTGATAAGATCTCCAGGTTAGGCCTGCCAGATGGATGGGAGAGAAGATCTGTAGTGGGATCTAGACGTAGATGGATTTGCATTACAGCAGGGGAAACCAAAATTACAAGGCTAGAATAGGGCTATTTGGGTTACTACTGCTTTGCACAACTTTGCTTTCTGGCTGAATTTCATCATTAGGAGGACAAGACGAAGAAGCAAAAGAAGTCATAAAAAAGACCTGATGGCCACTAGTGGACTAAAGCTTCCCTTGAATGGTGCCCCTGTGGGGGTAAGAAGAAAAAGTAGTTACTAAATTTGGTGTTGAAGAGGAATGCAAAAAGTCACAGCAAGGCTTCCACCAGTGATGGAATAAGTCCCATCCAACTGAGGATTGATGGTATCACTTGTGAAACATCAAGATACTACTGCTGAGACTGCCCACTAGGTAGATGAAATGGCTGGATATGCGCTTTGGTCTCAGAAAGTATTGCTTTGAGATTGCATTTTCCACACTCTTAATGCCTTGCAACAAAAGGGGTATGATCTGATGCCTCCATGCTTTTCAGGTATCATGCCATGGGTCTATATTCGTTTGCCAAAATCGCATTGCAGCGAACACCTAATCATCGACCCTCATACAGCAAAATTTGTTTCAGCAATTTGCTGAATTTACTGAGGGCAAGGAAATACTTACCCTACAGCACAATTTTACCCTTTTCTCCACTGTAGTGCAATCCTGGAGTTGGTATATATAACTGGGGGGGGAGGGTTTGATTTGCTTAGCTGTCAGTCCATTGTGCTGTAGGGCAAATATTTCTTTGCCCTTGGTTAATTCAGTGAATCGCTGAAACAAATTTTGCTGAATTAAGGTCGATGATTAGGTGTTTGCAGCAATGCAGCTTCAGGAAACTAATATAGACTCCATGCCACATCCATGTTATCTATGTTCATAGATCTCACAAATTGGGGGAGAAGGTCCTGAAAAGCCTATAGTGTTAGGAAAATAGCCCTCATCTCCAATATGTTGATGTTTATATTGGAACTTGGGAAAACCACATTCCCTAAACTATCTGTTCTGCACAATGCCCCCAGTCCTAGGGCAGAGACAGCTATGGTAATTGTGGCCAAAGGAAGAGGAAGAGGGGTGAATGGAAGGCCCACTGTGAGACTGTAGCTGTTCGACCACTATAAGAGGTGCCTCCTGCAAGTGGATGACAATCTGTAAGTTGCTAATGTTGTTCTTCAGTTCTGGCCACTGAATCTTAAGTGTCCACTGAAGTATCTATGTGTAATAACTGACAAGTGGCACTAGGTATATTGTTACTATCACCAAACCCATGAACTTGAGGACTTGAAAGGCAGCTGGTGGAGAGAAACTAAGGAGTAGATTCAGAGATTTGAATGGGGAGAATAAACCCTTGAGGAAGAATGGCTCATTTCTGAAGACTATCCAGATGGCATCCTATAAGCTTGAAAGACTGAGCTGTCTCCAGATGTGACTTATCTTAGATTATGCAGATCCCAAGTGACAAGCCAAGTCCGAGAAGGTAGCCCCATGCATGAATGAGAGACTTCTTAGTGGTAGGGATAGGGAGCCACTAATATAGATATGGAAAGATTCAGAATCCTCAGGTTCTCAAGTGAGAATTGACTATAGCCATGATTTTTGTAAGCATCCTGGGGCCGAGGTAAGGCTGGGTAAATGGTAGAGCTTGGAAATTTAACTGTCTCTGACCAAGAAACACAGTGGCCTCCAGGACTCTTTTGACAATTTTGATGTGCAGGTATGCATTCTGGACATCCAACAGGTACATCCAGTCTCCTCCCTTTAGACATTTGATGGGGCAGGATGTCTACAGAGGGAGGAACTGGGAAAAGGGTAAGTAATAGTCTCTGGATACTATTGTCCTGACCTATTTGTATTGCATGAAAGAGGTATTTGTATTGCATGAAAGATGTCCATGAAGTCTGGTGCTGGGAGAGATGACCGCGGACTGTCTCCAGAATGAAACTGTCTGTAAAGATCCTAGCAATCCTTCTGTTGCCTTCCTTAGAAGATACCATGGAAACTCATTTTATGAAGCATCTCTCCTTTTGTGGTGGTGTCATTGTCCTTCATGGGAACTCCTATCCAGATACTGGCTGGACTGTCTGTGAACTTCTTGAACCACAAGTTCTTAGAACCTTACTGATTCCTGGAAAAGAATCTTTGGGGAGCTGTGAAATTGGTCCTACAGGGGACAATGCCCCCCCCCCAGTTAAATTCTAATCAATTTCTCCTTTATGCTAAATCTAATTCATGAAACATGCCTTGAAGCTCTCTGCAAAGTCACAAAGATAAAGTCAAGCATAGCATCTCATGGTGATGCCTGTTCCTGGAGCTATAGCTGCTCCATCAGTTGCATTATGTAGTAAGCAGACAAAGAAGTCCACAAATAGGGGTCACCTGCTCCTCTGGCTTCCTATGAGTGTCAGTGATAATTTCAGCAAGTCCAAGGTCTGTTCATTTAGGTCACACTGGAACTTCTTCATATGCATCGGGAAATTTAAGGCTGCTATGGTGACTGCACCTAACAAATAAGTGTGCCGTCCCATTCTATTCATTGCCCTGGAATCCCTGGCTGGGGAATGAACAACTGACCTCTCATCTGAGGGCTCTCTTTTGGTCTCCACTGCAACATCCATGGGAAAAGCAAGCGGACCCTTTTTCCAAGACTGCCTGTCCTTAGGAGGAAAAAGTGTTTGCCTGGTTTCCTAAAAATGGGTTCAGCCACAGTAGGTACTCACCACACCCTTCCATAACCAAATCAATTATGTGGATAGCAGACAGAACCACCCAAGAAGTAGACGAGCAGATTGAAAAAGCTCCATCAGAATCTCGTCATCTGCAGAAGGGGAGTCAATGGGCTAAGCAGCCTTCTCTCACATTAATTCAAGGATTTCCTCAAACGTGGGAGTTATATGAAGGGCACTGTGAAGAGCCCTCCCCTTTCTCAAGGGAGAGTTCTAGGTTAGAGATTCTGGAGGGAAGTCTAATTATCTCTCCTTATACTGCCTCTTTCTTTGGACCTCAGACTGAGAAATCTTCCAAGGAGGAGAAAGACTGACCCAGCCCTGAAGGTTGTCTTTTTCTAGGGCTTTTTGATACTGTCTTTCAAAACAGCTCACAATCAGTGCCAAAAGCAGAAAACTGATTGACATATGTGGGTGAAACCAAAAGAGGTGGTGCATCTGATATGCCATGTCTTGACAGTGAGGTCAATCTTTCCAGTTCTTTGAATGTCAATGATTTTCCCTGGGAGTTGATGGAACTGATACAGAAGCCAACCAACTTCAGTGCCACCAAAGAAACACCAAGGAAAGTCTGGCACCAACAGTCACAGACTGTAAAATGGATAATTGAGCTTAAAACATTTGAATAAGTGAGACGTTTACACCCAAAAACTTTTAGTAAGTATCCCATGATGGCCCATTATATACATTATATTGCCATACTGTACAGCAGAACAGGGAAATCAAAACAAGTGACTCAGGAATGGTAACAGATCACCTGATCAATACATCATACCATGTACTGATCACCTGATTAGTACATGGTACAATGGCACTTCTGAGCAATATGGAAGTAAGTCTATCCCAAAGCTCAGATCATTCCAACTATAAATACCAAGTTCCTTAGAAGACCTGCATTCCATTAACAGAGTGCCATTTAAATTATAATCACCTAAGGAACAGCAATCACCAGATTTCATAATTACTCACTGCTTAGGAATCAGCTTCTAGCTATATTTTTGGCACCACATAGTAACAATATATATGGAAGTTTGAACACTGCTCGTTCCACAGGACGGTATTCACCAGTAGTTTATTACAAATCCAAGTTAAGCGCTTTCGGCTGTACCCCAGCCTTCATCAGAACAAATAAAACATCTAAAGAGGTGAAATATATACACATACGTCTCACAATCAATCAATTAAATAATTAATCAGATGGTACAAAACCGCCAAAAATTTAAGGTTACATGATACATAAAAACTATTTACAATTCTCTAAACTCAACACTTCAGTACCCCAGATGTAAACATGGGATTCCTACATATGAATAAAATGCTAAAAAATGGCAAAAAAACTCTAAAAACATGTGTGGGTATGTAAGCAAAACTAATGCTCTCCCTATGGGTGCATATATACGAATGTAAAATATAAAATTTATACAAAAAATTCATACAAAAAATTCATACGTAAACAAGTTAGAATAAAAACTACAGCACAAATAAAAAGTGCTGCTAAATAATTATTCCAACGCTTAAAAAGGTTTAATACTGATAAAATCATTGAGACCGGGTGGTCTCGTGGAATCTGTTATAATTTGCCATTTGCTTTCACACGATGCCAATTTCATTTTCCAATCTCCTCCGAAGGGTATAATGTCCACCTGTTCAATAATAGAAAATAGGAAGCTGTGATCATCTCCCTTTTCCAATATATGCCTGTATAATGCATTTTTAGTGTCATGTTTCCCTATTTTATACAGGTGTTCATAGATATGCCTGTTTAGCTGTCTCTCTGTTTTACCTATATAATGTGCGTTACATATAGTGCAGATAGCCAAATATACAACCTGTTTGGTTTTGCAGTTTCCCCTTCTACATCTAATGGTGGTACGACAGATATCATCAAGTTTTATAATCTTATTCAAATTAATATATTTGCACTGTTTACAATTTCCACATTTGACAGTGCCTTTGAATATATCTGCATTTTGTTTAATATAACTACCTCTTTCCAATAGTCTCTTCAAATTAGGGGCTGTTTTGAAAACACATCTCGGTTTAGTATCCAATATATGGTCCTTGTCCATGGCCATCAAAGTCACCCAATGCCTTTCCAAAATTTCTTTGATAATGTGTGTACTGGGGGAATACATAAGGACACATACCCTACCCAGAGGTACACTGAGTGTTCCCTCATTTATGGTCGGTTGATATGAACCTAATAGGGGTGGATATTTTCTACCCCATTCGTTGTGAACATAATTGATGACTTCAGTGACCATCTTTTCAGGATAGGCTCTGCTGATGAACATATCCTTAATAGTTCTAAGTTCGGATGGAATGTATTGGATAGCATTAAGGAGATAAAGAAATATTGCAGGAAGCTGAATTTGGCTTTACAATTTGACAAAAACTCAGATTTGAATACGAAAGCTAAGGGTATAGCAGGGACCGATCTTACTAAAAAAAGTACTTATATGCCATTTTCCAACCCTCATGTACATAATTTTGAGCAACTTGTGTGCAACGATATATATTGGGCATACAACAAGATGGAACACAAGAGGAATATTATATCCGATAATTTAACCAGTATGGAAAGAAAATGTTTATCCGACCTCACAACTAATAAGGACATCAGGGTTATGAAACCTGATAAAGGAGGTGGGGCGGTGATTTTTTTCTACTGATGATTACAATCATGAGATATATAATATTCTCCACAATTCAGGAAATTATGAGAATATCTCACTGAACCAGGTCAACATCGGGCACAAGCGCATTGACCTTATCATAGAGGAATATCTTATAGACAATAGGATTTCCAACGACATATATTCCTTCATGAAAGTAGACCATCCAGTTCTAGCAAAGATGGTGGGTATCCCCAAGATACACAAATCCATTGAAAAACCTCCTTTTCGCCCCATTGTGTCAGGTTCCAGGTCAAAAACCTTCAAATTAGGGCAACTGATCGATAGGTGGCTAAAGAAGGTATATGATAACATCCCACATATCATTAAGGATTCCTGGAGATTTTTGGGGGCCATTACCAACGATGTATGGGATACCAACTTGATCTATTTGACTGTAGATGTTGTCGACCTTTTTTCAAGCATCCCTAGGACAGAAGGATTGGAATATTTTGAAAGAAGTCTCACGAGGTTTACTGATTTCTCTTGGGAGAAGATCAGTCTTATATGTGACATGATGTCACTTGTGTTGGACCACAATTACATCTTATTCCAAGGGGAGTACTTCAGGCAGACCAGGGGAGTGGCGATGGGAGCAGCTTGTGCCCCCATCTTCGCGAACCTGGTCATGGCCGAATGGGAATCTGAACATGTGGTCAAGAGTCCTTTCTACAAAGATATAGTTCTATATGTCAGGTACCTGGACGACATATTTATTTTGTGGAAAGCTTCAGAGGATAGGTTGCAGGAATTCATGGTACATCTCAACCACTCTGTGGAGTTTTTACAATTCACATATGAGTATAGTCACAAAGAAATTTCATTTTTGGACGTACTTTTGAGTAATAACGATAGTGGGTTTACTTCTAGAATTTACAGAAAACCCACATTCTCAAATGATTACGTCCATTATAGTAGCAACCACCCACCTCACGTATTCCACAATGTTATCAAAGGACAATGTATACGTGTGGCGAGGATGTCGTCCAATATACACATCTTGGAATCCGAACTTAGAACTATTAAGGATATGTTCATCAGCAGAGCCTATCCTGAAAAGATGGTCACTGAAGTCATCAATTATGTTCACAACGAATGGGGTAGAAAATATCCACCCCTATTAGGTTCATATCAACCGACCATAAATGAGGGAACACTCAGTGTACCTCTGGGTAGGGTATGTGTCCTTATGTATTCCCCCAGTACACACATTATCAAAGAAATTTTGGAAAGGCATTGGGTGACTTTGATGGCCATGGACAAGGACCATATATTGGATACTAAACCGAGATGTGTTTTCAAAACAGCCCCTAATTTGAAGAGACTATTGGAAAGAGGTAGTTATATTAAACAAAATGCAGATATATTCAAAGGCACTGTCAAATGTGGAAATTGTAAACAGTGCAAATATATTAATTTGAATAAGATTATAAAACTTGATGATATCTGTCGTTCCACCATTAGATGTAGAAGGGGAAACTGCAAAACCAAACAGGTTGTACATTTGGCTATCTGCACTATATGTAACGCACATTATATAGGTAAAACAGAGAGACAGCTAAACAGGCGTATCTATGAACACCTGTATAAAATAGGGAAACATGACACTAAAAATGCATTATACAGGCATATATTGGAAAAGGGAGACGATCACAGCTTCCTATTTTCTATTATTGAACAGGTGGACATTATACCCTTCGGAGGAGATTGGAAAATGAAATTGGCATCGTGTGAAAGCAAATGGCAAATTATAACAGATTCCACGAGACCACCCGGTCTCAATGATTTTATCAGTATTAAACCTTTTTTAGCGTTGGAATAATTATTTAGCAGCACTTTTTATTTGTGCTGTAGTTTTTATTCTACCTTGTTTACGTATGAATTTTTTGTATGAATTTTTTGTATAAATTTTATATTTTACATTCGTATATATGCACCCATAGGGAGAGCATTAGTTTTGCTTACATACCCACACATGTTTTTGGAGTTTTTTTGCCATTTTTTAGCATTTTATTCATATGTAGGAATCCCATGTTTACATCTGGGGTACTGAAGTGTTGAGTTTAGAGTATTGTAAATAGTTTTTATGTATCATGTATCCTTAAATTTTTGGCGGTTTTGTACCATCTGATTAATTATTTAATTGATTGATTGTGAGACGTATGTGTATATATTTCACCTCTTTAGATGTTTTATTTGTTCTGATGAAGGCTGGGGTACAGCCGAAAGCGCTTAACTTGGATTTGTAATAAACTACTGGTGAATACCGTCCTGTGGAACGAGCAGTGTTCATTCTTCAACCATCGTACAGTTCTTGTGTTGCTTCTTTACATATATGGAAGTTTGTAACCTCACAATATGCTCTGATTGGCTATTACCCTGTCTAGCTTATAATAATCACAAAATGTATTTAACCAACATTCAGGGTCAACACTTAAAGAGGAAATGGGACACAAAATTGCTATTTTCCAGGCCCCCAATGACTTCTTGATCCACAAGTGAACCTTGATGGAGGAGTAAGACAGTAAACAGCAGACAGCAAACAAAACATTTATTTCACACTAGCACCACAGCTACATGGCTTCTAGGGGAACCAAATGTTCTAACTCTGCATGGGCAGTAAGATGGAACAATTAATTGTAGAAGAGACATCAATATTCATATGTTATGTTACAGTATGCTATTGATTACTGGGTGTGGGCCATAGCTCTTGACTCCTTTGCTCAAGAATTCTGGTCAAAACCAAAAATAATGGGGCGACAAACGACCAAAATCAGGGACAGTTTTAAATATTACTATAATTCACTTAAAAAGTAAAAAAATAACAGGTGTTCTAGCAGCATGTCATTTCCAAGCAATAAGAGATAGCAAATAATAATTATCTCTACCTCACACATCTTTATGGTGCTTAAATAATAATTATCTCTTCCTCACACTTCTTTATGGTGCTCCCATCCTTACTAACCTCCAGGCATCACAAAAATCAAAATCTGAACAATGTTATAAATTTGTAGCAAATACTCTTTACAGAACCCACGGCTGTACACTGTACAGCACTAGAAATCATAAATTGGTTAGAACTACCCCATCAACTAACATATACACATTTTTTTAACACCTTTTAAATTATCCAGAATCCATCTGCTTGTCCAGTACTAAATAACATTCTACACAACTATGTTCCCGGTTGGTCATTATGATCCACTGACCAAAATCTCCTGTCTGTCTACAAACCTATCAAATCTGCTGGGCATTGTCTATACTCATACCATGTTGTTAAGGCCTGGAACTCCTTACCTGTATCCATCAGGTCAATGGCCTCCCTCCCATCCTTCAAAACCATTCTGAAAGACTTCTAAGCCAAAATCTGGCTCTGTTCTTGCTTAACACCAGAATAAACTGTATCTTTAAATGTAGACAAGCACCTATTCTTACCTTATGCCTCCTTACTCTCCCTTCTTCACTCACTTCCTTACTTATATCAATATCACCCCTCCCCCCCGTTTTCTCTCTAAACATACCATAGGCCTGCTTTTCTCTCACTTTATATTGGAATTTATGTTTCTATTATAATAACATAACTTTAATTTTTCTATAGATATTCACTTGCTCACAGGTTTAAAATGTCTCTAAATGCTAAATAATTGTCACATAACTTATATCAATTCTTAACCAATAGGTTCATAGGTAAGTACAAGGATAGCCCCCCTTGTAGACCATTTTAAGCCTAGTCAATTTATTTTGGTGAGAAATAAACCCTGTACCTTTTGTTTGTGAGGTAAACACTTTAACCATTACACTAACCCGTAACATTTTCATATTATGTCTAATTTGGTAAAATTATTTAAACTGTAGATGTTTTTGTATTATTTTTGAAGTTGTAAAATTACTGTTTTTAAAAAGTTTTGGAGTACTTAAGAGCTTTTCTTCCCGGGCCTCAGCTCAAAGTGGGCTCCCACCCAGTTGAACTTTCCTGGTGAACAAATGTCCATAAATAAATAAAATAATGTTTAGTATTATATGACTGACTATAATTGTTAATGCTTTACCTGAAAATTAGAATATTTGCTGGGTACAAGGTAAAAATATGAAGCCAAACCAGGGATGATTGAGAAATGTGGCTTGGGCAATAGCAATAAACCTGCACTCATACCAGTCAGTTGGCAGACTGTGCATGCTGGCAACAGCTGAGGACAACCACCCTGAAATAATCTGTACTGACACAAGTTGTCCCTTCTTTGTTCCATCATAAGAAATAAACAGCTGATAAGTCTTTCTAAAGGACTTAGTTATGTCAAGATAGTACCTGAGCTGCTTACGCATTTCCAGAGTATTTAGAATAATTTTCCCTTAGTTCTGGGGATCTGGATAAAACACGTGGATATTGATGGCTTGATTCAAAGTAAACTCTAAAAAAACTTTGGTCATAAATGAAGAGTTTGTTCTTAATGATTCCCTAACGCACCATGACAGCCTGCAACCCCGACATTCTTCTTGCAGATGTAAAGGGTGGAAACTACATGTTCAGTTGTCTGCTTTGAAAGGAGGAAGTAGATTTGTTCAAGGTGTTCCCCACACTGGAACTGTTGCTGAAATACCTGCTTATTCAATTTGCATTTGTGAGGATTCTGTTGTGGTCCTGCTCAACTTGTCTGCCACAATAATTTACTTTGATAGAATATGAGATGCTTGAATGGTTAAAGAATGCTGAAAAGCTAATTCCTAAGCCATCACAGCCAGCCTGCATAGGGGGTAAAACATTGTACCTCTACGTTTATGTATCATGTGGCTATGGTATTGTCTGTAATCCCTTGATGAGGTCCTAGGGACCTCAGCTGATGGACAGACTTCAAGGCAAGGATCACAGACATAAATTGCATTCATGTTGATGTACTTTGGTCTGTCTGAGTTACTTCAATGCCTTGCATCTTTACTCAAATGAAAAATGCTCCCCAAGCAAAATCTGATGTGTCTTTGGTGAGAGATTGGTTTGGAGTCTGAGGAGAAAAGGGCAGACCTTGGTTCATTTGTTGCCTTCACCAATGCAGTCCAACATTGGAATCTGATACTTATGAGAATGCAAATGCTGGGCCATTGTTTTTAGAAATTATTGCATATTTCTCATGTGGAACCTAATAAGAGGAATCGTGAGAATCACAGAAGTCATGAACCCAAGGTTCTTGAAATATTATCTCGCAGAATGCTAATACTAACTGGAGAAATTCAGAAAATATTCCAGATTAAAATTTTTACTCTACTGTATCAAAAGGCCATTTGAAGAGAAGTTATCAAAAAAGCATTCCTGAAACACAATCTTGTGAGATGGAGTTAATGAGGATTTTGGAATGTTTATCTGGAAGCCCAGTCTGGTCAAAAGAGACATAACCCAAGCTCATGACTCTTGATTATTGGTTAAAGACTCTGCAAAGATAACCAAGTCATCTATATAAGGAAAATGTAAATGTCATTTAGTCTTCAATAAGCTACAACTGGAGCTAGGCATTTCATGAACACCCTGGAGCTGCAGATAAACAATAGGGTAATGTAGATAAATGACCCAGAACCAGAGAAACTTAGAAATTTCCTGAAGCCTGTGGCTATGAGACCAGGGAATAAGCATCTTTCAAGTCTAGTGTTATCAAGTAAATAATCATAATAATCAAGGGTAACAGGTTATGGAAGGTTAGCACTGTGGATTTTGGTACTTTCACATTGAGATATTTAAATTAAAAATGTAGTACTGGTCTCCAAGAGGCTTCTTTCTTTGGTACCAGAAACATTCTGAAATAGAATCTTTTGCCTCTTCGACTCAAAGGCACTGGTTTTATGACACTTTGGATGAGCAAAGACAGGAAAACCTGAGGAAACAATTCTGTTTGGTTGAGAGGGTATGCAGGAATTCCTCTGAAAAAATATTTTGTTATCCAGTGCCATCTGTAACCCTCCTGTACCACTTTTAGCATCCAGGAGTCTGAAACAATCTTCTGCCAAAGGGGAGAGCTGAGAACCAATTTGTGGTATAAATTTGTAAAGATACTGGCTGAAGGAAAGTAAAGGGGTGAAAGAATACTTGCAGAGTCATTCTGTGTTATTGGTCAGTCCTGTTTTTGAGATCTTCCTGTTATTTCCTTCCAACCATCTTTTAGCAGCCTGTTTGCCAGAAAAAGGTAGATTTTGTTTGTTTGGCTTTTTCGTGAAAGATGGAGGCCCATACGATTTTGTATTGGTGAAAAGAATAATCTTTGAAACTTTGTGAAACTCCCTTTCATCATATTGTTTGAGAAGGTGGGCAGGGGCGGCTTGTGATACTGGGTGAAGGCTGCAGCCCCCTATTTAAAAAAAAAAAAAAAAAAAAAAAAAAGAAACTATAAAAATTAGAAAGTCAACTAGACTTCTAATTTTACTTCCTGGTTCATTCTAGGAACTCTGCAAATGTGCAGAGGTCTGAGAAAACCCAGGACTGAAAAAAAATCATCTTAGTTCACTCAATGGGTAGTTTTCAATACAGCTCAGCTCCAAACTTACTTCACCAGTCTGTGGAGGTCTTTCATATTGTTGTTGTTGAGGACACTGGAAATGTCCTCAACAAAAGTCTCATTGGGTTGCTGCATGAAGCAGTGAAGAGGCTTTTCTACTGGCTCAGGCTGTCTCAAGTGACTGAAACAGCTAAGTAAAAGGATGTCACTTCACTTAGCTATGGGAGTACATATGAACATGCACAGGAATAATTTGTTTTGTGAAGTATGGTATTTTTTTACAGCAATATGCGTGCCGCTGCCAGCAAGGAAGGTAAGAAGTACTTTGTGTGTGTGCGTGTGTGTGTGTGTGTGTGTGTGTGTGTGTGTGTGTGTGTGTGTGTGTGTGTGTGTGTGTGTGTGTGTGTGTGTGTTTGATTTGTTTATGTGTAACAGAACTTGCAATATGTACTTTGATCTGGACTGTAAGCCACTGGATGATCATTTACATGTCTTTTCTAGATAGGGTTACTATGAGAATACATGGGGAATTGGCAAGAACATATTAGTGTGTTGAGCATGATTATAGGGAGAATGACGTATGTGCTTGTGTAAATGTATGTCATTCTGCCTTCCTATACTACCTGACTAGCACAGCTGCCAGCTATGCAGACCAAGGCTTCTTTTGCACAGCACAGAAAAACTGCAATTTATTCAAAGTATACACTGTGGCACACAGCCTGCAAAACAGAGGCAGTGTAATACACACCCATTCAAAGTGGTCCAAGCTTCTTCATGTACCAGAAAAATAAGTTATGTACTTACTATAACATTCCATCTGTGTTGGCCATCTTCATTTATCCTTGACATATGGGTTTGGTTCCAATACCGTAACTGACAGGGCCGCTACTCCAGCTCAAGCAGGCCAAAAAACCTCAAGCTTCATCCCTACCCACAGTCCCCCACTCTCAATACCTCAGATCGAGTTTGCAGATTAGAAATAAAGTATAAATAAAGATGCCTTAATGGAAACTATATCTGATATGCCTTAATAAGTATCATAATTACTATGAAAGTATCTATTCCACCAAAAAATCTCCAAAGGCCAGGGGATGGAGGGAGGGAAGTCAAGGATAAATGAAAATGGACGATACAGATGGAGCATTATGGTAGGTACACAACTTCTGTTGGAGTGTATTTAACAGTGAATAAAAGACTGACATTAATGCTGCTGTAAATATGCTGAAAGATAAAGCATAGAATAAAAAGTTTACTTTAATGTAGGAATACAGCTTAGCAATGTAAAATGGCATTCATGCTGTGTGACATAGTTCTGGCTAAAATAAGTGAAAAACAAGGAACATCTATTAATGGACACAAGATAATTCCTGAAAGACGTTTTCTCAATATCAGCAGCAGAACAGTTTGACGTATTCTTACAGATGTTTCCTTTCAGACCTGTTAATGGCCATGGCTTTTTGTAAAATCAGCAGAAAAACAATTCCTGATTGCATGCATTCTCACATCAGCAAAAGTGCTTGCAAGTAAATATTAAATGGTTTCACAGAAGGACAACAGAAAAGTCTAAAAACAGACATTACGTGATTTCCCACAAAAGCCCCCTCAAAAAAAAGATACCAAGAGAAAAGCAGGATCTAAAGTGTGTGACTAAAAGGGTATGTAAGACTGTTAAAATTCAATTATGTTAGAAGTATTTGGTAGGAACACACTTGTTCCGAGGTAATTGGAGAATGGAAAGCCATAATCTATACTGGTAGTGAAGAAAAAACTTTGCACATTAAATCTGTAAACTACAGTCATACGTCTTGTTTGTTATAAAAAAAGAAGTTATGTACTCACCATAACATTCCATGTTTGTAGTCCATCTCACCCTTCATTCTTACATATGGGTTCAGAGCCGATCTTCGGCTCTGACTAAGCCTATTACAAAGCTCAAAGTCTCTTAGTTAGCTCGTGGCTAGGTAGGTATCCCATAGAGCACTAGTACAATCCCCAATCTTGTTTGCTGCTAAACTATAGAAAGATAGAAAAAGGTTATCTAGAAAGAACAACAATAATGAAAGGTCTCCACCCTACCAAGAGCAACAGTATCCTGTCTCCAGATGCTTCCAGGACGGGGGTAGGTGGGTTCATAAGAATGAAGGGCGAGATGGACTACAAACATGGAGCGTTACAGTGAGTACATAACTTATTTATGTTCTGTAGTCTATCTCGCCTTCATTCTTACATATGGGACAGCGTCCCTAGCACCTTTTTCTTGGGTGGCTCACGGGAATATACTCCTGAGTACTGAGGAACCAAAGGAGGCTCTACACCCGGAGGTCAAATCCAGTTTGTAATGAGTAACAAATGTATGAGCGGTAGCCCAAGTTGCCGCTGCAAAAATACTGTCAATTGGAACTCTGGCTTGAAAGACAGCAGATGTGGACAGGGATCTTGTGGAATGAGCCTTAATCTTGAACGGTAGAGTCTTTCCATTGGAGGAGTAAATGAAGGAAATCCCGTTCGAAATCCAGTTAGGGTCACTTTAGAGACTGGCAGACCTATTCTAGACTCAGAAAAGTATCTATATATATATATATATATAAATTTATATTTAGATATATTTATAACGGTAGATGTAGTGAGTTTATACACCAACATTTCTCAATAATTTGGTCTTGAAGCTATATTGTATTTTTTAGGTGAAAGCCCTAGAACACAATATATATTAGAACTGGTAGAGTTTTGTTTAACTAATAATATATTTGAATTCAATGGCACATTATACAAGCAGAAGATTGGAACAGCAATGGGGGCGGCTTTCGCCCCAGTTTATGCAAACTTATTTATGGGTTTAGTTGAAAATATGTATATTTATAGACATGAATTTTTTAGAAAATATGTGGTGAAAAATTATCGATTTATTGACGATTTGATTTTTGTTTGTGAAGGTGGAGAAAGTTTGTCATCTGAATTTACTGAATATCTGAATGTTAATAAATATGGTATTAAGTTTGATGACATTCAGAAAGGTAGTGAAGTCAATTATTTAGATATAACACTAAGAGGGACAACAAAACAGAAAATCCATACCAGTATACATAGAAAGTTTAATCAAATAAATTGGAAAATGTTCCATAATAGCTGTCATCCTAGCCATAACTTGGCAGCTATTCCTTATGGGGAGCTGCTCAGGATTAAAAGGCTGAGTAGTAATAGCAATCAAGCACAGGAAGAAGCACATAATGTAGCCTCTATATTCATTACTAGGGGGTATCAACAAGACGATGTACAAGAAAGTTTTGACAAGATATATGGTAAGGATAGAACTAATAAACATATTAAATATGATAATAGACACACAAAGATAATATATAAGGATGATAAACAAGACAAAGAAAACATATTTTTTGTTACCAGATATACAATTTTTTCCCATATAATGAATGGGTTGGTAAAACAGTACTGGAGACAAGTAAAAGGAGAAGTTGTGTCATTAACAAATGTGGAGTTGATAGTATCTTACAAAAGAGGACGAAACCTTCAAGATTTCCTAATGCATAACATATATAAAAAGCCAAGGGACAACATATTGGTTAATATTAATATGGTGGGAACTATACCTTGTGGAAAATGTTCCATTTGTCAGTATATTGTTACTAAAGTAGATAATATAGGGGCTAAATATTTTGATACTAGAGGTACATATTCTTGTTTGAGTAGAGGAGTAATTTATGTTATTTTTTGTTCATGTAGAAAATACTATATAGGTGAGACCAAAAGCACATTGGCAGAAAGAATAAAAGAGCATGTAAGAGATGTTAAAAAGAATAAAATTATGAGCCCCATAGCGGAACATTTTAATGATAAACATCAAGGGGACATAAAATGTATGAAGGTTACAGTGTTGGAGCAAATACCAATGCAATATGGCAATGCAGAATTACAAAAAAATATGTTGAGACATAAAGAATCTGTGCTAATAATGAAATATAATACACTATTTCCTTGTGGATTAAATAAAGAATGCAACTGGCAAAGTTTCATTTAGTTTTTTAGCTTTAAAGGGTGATTGTATTTTAATTAATTGTTTAATTGATTAATTAGAGTGTTAAATATTGATATAAAAAGAGTTTGTTTTAATAGGTGAATTTTTACTCTGTAAAGGCTGTGGCCGAGGCGCTAGAGAAATTTGTATTGTGGAATAAATTTTATTCAGGAAAGTAGAGCTGTTATTTACTGCTCTCATTTCTTTGGTGGTTTGTATTTATTCGTGTGTTCTACATTAGTTGTATCTGAACAGTTTACATGACTGTCGGTGACAGACATTTTCTGCCCACACTTAGGGCATTTTTTTAAATCCTGATTTAGGGTGTTTGTCTTGGTCAGCCATATTATCACAAACAGAATCAAAAGAGAGTGCTGTAAACTGGAGACACACAACAATAATAATCAAACAAGCCCTTTAAATATTATGGGCTAAACAGTAGTCTCATACACACACAAAAACTATTTATCTACACTGAAGATATATAAATATATCAAAGTTGTGACAGAAAGTCACTATCTAAAGGCACACAACAATACTAAACACTACTATTTCACACACTAAAATCTAAACTTTAATTATTTTAAAGCTGTGACAAAGGTCACTATCTAATCACACAATAAAATCTGAACTAGTAATAAAGATAGCTGTGACAGAAAAGTCACTATCTAAGCACACACTATAATCTACACTAGGCCTACAAAAAACGAGGCCAAATAGTAATTTAAGAAAAGGCACACCAAGGGAAGGGAAACTACACAAAAAAGCTGTAAGAGCTTATCTAAGTATCTAAAACTATTATATAGCAAGAGTTATCAATATTAAGAAAAATATTTGAAGAAATAAGGTTTTTACTGGCCCGAGCTAGCGAGAACCTCCGATCTATTGCAGTGGCAAACTAGATATGAGGTAACTCTAAGTGCATCATAGGTTCATTGGTAGGTACTAGGCTACTGGCCCTAGGGCCTATATAAGCCTAACCAAACGGTACCCTAGCTTTTGCCACCCAAGAAAATTATTTTCCCGTGTCCCTGTCAAGCAGAGCCACAGAAGTGACTCTGCTTGACAGGGCCTTGAGTTATCTGAAGACCTCGAGCTTTGTAGTAGGCCAACTCGGAGTCGAGGATCGGCTCCGAACCCATCTGTAAGAATGAACCGCGAGACAGAACAACTTCACATTTGTGGTTTCCCATCCACTGATCAAGGTTGCGCTTGAAGAGGGTCAGTGAGGCGCTCTGTTTGATATGTATGGGAAGTCTATTCCAGAGACAGGGCAGTCTCTGGGAGACAAACCTGTCTCTCCAGCAGGTTTAGTTGATGCCTCATATTAGATTTAGGCCTTTTGAGCAGGTAATACATGAGGGGTTAGACTATGGAGCATCTCTAGTAGGTAGAGTCCGAGGTTGCCTTGTAGGTGAGACACAGATCACCCCTGAGCAATCTGTACGATACCGAACAGAGTGATAGTGATTTGAGCTTGTCCGCATAGGACAGGTGTTGGAGGCCATGGATTGTCTTTGTGAGGTATTTTATGGTCTTTCCAGTTGGTTCAGATGTTTGGAGAGGTACATACCAAACAGGGCGTTATACTCAATTA
Source organism: Protopterus annectens (assembly GCF_019279795.1). NCBI lineage: Eukaryota > Metazoa > Chordata > Ceratodontiformes > Protopteridae > Protopterus > Protopterus annectens. The sequence goes on along the minus strand of NC_056733.1, from coordinate 129,894,000 downwards.
TTGGTCTAATGAGGGAGGAATACAGAGAGGTAATAACCATCTTTTTTCTGGATGCAGTCCCTCTACTTATGAGATGAGCCAAGTAAAAGGCTTTTCTGACCACTGCTGCTACATGATGGTCAAATGTGAGGTTGTTATCAACCTGACTGCCCAGGTTTCTCATTACAGGTTCTGTGCTTAGGGGGTTGCCTTTGATGTGGTAATCAGTACGGGCCATGTTTTTGCCGAATGGTATGATGATACATTTTTTTGCATTTAGCTTGAGGCAGTGACTTTTGCACCAGTCAGTTGCTGTGAGACCCTCTTGCAGTATGTCAACATTATTTGGGGAGTGAATGACAGCACCCAACTTACAGTCGTCCACAAACTTGGTCAGCCACAGGCCTTTTGTCTTTGCCTGGACATCTGAGGAGTCGATGACAAACAGCAAGGGTCCAAGGACAGATCCCTGGAGAACTCCACTAGTCACAGGTCTGCTATCAGAGGTGGAGGTGGCTATTTTGACTTTGAGGGTCCTGTCGGTGAGTCAGTTGGCCACCCACCTGATGAGATAGGGATTTACGCCAAGTTGTGGTAGCTTTTCAATGATCCCCTAGTGGGGGATTGTGTCAAAGGCCTTGACCAAGTCAAGGTAAGCTACATGCACTGACTTTCCCTCATCCAGGGGCTTGGTGTCAGTCTCAAAGAAGTCAACCGGGTTCAGCAGACAAGATCTGCCCTTGAGAAATCTGAACTGGGTGGGGTCAAGTGTTTTGAGATTGCCTATGTCCCTGTTTATGAGATCCCTAATAATACACTCCATGGCTTTACAGATCAGACTTGTCTAACTAATGGGGTGATAGTTTCCAGGGTCATTAGTGACACCATCTATGTGCAAAGGGATGACAATGGCAGTTCTCCACTTTGCTGGAATAAAGCCTGTACTAAGGCTGCCGTTGAATACGGTGCTCAATGGCGAAGCTAGTTCTTGATGGAGATGGTGCAGAATACAGCCTGGGATACTATCAGGTCGCATGGAAGCTGTGTTCTTTGGCTTGGATAGGTCCTTTAGCATTTGATCTATGGAGTTGTGAGGTGCGGGACAAGTAACAGGGATGTCGAAAGGGCCTACTTGCACTGAACCTATCTGCTAGCGGGTTGGCTAAGTCAGCAGGATTGGTGTAAGTGATACTGTTAAGTACTAATTCGGAACAAACCTGGGCTTTGCCAAGGAGGTTCCTGATGTAACTGAAGAAGGCTTTGTGGTTTCCATTTGTTTCAGAGGCTAGTTTTGATTCAAAATTGGCTTTGGAGGCTTTCACTAGTGATCTAATTTTGCTTGTTGATGCTAAGGAGGAAGTTTTTCCAATTTGGAAAATGTTCCTTTTTACCCTTGGGCAACAGTTTCTTCATTTTGTAGTAAAGCCTGTTGATAGAGGATGTACACCAAACAGGACTGTGTTTCCTTGAGGAGCAGGTTTTAGTTCTACTGGGTATGGCTGAATCCATGCAGTTGTACAGGTGCTTGTATACTGCAATGGCGTACTGTTCAGCATAGTTGTCTGCATCCTCTAAGCGGGATGGTGGTGTGAAGCTACAGATATCCTCCCTTAGGAGATTGTAGTCAGTTTTGAGAAGTTTTTTAGCTTGATTATGGTTGGAGGGGTGGGTGGGATAGATACTTCAAATGAGACAGTCCGATGATCTGATCTCACCAGGGAACCAAGTCCAGAATGTTATTTCCTCTTGTGGGGGATGAGATGAGCTGGTCTAGTGTGTTAGAATTGATGGAGTCAAGGAATCATTGAGTGAGTGCATTAGTACATCCTTTGTTTTTTTAACAATAAACATCTTTATTTAATTATCACTTATGACATAGACAATGATATACTTATATAAATGAAAACAAACCATACTGACATATTTTTAGTTGCAAACATTATAAATCACTTATAATCTATCCAGTCATTGTCAGTCAAACATTATATAGCTCATTCAAATCCTGCATTCTTTTAAACTTCAATCCTCCTCCAAAACATTATTCTGCATGTATTGTTCCGTCAATTCCCATTTTTTCCATACAATAAATCCTCCTCCAAAACATTATTCTGCATGTATTGTTCCGTCAATTCCCATTTTTTCCATACAATTTGCTCCTATCCTTTTCTAAAGAACCCATTTCCAGTTGTTTTATCTCTGTTACTACAGTCACTGCTTCTAGTACAGTTGGTTTAGACTTTGATTTCTATTTTCTAGTAATTGCTTTTTTGGCAGCCACCAAAATTAGTCTCAGCAAGGCCTTATTATGTTTATGTAATTCTGATTCAGTATTACAACTCAAAAAATCATTTCCTTAGTTACACCAATTTGCTCACCCAGTATTTCTAATAGAGTAGTCTGCAGGGAATTTTTAAAGTCTGCTGACTCATTACATTCTCAAAAAATATGTTACCACTTACCTTTTTCTTCCCCATCACACTTCCAACATCTGCAATCTACCCGATGAGAAATTCTTTGGAGTCTGCTTTGGGTATAATAATACCTATATAAACACTCCCAAGAAAAGGTCCTAAATAGTCTAGACTTTGTTGCATACTTGGGAGGTATATGTATATATATATATATATATATATATATATATATATATTTATATATATATATATATATATATATATATATATATATATCTATAGAGAGAGAGAGAGGGAGAGCTATACACACACACACACACACACACACACACACACACACACATATATATATATATATATATATATATATATTTATATCCCCATTGCTTCTTTGTGTCTTTGTGATTTGCTTATCCAGTTTCTCTTCCCAATCCTTTCTAACCTCCTCTGATTGACTCTTATAGTTATCATGCAATATTTTATATGCTCTTCTAATTATTCCTTTTTTAATAGCAGCTTCTGTTCTAGATTCCATTAAAATCTCTACCAGTGCTGATCTTTCACTTAAGCCCCTATTTCTTTCTCTTTGCGTATACTCTGACATCAGTCTTTGATACGGAAAGCAATCTCTAGCCTGCAGTCAAAATACATTTTTGGCCTCTTCCCATTTTATAACCTTCCCCTCTATTATTATATGTTCCCAATACCGTGGTACCTTTGCCAGTTTTCTCCAATAAATTCCAACAGCTTCCTCTCGTCTACTGTCTGTATCCCTAATTGCAGTCATCCCTACTGGCAGAACCTCCTTTCTCCATTCCTGTATTGGCTTCCTTCTTAGAATACCTTCTCCTACCTTATGAATATAATATTCTGTATGGTTACTCCTATTCTCCTTAAGAATCGGCACCCTAAGTCCCAAAATTGCCTTGTTCCTTCAGCAGCCCCCCCCCCACTTAATTTGGTCTATATTAAATCAGCGAACACTTAAAACAGCGAACGCTGATTTATCGACCCCGTGTAAGTGAAAGTTTACAATCCCGAACACTTAGAACAGTGATTTTTTTTTCCAAGGGAAAAAAAAAAAATCACTGTTCCACAAAAGAAAAAAAAAAACTTTAAAACATTACATCACCCCCACACACACCCCTTACTTAAATATACCAACTCCAAGATCGCACTACAGTGACGAAAATGGCAAAGTAATGGAGGCGTCCAAGCGATTTCTTTCCCAGGGAAAGAAGTCGCTTATATGCCGTTTGGCTATTTCGCTGTTTCGTGCTTTCAAGTTCGATCAAGACGCATTTGAAACAATGCATCTTCGATTATATAACAGAAACCCATTTAATCATCATCCCTTTCCACTTGGAATTATCGCTTTCTGCTTGTTCTATGTATAGGAGCCTTAACTATGTAGCTCTGTAACATCGATTCAAATCAAGTAATCCCAAACCACCTTGTTCTACTAAAAGAATCAGTTTATCCCGCTTGACTCTTGCCGCCTTCCCCTCCCAAGTAAATCTTTCAGCTCTTTATTAATTGCTATCCACAGCTTCTTCTCTGGTTGATAAAAATATGCCTGACCTGTGAATAAAACTAAAGGGACTAAAAACATTTTAACTGCTTGTATCTTGGTATCCATTATCCATAAAACAGAGCTTCTAATTTCTCAGTTTTTGCATTAGCTTTTCTTTAGTGCCTTCCCACATATCCTTAGCTGTCACAACAAAATCATTTTAATCCATGCTCCTAAGTACTTGATTTTATCATGTCCCCATAAATATGGATATTGCTGAATCAATTCATGTGTGGCTACATAGTTTATAGCTATTGCCTTTGTTTTACCTTCATTAACTTTGTATCCTGAAATGACTTGAAACTGTCTCAGAATGTTCCACAACATGAAAAAAAAAATATTTATGTACTCACCATAAAGTTCCATCTATGTTGTCCATTTTAATTTTTCCTCATATACAGGTTTGGATCCAATCCCTTGGATCAAACTTGGCCATTGCAGGAGGTTGTGGCAAATAAAAAGCTCTCGAGTAGCCTACCCTACCCATAATGCCTCTCTCCCAATCACCGCAGATCTTGTTTGCTGATAACACTAGAAAAATAATAGAAGGGAGAAGCACTTTAGATAAGGGAAAGAGCATTCCTGGCTTTCGCGATAGCCAATTAATTTAGGTCAATTCGCTCATCCAAAAACCAAGAAAGGGACATGGGTATGGTGGATGAGTTGTTGAGGAAAAAATTAAATTGGACAACACAGATGGAATGTTATGTTGAATACATAACTATTTTATCTGATGTTGTCAATTTTCATTTTATCCTCACATATAGGACAGAGTCCCCAGCTACCTTTTTCCTGGGTGGCCTTATGGAAGAATATTTTTCAAAACCATCGAAAAAAGGAGGGCCTACCCATAGAGATAAAATTCAGCTTGTAATGAAGATATGAGGGGTAGCCTAAGTTGCTACTGCACAAATCTCATCTATGGATGCTCTGGACTAAAAAACTGAAGAGGTGGCCATGACTCTAGTGGAGTGAGCTGAAACAGTTTTCTGCAGCTCTAAATCTTGTTTCTTGCAAATAAAAGATATGTAGTCTGTAATTCATTTATCTAGAGACACCTTGGTCACTGGAAGACCCGATTTATGTCCTTTGTTCTGTGAAGGTAAAAATACAGTTGTCTATGAAAATCTAACAAATGCAGAAAATATTCACCTTTATTGGTGAAGTTTGGGAAGAAAACTGGTAGATTAATGGATTGATTGATAGTATTCTCCAAAATTATCTTCAGTAAGAATAAAGGATTTGTACGTAAAGTGACCCAGTCTTTGTGGAAGACCAAGTATGGTGGCTGGGATGATAAGGCCTCAATCTCAGATATTCTTTTCGCATACATGATGGCTACCAAGAATATGATCTTTCAGGAGAATAATTTAAGGTGACAGGTAGTCATTGGTTCAAAAGGAGGTTGTATAATTTTCTGTAATACCAAATCTAAGTCCCAAGATGGTGAAGGATCTTTATAAGGGGGCTTGAATAAGAGAGTTCCTCTCAAGAAGGCTTTGCATAGCTTATATGAATCAAAGGAGGAACCATCAAATCCAATGTGAAAATTAGAAATTGCAGCTAGCTGTACTTTTATTGCAGAATAAAATGACCCTTCGTTAAATAGCTGTGCTAAAACTCTAGAATAGTGTGGATAGGAGCTGAAAAAGGATCTGCACTGTTTTGTTGAGACCAGTGTACAAATCTTCTCCATTTACTGCTCTACAACTTTCATGCAGATGGCTTATGGGAGGATAACAGAATATGACAAACTGGCAAAGATAGCATAGGTTGTCTGACTATCAACAGAACTGGAGATACCAACCTGTCAGCTTGAGACTTTGAATATTCAGGTGAGGCATTCCTGTCAGGTGTAAAAGAAGATCTGGAACTGGATCCAGAATCCATGGTTTCTTCCGTAGGTGAGGCCAAAGAAAGGGAAACCAGATTTGACAAGGCCAATATGGGGCTATGAGGATTACTTCTCTCTTCAACCTATTTGCCTTCTGAAGAAACTTGGGGATTAAGAGAGCTGGGGGAAAAGCATATAACAGACCAGGAGGCCAATCATGAGTGAGAGAATCCCTTGATGCCTGCCCTCTTGGGGGGATCAGGGAAAGTAGCTGCTGCATTTGTTGTTCAGAGGGGACTCTAAAAGGTCCCAGCAAGGCTGGCTCTACTTGCGAAATATATGTTCTGCCACCTTCTGATTAAAGGACCACCCATGAGGCATAATAATGGATCTACTCAACTGGTCTGCTGTCATATCTGACCTTCCTGGAATGTGCATTGTTGCCAGAAAGCGGTTGGATGAGATCTTTCACTGCCACACTCTGAGTGCCTCTCGACATAAGGGGTATGATCTGGTTCCCCCTTGCTTGTTGATGTATCAGACTACTGACATGTTGTCCAACTGAATAGCAATTATCCCCAGAGGGACAGCATTCTGAAAGGCTTGCAAAGCTAGTAGCATGGCTCTCATCTATAGGACATTTACGTGCAACATGTTCTCTTGGGTAGACCATGTGCTTTGGACTGCTTTTCCCAGATAATGCCTCCCCCACCCTGTCTGGAAAGCGTCTGTAGTCACTGTGGCTTTGGGGAAAGGGAGAACAAAGGGGCAACCTTGCATAAGTTGATCTGATGGATCCCACCATGAAAGATCCTTCTTGCAAGTGTTCGTAATTCTTAATGGGGCTGACATGAGTTGGTGAAAGATAAGACTACTGTACTGTGAGAAGCCACTGTAAAACTCTCATATGCAATCCCGCTAGTGGAACTAGTATTATTGCTGCTGCCATAGAACCTAAGGCCTGAAGTACTATTCGAACAGATACCCTTGAATTGTGTAGCAAATTTCTGACTTGATCTCTTATGGTCACCACTCTTGATAATGGGAAATGTGCTACCATCTTGACTGTGTTTATGTTTGCTCCCATGAAGTCCAATTCTTGAGAGGGGTCTAAGTGTTACTTTTGATCTGTTATGGTCATTCTCTTGATAATGGGAGATGTGCTGCCATCTTGATTCTGTTTATGTTTGCTCTTATGAAGTGCAATTCTTGAGAGGGGTCTAGGTGCGACTTTTAGTAATTTACTGTAATACCTAACAAGGAACATGTTCGAAGAACTTTTTGCTTCTAAAAGTAGATGCCTGGCTGGGGCAGTTATGAGCCAGTCATCTAAATATGGAAACAACCCGAATCCTTACTGTCTCAAGTGAGCTGCTACTACTGCCATACACTTGGTGAACACTCTGGGGGATGTAGTGAGGTCAAACATCAGTACTCTGAACTGGTAGTGACTGTCCCCAACCGGAAGCGTAAATTACTTCTGGATTGCTTGTCCATCTTTATATGATGGTACGCATCCTGAAGGACTACCAAGCACATCCAATCACCCTTTTTCAAGAATGGAAGAATGGACTGAAACGTGACCATCAAGAACTTGCTCTGCTGAACTGAATTCTTCAATCTGCTGAGATCCAAAATTGGTCTCCAGTCCCCTGTCTTTTCTGGTACCAAAAAAACCCTTGAGTAAGTACAAGATCCTCTCTGGTCTGGTGGGACTTCTTGGATGACTCTTTTGTTTAGCAGTTTTTATATCTGGATGGCTGCTTGCTCCCTTTGACTGGGTGGAACGTTGGGGAGTTTTTTGCTTTGGGGGTGGTGGACAGAAAAAGGGAATATATTATAGTCTGGATATTATCCTCTGCACCCATTTATCAGTTGTTATGTTCAGCCAGGCACTCAGGTGCTGATACAGTCAACCCCCAATTACCTCCAGAGAAGAGCAATCGGACCTCCATTCAGGAGAACTGGAAGGGTTTCTTAAAGAATGTATCTCTGGACCATTGATGATTCTGAGCCCCTCTGCCATGGGGACGGCATCTTCCATCATTGTTCTCCCCTCTGCCCCTAGCAGAACTTTCACCACGTACTTGAGGAAAAGACCATTGTTGATTTTTTTAAACCACATCTTTCCACTGGTCCTCTGATTTTTTTGAATATGGTTTCTGGGAGGGTGGAAAAATTAACGCCCATGGCAAAATGGGTCTTCTAGTCTTTCTCGCACCTGGACAGCGTATCTCTGACTTTTGGGCCAAATAGGGAAGTGCCATCAAACGGAGCATTGATGAATGAAGATTTAAAGGGCTCAGCAAAGTCACACAACCGCATCCAGGCTTGCCTCCTCATAGATATACCTGAACCTACAGCTCTACTCGCTCCTTCGGCTGCATGTGAAATGAGCCTCATGGAGGAGTTTGCAATAGGATGCAGGATGGTCAGCTGGGAGGTAACTGAATCCTGTACTTCTTCAGACACAGCTCCTTGATCACATCCTTCTGCAATCTGGTAAAATAGGAAACATAATTCAGGCACCTCAAAGCAAAGCTCGCTGAAGAGAATACCTACTTCCCACATCTATTCATCATCCTGGAATTCTTATTAGGAGGATAAATAGTGTAACTTTCTTCTGCAAGTTCTTTTTTTGTGGCTGCTGCCACAACCTTGGCACCTACTGGAACATCTTTTGATCAAAATTTTTTATCTTCTGGTGCTATTATTATCTTATCTGGTCTCCGTAGCGTAGGGTTAATCGAGTCAGCAACTCAATGAAGAGGAAATGTAAGAGGAATCTCCTATACTCCACAGAGGAGTTCATCACCTAGGAGACTGACCTTGAGGAACGTAAGGGATTCCCATGGTCGTCACCAGATGATGTTTCCTTTGGGGGCATCCTAGAGATCTTGAAACAGAGAAGTGGCTGGAAGCCCAGCAATCCCTCAACAGAGGAGTCAGTGTACTTGACATGTTTTGGATCTGAACCATCTACCTTCTGGCTGACCCTGCAGATCCAAAACCAATCAAGTACACTGACTCCTCTGATGAGGGATTGCCGGGCTTCCAGCCACTTCTCTTACATTTCCTCTTCCAAAGAACCTTCTCCATGAAAACTTCCAGGGAGGTATCAGAAGAGAAGGGGAACCCTCTTGAGTAGCCTGGGGCTTCTGGACCCACAGTCCCTGTGGGTGGTCTGGTCGAGACACTGGGTGTGGGATCTGCACAGTGGAAGGCTGCAGATCCGATGGGGTAGATACTGTCTGTGCTACCAAGACAGACATAGCCTTCTCCAAATCCTTGAAAGCTGACTGACCCCGAGAAGTGAAGGATCCTTGATCTGACAGGCTATGCCTATGGATCCAGGCACCCTCAAATCCAGAGAACAGTGCTCCTGAGGCTGAAGCCAGGGCTGGACTGATCCAGGCTATGGCTCCAAGACATAGGGATGGTTCTGACAACTTTATAGTCGACCCTGCCATCTTGGACCCAACCTGGCCTCTATGACCCCGAGAGCACCCCGGCTCCAACTGACCTGAGGAACTCAGAGCAGAGGTCTGAGCTGAGGAAGTAAAGGTCCTTGGCTCCGACATAGGCAATACCAGACGGTTCAGATCTGAAGGCTCACAAACTTCCAGGGAAGTCAGAGGAGGAATCTGACAAGGGGAAGATGAGCTTTGAAACTCCTGACCCTTAAGGGTACGAGCTGAAGGGGGCCTTGCTAAGAATTGCACCTAGAGGATCTTCTTCACTATTCTCTCCACCTCATCTTCCATGTGGCTTCTAGTTGAGCGAGCTGACAATGCCGAAGGTGACTTCAGTCTCTCTGGGAAGGGAGAAGGTACTCTGGATGGTACTGGGACAATGAAAGGAGAGTACTGAGTGCTAAGTAAAGACTGAATAGGTTTGAAAGGGCTCCCCATAGGATCCAACAGCAACCGATCCAACCTATCCTTTGGAGCAGAGAGGCTCAGCTCTGAAGCTGCCGCATCCAATGAGGGATTCCTTGAAGCTTTCAGATCCTAGAGAGTTTTAGGGTCCCACAGTTTAGCCACCTTTGGAGAATGTTCCAATGGCAACTTTAGAGCAGAAAAAGGCCTTTTCCTTGCCTTGTCTGAACCTCTACAGGACAGGGAGGAATCTGGGCTTGACTGTTCCGATTTGGAAGTATCTCTCTTTTTTTGTCAGAGCCAGAAAAGGCCTCTCCAAAAGAGGAAGGCAACATACCCTTGAGAATGAGCTTATTTCAGCATTCAACGAGAGCTAGGTGGTTGAACACTTTGTAAAGTCACAGTCCTCCTGTAAGTGAAGTGGACCCAGAAAATAAACACACAAGTTATGCGAGTCACTTAAAGGAATCTTGTGTCCGCATTTGGAACACTTTTTGAAGGCAGCAAGCTTATCCGTTTTTTCTGCCAAATTGAATAATCAGACTAGCTTTTTTTATTTTTGAAAGGGCACAATCAAGATATATATATATATATATATATATATATATATATATATATATATATATATATATATATATATACACACACACACACACACACAGATATATATATATATATATATATAGAGAGAGAGAGAGAGACAAGAAAAGACAACTAACAATAGTAGTAAAGACATGCCGCAGTACACAGGAAAAGGAATAGGAGAGGCAAACACAAAAATAGTGATAGGTAGAAAGGACTACTAACAATAGTAGTCAAGAAGTACCTCAGTTCAAGACAGAAAGGTAAAAATAACTAGTGAAATGATAAGGGAGAAATTTAGATAGTTAGATTTTAAGTTAAAGCTTAGTCTGAGGAAAAAAAAGATTTGGTAAAAATAGCCAAATATTTACTTAACTGCCTGAGAGCTAATGGAAGGACCACGTCTTAGCAAAGCGACAAATGAGATCTGGGGTGAGTGAGAGAGGCATTATGGGTAGGGTAGGGTGCTGAAGAGCTTTTTGGTTGCCAATAGCTATTGCAATGGCCGGGTTAGATCCGAGGGATCTGATTCGAACCCATATGTGAGGATAAAATGAAAAATGACATCATCACATTGCCCTTTTCTGGTTTTATCAGGTATAAAATAATATAATCTGCAAATAAAGCCAACTTTTTGACTACCATGCCAATTATAACCTTGAATTTCTGAGGCCCTTATTTTCTTGGCTAATGGCTCTAAATATAGTACAAATAACAAAGTGGAAAGAGGATACCCCTGCCTGGGTCCTTTGCTCAAACAGAAATTATCAGATATTTATTTATTTACTCTTTGTTGAATGGGTTGGTCTCACTAGGCTATTAGCCTCTTTTCAGTGGAGACCCAAGGTGGTATCTGTACTACTAGCAGAAATTTAAATTTAATATTAACATACCTAAATCCTCAACAGTATATGCATACTGTAAAAAGATCATATTATGTGGCGATGTCCACCCAAACCAAGGTCCTGACTGCCTCTCTTCTCCACCCACTCCCTCTTCTACTGTAACAACAGCTACTAAAAATTTGAAAATCATATCCATGAATATTCAAAGTACAGTAAACAAAGTCTCTGAATTTTATTCCTGGATCACTCATTAATCCCCAGACATTATTATTCTTACAGCAACTTGGCATAACCCACATAATAAAAGACTGAAAATCTACCCCCTGGTTATACTTTCATCCACTCTGAAAGATTAAATAAAAAAGGTGGAAAAGGTGGTGGTGTAGCAATCATGTTCTCTAACCATATTTCTATCTTTCCTTCTTCTACTTCTCTACTTAAATTCCTCTTTGCTGAGATCCTTGTCTCTCACTGTAAATTAAGTGAACTTAAAACACTATGTATAATTGCCCTATATATTTGCCCATGAAATAACATCCCCACTCTGGAAGATATCCTACACTGTGTATCTAGTTCCATTTCTCAGGAAATATTTCTTGGTGATGCCAATATTATGGCAAACCTTCACATATAGTATCAATCTATATGTTTTCAAACAACTCATAACTTCCCATACTCACTTCAACAAGGATAACAGCACTGGGATTTCTCTGGACTGGATCCTAGTGTCAAATCCAAACCTTTATGACTTTCCAAAAACCCTGCCAGTCTCCCTCAGTGATCACCATCCCACCTGTGTTCAGAGACTAACATTGTACCATATCAAACAGCACCTTTATAAAAAAATGCCGTAACCTCTCAAATTTCAATTACAAGATCTTTAACGACATCCTTAAAGCATTACTTGGTCTATCCTCTGTTTCCTATCACTGGATAATGCTGTTCTAAAATTTAAAACAATATTTACTGACATTCTCAATAGCCTTGCTCCTATAAGAAAAAAATAGTGTTAAATTCATCCAATCACCCTGGCTATCCCCTTCTAGTATACAATTAATGTATAAGAGAGAGAAAGCTTCGAGAAACTGGCAGAAATATAAATATCAAGCAAACCTACAGACCTACAAACAACTTCAAAACATGACAAAAAAAAGTTACTGCTGATAAGAAATATTATTACTTCAACCCACAGGATAACCAAAAACACAACCAGCCCCAAATTTTGGTCCACTATCAAGAAAATATAAACTGGAACATTTAGTACCCATAACCCTTGTCCAGACATCTCACCCTTACAAACTGCTTCTAAATTTAACACCCACTTCATAATCTCAATAGCTACTCTCACCCAAAACTCCCTACAGAATCCTGACAAACTTCAAAGCTCTAGCAATGCCATTTTCGACTTAAAATCGGTCTCTACTTCCTATATAAAAAAATATTACACACACTTAAGCCCTGCTCATCCTCTGTAGAAAGTCTCCCATATGAATATCTAAAGATTGCTGCCCCTTCTATTGCCTACCCAATCTCTATCTTGATCAGTTGATCCATTCATGAGTTTTATGTGCTATTTCTCTGAAAAAATAAATAAATCATTCCTCTTCATAAAAGGGGAAACTCCACTGAAATAACATACTGCAGACTGATTGCAATCTTGTCCCCTTTCCAAGATCTTTGAAAAAAATGTATTCATGAACAACCTTTACAATATGTACTCCAAGAAAATCTATTAACCTCTACCCATCACGGCTATCGCCCAGATTATAGCACAACTGCCCTTGTTGCCTTTTTGGACCACATCATTAAAGCCAGAGATAACAATTTATTTTCTTCCCTCTTTTTAGATCTCTGTAAAGCTTTCAATACAGTCTCACATACCATACTACTCTCAAAAATGTCTGCTTTAGGCTTTTCCAGTACAACAGTCACTTGGTTCTCTAGCTACCCATCTAACCAGCTACAATCAGTTAAATGGCTCTTTACTTTACTCATCTTTTCTCCCAGTTAATACAGTTGTCCCAGAATGTTCTGTACTTGGCTCTCACCTTTAACATATTTACAAATGATCTATATACATCCTCCCAACAAGCTACACTTATACACTATGCAGAGGATTCCTCTGTCATTTGCTCATCTAATAGTCCTTCCCAGTTACAATCTATCATTCAGCAGGCTTTCAACTCCATTGAAAACTGGCTCAGTGATAATCAGCTTTTCCTAAATCCAAATAAAACAACACTGCTCTTATCTCTCCCCAAATTCCAAACACACATAAACGACACCTTCAAAGTATTCTCTCAACAATAGTGAAACTGAACCCTCACATAAAGTTACTTGGAGTCATAATAGACGATCAAGTGAAATTTGATCTTCATATTCAAAAGTGCATAAAAACAACACACCAAAAACTGGGCATGCTCTATAGATCAAAAAGATTCCTTACTAACTCCTCAAGCGTTACTCTAGCCAATACATACTTCCTTCCTTCACTAATATATGCCATACCCAATTTCACCAACATTCAGATCTCCCTAAGATCAAAACTTGAGCTTTGCTATAACAAAGAAGCTAGATTTGAAGTCAGTCATACAACTGCCACCACTGCTCCACCCTCTGATATTTAAACTGGCTTGAGTTATCTCACTACTTCAAGTTCAACCAGCTCTTCTTTGCTCATAAAATGGTATACAAATCCTCATCCTGCCCAGCAACCAGCACCATTCTTAACCATGACCTCCCTAATCCCCCTCTTCGCTCATCTGAGAAACACCTTATTGAAATCCATGAACCAAAAAAAATCTATTGCTCACTGCCAATATTCCTACTCGGTAGCCAAGGTCTGGAAGAGTATTCCTACAGACACTAGAGCAATGCCACATAGTCACATATTCAAACAATCTCTAAAGTGATTTCTTCTTAATTCCTGACTCTGTAAATGTCTTACACCAGGCTGAAACTACCTGTTACTCCTTCCTTGTCTTCCTTTCCATCCCCTCTCTTCCTTCCTTCTCCCTTCTCTTTCCCTTGCTCTTCTTTTCCCCCCTTCCTTTCTCCCTCCTCTTATTAGCCAAAGTACAAGTTACTTCTCCAATAGCACCCTACTTTAATTCCATTTCCTAATCTCCCCCGACTGCAAAATATCTTTACTTACTCTTAGTCTTTTGCCTATGTTTAAAATGCTTAACATCTTTACCATTGGTTATCACTACTGACTGTACTTTACTAGGTGTTCAATATCCTATGAGTGTTGTTTAATATTCACTGTTTGATTTTCTGATCTGACTTTATTTATCCTGTATGTCAATTCTACTACTTGTTACTGCACTTCATGTGATAATATTATGTAGTTTATTAATTGAACTATGTATGTTAGAGCTTTTCTCCTCAGGCCTTTGCTGAAAATGGAATTCATGCCCAGTCGGACATTCCTGGTAAACAAATGCCAAATAAATAAATAAATACATATGGCCAGAGCATCGGGGAACTTCCCCTACTTGTAGCATACAGGGACACTGTCTGAGATCACACTTCCTGCTTCCGGTTCAAGCAAACAGGCAGCTCAGAGAAGCAGGAAGGAACATGGTGAGTCGAGAAGGAGTAAAGGAGATGGTCAGTGAAGGAGATAATGTCAATGAAAGAGATGTTTTGGAAGCAAAGGAGTCTGATTCTTTACAAAATTATGCGATTGTGAAGGGTGATGGAAGAGACGAGTGATTGGCTAAGAAGGAATCTGAGTGAAGTGCCAAGTTAAAGGTGAACGCACCTTTACAAGATTCTAAAGCATTGTTTCAGGAAAAGTTGTTTAAGGATGGATTGCAGGATGGCTGTATAGTTACAGCCCTCCAATCAGAAAGGTTGTGAGATGTTTATCTGAAGGATATGTTGAGCCAAAGTGAAACGAAGACTGAGGTAGCAGCTTCATGAGGAAAGATTATAGACAAAATACAAGAAGAGGTGGTAGAAGATATTTTCAGAGAAAATAAGTTCTATGCATAGATGGTGAAAGAAGGGGAAAGACGAGAAGAGGTGATAAGAGAGATGGCAAGAAGAAATTATTGGTAAGACTGAGCAGTAAAGAAGAAAAAGAACTTGAAAAGTATAAGGTTTGGGACAATGTAATTTCACCTTTGGGTTTCTCCCCTAAGGAGGTAAGACTGCTTATACACACATTAATACAGATACTTACTGTGACACTCTGTTTGAGACAGGACAATGTATGGAGAAGTTTTTTGAACAATTTGAAATTAAGAGAAACTAATCTATGGAACTTATATGGGGCACAATCATTTAACAGAGAGACAAAAAAGAAAACTTTTGTACAGTTCTGGAAGGATGCTGAAAAAGAAGTGTGAAAAGACTTTTTAAAGAATTTATGTAAAAAATGTCTTGGATATTACAAAAATATATGATACTAGAGGTTTGTGGACTGAGAGCTGGGAATGTGGTGTAATTCTAAAAATGGAAAATGAAAAAAAATGTACAACTTCCAAGCATGAGAAATCTAGAAGGAAATATGAGTATTGTAAAACACAGGGGACAAACCTGTGTTTTTTGTGGTAAAGATATTGTTTAATTAGTAATTGTGACAAAAGAAAGTGTTTTATTTGTGGTAAATTGGGCATGAATATAAGAAATGTGATATGATATGTAGAAAATGTGGGCAAACAGGATACACATGGGTGGATTGTAAAGATAACATAGAAGTCAAAAAGCAGAAATGTGAACATAATATAGAAGGGAATTTAGAAGATGAGCATGAAGAACAAATAATAGTAGAATAAAATAGTAAAGAATAGTAAAGAAGAGAAATTAGTGTATGAAAAAAGAAAAAAAAAACAAAGTGGAGGGAATAATACATGAGTCAAGTGCAAATGAATAAACGAATTGAAGAATGGTTAAAGAAAAAAAAATTCCATAGGGAAAAGGGTGAAATATAGGAAAGGGAAGTTTAAAAGTGTAGTTGTGAAAGAAAATAAAAAGTAATGAAAGAAAAGAAAAGAAAAAAGGGCAGACGTACAAAGGGATGATAATTTATATAGGAAGAAAGGTGAAAATTCTAGCTATAAATGTTAACCGTATAAAGAATATTAAAAGAAGATTATGTGCACTAGAATGATGTTTAACACTTGACACACATATTATTATATTAGAAGACATAAGGATATTAACAGAAGAAGAACGGTTGCAAAAAAGAAGTTATGTACTTACCATAAAGTTCCATGTGAGTTATCTCACCTTTATTCTCACTGATGGGTTCGGAGCCGATCCTCGGCTCTGACATAGCCGATAGCAAAGCTCAAGGTTTGTCAGTAGCTCGAGACCTAGCCCCTTATCCCACAATGCACTGCTGGAATTACCTCAGATCTTGTTTGCTGCAAATATATATATACATATATATATATATATATATATATATATATATATATATGGTTCTAGGACGTAACATCGACAACGAGAAGACCGACACCAACTTCACCGACGCGAAAACACCGACACAGAAATGATCGAAACTACAAACCACGGACATTTAACAGGTAAGGGGTTTATATTTCGGTAATCAAGCCTACCATGTTCAGGTAAGGGGTTTAAATTTAACACATGCATAACACTGCCACCTTACCTGAACATGGTAGGCTTGATTAGCGAAATTTAAACCCCTTACCTGTTAAATGTCCGTGGTTTGTAGTTTCGATCATTTCTGTGTCTGTGTTTTCGCGTCGGTGAAGTTGGTGTCGGTCTTCTCGTTGTCGATGTTACGTCCTAGAACCATATATACATATGTATATATACATATACCTTTACCCTACCCTAAAAGGGAAACACTTTCCAAAGGAAAGAAGTACGGAGGAGCCAAGATAGTACTAGCCTCTAAGTCTACTGTCAGCGAGGAGGGGGAAGGAGGGAGGGACATGAGAATAAAGGCGAGATAAACAACTCACATGGAACGTTATTGTAAGTACATAACTTCTTTATGTGAAGTTGTTAAATCTCGCCGTTTATTCTCACTGATGGGTAGCGCCCTAGCACCCTCAATCTTGGGTGGCTCATGGAAGTATGTTTTTCAGTACTGTGGAACCAAAGGAAGACCTGTCCCTGGAAGCCTTATGTACTTTGTAATGTGTAATAAAGGTAGGAGGCTTAGACCACGTGGCTGCAGCACAAATATGGTCAAGGGGTAATTTAGCTTGAAAGGCAGAAGACATAGAAATAGCTCTGGTAGAATGAGCCTTAGGTTTGTGTGTCAAAGGCATGTTAGCATTCGCATAAACAAAGGATATACAATCTGATAACCAGTGAGATAAAGTTGTTTTAGCCACTGGATTACCTTTTCTGGCTTCTGAAAAGGATACAAAAAGTTGATCTGAATTTCTAATATCCTTAGTTCTGTCAAGATAAAATCTGAGCTGTCTGTGTACATCAGGTTTGTGCACCATGTATTCCAATTTGTTAGAGTGGTTGGGAAAAAAGACTGGCAGCTCAATGACCTGATTGATATTGGATTCAGAACAGACTTTAGGCAAAAATGAGGAGTTTGTTCTGAGAGATATCAGCATGGAAAATCAGGTAAGGTGGTCTGACAGATAATGCTTGAAGTTCTGACACTCTGTGGGCAGAAGTAATGGCCACTAGAAAAATAGTTTTCCAGGATAAATATTTGAGGTCACAAGAAGATGCTGGTTCAAAAGGGGGGAGAATAATTTGAGACAGCATAAAGTTGAAATTCCAGGGAGAATAAGGTATTTTGACAGGAGGTCTCATGTGAAGAACACCTTTAAGAAAAGTTTTAGATAACTTATGGCTCATAACGTTCGAGCCATCGAATCCAAGGTGGAAATTTGAGATGGCGGCTAACTGGACTCGAACTGTAGCAGCTGCTGCCCCTTCCCTAAAAATTTTTGTCAGAAATTCTAAAATGGATGATAGCGGAGCTTGGAAAGGGTCAATTTTCTGTGTGCTGGCCCAAATTGAGAACCTTTTCCACGTATTGCAGTATAATTTTCTGGTGGATGGCTTGTGAGAAGACAAGAGAATTTGTCTTGTATCTTCTGAAATTGAATGAAGCCTGTCAATTAGGGGAATTGGATTAGCCAAGCAGTCAGTTTCAGGGACTGCAGGGAAGGATGGGGGTCCCCTGACAGATGGTCCGGAACTGGGTCCAGGATCCATGGATCTTCCAACAGGTGATGGTGGAGAAACGGGAACCAAATCTATCGAGGCCAGTAAAGGGCTATGATGATGACAGTCCTTCCCAGTGATTTTGCTTTTTGTAAAAATCTGGGTATCAATGGAAAGGGTGGGAATGCATAAAGGAGATCCGGGGGCCAATCGTGTACGAGTGCATCTCTGGGGGATGTCCCGGAGGTGGTATTAGGGCAAAGTAGCTTCTGCATTTTGAATTGATGTGGCTGGCAAAGAGGTCGCAGCAAGGCTGGCCCCATTTGCGGAAAATCAACTCTGCAACCTGTTGCTTGAGAGACCACTCATGAGGGAGCAATATTGCCCTGCTTAGCTTGTCCGCTATCACGTTGGATTTTTCCGGGATGTGCGTTGCTAACATAAAACGCTGGGACAACACACCCATTGCCACACCCTGATGGCTTCTCGACAAAGGAGGTAAGACCTGGTTCCACCTTGCTTGTTCAAGTACCAAACTACTAACATGTTGTCCATCTGAATTGCAATAGTCCCTAGAGGAAGAGAGTCCTGAAAGTACTGCAATGCCAGAAGTACACCTCTCAACTCCAGAACATTGATATGCAGATGTGACTCTTGATCCGTCCACGTGCCTTGGGCAGTCTTTCCCTGAAAGTGCCCCCCCCCCCCACCCTATCAGGGAAGCGTCCGTGGTCACAGTGGCTACTGGGGGTGGGGGAGAACAAAGGGTCTTCCGATTGTGACATGAAGAGACATCAACCACCACCGAAGGTCTCTCTTGCAGGTATCTGTGATGAGAATTATGTGGTGCATCGGCAGTTTCTGGTAAGACCACTGAGCAAAGAGGAGCCACTGAAGGATTCGCATATGCATCCTTGCGAGTCGTATGGCCAGGATTGCAGCTGCCATCAAACCTAGCACCTTCAAGACCTCTGCTGCTGTAGCTTTGTTCTTTGATACCAGTGAGTTGATGTGTTGGTGGAGAAGTGAGACTCTTTCGATTGTAAGACGTAGAGTGGTGGTTGAGGTGTCTAACTCTGCTCCTATAAAAACAGTATGCTGCGATGGCGATAAGGCAGAATTTTCGAAGTTGACTGTAATGCCTAATTGATGGCAGAGTGTCAGAGTGTATTGTGTTGCCTGAGTCAACTGATGTCTGGTGGTAGCGGTGAGGAGCTAATCATCTAGGTATGGAAACACCTGGAATCCTAGATGCCTCAGGTGAGCCGTGACCACTGCCATGTATTTGGTGATCACTCTGGGGTCTGTAGTGAGACCAAAGGGCAGGGCTCGAAACTGGTAATGATTGGCTCCCAGCCGGAAACGCAGGTGCTCCCTGGAGCGTCTGTTCATCTTTATGTGATAGTACGCATCCTTGAGATCTATGGAGCACATCCAATCACCTTTCCCTAGGAAGGGAAGAATGGACTGAAGCATGACCATTCGGAACTTCTCTTTCTTTACAAACTGATTGAGTCTGCTGGGGTCCAAGATAGGTTTCCAGTCCCGTTTTCTTTGGTACCAAAAAGAATCTTGAGTAAGTTCTGAATCCCACTTGGTCTGCTGAGACTGGCTGGATGACTCTTTTTTTCTAGCAATTTGTGGACCTCTATGATTGCTTGTTCCCTGAGACTGGGTGGAACATCTGGGATTCTGTATACAGGAGTGGGAGGGGTAGAGAACGGTATGAAATATCCTCTGGAAATAATGCTTTGTACCCAAGTATCTGACGTTATGTTTAGCCAGGCTTCTGGGTACAAAGATAAGCGACCCCTGACTGCCTCCAGAGCCGGACAGCCGGGCCTCCCTTCAGGGGCGCTGGTAGGGCTGACCAGAGAACTGCCCTCTGTCGCCCTGTTGCTGCAGACCCCCTCTGCCACGCGTGTGGCTTCTTTCATTATAACCCCCTCCTCTGCCTCTAGAGGGGTTTCTCCACATGTGTCCTGGAAGGTTCCCTTTGCTTTTCAGAACCACATTTTTCTGCCCTTAGGGCCCTTGGGATAGGGCCGAGTAGGGGTAGAAAAATGGACTCCAACGGCAGATAGGGTCTTGCCTTCCTGCTTACACCTGGTTGATGTTTCCTTTACTTTAGGCCCAAACAGTGATGAGCTGTCAAATGGAATGTTAATAAAGGAAGACTTAAAGGGCTCCCCAAAGAAACAGAGATGCATCCAGGCTTGTCTCCGCAGAACAATGTCTGAACTAGCGGCTCTACTCGAACCATCAGCTGCATATGATATGAGATGCATGGACGAGTTCACAATCGAATTTAGGGTAGCAAGCTGTGCGATGACTTTGTCGGCCACCCCTGCAGCTACCGTACCCTGAAGAGTATCTCCCAGCTCTTTCAGGAGATCTCTTTGGAGTCTCGTGAAATGGGTTAAGTAGTTTAGCGATCGAAGAGAAAAGGTCGCTGAACTAAACATGCATTTCCCATATCTATCCATGATTCTACACTCTCTGTTAGGTGGATGGATAGATGTGGATATTTCAGACAGTTCCTTTTTGGTGGCTGCAGCTACCATCATGGCATCAACAGGCACTCCCTTGGTCAAAAAGGCTTTGTCCACTGGGGCAGACATAAACTTGTTCGGCTTCCGAGGGACAGGTCCCATGGCCTCCGGCGACTCCCACACCTTATGAGAGATGAGGTCCATGAGTTCATCGTAAGGCGGAGACACCCAAGAAGTGGAAGGTTGAGACCCAAAAGCCTTTAAGAGCACTGACTCATCCTCAGTAGGGGTTTTGGACTGCCAACTGCCCCTCTGATTCAGGATCTCTAATATCTCTGCAAAAGAGATATACTCAGAGGGGGATCAAGGGGCCCCTTCTGACTCATCCAGGTCAGTGTCAGATGTCAAAGACTCCTATGGGGAGTCCAAGTGCCTCCTCTTGGACAATCTCTTCCTGGGTACCTCCTCAGTGGGGGAATCTGGGGAGGTCTCGGAAGAGCAGGGGACGCCCTGTGGGGGTACTTGAGGTTCAGGGTCTCTACGCTTCGCAGGGGGACCGGTAGATGAAGAAGCGGACACAGGAACTTGAGGGGAGAGGGAAGGCCGAACTGATGCTGACGATGTCTTAGGAGACATGACTCTCCTTGTGGCGTCAAAGGCGCCATGACTCCGACGAGAAGAGGTAGACGGACCCAAATGGAACATCTGATCCTCCCGCACCGAAACCATAGGCTCCGAGCCTAAGGTAGGAGCCGAGCTCATCCAAGCCAAAGCCCCGAGAGGAAGAGTCGGCACCAACATATAGGTCCGACTATCCTCCCCGGACCCGACAGGAGAATGTCAGCTCCTAGCGTCCTCGGTCGGCGCTGAGGACGTCTGAATAGATGGAACCGATAAACCCGGTGCGGATCTCAGTTCCAAGAGTTTGACATTCATTGGTTCTGACTCCTTCGGCTCCGAGGGTCCACTACAGCTCTGAGGAGGAGTAGTCAAATCATGTTCAATGGTCTTCGGCTCTGGCGAAGTGGTCGGTGCTGACAACAATTTAGCAAGTCCTGGTGCCCTTAAAAGCTTCTGCACTAGCCAATCCATATCCAAATCAGAAAGACTGACCAAAGACTTAGAGGAATGCACCGAAGGTGCTGACTGGAGCAGAGGAGATGAGGGGACCTCGGAGACCGGCTCCAAGACTGGGAGCTGGCTCCAAACCAAAGGGACACTCGGTTACGAAAGCTGTGGAGCTGATGACCCTGTACCCTCTGATCTCTTTGCCCTCTTGGTCTGTTTGGAATCAGAAGACTTCAAAGATTTTGACGAAGTGCTAGCACTTTCCTGGCTACCCAACACTTCAGAAAAGGAATGCTGCAGTAACCCCCTATCTACAAGTTTTCTCTTCCTTTATAAGAGAACCCTCGATGAAAAGGAATGGTATATACTGCAGGAGTCTTGGAGGTGTTTAGCCCCCAGACAATAGACACATTGGACATGTCCGTCCGTAACAGACATTTTCTGTCCACCATCTGGACACTTTATAAACCCCGATTTGGGGTGAGATTTCTCTCTCTCATCAGACATTCTTTCAACAGAACACCACAAAAAAATACCTGTAAAGGCTAAATACAGGGCTAGCTAAGCCCACACTAAGAAAACTAATAACAATTGAAGATACACAAAACACAAAAGGAGAACTGGAGTTTCAAACCACGATGCTCACAAGTCAAATATCATGAAAAATCCAGTCAAGGATGAAGCAAAACGATTTATTAGGATCCAAGAAAATTAGCGCTTTCACATAGGATCTACCTACGCTTCATCAGATTTACAAATAAAAGCAGGATGAAAAAATCTTTAAATACATCTCTGCGCGGGAAAATTAATCACCATAGTTACCAAACATATCTAATTTGTATCAATAAAACAATTTATCTTATCAAAACCATCGTATTTTAAAAAATATATATATATATATAAAGATGTTTGTAAAAAATAGTATGTTTAAACAAGTTTATATATATACTTCAAAATGCAATACGATAAAAATCTATTTGTACAAGATGACAAATGCATATGAATTCCTTTTTCAAAGGCTTAATGTTGTCAAATAGACTGTAGGCACATAAAATCCAACTGGATTAATGCACTATATTTTATCTAGAGTCAAATATTAGACAATGTGATCATAGCAACAAAAACGGAATCGGAGATTTTGTCCGTTCATAAAGACATACCGTTCAAAAATACCGTTCCAAAATAATAGCATGCTGATTTAACTATCTAAAACATGATTTATATCAACACATAAAACCAGAAAAGGAATAAAAATATATATATTAAGAACATGGATTTTTTACGATAATTTCATCAACTGTTTCAAATAACAGACTCTTCCTTTAATAAATGAATGTGTGCAAAAGGATGAAGAATACTGGTTAAAAGACGTGCGTATATAAATATATATTTAAACCCATTTAATTGTTCACTACAATATAGAGACTGGTTTAAAGTGACCATAACTAGTGGGGAAATAAGGGGAATAGACAACCCAATACAACGACTAACCTGTAAAAGAGTCAATCAGGATTTCTGTTTGAGTATGGGTTTAAGTGATAGAACATGATTTAGGCCCGGAGGTAGATGAGCTCCCAACTTCAAAATCCAGTTGAGTTCTATAATGGACAGATTATTGTAGGAGTCACCTCCCCTCAGATTTATTCTCACTACCTGTAGAACCCTGAAGCAAAAGGTATGTAAAGGAAACTCCTGGATATGTTTAGCTAAAGCATTTGTCTCAGAACCTTTGTTTATATCATATAGGTGATTATATATCCTTTCTTGTAATTTCCTTTTCATCAGGCCTACGTAGAATGCTTGACATAATGAAGAGTTAGCGAGATAGACCAAATTCATTGTATCACATGTAGCATGGAAATTAGGTGTAAATACAAAATTATTGTTAGGATGTCTATATATCTGGTTCTTAGTGATATATTGACACCTATTGCAATGATTACAAGCATAAGTCCCTAACTCCTGATTCAAACCACTAGTGGAATTACTCAAAATGTGAGAATCATTACATAAAGTTTGTTTCAAATTCTCACTATTTTTATAAAGGAAGCTAGGTTTATCCCCAACCAATTTTTTGGTCTGTCTATCCATAATAAGAATGTTCCAGTTACGCGAGAAAATTTCTCTTAGATAGGCAATATCACTAGTATATTTAATAGTGAATCTTATTCTATTCGCTAAGGTGCGTATGGGATACAAATACCTTTCCTCATGTAAAGTTGTATTAGCATCATTTATTATAACAGAACTATGACATTGGGATCCTGTGTCTCCTATAATGCTTTGTCTAACTTTCCTAACCATTTTCACTGGATAGCCTCTCTCTAGAAAGAGAGATTCTAAAAGATCTGCTTTATGGGCAAGAATATGTGGTTCTTTACATAACTTTAATATCCTAATGAATTGGCTCTTGACGATGCCATGAAATATGTACCTAGGGTGCATACCATCATATATGAGGAGAGTATTTTTCCAAACAGATTTCCTGAACAGAGATGGAGCTATTGAGCCATTATCCCTAAGGCTGAGAGTGACATCAAGAAAATTTAACTCAAGCTGGTAGTTGTTACTAAATAAGTTAAGAATTGTTCAAAGATCTCTTGTGAGCCTTGCCAGAAGATAAGTATATCGTCGACAAAACGCTTATACAACTTTTTTGTTTAACAACTGAAGATAGCAAGACTAAATAGGGTCAAGAAAGGGCCTAACACCAAGAAAACAAAAACTATACACAGGGTAGATCTCTACAAAAAACTAACCTACTAAACTATTATTATTTTAAACTAGAAACACAATGAACACTAGCAATCACCCAAAAAAAATAGAAAAAATATTTTTTTAAACTTGCGATTTGTCAAAATGGTTCGGGCTAGCTGGATCACCGAGATCTCTCTTGCCGTGGCAAACTAGATCTGAGGTAATTCCAGCACTGCATTGTGGGATAAGGGGCTTGGTCTCAAGCTACTGGCAAACCTTGAGCTTTGCTATCAGCCGTGTCGGAGCCGAGGATCGGCTCCAAACCCATCAGTGAGAATAAACGGCAAGATTTAACAACTTCACATCAGAAGGCTTATGGGATTGTGACATTGTTTAAAATAAGTGAAAAGATACATGTTCAGGATTAGGCAAACAATGTCATGAAACAATAAGAGTTTTAGATTATACTACAGTAGAAGTGGGTAGAATAACTGTAATAAATATAAGGAGGAAAAACATGTATATAGAATCATTGCAGTATATGCATATGTCACAAGAAAAGAAAGAGAAACAATGTTTAAAGTATTAAATTATGTTGGAGTGAATGTGGAAATAATATTAGTGCCCCCCACACCCCACCTATCTATTTATTCTAACTGCAGGGTTGTGCTACAGTGGGGAAAGGGCATAATGCTTTGAATTTCATGTGTCGATGTTATGAGTTTCGATCAAATGAGTTTTTGGTGTTTTGAGCTTTGGGTGTTTTGGTCTCTCTGAAAAGTTTGTTGATGATATGAGCTGTTGATCATATGAAGTAGACCTATATATATATATATATATATATATATATATATATATATATATATATATATACATATATATATATATATATATATATATATATATATAGTAATGAACACTGGACTTATAAAAGGAATAATATAAGAAGGTATATAGATTATTTTGTAATATCTGATAGGTTGAGAGTTGTACAGGAAGGAATAAAAGTAACAGGCTTTTAAGATCGCTTAGCAATTTGGATAGAAGTGCAAGAAAAAGTAGGCTATGTGGGTAAGTAAAGGCATTAAAAGATTAAACGAAGAATGAATAAAAAAGAAATAAAATACTGAGATTAATCAATTATGGAAAGATCATGTAGATTATGAGAATTTTTATGAAGATTTGATGAGTTGGTAGATAAGTTTCAAAGAAAAATATGAAAAGTGCTTTTCGAATGTCAAGAAAGTAGTATAATGAAAAATAAATAAAAGTACAAGAATTGAATCAGGAAATATTTAGAGAAGTGTTTAGAGATAAGATAGATTTTTTTTATGAAAAAAGAAGCAGATGTATGAAATAAACCACAAGAAATTAAAAAAAATGTTGTTTAAGCAAAGTTGTTTCTTACAAGGAAAAAAGAAGAGATTGCACTATATTTAAACAAGATAGTAAAAGAGAACAACAGAATAATAAGAGAATTAAGGGATGAGAAAGGGGAAAGAGTGATAACACAGGAGAAAATATTTGAGGTAGTAAGAAAATATTGATAAAATAAATTTGGAATGAATGACATAAAAGGGACACAAAGTAACACAAACACTGAGTAAAGAAGATAATAAAGATCTAGAAGAAAATATAAGTGTGAAAAAATTTAATGATACTTTGAAAGAAGTAAATATGGGAAAAAAAAGCTACTGGACTGGTTGGGAATGAATATCATATGTATAATAACATAGAAGAATGGCAAAAGTGTATTTTTGTGGTGGTACTAAATAAATGGTTAGGAAAAGAAGTGATACAAAAGAAAATATGTATTGGGGTGATGAAATGTATATGGCAAAAAGGAGAAAAAGACGACGTAAGAAATTGGAGACTGATACTATTGAACAATACAGATTGCAAGATATTTATGAAAATAACAGGAAAAAGGTTCAGGAATAAGATAGACAAACTACTTGAATATATGATTTTTGGAAAAAAAGGAAAAGGAAGTCAAGATGTATTAATGATACTGAGAGAAGTGTTAGAAGATATTATAAATAAAAGAGATGAAACTAAATTTATGTTAGGAGATTTGAATAAAGCATTTGACAAGATACGACATGAGTGGGACATATTGAAAGAATGTAATAAAAGTGACAAAATAATAAAAGTGTTTGCATCACTGTATGAAAATAATGTGAGAATAATACTAAATGAATGGTTAAGTGAAGAAATAAAAATAAGATTTGGGCTAAGGCAAGGGTGTCTGGCAAGTAGTATTTTATTTGCAGTGATTTTGAATGTAGCAGTTAATAAGAGGAATACAGAGTTAAGAATTGCAGGATATAAGATGAGAGAAGAACTCCAATTACCAGCTTTTCTTACTTATGCAGATGTTATACTTTTAATTACTAAGTATAAAGCATGGATGGAAGAGGGGATTAAACAATTCTCATAAATCAGAATCTAAAAGCAGTTGGATTATGTATACATAAAGACAAAAGTAAAGGATTTGTAAAAGCAGACAGCATAGAAGGTATGCAGTTGAAGGAAGAGGTTATAAATATTTTGGGGATAATGTTTGAAAGTAGTGTGCATAGAGTGCAACAATGGGAGAAGGTTAATATAAAAAGTGAGAAATATGTGTATATATATATATATATATATATATATATATATATATATATATATATATATGGGTCTACTTGAGTTGACCGAGACGCCAGTTTGCCGACACGCAGAAGACCGAGACCAAAAGACCGAAAATTAAGGTGATCGACAAGGTGAAATCCTGGCAGCCGAAAGACCGACATGGGGAACATGTGAGCGCGACTCGGTAAGTGTGCGATAGTGAGGGATTTAGGGTTAGGGAGCAGACAGGTAAGTGTGCGATAGTGAGGGATTTAGGGTTAGGGTGCGTGAAAGGTGAGTGTGCGGTAGTGCCGGACTTAGGGTTCAGGTAAGGTAAGTGTGTGATAGTGACGGAGTGTAGTTTAGGGACGGGTTAAGTGAGTTAGGGTTAGGGTGCGGGTAGGGTGAGTGTGCACTAGTGACGGGCTTTATGTTTTAGGGTGGGTTAAGTGAGTTAGGGTTAGGGTGCAGGTAGGGTCAGTGTGCGATAGTGACGGACTTTAGGTTTAGGGGTGGGTTAAGTGAGTTAGGGTTAGGGTGCGGGTAGGGTAAGTGTGCGGTAGTATCGGACCTTAGGCTTAGGGTTTGGGTTAAGGTTAGTGGATATGTAGTTGTGTGTAATGTGTAGTTTGCGTTTTGTGTGTCGGTGTTATGGTGTTCGGTTTTGTGAGTTGTCGGTATTGTGTGTTTTCGGTTGTTTGGTCTCGGTCTTCTGCGTGTCGGCGAACTGGCGTCTCGGTCAACTAAAGTAGACCCATATATATATATATATATATATATATATATATATATATATATATATATATATATATAGATATATATATATATATATATATATATATACAGATATAGATATATATGTGTGTGTGTGTGTGTGTGTTTTGGAAGACACATAATCCAGTATGCAAGAAGAAAGTATATTTAATAAATTCCAACCTTTTAGGAAAAACCGCTTATTTAGCAAGTGCATATATGATTTCATTAAGGTATGAGAAAGAATTAATGTCTATTATATTTTCATATATGGGGATCATTGTTAAACCCAGTTAGAAGAGGGGTTTTGTATATCAAAGAAGAGGAAGGCAGATTAGGATTAATTAATCCAATTGTTCATGCAGCATCTCTGAATCTTTATAAGGTTTTGACAAGCTTGAAAGAGGAGAAAAGAGAGTTAAATGTTATAACGAAATAAAAATACAAGGACATTTGGGAAAAGATAGGTACAGGGGAAATGGAATGGTTATTTAAATGAGGAAATGAAAGAATATCAAGATAACATTTTATGGAAATTAAATATGAAGAATGTACATACAAATAGGAAAGAATAGTATTTGAATATAATGAATAATCATCATATTTATCCATGGAGACATTAAGAATATGAAAAAAAAGAAGTCACCATAATGTTCTTTTTCATCTCTCCTCTTATATGGGGTCCAGATCCAATCCATCAGGTCCTACTCAGCCATTACCAAACAAACTTGTGGCAACCAAAAAGCTCTTGGATACCTTCCCTTACACACAATGCATCTCTCCGCATTACCTCAAATCTTGTTTGCTAAAATTATAACCATAGAAAAATGAATTTTAGTATTTAAT
This sequence comes from Protopterus annectens, assembly GCF_019279795.1. NCBI lineage: Eukaryota > Metazoa > Chordata > Ceratodontiformes > Protopteridae > Protopterus > Protopterus annectens. The sequence goes on along the minus strand of NC_056733.1, from coordinate 129,865,310 downwards.
ACCCAAAAAGTTTTTAAAGGAGAACATTTCTGGAGCATAAGGAAAACAACCTAATCTTTGAGAATCTCTTCCCGTTCAACCAAGAACCCCAAGGAAGGGGTTGGAGTGATGGGATGTGAGGAGAGATGAAAAATTGACAATAAAGATGGAACCGTTATGGTGAGTACATAACTTCTTTATCTGTTATTGTCAATTTTCCATCTCATCCTCACATATCGGACCGAGTCTCCAGCTACCTTTACCCTGGGTGGACTCACGGGAGAATGTTCCTCAGAATCATCGCACCAAAGGAGGCCCTTCCCCTAGAGACCAAATCTAACTTGTAATGAGTGATAAAGGTAAGGTATGGTGGTTTGCCCATGTGGCTGCTGCACAAATATCATCCAAGGAAGCATTTGTCTGGAAGACTGCAGATGTGGCCATTGTCCTGACAGAGTGAGCTGAAATGGATTTGAGAGGTTTCATGCCTTTTGAGGTGTAAAATAAGGAAATACAAGTAGAAAGCCATTTTGATAAGGTAACTCTGGAAACTGGTAGGCCTTTCCTAGGGCCTGCAATTGCAATAAACAATTGGCTTGCTTTCCAAAACTCTTTAGTTCTGTGTAAATAGAAACATAACTGTCTAGGAACATCTAACAAATGCAGTACATATTCACCCTTATTACTAAAATTAGGGAAGAAAACAGGCAAATGTATAGTCTGATTAATATTTATTTGTGAAACAACTCTGGGCAAAAAAGAAGGGTTGGTCAGCAACGAGACTCTGTCTTTATGAAAAACCAAATATGGGGGCTGGGAAGATAGTGCCTGGATTTCTGTTATTTGTCTCACAGATGTGATAGCCACCAAAATAAGAAGTTATGTACTCACCATAACGTTCCATCTGGGTAGGTATCTTCATTTGTCTGCAACCTTTGGGATACGGATCCGATCTCGGATCCGAGCTGGCAACTTCTATCACAGCATAGATCCGAGCTCCTAGCTCCTCCCTTTACCCATAATCCCCTGACTGACCTCAGATCAAGTTTGCCCCATAGCACAGCTAGTACTGTATCCCAGAAGGAACTAATCTAAAGAACCCCAGGTAGGATCATTTTGGTCAGGGGGAAGGGGGGGGGGGGATGGTTGCAGACAAATGAGGATACCTACTCAAATGGAACGTTATGGTGAGTACATAACTTCTTAATCTGAAGTAGGACTTCATTTGTCAGCAACCTCTGGGACAGAGTTCCCAGCTACCTAAATCTTGGGTGGCCTTCATGGAAGGATATTCAGGAGCATTGCAGAGCCAAAAGACGCCCTACCTTGGGAGACAATATCTACTTTGTAGTGGCTGATAAAGGTATGAGATGAAGCCCAAGTGGCTGCGGAACAAATGTCATCCAGAGAAACTCTATCTTTGAAAGCAGCTGATGTAGCAATGGCCCTCGTAGAATGAGCACGGACTCCCTGAGGTGCAGGCCTTCCCGAGCTCTGATATGCTAAGAGAATACAACTAGATATCCATCGGGAGAGGGTAACCTTAGAAACCGACTTGCCGAAGTTGTTTTTGGCAAAGGAGACAAACAACTGATCGGATTGCCTATGACCAGTAGTTCGATGAGTATAAAAACGTAGTTGTCTGTGCACTTCTAAAGAGTGCAGCTTATACTCTCCTTTGTTTTGATAGTTGGGGAAGAATACTGGAAGATTAATAGATTGATTAATGCTAGCTTCCGACGATACCTTAAGTAAGAAAGACGGATTGATCCTGAGGTGAACTCTGGGTGGAAGACCAAATACGGTGGTTTGACACAGAGAGCCTGGAGTTCCGAGACCCTTTTGGCTGAAGTTATGGCCACCAAAAAGGCCGTTTTCCAAGAGAGGTATTTAAGATCAACAGTGGCCGCTGGCTCGAAAGGGGGGCTAGTCAAGGCCTGTAAAACTAGGGATAAATCCCATGGGGGTACCACCTCCTTGACCGGGGGCCTGAGAAGGAAGGTACCCTTAAGGAAGGTCTTACACAGTTTGGAAGTAATAAGCAGGCCTGACTCCTGACCTACATGGTAGTGTGAGATTGCTGCAAGTTGCACTTTGACCGTGGAAGAACTAGCCCTGGTGAAAGAGAGAAGATAGAAAATCTAGAACCGACGCTACCAGCGCCGTGAAAGGATCTAAATGACGGTGCTCCGCCCAAATGGAAAAACATTTCCATTTACTCTGATAGACCCTTCTGGTGGAGGGCTTGTGAGCTGCTACTAGGATGGCTTTGACTGGATATGAAATTCTGAGAGTCCTTATCAGGAGTGGAACTGGAGCAACCAAGCCGTCAGCTTTAGGTTGGCCAGGTTCAGGGTTGGAAGACCCAGGGGGTGTGAAATGAGATCCGGAAGGGGATCCAGCATCCAGGGTGAATGAATCAGGTGAGACCATAGGTAAGGGAACCACGTCTGACGAGGCCAGAATGGGGCAATGAGGATCATCTTGCTCCCCAACTGACTGGCTTTCTGTAATAGTTTCAACATCAGGGGCAGAGGCGGGTAAGCATAAAGCAGACCGGGAGGCCAAGCATGAACTAGAGAGTCACTCGGGGACTCCCCCGGAGGGGGGATCAGAGCGAAGTAATCGTTGCATTTGGTATTTGAGTGAGAGGCAAAAAGATCGCAGCAAGGTCGCCTCCATCAGGCAAATATTTGCTCTGCCACTAGAGGATTGAGAGACCACTCGTAAGGAGTCAGGATAGTATGACTGAGCCTGTCTGCTAATATGTTGGACCGTTCCGGAATGTGCGTTGCAATGAGAAAGCGGTTGGTGGATATCGCCCATTCCCACACTCTCATGGCCTCGCGGCAGAGTGGGTAAGACCTGGTTCTCCCCTGTTTGTTGATGTACCAGACGACTGACATGTTGTCCGTCTGTACCGCAATTGTCCCCACCAGAAGAGGGTTGTGAAGTGCTTGCAACGTCAAAAGCACTGCCCTCATCTCCAGGACGCTGTAATGCAAAGAGGTCTCTATGTCGTTCCACGTGCCTTGGACTGTTCTGCCTGAATAGTGCCCCCCCCACCCCAGGTGAGAAGCGTCCGTCGTCACTGTGGCGACTGGCGGAGGCAGCGAGAAGGGGCGTCCCGTGTGGAGAGTGGAGGACTGGAGCCACCACACGAGCGACCTTCTGCAAACCCTGCTTAGGAGATGGGATGAGACAGGGGATTGCGAGATAGGGACCACTGTACCTGGAGGGTCCATTGTATGACCCTCATATTCAACCGGGCCAATGGCAGCAGCGGAATTGCTGCCGCCATGGACCCTAGAGCCCTCAGGACCAATTCCGCCGAAGGAGCTTGAAGTTGAAGGATGGCCTGCACATGCAACCTCAGGTTCTGAAGCCGATCTGGAGTCAAGAAAACAAGCATCAGTCTGGAGTCCAACCTCGCCCCTATGAAATCAAATACTTGTGTAGGAGTCAGGGAGGATTTGGCCGTGTTGATGGTCAACCCTAAGAGTGGAGCCAGATTGAGGAAATAATCCCTGCATGAGCAAAGAAGATGCCTTGTTGGGGCGGTAAGGAGCCAGTCGTCCAGGTAGGGAAAGACCTGAATTCCCTAGAGTCTCAGGTGGACCGCTATCGCTGCCAAGACCTTGGTGAACACCCTGGGGGCTGAGGTGAGACCGAAGGGAAGGGCCCTGAACTGGAAATGGCTGGCTCCCAGCCGGAAGCGGAGAAACCTCCTGGAGCGTCTGTCTACGAGAATATGATAGTACGCATCCTTGAGGTCTATTGAGCACATCCAGTCGTTCTCCCATGGTAGTGGGAGGATAGATTGCAGAGTGACCATCCAGAACTTTACTTTTGGTACTGCAAGGTTCAAGAAAGAGAGGTCCAAGATGGGCCTCACGTCCCCCGTCTTTTTTGGCACAAGAAAGAACCTGGAATAAAACCCTTATCCGTGCTGATCTGGGGGGAACGGGCTGGATGGCTCTTTTTTGTAAGAGCTGCTGAATTTTTGCAGCCGCCGCCTCCCTCTGATTGGGTGGTACATCGGGGAGGCTTCTGATTCTGGGGGTTACAAGAAAGGGAATTTGGTATCCTCTGGATATAACACAAAGCACCCAGTGATCCGTTGTTATGGACTCCCACATTGCTAGGTGTCTCGAAAAACGTCCCCCGACTGCCTCCAGAGTGGAGCAGCCGGGTAACCCCTCAGGGGTTCTGCGTGGGTCTCTCAGAGAAAGGTTCTCTGGACCCAAAGTTCCTGGGACCCCATCTGCCTCTAGGGCGGCATCCTCCCTGTCCTCCTCTGCCACGAGAGGACTGATTGTCCGGAGCAGACTGGGATTGATGCGATTTCCGGAACCACATCTTCTTCTGACCCTTTTGGTTCTTGGTAAAGGACCTCTGGGGAGCAGAGAAGCAGACTCCGACGGCAGACAACGTCTTCCCGTCTTTCTCGCTCTGGACAAGGGTGTCGCGAACGGTTTTGCCAAACAATGCAGAACCATCAAAAGGGGCATTCGCAAATGATGCCTTAAAGGGTTCCGAGAAGTCACAATGTCGGAGCCAGGCTTGCCTCCTCATGACCAGCCTGACTCCGCCTGCTCTAGCTGCTCCCTCAGTGGCGTGAGACAAGAGCTGCATAGAGGTGTTGGAAATAGAATGTAGGGTGGACATTCGGGAGGAGTACAGTTGCTTGTCCCCTTCCGACATGGACCCTGGGGGAGGAAGCTGCGTATTCTTTGATTAGATCCCACTGCATCTGAATGAAGTGTGCCATATAGTTCATGGCCCTCAAGGAGAAGGTCGCTGATCTGAAGGCCCGCTTCCCAAGGCAGTCCATTGCGCGAGACTCCTTGCTCGGCGGATGAACCGTGGGGCTCTCCTGAGCCAACTCTCTCTTGGTGGCTGCCGCCACCAACATGGCATCCACAGGGGGACCTCTGCTCCAATGGGTTCTCTCTGATGGGGGGGGGCTCAAAATTTTGTCCGGGCACTTGGGAACAGGCTCTACAGTGTCCGGCTCCCCTCCAAGCCCTAGTGGCTATAAGATCCACTAAGGGGCTGGGGGGAGGGGACACCAAAGAGGTAGATGGCCCTGCCTCGAACGCTTCTAGGAATACGGACTCGTCAGAGGAAGCCTTAGGGGCAGACCATCCCCCCCTGATTCTGCGCATTTCCATGATGTCTCCAAAGGAGACATCCTCGGGGGGTGACCTTGGGGAGCCTTCCCCTTCATCCAAGTCCGTATCCTCAGTGAGGGACTCAGGGGAGTCCACGTGCCTCCTTTTGCACTTCGACTTGCGAGGAACCTCCTCGGGGGGGCTGTCCAAGGAGTCCTCACCAGCAATATCCTGTTCCAATGGAACACCTACAGGCGCTGAAGCAGGCTGCCCCGAAGGCCGGGTGAGGGGAGCCAGGACCAGCTGAGAGGGAGTGCAGGGGGAGCCGAAGCCAGGACCGGGGGCCTGGATGCATTCAATAGCACCCTCTCCACCACCATGAAAGCCAAGGGGGAGCCGCTCTCTGACGGATCGTAGACGGGGATCGGACCCGGAGTCGAGACTATGGGATCCGAAGGACCCGCGCGCTCCGACCGGGACGGGTCCGAAAGCACACCAAGTCCCTCGGATCCGAAGCTCGGCCCACGGCTCTGAGAGGTAGGATCCGACAAACTCGAGGGAATAGTCGGAGCCGAAGTGCCCAGCACTGTCGGCTCTGACCCACCCGCGGATCCAACGTAGCTCGGGTCCGACAGCTCCGAACCCGGGAGGCGGGTCGGAGAAAGAGCTATAGGAGCGAAAAAAGGGGTCGAGCTCCCCCGCGGAGGGGGGGGGAGAGGCAAGAGCACTCCCATCTGCATCTGGGTCTGGATGAACCTCCTCATCATCCCGGTCCATGTCCACATCCGACATACTGAATGTGGACCTCGAGAAGGCCACCGAGGCAGGCCTGGAGTGCCGCCTCGATGACCTCGATGGGGACCGGATCACCTCCTACTCGGGTCCCGGTGAGAAGCAAGGGGATCGGATCCGAGGGGGAGGCGAACCAGAAACCATGGAGGGAAAAGCCCGTTTGGCAGGCAGGGCCGAGGAGGAGTCCTCGGCCCGCCACTTAAGGTGCTTCTCTCTCCGCTTCTCTTTCCTGGCCTCCCTCACCTCCGAAGCCACAGTGGAAGGTTGAGTCCCGGTCGGAGGGAGGGGGGCAGGAGTGGCAGTTACCGAAGACTGGGTAACGGTCACAGAAGTACCAGAGGCCGGAGCTGGGTCTGGTGGCAAAAGGCCCACCAGAACCAGCTTCGACCTCCGATCCTTAAGTGCCCTGGGGTTGAATGCAGCGCAAATCGCGCAACCCGAAGAGAGGTGTTCAACCCCAAGGCACCTAACGCACCGAGTGTGGCCATCAGCCGGTGAAAGCTTGTGACCACACTTGGTGCATTTCGAAAAAATTGCTTTAGGGGCCTCCGACATCCCTGAAAGTAAAACACACTCACTAGGCCCCTACACACTACACACACACACAATGCGACCAGCGAGGGCAGGGAGGAAAATAAATTAAAATTTAAGCTAAATTAAGCTAAAAAAGGAAGAGAAATTAGAGTTAAGGGGAAACCTAAACACACAGACACTCGCTTAAAGAAATACAAGAAAAAGTTGAAAACTGTTTTTCTCACAGAATCACCAAGAGTTCTGGAATTTAGCTGTTGCTTGAAGAGCGGCAAACTAGATCTGAGGTCAGTCAGGGTTGGCAGGGATTATGGGTAAAGGGAGGAGCTAGGAGCTCGGATCTATGCTGTGATAGAAGTTGCCGGCTCGGATCCGAGATCGGATCCGTATCCCAAAGGTTGCTGACAAATGAAGTCCTACTTCAGATAGATAGTTTTCTAGGATGGGAACTTAATATCACAAGCTGCTGCAGGTTTGAAGGGTAGTTCAGACATAGTACCAATTAAGATCTCAAGGAGGAGAAGGAACCTTGTGGGGGGGGTCTTAACAACATGGTTCCTTTTAAGAAACCTTTGCAAAGTTTGTGGGAAATGAGAGATAAGTTGTCTATCCCAGTGTGAAAATTTGAAATGCCTGCTAAGTGGGTCTTGATAGTAGAAGCCACAGCTCCATTATTGGAAAGATGAGCTAAAATTTCTAGAACAGAGTGAATCAGAGCCGTGCGAGGATCCATATTGTGTTGTTGAGCCCAAATTACAAACCTCTTCCATTTACTCCTATACCGTTTTTGAGGGGTGTCTTATGACAGGACATCAGAATATGATGGACTGGGGAGGACAGCATAGGTTGTCTGGCAATCAACAGAACTGGAGGAACCAAGCTGTAAGCTTGAGGTGGTGAAGGCTGGCAAGAAGCATTCCTGTTGGGTGTAACAGTTGGTCTGGAAAGGGTTCCATAATCCAGGGTTCCTTCTGCAGATGAGGCCAGAGGAAATGAAACCAAATTTGCCAGGCCAATATGGGGCAATGAGGATTACTGCTCTCTTCAACCTGTTGTCTTTCTGAAGGAATTTGGGAATAAATGGTATGGAGGAAGGAATACAATAGCCCAGGAGGCCATCTGTGCACTAGAACATCCCTCGGGGACTGACCCAGTAGGGGAATTAGGGCAAAGTAGCTGCTGCATTTGTTTAAGGGAGAGCAAAGAAGTTGCAGCAAGGCTGGCCCCATGTGTGGAAAATGTTCTCTGCTAATTTCTGGTTGAGGGACCACTCATGAAGCATGAGAATGGCTCTGTTCAACTTGTCTGCTATGACACTGGACCTTCCCAGAATGTGTGTTGCTACAAGAAAGCTGTTGGATGAGAGCGCCCATTGCCACACTCTGATCACTTCTTGACACAGAGGGTATGATCTGGTCCCTCCTTGCTTGTTTACATACCATACCGCTGGAAAAAGAAGTTATGTTCTTACCATAATGTTCTATCTGTGTTGTCGATCTTCATTCTAGAGCCTCCATGGATTACATCTGCGCAGCAGCTACTTGGGCTACCCCTCATAACTTTATCACTCATTACAAATTGGATATGGTCTGCAGGGGAAGAGCATCCTTTGGCTCTGTGGTGATCAGGAATATCCTTCCATAGGGCCTCACGGGACATACAGTAGCTAAGGACTCTGTCCCAACTGTCATGAATGAATGAAAATTGACATCAGATAAACAAGTTATGTTCTTACTGTAACGTTCCATCTATACTGTCAATTCACATTCATTCTTAACATCTCACCCTCCAACCCCCTCCAAAGACTCATGGAGGTTTGGAACTAGTCCTGGTTCTGTAGAAGGGCAGTTGCTCAGACAAAGCTTCCACTTTTTATTTCTATGGGCAAAACTCGATCTGAAGGGAAGAGAAGATAGGCACTATGGGTAGCCTTAGCTCGAGAGTTTCTGGCTGGTGCCAGCTTGTTACAATGGCCAAGTCGGTTCCGAGGATGGAACCGAAACCCAACTGTCATGACTGAATGAAGACTGATAACATCAGATTGTTGTCTTACTGAATCGCTACTCTCCCCAGAGGAAGAGCAGTCTGAAATGCCTGCAATGAAGGAAGCACTGCCGTCATTTTCAGTATGTTTATATGGAGCTTGGCCTCATCCATGGACCAGGTTCCTTGGACCGTCTTCCACAGATAATGCCTCCCCACCCTATCTGGGAAGCATCCGTGGTCACTGTAGCCTGTGGTTGACGGGGGACAAATGGTCAACCTTGTGTCACCTGTGCTGAACGAATCCACAAGAAAGATTCTTCTTGAATATGTCTGTTAAAAGAATTTGGTGAGATATCGGTTGGTGTGTTATTGACCATTGAGCAGCCAGAAGCCATTGCAAGATTCACATGTCAAACCTGGCTAATGGAGCCAACACAATTGCCATGGCCATAGATCCTAATACCTGCAGAACATGGCGGGCAGCTACCTTCTTGTTTCTAATTAACCTTGAAGTTTGTTGTCTGATTGTTAACACTCTGAAAAGAGGAAGTTTCTCAATCATTTGAGTAGTGTCTAGTAGTGCCCTTGTGAACTCTAGCATTTGAGCAAGTTCCAGATGAGATTTTTGGTAATATATGATTATGCCTAGCTCAGAACAAACTTGAAGAACAGAGTCTCTTGTGTGGATAAGTAGGTGCCTGGTCGGGACGGATATGAGCCAGTCAACTAAATAAGGAAACACCCAGAATCTTTAATGTCTCAAGTGAGCCGCAGCCACTGCCATGCATTTGAACACTCTGGGAGGAGTAGTGAGACCAAAGGGCAGTGCTCTGCACTGGTAATGCCTGGCTCCCAGCTGGGAGTGTAAATATCCTCTAGAGCATCTGTCCATTTTTATATGGCAGTAGACATCTTGAAGATCTATACAGCACATCCAATCCTGTTCTAGAAAAGAAAATATGGACTGCACCATGACCATTCAGAACTTGCAATGTCGAACTGACTTGTGCAATCTGCTGAGATCCAGGATTGGTCTCCAGTCCCCTGTTTTCATGGAATCAAAACGAACCTTGAGCAAGTTTTGAATCCTCTCTGATCTTGGGGGACCTCTTGGATGACTCTTTTATCCAGCAGTTTTTGAATTTGAATGATTGCCTGATCCTCTTGACTGGGTGGGAAGGGGTTGTTGAGAAAAAGGAATTTGATAACTCCTAGATATTATCCTCTGCACCCACAGATCAGAAGAGCCAGGCTCTCTCCAGTGCAGGGATAGTTAATCCCCAATTGCCTCCAGAGATGGACAATCGGGCCTCCTTTCAGGAGCACTGAAAAGGCTTCCAGAGAAAAGACTCCTGGGACCCTTGCTGCTGCGAGGGTGATGTTTTCCATTATTGTTTCCCCCTCTACCTCTGGGGGAAACTCTCCACATGTGTCTTGGTAGGACCCTTCAAACTTATGGCACCACATTTTTCAGCTGCTTCTCTGACCCTTAGGATAAGGTCTCTGAGGAGCTAAGAAATGTATGCCCATGGCAGAAAGAGTCTGACCTTCCTTCTCACACCTGCATAGTGTATCTTTTACTTTTGGACCAAAAAGAAACTTGTCATCAAATGGACCAATAATGAATGAAGACTTAAAAGGTTCTGCAAAATCGCAAAGGAGCATCCAGACATATCTCATCATAGAGATGCTGGAACCTGCCCCTCTGCTCTTTCCTTGGCTGCATGCACAATTAGTCTCATGAAAGACTTGGCTACAGAATATAGGGTGGCTAAATGGGAAGCTACTTTGTCTTTAGCTCCTTCTGCTACTGCTCCTTCTAGGGTATTTGAAAGCTGCTTAATACTTTTTCAAATGAAAATCCAAGAATTTTCCCGTATTTTCCAAGTATGATCCTATCGTAGAAATAATGGGTCTTCTGGAGGTGGGTGGGGGGGGGGGCATTCAAGTTTTTCTGTATGTTGGGGAAAGCATAAAATCTAAGATCACCGGGTTCCCTATTAAACCATTTTTGAATGTCCTTTTGATTAAGGAACCATAACCGTTCACATCTTTCCAAAATTTCCAGTAGCTCCCCATTGAATCTGGGTAATGGATTAGTTTCCAATTCAACATACTCAGCTGTTACCAAAATTAGGTCTATTATCATCCTAACATAGTCCTTTCTATCCATTATTACCCAGTTGCCCCCCTTATCCGCTTGTCGGAATACGGAATTATCTAACTTCAAATGTGCTGCTTGCAATTTATCTCATTCTTCACTGGTTTTAATTATGGTATAAATTACACTATTTAATTTTTGGATGACTATAAAATGGGGGGGTGTTTATGCACTTGTATTCCTTGAAAGCAAAAGGCTGAGGTACCAGAATAAGAAGTTATGTACCTACCATAACGTTCCATGTTAGTTGTCTTCATCTCACCTTCTTTCTTGCGGTTTCCGACTCGGCCATCTTCAATAGCTCGAGAGCTGTTTACTGGCTCGAGGCTACACTTTATCCCATGATGCCTAGTGATAGCTACCCAGATCTTGTTTGAAATAGCTAATCCAGACATAACAAGAGAGAAACCAGTTATCAAAAAATTGGTTGTTCCATGCATTCTATATCTAGAATAGGTTAGGAAGACCTGGTCAGAAGAATAACAATAAAAGAATACTCAACCAGTGAAAAAAGGGACTCCTCTCAATCCACTAGGATGGGGAACGGAGGGAGGGACGCAAGAAAGAAGGTGAGATGAAGACAACTAACATGGAACATTATGGTAGGTACATAACTTCTTAATGTTAAGTTGTCTATCTCACCTTCATTCTTGCTGTTTGGGACAGCATCCATAGCACCTAACACCATGGGTGGCTCAGTGGAACAGACTCTTCAGAACAGTGGAACCAAAGTCAGCTCTGCTCTGGGAGACCATATCCACCTTGTAATGAGAAATAAAAGTATGAGGGTTTGCCCACGTGGCAGCTACACAGATGGAATCCATGGGCAACCTAAACTGAAAGGCTATGGAGGTGGCTAATGCCCTAGTAGAATGACCTTTCAGTTTAATCGGTAACTCTTTGTTCCTTAACTGATAAATAAAAGTAATAGTGTGTGACAACCATCTGGGTAAGGTCACCCTGGAAACTGGGAGACCTTGTTTGTTTAAGGCATAAGAAAGGAATAATTGGTCTGACTTTCTTATTTCTTTAGTTCTGTGCAGGTAAAAACGCAATTGTCTATGAACGTCCAATTGGTGAAGTTTGTACTCTGCCTTGATGCTATGATTTGGGAAGAACACAGGGAGATCTATAGATTAGTGTAAATTATTTTCTGAGCAGAATTTAGGAAGAAATGAAGGATTAGTCCTCAGAGCAACTCTGTCCTTGTGAAACACCAGGTAGGGAGGACGAACACATAGTGCCTGAAGTTCTGAGACACGCCTAGCTGAAGTGATAGCTACCAGAAAGAGCGTCTTCCAAGATAGAAACCTGATGGAGCAGGAAGCTGCTGGTTCAAAAGGGGGCAGAATTAAAGAAGTTAGGACTAAATTAAGGTCCCTAGGGGGAGGGGGATCTCTCACTGGAGGTCTAAGAAGAGATGTTCCTCTCAAAAAAGCTTTACAGAGCTTATGAGACATAATGTTAGAATTTGACAAATCAATATGAAAATTAGAAATGGCTGCTAATTGTAACCTAATCGTAGCGGAAGCGGCTCCGGAGTGAAACATTTGTGCCAGGAGTTCCAGAATTTCGTGGACTGGGGCTGAGAAGGGATCCACATTCCTAGACTCTGCCCAACAAGAAAAACGTTTCCATTTGCTAGCATAAGTTTTTCTCATTGTAGACTTATGAGAGGAGACAATAATCTCATGGACTGCTGGGGAAATGCTATGAAGCCTGGCTAAGGTTGGAAGTGGAGCAACCAAGCTGTGAGCTGGAGAGTTTGGAGGGATTGATGCAACCCGCCTGATTGATGAATCAGGAGACCTGCAATTGGATCCAGAGTCCAGGGCTGATTGAGAAGGTAATGGTGCAGGAATGGGAACCATATCCGTCAAGGCCAGTAGGGGGCAATGAGGATCATTCTGCAACCCAAAGATTTTGCTTTCTGTATGAGTTTCGGTATCAGGGGAAATGGAGGAAAAGCATAAAGAAGTCCCTGAGGCCAATCGTGGACTAGAGCGTCTCTGGGTATGGGACCTGGAAGCGGAAGAAGGGAGAAGTAGTTGCTGCATTTGCTGTTGAAGGGGGTGGCAAAAAGATCGCAGCAAGGCTGTCCCCATTTGCGGAAAATAAGATCCGCAACTTCCTGATTCAGAGACCACTTGTGAGGCATGAGGATAGCTCTGCTGAGCCTGTCCGCTATGACGTTGGATCTCCCAGGGATGTGTGTCGCAGTCAGAAAATATTGGGAGGAAATCACCCACTGCCAAAGTCTGAGTGCTTCTCGACACAGGGGGTAGGATCTGGTTCCACCCTGCTTGTTGATGTACCACACCACTGACATGATGTCTGTTTGAATTGCAATGGTCCTGAAAGGAAGAGACTCTTGAAGAGCTTGCAACGCTAGGAGCACGGCTCTCATTTCTAGGACATTTATGTGCAGATGGTACTCGTGAGGTTGCCAAGTGCCTTGGACTGTCCTGCCCAGACAATGCCCCCCACCACCCTATTAGGGAGGCATCTGTCGTCACTGTGGCTACCGGAGGGGGTTGTATGAAAGGTCTGCCCTGAGTAACTAATGGAGAAACCATTCACCAAGAAAGGTGTCTTTTGCATGCCTCCATGATCAGGATCATGTGAGACATGGGTAGCTCTTGGAAAGACCACTGCATGAAAAGAAGCCACTGAAGAATTCTCATTTGGAAGTGCGCTAGTGGGATTAGAAGAATGGCAGCTGCCATGGAGCCCAGAATTTGAAGGACATACCTGACTTGGATCCTTTTGCTCTGCATTAGAATTTGCACTTGTTGACAAATTGTGGACACTCTTTCTAGTGGTAACCTTGCGAGCATATCCCTTGTGTTTAAGTCTGCTCCTATGTAAGTGGTAGACTGACAGGGCAACAAGGCGGATTTTTCGAAATTTATTGTAATACTTAGCTGGGTGCAGGATGTGATTGTATCATCCAGCGCTTGTAGGAGTTGATGCCTGGTGGTAGCAGTGAGGAGCCAGTCGACTAGATATGGAAACACCTGGAATCCATGACGTCTCAGGTGAGCCGTGACGACTGCCATACATTTGGTGAACACCCTGGGGGCTGTGGTGAGACCAAAGGGCAGAGCTCTGAACTGGTAATGACTGGCCCCCACCCGAAACCGAAGAAATCTCCTGGAGCATCTGTCCATCTTGATATGGTAGTACACGTCCTGAAGATCTATCGAGCGCATCTAATTGTCCTGACCCAAGAAGGGTAGAATGGACTGTAGCGTGACCATCCAAAACTTTGTTCTTTGTACAGACTTGTTTAGTCTGCTGAGATCCAGAATTGGTCTCCAGTCCCCTGTCTTTTTTGGTACCAAAAAGAACCTTGAGTAAGTTCCGGATCTGTGCTGGTCTGCGGGGACTTCCTGGATGGCTCTTTTTTCTAGCAGTTTTGAAACTTCTATTACTGCTTGGTCCTTCAGACTGGATGGAACATCTGGAAGGATTTTCTTTGACTATAAGGGGGATTGATGGAAGGGAATTTTGTAACCTCCGGATATAATGGACCGTACCCATCTGTCTTTTGTTAAATTTTGCCAGGCTTTTGGGTACAGTGAAAGTCTTACCCCAACTGCCACCAAAGGTGAGCAGCCGGGCAACCCTTCAAGGATGCTGGAAGGGCTTATCAGAGAAAGATTCTCTGTTGGCCTGGTTCTGCGGACCCCCTCTGCCATGAGGGCGGCATCTATTATTATTGTTTCCCCCTCTGCCTCTGGGGTTGGCACAGGCACTACAGGGGACGGAGCCGGTGGGGCTGGTATTAGAGCTGACTCAGGGGACAGCACACTCCGCATGACCTCAAAGGAATCCCTGCCTCAAGGCAGAGAAAGCTCAGGTTCCGAAGAAATAGGAATCTTTCTCCCCGCCGCGGGGGATGGCTCCAAGGCCGATGTTGGAGCTGAGCTCACCTGTGCCGATGCTCCGAGAGGGAGAATGGGGTCGAACAAGGTTCCGAAGCCACTCGCCCCCTCGGAGCAGACGAGGGAGCCCCGGCATCCAGATCCCTCGATGGAAGGTACCATAGAGGTAATCGGAGCCAACGGCGGAACCAAAGGAGATATGGTTATCGGAGACGATGGCTCCACTACTCGAACCCCAACGAACTCCGGCTCCGAGCTCAACGGAGTTGGAGGTGGAACAGAAAGGGAGGTGGACGGAGCCGATACCTGTTGAGGAGGGCTAGACAACATTTTAGCTAGTGCCTGTGATTTTACCAACCTACTCACTACTCTCTCCACATCATGATCAGACAGCCTAGAGGATCGAGAGGAGTGTGAAGAATGGTGGCTACGTTCACTTTGCAATAATGGAGAGCCAGGAGCCGAATAAACTGACTCTAACGAGGGGGACCTCAGCCTTTTATGGCTCCGAAACATCTGATGGAGCCAACGGAGGGGTTGTCTTGTCAGTGCCAGCCAGAACCGACATACTCGGTAAATCCTGTACCGGGGTCGGCTCCGAAGGTAGAGCCGATGGTTTAGAAGACTTTGGGGATTTCACTGACTGCGAACTCTTTGCCGGTGAATCCTGAGGTTTTAATAGACCCCTAAGGATCAATTTGTTCTTCCGTTCCTGCAGGACTCTTGGACTAAAGGCATGACAGATAGAACAAGAGTCCTGCAGGTAAACAGCGCCCAAACAATAAATGCAGCTAGTGTGTCCATCTGTCAGAGACATCTTCTGGCAGCAGGAGTCACACTTTTTAAATCCATATACTTTAGCCTCTTTAGACATATCAACCACAAAAAAACAAGCACCAGAAGAGAAACACAGATAGAAAAAAAAATTTTCTACTCTAGTCAAAGTACACCAGACTATGTAAAAATATATAAAACAAACTGCCTTATTTTTTTTTTTTTTTTAAGTTAGCAAAAAACAGAGGAAAGGAGAGCCTCTAAGTTAAACGGCTTCCTTGGGGAGGGGAGAACTCTCTAACTTAAATGAGTTCTACTAAATAGGACTAAAAGGTACTCAACAACAAACACTAGTACATAAAACTACAAAAAGGTAATTATCTAATATTTTTAAGAAGTATAAGGATATATTTCTACCCAAAAATTTTGAAAATTTGAAAATACAAGCCTGAGCCAGAAAGCGGCAAACGAGATCTGGGTAGCTATTACTAGGCATCATGGGATAAGGGATAGCCTCGAGCCAGTAAACAGCTCTTGAGCTATTGAAGATGGCCGAGTCGGAGCCGAGGATTGGCTCCGATCCCCAAACAGCAAGAATGAAGACAAGAGAGACAACTTAACATTAAATGATTTAAGAATTTTTCAACCTGGAGTTGTGCTTGCCTTGAATCTGTGCTTTGCTTTATGTTTCTGTTGTTGGGCAATGAGAATTCTCATCTGAATCTGGGCCTTGACTATGGATCTAAGCATCCTGTCCACATCAAGATAGAGGCTTCAAGAGGGCCTGGAGGAAGCCATTGAAGAAGGATGGGAATGCATGGAGGATCATGAAGGGTAGTGTGGGAGAAAATGAAGTGACATCTCCCTGGAGACCTAGAATATGACTGTGGATCAGGAGACTTATGGATCCAAGGCAGACTACTCTGATCCATTGACTTCTGATCCAAGGCTGTGGCAGAAATGGAGGGCTCACTTGGAGCCGTCAAGTCAATCAGATCTGACTGAGCCATCATAAGGCTCAGTGCTGGTGTGGTCAGATCTGAAGTCTTTGGAGTCTTAGCAGGCAGCTCTGAAGATGCCCTAGGCTCCTTGGGGTGTCTTTTCTTAGTCTCGGAGCTGAGAGAGAGCTGGGAGGGATGGTTAGGCCCCTGGAGAAGTAGTGGGCAAAAGACCCCTTAAAATAAGCTCGTTCTTCCTTTCCTGTATTGCACTGGGGTTGAACCCTTCACAAATGCTGCAAGGCAATACACACAATGGTCATGAGCATCTTAGTGTGGTATTTTCCTGTCGCACTTGGAGCATCTTTTGATGCCAGTTTGTTTCTCCATTACTGTCAACCAACAACAAACAGCAATATCAATTAGCAATTAAGATAAACACAACTACAGCTACAAATAAAAATACAACTAACAATGTGACACTAACCAAATAAGAAGAAGAGAGGAAAGAAAGAAGGGCTAAAGCCTGAAAGATAGGGGGGCCTAAAGTGCCTCGAAAAACTATATGAGGGGAGAGACTAAACACTAGCGAGAAAAGAAACCACAATAATTAAACTAATTAACTTTAAACACAATAGCAATAAGAAAATAAGCAGAAAATTAGCTGAGCCTAGAAGACACACCTGGGGATACCAATGGCAAATGAAATCTGAGGAGGTTGGGTGAGATGTAGAGGATTATGGGTAGAGGAGAAGTTTGAGCCAGGAAGTTCAAGTCTGTGGGAGGTGGCCGAGTTGGATCCAAGGTTCGGATCTGAGACCCATATGTGAAGAAGAATGAGAGGGACAACATCAGATCCATATGGTAGAACTGCTAAGACAGGGGCACAAATTGTACCATGTTAACATGATGAAGCCTTATAAAACAAGATGTGAGCACCAAGAACACCAAAGCAAGCTTTCCACTGCTCAAAAAACAGCCAACGGAGGTACTGAATAGACGATTTTATTGTTTAACAACAACTGCTTTTCAGCACAAACTATAGCCAAGTGAAGCACAAATACGATGAACGAATCCCAACAGTTTAAATCAAGCGCTTTCTCTTGGTCTCATTGCCAAGCTTTATCAAGATCAAACAGCAATGGATTTCTAACTTCATTTATAAGGTCCATTGACCATCATGTGATAGCTTTAGTAATTAAGCTATTAAAGCTGTACAAGCAGTTTCAAACAGACAGTACTCTATTCACTTGCCACTGTTGTGAATACACAAATATTACTCCATAAAATGTAAAACCTATAACAAGACACATTTATCACATTAATATACTTTGTTACTACATTTACATTCAAAAGGTTTTATGTTAAAAAATATATAAAAAATATATATGTATGTACACCAAGTTTGTGAAACAATGCTCAACAATACATGTTTTTAACTATAGAGCCGTACATAACTATTTTTGAAAATGTGTGTACTGATTGCTCAATAGATGAATTTACAAGAACATTGGAAAAGTTTAAAATTGTGTTTTTTAAAATTATGCTCTTTAAAATACCTGAATATGAATTTATTAAACTCACATTCAATAAAATATTATATGAACTATGAAAGTATCTTTCAATTCATAGATTATTATAAAATCTATATGTACAACTATTAAAACACTGTGCTAGAAACATATTAATACACAACTGATTACATGTTAATACATAATGATATCTCCTTAGCTTATAAATCACAATCTGGCCATTCTTAATTTGAGAACACTTTTAATATTTATATTATCATTTAGACCGGGACTTGTGGCAGCATCCAATTTGAGTTGCCACAACAATTCCTTGTATTCCAAACGCGTTTCCCAGTCTCCCCCTCTACTATCCACTTGCACCTGTTCTAACACTATAAATTTTATAGACATGTCAGGACATAGTAATAGGTGTTTATAAAATGCATTTGTATCTTTTTTCTTAGAAACCTCATACATGTGCTCATAAATTCTCTTTCTCAGAGACCTTTCCATTTTACCTACATAGAAACTGTGACTCTTGGTACAATAACCTAAGTAAACAATCCCTTGTGTTGCACAGTTTGCATAAATGCTAGCTTTAAAACAAAAATTCCTAGATGGAATATATAAGGAATTACTGTTTATAATATGTGTACATTGTTTACAGCTTCCACATTTGTAGGTGCCTTTTTTCAACTTCCTATTATTACTAGTTCTTTCTTGTTGTTGAAATTTCTCAAACAATTCCTTTATGTTAGTGTCCCTACGTCTTGTGAACTTAGAATGCTTCGGGATATATTTACATAATTCTTCATGTCCAGTCAGAACCGGCCAAAATGTATTAATCACCTCTTCAATTTGCTGTGAATCAGTTGAATAGGTGTGGATGTAGCTGTTGGTGAATAATGCTGTATTGCTTTCACTAGAATTCTCTACACCATTCTGACCTAGACCTAATAAAGGTGGAAATTTTTGCTCTCTGTGTTCTATAACTTCCTTGCTTAACGTGTCTATCAAGTCCTCTGGGTACCCCCTTTCCAAAAACACATTCTTTATTATCACCATTTCTTCCATAAAGAATTCTGGGGTGCTCGACATTCTTGAAGCCCTTACCATTTGTCCCTTAACTATGCCTTTCTTTTGATAGTAAGGGTGACCACTTGCATAATGTAAATAAGTATTGGAAAAAGTGGGTTTCCTGAACAATTTGAATGTGAACCTGTTATTGACACAGTCCTTAAAAATTGTAACATCCAAATAATTCATTTTTTCTTCACTTATACTGTACGTGAATGACAAAAAATTAGTTGTGGAATTAATGTATTCGAAAAATTCCATGAATTGTGTCTCAGTGCCTGTCCACAAAATACTTATGTCATCCAGGAACCTTGTATAATGTTTGATGCATTCTTTCCATTGAGTTGAAAAGATGAATTCCTGTTCCCATTTGTGTAATATAATATTGGCATACATGGAGGCACAGGGTGCTCCCATTGCCACCCCCTTCCTTTGTCTATAAATTTCTCCATTACAAAACATGAAATTGTTCTTTAATATAATCTCCATGAATTCCACTAGTAAACTGATAGTATTAGTTGACTAATTTGATTCTCTAACTAGTGTTTCATTAAACCATTCCAGTCCTTGTTCATGGGGAATACTTGGGAACAGGTCTACAACATCAATGGTAATTAGTATTAAATCCACTTGAAATAATTATCCCTGAATACTTCTTAGGAAATCCCAAGAATCTTTACATATATATTGCAGTGTAGTAGCAAAACTTTTCAATTTATAATCAACAAATTTGCCTATAGGCTCCAAAACACATCCTTTTCCTGAGACAATCGGCCTGAACTTTAATGGTTCTAGGCCTTTATGTGTCTTTGGAATTCCAAAAATTATTGGGATTTTGGGTTTGTTGACATTTAAATAATTATAAAGTTCTTCATTGATAAACCCTTGTAATAAATGGTCAGTTAAAGTGTATTTAATTTTGGAATAAGCCAGATTCACTTCGTTTCTAGAAACTAGTTCATATTTTTCAGAGTTTTGCAATAAATCAAACGTGCATTTCATAATCTTGTGTATACATCAAGACTAACCCCCCTCCCTTGTCTGGTTTCATGGTTCTACACTTTTCTTTTCTTAAAAACTGTATTAGCGATATTTCCTCAGCCTTCATATTCACCGGTACTCTTTCTACTCTTTTACTAATGATCTTTCTTATCTCTTTAGTGGCCATCTCTTCAAATATTTTTAGGCATGGGTGGGTTGGGGGATTAAATGTACTGGCTCTCACTAATGTGTTTCTAATATGGGGCTGCCCATTAAAATTTAAAATTAAATTCATCTGCCTTACAAATAGTTTTAAGTCTACTACGGCTTCTGACAATTCAGTTGGATAGGCAGGAATGAAATGCAGGCCTTTTGTAAATAAATCAAAATACTCTTTTTTGATTTCCACTTCTGTAAAATTATATATCATGAAATTCTTATCTTTAACTAGATTGTAATTTTTACCTTCTTCATTCTCGTGTAAATTTGTCACTTTCTGTCCATTATAAATTGAAGAACTATTGTTAACACTGTCTAAATCTAAGTTTTCGTCCAGTTCTGTTGCTGATAACTCTCCCCCCTCCCCATGAACCTGTCCTGTGGAAAGTGAAAATCCTGGTGTGTATTTTTTCTACTTTTTTTTGCTATTCTTTCACTCCTTCTCAATGGTTCAGTGGGTGGTTCTGCATGGTCATTTCTGTATGTGTTAGCTTGTATTCGATTCCTATTGTAATCATCACTTCGTTGTTTTTCATAACTACTGGGTATGCTAACCCTTCCCTGTAGTCATTCAAATCCCTTTCTAACTTGTGAATCTTCCTGTTTAGGATTTTCAAACAGTATTGGTCCACTTCATCGAATACACTGTCATAGCCTTTTTTAACAGACAAAAAACCTGAACTATTGACTAATTTCTCATTCATAACATTTAAATCCTTAAGAAGTGCATTAGACTTAGCTTCATATTCTTCCACCATAACTTCTAGCACCTGCAAACCAGCCCTGTTAAAAATATTACACAGCTTGTCATAGTACATAGTACCTGGCTGTACTATGTTTGGAAATTTAAAACAACGCAGCCCCTTAGGTACTCGTTCAACATTAACACATTTTAAGGTAATTAATCTCCAACTGATTGGTTTTGTAAGAGTAAAGTCTTTCTTTTAAAACGTTAAACTGATGTTCAGTATCAGACTGATCTATTTGTACAGTACCTTGTTTGAACCAGAACTGCTTGTCTGTCCACACATTGAAATTAAATTGGTTGCTGTGGGTTTCAGAATCAAGTGAACGATGCCCACGAACTGCATCCACAAAGCTACCATTAGCTTGCTGTGAGGAAGTGGAACCTTTACTAGAATTATTAACAAATTTCTTTTGAGCGACCATCACCTCTGGCGTTATTCGCTGCTCATGAACCTGTTCTGATTACCGGGTATGCAACAGGAAGTCCCGCCTTTATTGCCTTTTAACGTCTCATTTAATTGGGTTAAAAGGTCCAGCACTTTGTTAAACTCTGCCCTGGTCACCGGAGCATCTTGGCTTTCAGTGCCAAGTGCTGAGGGCGTTCTGAGAAAATTAGAAGTTATGTACCTACCATAACGTTCCATGTTGGTTGTCTTCTTCTTGCCTTCTTTCTTGCTGGATGGGTTCGGAGCCGAACCTCGGCTCCGACTCGGCCACTCTAAAAGCTCGAGAGCTAGTTCCACCGGCTCGAGGCTCCCCTATATCCCACAATGCTAGGTGGTAACTCCTCAGATCTCATTTGTAAGCTAGGCCCAGCTAGGAAAATTCCATAATATAGGAGAAAAGGGATAACCCACCTCTATAGGCTGACTAAAAAGGTGCCCTAAACCTGACTGAGGAAACTGTATATATATATATATAAATATATATATAGATATATAGAGGTGGTAGAAAGGATAAAGGTCACAACACAAACTCCTCTAGGTCTGTCCAGGCTAGGGGGAAGAAGGGTGGGATGCAAGAAAGAAGGCGAGAAGAAGACAACCAACATGGAACGTTATGGTAGGTACATAACTTCTAAATGTTAGGTTGTCTATCTCGCCTTCATTCTTGCTGGATGGGACCGCGTCCCTAGCACCTTGTCATGGGTGGCCTATCGGAACAGACTCTTGAGTACAGTGGAACCAAAGTTGGCTCGGTCTCTAGAGGCTAAGTCCAACTTATAATGAGAAATGAAGGTATGGGGAGAAGCCCAAGTAGCTGCAGCACAAATCGAATCAATAGGCAGTCTGTCTTGGAAAGCTATAGATGTAGCTAAAGCTCTAGTTGAATGAGCTCTGGGTTTGGCTGGCAACTGCTGATGTCTGATCTCATACACAAAGGTAATCAATGAAGTAAGCCATCTAGAAAGAGATACCTTAGAAACTGGAAGACCCATTCTGCCTTCTACATAGGAAACAAACAGTTGGTCAGACTTCCTAAATTGTTTGGTCCTGTCTAAACAGTACCTAAGTTGGCGATGAACGTCTAACCAATGTAATTTTTGTTCCGATCTGTTCGAATAGTTAGGAAAGAACACAGGAAGATCAATGGTTTGATTCAAATTTGCCGGTGAAGCTACCTTAGGCGAAAAGGACGGGTTGGTACGTAAGGACACCCTATCCTTATGAAACAAAAGATAAGGGGATCAACTACACAGAGCATGAAGTTCAGAGACTCTTCTGGCTGAAGTAATAGCTACCAAAAAGAGTGTTTTCCAAGATAGCAATTTCATTGAGCATGAAGCCGCAGGTTCAAATGGGGAAAGAATCAAGGACGTCAGAACCAAGTTGAGATCCCATAGAGGAGGAGGATCCCTGATAGGTGGTTTGAGGAGAAAAACTCCCTTTAAAAAGGCTTTGCAGAGTTTGTGAGACATAATGGAGGACTCTGAGACTCCAACATGAAAGTTAGATATAGCTGCCAATTGAACCTTGATGGTAGAAGGAGACGAACCTGAGTGGAAAAGTTCGGCTAGAAAATCTAGAACTGATTGAATGGAAGCAGTGAAAGGATCTATATCCTTTGAATGCGCCCAATAGGAAAAACGTTTCCACTTACTATGATAAATCTTCCGAGTGGAAGATTTATGAGAGGCTATTAAAATATCTCGAACTGAGTGAGATATTAGAGGAAGCCTGGCTAGAGTTGGAATTGGAGAAACCATGCTGTGACGTTCAGAGAAGGGAGGGAGCGGTGCAACTGACCCGACTGATGGGTCAAGAGGTCTGGAACTGGGTCTAGATGCCAGGGTTGCTCCAACAGATAATGGTGAAGAAATGGGAACCAAACCTGTCGAGGCCAGTAAGGGGCAATGAGGATCATGGAAGCTTTCTGAGCGATGGCTTTCTGTATTAGTTGAGATATCAGTGGGAAGGGAGGAAAAGCATACAGAAGTCCCCGGGGCCAATCGTGGACTAGAGCGTCTCTGCTGGGATGGCCTGGTTGGGGAAAGAGGGTGAAATAATCGTTGCACTTGCTGTTTTGGGGAGTAGCGAAAAGGTCGCAGCAAGGTCGTCCCCACTTTTGAAAGACTTTGTCCAACACTGAATTCTTCAGAGACCACTCGTGAGGCATGAGAATAGCTCTGCTCAATTTGTCCGCAATCACATTGGACTTCCCGGGAATGTGCGTTGCTAACAGAAACCGCTGAGAAGAAATCACCCATTGCCACAGTCTGAGTGCCTCTCGACATAGGGGGTAGGATCTGGTTCTGCCTTGTTTGTTGATGTACCACACTGCAGACATATTGTCTGTCTGAATTGCTATAGTTCCTTTGGGAAGAGAGTCTTGTAGGGCTTGCAACGCTAGAAGCACTGCTCTCATCTCTAGGACATGTATGTGCAAGTGGCGTTCGAAAGGTTGCCATATGCCCTGAACCGTCCTGCCCTGGTAATGCCCCCCCACCCGATCAGGGAGGCGTCCGTTGTCAGTGTAGCAACCGGAGGGGGAGGAACAAAGGGTCTTCCTAGGAAGAGTTGGGGGGATGTGATCCACCAAGAAAGATGATTCCTGCACGATTGTGTTATCGTAATGGAATGGGACATTGGAAGTTGTTGGTACGACCATTGTGTGAATAGCATCCATTGTAAGATTCTCATGTGGAATCTGGCTAAAGGAAGACGAGGGATAGCAGCCGCCATTATCCCTAAGACCTTCAGGGCCAGTCTGACTTTGATTTTGTTGCTTTGCAAGACAAGAGAGACTTGTCTGTGTATGTCTGCTATTCTCTGCGCTGTGAGTCTGGCTGACATGCTGACTGTGTCTAGATTTGCGCCTATGAAGGTAATAACATGACAAGGCGACAAGACAGACTTTTCGTAATTTATTGAAATGCCTAATGTTTGACGTGTGAAAGGTATAGTCTCTGGCAAGAAGCAGAAGATGCCTGGTGGGGGCTGTAAGGAGCCAGTCGTCTAAATACGGAAACACTTGGAATCCTTGACGTCTCAGATGAGAGGCGACCACTGCCATGCATTTGGTAAACACTCGGGGGGCTGTAGTGAATCCAAAGGGCAGGGCCCTGAATTGGAAATGACTGGTTCCCAGCCTGAAGCGGAGGAATCTCCTGGAGCATCGGCTCATTTTAATGTGGTAGTACGCATCCTGGAGATCTATAGAGCACATCCAGTTGTCCCGCCCCAAAAGGGGTAGAATGGACTGCAGCGTGACCATCTGAAATTTTGTTTTCTTGACAGACTTGTTCAAGTTGCTGAGACCCAAAATGGGTCTCCAGTCCCCTGTTTTCTTTGGAACCAAAAAGAATTTGGAGTAGATTCTGGACCCTTGTTGGTCTGCTGGAACTGGTTGAATGGCTCGTTTTGCAAGCAGCTTTGATATTTCTAGCGCTGCTTGCTCCCTTTGACTGGGTGGAACGTCTGGAAGGGATTTTTTTGATTGCTTTGGAATGCGAAAGAATGGGATTGAATAGCCTTCGGAAATGATAGACTGTACCCACTTGTCTTGAGTTAGAGATTGCCAGGCTTCTGGGTACAGAGATAATCTTCCCCCGACTGCCTCCGAAGGTGGACAGTCGGGCAACACCTCAGGGATGCTGAAAGGGCTTGTCGGAGAAGGTCTCTCGACTGCCCTGATTCTGCGGGCCCCCTCTGCCTCTAGGGCGGCATCTACCATTATTGTTCCCCCCTCTGCCTCTGGAGGGGAACCGACTCTGTGCGTCAGGCAAAGCTCCTTGAGATTGTTTGCGGAACCACATCTTTCCGCCCTTCTGGCCTTTGGGGTAAGGCCTAGAAGGAGTAGAAAAACGGACTCCCATGGCAGAGAGAGTCTTGCCTTCAGTCTCGCACCTAGTCAGGGTTTCCTTCACTTGAGGACCAAAGAGGGATGATCCATCAAACGGGGAGTTAGTGAAGGACGCCTTGAAAGGGTCCGCAAAATTACATAGCCGCATCCAGGCGTGCCGACGTAAGGCCACACCTGTACCTGCCGCTCTACTCGCTCCATCCGCCACATACGAAAGGAGGCGCATGGAGGAGTTAACTATTCAGTTGAGGGTAGCCAGCTAAGAGTTCATCCTATCCTGAAAACCCGCAGCTGTTGGATCCTTTAACATTTCACTCGCTTCCTTGATCAAATCTCTCTGGAGGCGAGTGAAATGACACAGGTAGTTCAGCGAGTGCATAGAAAAGGTCGCTGACGAGAACATCCGCTTCCCGTACCTGTCCATAGTCCTAGACTCCTTGTTAGGAGGATGGACAGGCACTGAAGGATCAGCTAGCTCCTTCTTGGTGGCTGCAGCCACCACCATAGCATCCACAGAGATGCCTTTGGTCAAAAATTCTTTGTCCTTGAGGGCAGTGATAAACTTTGAAGGTCTCCTGGGGGTGGGGTCCACAGAGTCAGGAGCCGTCCAGGCCTTCTTTGCCACCACCTGCATAAGGGGGTCAAAAGGAGGAGACACCCAGGAGGTGGAAGGGCGAGAGCCAAACGCCTCAAGATACACCGATTCATCCTCTGAAGGGTTGAGGGCTGGCCAATTCCCCCTCTGTTTTAGGATCTCGAGGATGTCTGCAAAATAGACATCTTCAGAGGGGGAACGAGGGGACCCTTCAGAATCCTCTAAATCGGTGTCAGAGGTGACAGACTCAGGGGAGTCGATGTGCTTCCTCTTGCACTGCCTCTTCCTAGGAGGTTCTCCTACCGGATCAGGAGAGGCCTCGGAAGTGGAGGAGATCCCGACTGGGGATACTTGAGGAGCTGGCTCTCTGCAATCCGGGATGAGGGAGTAAGCAGAAATCACCGGAGGCACCGTGGAGGGAGGGGCAGATGGAGCCGACTGTGGTGTCGAACCAGGTTCTAACACGCTCATGACCTCGAAGGCACCCCTGTCAGGCAGAGCCAGAGGTCTCCGCTCCGAAAAGCTGAAAACCTCCTCCGGCACCGACAGTGATGGCTCCGAGGCCGATGTCAGAGCCAAACTCACCAGCGCCGAAGCACCGAGAGGGAGAGCGAGGTCAGACAAGGGTCCGATGCCACTCGCCCCCTCGGAGCCGACGAGGGAAATCCGGCGCCGAGATTCCTCCAAGGAAGAAATCGGAGCAGACGACGGTACTGAAGACAATGGTATCGGTTCCGACGCAGCCACAGTCTCGGGTCCGAGCCGCCCCGGCTCCGAACTCAAAGGAGTCGGAGGAGGAATATTCTGAGTGATAGGAATAGCCATCGACTGTTGAGTCGGGCTTTGAAGCATCTGGGCCAGTGCCTCGGACTTAAGAAGTCGACTCACTACCCTCTGAAGGTCATGATTTGAAAGTCTCGACGACCTAGAGGAGTGAGATCTATGGCTCCGTTCAGACAGCAATGGAGATGCTGGAGCCGAATGAACGGAGCCGATAGATGGTGACCGGGACCTTTTTCTGGAGGTCGGTTCCAACAATCTGATTGGAGCCGACTCACCGGTGTCTGCCTCGGCTCCGGCCGGAGCCGAGGAAATAGCAGGGACATGAGTTCAAGAATCATCGGCTCCGCCGGAGCCGATGTTCGAACAGCCTTCGAAGCCCCAGAAGACGACTCAGATACCGGAGCCGATGGTCTGGTAGGCTTCGAGGGTTTCCCCGAAGACTGAGTCGGGGGACCCTCAGGCTTCAATAAGCCCCTTAGAATGAGCTTATTTTTACGCTCCTGCAGGACTCTAGTGCTGAAGCCATGGCAAACAGCACATGAGTCCTGCAGGTGCAAAGGTCCCAGGCAGTACACACAAGAAGTGTGACCGTCTGTCAGAGACATCTTCTGACAGCACAAGTCACACTTCTTAAAGCCTGAGACCTTTGAATCCTTAGACATGTCTAAAGTAGAAAAAGTGTAACCACACAATCACACACACACACCGATTACACTTATTAGAAGTTTAAATTAAACTTAAATTAAATTAAATTACAAGTAATTTAGAAATTAAGCCCCTACAAACACAATCACTCCAACTAGTAAGAAGGGAGGGACTGGGCCTAAGGCCCAAGGGAAGAACTCAAGAGAGTTTCAGGAAAAAAAGGGAAAAAATTTGACTGGAAATGGAAGGGAACTACTTACTTTATAAAACTGTGAAGAAAACTAACTTAAAAGGGGAGTTTATCTAAGATATTAACTAGTTTTTTTAAACTGACCTGACGAGCCGGTTGAAACGCACCTCGATCGCTATAGCGGCAAACGAGATCTGAGGAGTTACCGCCTAGCATTGTGGGATATAGGGGAGCCTCGAGCCGGTGGAACTAGCTCTCGAGCTTTTAGAGTGGCCGAGTCAGAGCCGAGGTTCGGCTCCGAACCCATCCAGCAAGAATGAAGGCGAGATAGACAACCTAACATTCCTCCGTTACTGAGTCTTCAGCCATGGATCGTAAAACTGATAAAACAAGATGTGAGCACCAAGAACACCAAAGCAAGCTTTCCACTGCTCAAAAAACAGCCAACTGAGGTACTGAATAGACGATATTATTGTTTAACAACAACTGCTTTTCAGCACAAACTATAGCCAAGTGAAGCACAAATACGATGAACGAATCACAACAGTTTAAATCAAGCGCTTTCGCTTGGTCTCATTGCCAAGCTTTATCAAGATCAAATAGCAATGGATTTCTAACTTCATTTATAAGGTCCGTTGACCATCATGTGATAGCTTTAGTAATTAAGCTATTAAAGCTGTACAAGCAGTTTCAAACAGACAGTACTCTATTCACTTGCCACTGTTGTGAATACACAAATATTACTCCATAAAATGTAAAACCTATAACAAGACACATTTATCACATTACTATACTTTGTTACTACATTTACATTCAAAAGGTTTTATGTTAAAAAATATATATGTATGTACACCAAGTTTGTAAAACAATGCCCAACAATACATGTTTTTAACTATAGAGCTGTACATAACTATTTTTGAAAATGTGTGTATTGATTGCTCAATAGATGAATTTACAAGAACATTGAAAAAGTTTAAAATTGTGTTTTTTAAAATTATGCTCTTTAAAATACCTGAATATGAATTTATTAAACTCACATTCAATAAAATATTATATGACTTATGAAAGTATCTTTCAATTCATAGATTATTAATGTGGGAGGTGGCCGAGTTGGATCCGAGGTTCGGATCTGAGACCCATATGTGAAGAAGAATGAGAGGGACAACATCAGATCCATATGGTAGAACTGCTAAGACAGGGGCACAAATTGTACCATGTTAACATGATGAAGCCTTACCAAGATAGGGAGGCCCTTGTGCCGAGTATTTGCAGAAGAAGGCGGTATGAGTCTGAGGGGGGGTCTATGGCTACAGGGAGCCAGCCAGCAAAATCCCAAGTTACTATGGTGGAGCCTAGGGTTGCAGGCATATGATATGACAGTACAGCACTGTTGTGGGGTCAGCAATGCCAAGGCAGATGGAATCTCAAGACAGGGAATGGGGTAACATATTCCCAGATAGACTTATTTCTCTCAAGCCATGTTTCTCAAGGGTCACTTGGAAAACTAGCTTGAGTCTTCAAAGAGGGAGAGGTGTGACTATAGAAGGCACTGCCAGCCATACCAGGGGAAGTAGGGCAGTAGATGTATGACTTGTGCCAGAACAGCTAGCTGAAATTTTGTAAATAATTATATGTCATTTGTATATCAAACTGATTTGTACAGATGCCTGTGCTGAAAATGCATCTGTGATGTTTGCTTGTGTTAAAATGCAGTGCACCCTGCTGGAATGAAAAGAAATGTACATTGTAAAATAAAAGACAAAGACTTCCTGTCCTTCAGCAACTTTTATTACACATGTGCAGGAGCCTCTGGAATGCACCAGGGTGACTCCCAGAACAAACAAAGACTGTAGCTTATATAGACTATTAATGCTGACTCATTAGAAAAATAACACTGAACAAATGAGAATGCTGGAAACATGATTAGCCAATAGAAACATTCCACGTAGCTCTAATGTAACATCATATGATCACATCTCAAAGCAGAAAAACAGAAAAAGAAAATCAGATGCATTTCCATATATAGACATGTTTACTACTTTCAAACAGAGTCCCTCTGCTTAGTACTTTTTCACTATGTGCAGATGGTCACGTCTCTATGTACAATACATTTCAGGTTCATGCATTTTTTCACATACTCATGCCTCCTAAAACACATTTTCCTTCATACTTTACAACCCCCCCATTTGATGCTATGTAAGCATCACCATTTAATTTTTCATACATTTTTCCAGATTCTAACATGACCATATTCGTAAGTTTTTCGACTTCCTCATGAATACTACTTCTTCTTTAACATCATCAATTATTGCAGGCATATAAAAGTTAGGATTTTTGGCACTTGTTTTAGAAGACATAAGCTTTAAGATGCATGCTTTTATTATAAACAGCAATAAAAAGACAAGAATAATTAATACTGCAATTGTTAAAATCAGTCTGAGTAGACCTCTGCCCCATCCAGAGAAAAGACTGGTTAGCCAAGCCCAAGTTGAGCTATCAGCTTTTTCTGCTTTAGAGAATTCAGAAACCTTTTGTATTAGTTCAAGATGGCTCTCAATTTCGTGTTGTCGAGAATAAACGTACAGCACTCCTCCTGGATCAAAGCACAAATACCATCTTTAGCCACAAGTACAAAGTCAAGGGCCATACGATTTTGGAGGACTACAGCCCTCATAGCAGTCAGTTAATCAGTTACCAGTTCTAAAGCTGAAGAGGTAGCATTGCTTAAGACCTCAAGAAGTTTAGATAGTTTTCTCAATTCCAAGATTGACTTAATGGCCCTATAGGCAGGGATAATGCCTGCGCATGAAATAACATCATCTCCTAGGTCCATATAGGCCAATCCCTTGGTGCTAGCTTGTGCCAAGTCATGATGATAGATCCAAGAAGCATCCACCTGTCCTACCGGGTTGGTAGGTTTCTTTACCTCCCGAGTATTTTGAATCTTTCCTGGAGGCAGCATGGTTATATGTCGAATGGCTGGAACCAAATATCCCAGGAAGCAGCTGCCAGACCAGTTTTCTGGTAACCATTTATAAGCCTTACAACCACATACAAAATAACAGTCTTGCACTAATGTTGTGATATTCGTAGAGAGAGTGCTATTTAAATTCATACTGTGAAAGATTGTCCTTATTACCGTGGCAATGGTACTAGAGCTGTTCAAAGAAGCTTCCTGCAATATCTGAAGTACTGGAAAGAGTTGAACTCGGCACCCCGTGAAATTATGTTGCGTACCATTTACCACTTCTGTATAATTGCACTGATATTGAATTGTATAGTTGCAGGCACTCCATCCCATCCTTTGGGTCCAGTAATGTCACTTTGAGTAGTTTCGCTGAAAACACAGAATGCCATTATGACAAAGGGACAGTTGCAAGGCGAATGAATTTGCAGATGCAATATTAGCTGTACTGTTAAGCTAACTTGTCCAAGTTTCGATAACATTCAGTGGGGACGCAGTCAGTGACATTCCCCCATGAACAGAGGGAAAAGCAGTATAGATCCAGCAGTTAGAGACATTGAATGTGGAAGTATAGGTATATTTGATTGCCTGGTAAGTGTTAAACGGTGGGTGCCATGCTGCTCGCTCATGAAGTGAAATAGTAGTTGCTGTAAAGAGGAATGGCCAGAGCAGAAAAAGTAACACAATAAGGATGCTTATAAGAATAGCCATCCTGTAACGTTGAGGAACAGCTCGTTGCACCTGTGAGGCAGGAGATGGTACGGTAGATGCAGGACAGAGTAACTGCTTGCCATCAGTCATCGTTGTGAAGAGTGGTAGTCTTACTTCTGGTGCGAGATGCGATGGGTTCAAAAGCAGGAGTTGTAAATGGAAGAGGTTGCTGTGAGTCTGAAGGTTCAACCATCTTGACGTGTGACACTTGGCTCCACACAGGGGAGCCTTGAAGGCAGACAGCCGAAGAAGTAGTGAAAAGTACTAAGTATGGTCCTTTCCAATGAGGCTGGAGAGCTGTTTTTCGAGAAAAAGAGTTAACTCATTCACTCCAGTACAACTGTTTTCAGTGTGTACCTTTAACTCCTAGTGGGTGTGGCCTGAGCCTTTAGAAATGAAGTTATCACCTTACAGTTCTAACAAATACTCATTGACAGAGGTCAAATATCAATACAGTTGTGTTTGCCATCATATATGCTTCAAGATAAAATATTATGAAACCTTGTATGTAGCATGGTTTTGGAATTATTAATGCAAGTATGCACAAGTAATATTTGATGCCTAGAGGAGTAGTAGGAGGCAACTGCAGATGCACCTGGAGGCGTCACTCGGATGTAATACGTAGACCCAGTCTGTAGGTTGCAAAGAGGACTCCAGAAAAGGGTCTGGAAATTGCTGGGCAGCTGCAATTTGCTGATGATACTGCTGCAAAACAGAAATAAGAAGTTATGTACTCACCACAACGTTCCATCTGAGTAGGTGGGTTCATTTGTCTGCAACCTGTGGGTCTTGGATCCGATATCGGATCCGAGCCGGCAACTTGTTTCATAGCTAATAGATCCGAGCTCCTAGCTCCTCCCCTCACCCATAATCCCCTGCCAACCCTCCATGACCTCAGATCAAGTTTGCCCCTCTATAGATACCCAAAAAGGGTATTCCAATAAAACAACTCACATAGATCCATTTTGAAGGCCGGGGGAAGGAGGGGGGGATGGTTGCAGACAAATGAAGCCACCTACTCAGATGGAACATTATGGTGAGTACATAACTTCTTAATCTGAAGTAGGGACTTCATTTGTCAGCAACCTGTGGGACAGAGTCCCCAGCTACCTAAATCTTGGGTGGCCATCATGGAAGGATATTGCGGAGCACCGCAGAGCCAAAGGATGCTCTCCCTCTAGAAATTACGTCCAGTTTGTAGTGGTTAATAAAGGTATGAGATGAGGCCCAAGTGGCTGCCGAACAAATATCATCCAATGGAACTCTAGATGTGAAGGCAGCAGAAGTAGAGATGGAACGAGTGGAATGTGCAGGAACTCCTTCAGGTGCGGGTCTCCCAGAAGCTTGGTACACTAAAAGAATACATTGGGAAATCCAGTGTGACAAGGAGATTTTTGATACTGCTTTCCCTAAATTAAATTTGGCAAAGGAAATGAACAGCTGGTCGGATTGCCTGTGACCAGTAGTCCTATGAGTATAAAAACGCAGCTGCCTATGAACATCTAATGAATGCAGCTTGTACTCTCCTTTATTCTGATATTTAGGAAAGAAGACCGGTAGATTTATGGATTGATTTATATTGGTTTCTGATGCTATTTTGGGAAGGAAGGAGGGACTGGTCCTGAGGTACACTCTGTCTGGATGAAAAATCAAGTAAGGAGGTTTCACAGAAAGGGCTTGAAGCTCCGAAACTCTTTTCGCTGAAGTAATGGCTACAAGGAATGCTCTTTTCCAGGACAGGTATTTGAGATCCACTGAAGCGGCAGGTTCAAATGGTGGAGCAGTCAGGGCTTGAAGAACAAGTGAAAGATCCCAAGGGAGTACGGCTTCTTTTATAGGGGGTCTGAGCAAAAAGGTGCCCTTGAGAAAGGTTTTACACAATTTGGCCGACATCAAGGGCCCTGTGTCATGTCCCACATGGTAATGGGAGATGGCAGCCAATTGTACTTTGACAGTTGAGCAACTAGCGCCTTCCTGAAAAAGTCCGGTTAGGAAGTCTAGAATGGATGGAAGAGGGGCCGTAAAGGGATCTAGATTATGATGCTCCGCCCAGTCGGAGAAACGTTTCCATTTACTGCGGTACACTTTCCTGGTGGAAGGTTTATGCACTGCCACGAGGATGGCTTTGACTGGTGAAGAGATACCGGGAGTCCTAACTAGGAGTGGAACTGGAGCAACCAAGCTGTCAGCTTCAGACTGTCTAGATTTGGGGTCGGCAAGCCCGACGGATGGGAGATGAGATCCGGACTGGGATCCAGAATCCAGGGGGGATTCACTAGGTGAGACCACAGGTAAGGGAACCAAATTTGCCGAGGCCAGAATGGGGCAATGAGGATCATCCTGCTCCCCAACCGCGAGGCTTTCTGTAAGAGCTGTAGCATCAGGGGTAGAGGAGGATAGGCATAAAGTAGACCGGGCGGCCAAGCATGCACCAGAGCGTCTCTTGGAGTTTCCTCTGGAGGGGGAATCAGACTGAAGAAATTGTCGCATTTGGTGTTTGAGGGAGAGGCAAAAAGATCGCAGCAGGGTTGCCCCCATATTGCGAATATCTGCTTCGCTACTAGTGGATTGAGAGACCACTAGTAAGGGGTAAGAAGGGTGCGGCTGACTTTGTCCGCTAGGATGTTGGCCCGCCCCGGAATGTGCGTTGCAATCAGAAAGCGGTTGGTGGAAATCGCCTATTCCCACACTCTCATGGCTTCGCAGCATAGAGGGTAAGACCTGGTTCCCCCCTATTTGTTGATGTACCAGACAACAGACATGTTGTCCAACTGAATTGCAATAGTTCCTAGGGGGAGGAGATTCTGAAGTGCTTGCAACGCGTACAGCACCGCTCTCATCTCCAGAACTTTGATATGCAGGGAGGTCTCTGTATCGTTCCACATGCCTTGGATGGTCCTGCCTGAATAATGCCCCCCCCACCCGAGGCGGGAGGCGTCCGTGGTCACCGTGGCAAGAGGGGGAGAGGTGCAGAAGGGTCGGCCCGTATGGAGATCCGGAGCATGAAGCCACCATAATAGGGCCCTCCTGCAAGCCTTGCTGATAGCGATGGGGTGATGGAGAGGAAAGGACAGAAAGGACCATTGCACTACAAGGGTCCACTGCAGTACACTCATGTTCAGATGGGTGCATGGAAGGAGCGTTATCGCTGCCGCCATGGAGCCCAGCGCCCTCAGGACCAATTCCGCCAGTGGTGCTTCTGACTGGAGGATGGCCCACACGTGAAGTTGCAAATTCCGTAGTCGTTCCGACGTCAGGAAGGCTCGTAGATCTCTGGTGTCTATTCTGGCTCCTATAAATTCTATGAATTGTGTCGGGGCCAGAAAAGAATTGTCGGCATTGATGGTGATGCCTAATTGGGGGGCTAGGCGGAGAAAGAAATCTCTGGCTGAGCAAAATAGATGCATTGTTGGGGCGGTCAGGAGCCAGTCGTCCAGGTACGGGAAGACCTTCATTCCCTGGAGTCTCAGGTGGGCTGCTATCACTGCTAACACCCTGGTGAACACCCTGGGGGCTGTGGTGAGGCCAAAGGGAAGGACCCTGAACTGGTAGTGACTGACTCCCAGCCGGAAGCGCTTGGATCGTCTGTCCATTAGAATGTGGTAGTACGCATCCTTGAGGTCTATAGAGCACATCCAATCGTTCTCCCTTAGAAGGGGGAGAATAGATTGAAGAGTGACCATTCAGAATTTTTCTTTGGTTACCGACAAGTTCAAACGGGACAGGTCTAGAATTGGTCAGGAGTCCCCCTCTTTTTTGGCACCAAAAAGAACCTGGAGTAGAACCCTAATCCGAGCTGGTCTTGGGGGACGGGCTGTATGGCTCTTTTTTCTGGCAGCTGCTGAATTTCTGTGGCTGTAGCTTCCCTCTGATCGGGTGGTACATTGTGGAGGTTCTTGAATTTGGGGACATGAAGTACTGGAATTTTGTACCCTCTGGATATAATTCGAAGCACCCAGTGGTCTGTCATGATGGACTCCCATGCCGCTAGGTGCTCCGAGAAGTGCCCCCCGACTGCCTCCAGAGTGGAGCAGCCGGGCAACCCTTCAGGGCTGCTACGTGGGCCAGTCAGAGAAAGGTTCTCTGGACCCAAAGTTCCTCGGAGCCCCTCTGCCCCTGGGGCGGCGTCTTCCCTGTCCTCCTCTGCCACGGAAGGACTGGTTGTCCGGAACGGGTTGGGAGTGTTGCGATTTCCGGAACCACATCTTCTTCTGACCCTTTTGGTTCTTTGAAAAGGACCGCTGGGGAGCAGAGAAGCGGACTCCGACGGCAGACAACGTCTTCCCGTCCTTCTCGCTCTGGACTAGTGTCTCGCGAACCGTTTTGCCAAACAGGGCAGAACCATCGAAAGGGGCGTTCGCAAAGGACGCTTTAAAAGGCTCTGCAAAGTCACAATGCCAGAGCCAGGCCTGACGTCTCATGACTAGGCCCGCTCCGCTAGCTCTAGCGGCTCCCTCAGTGGCGTGGGACAATAGCCGCATAGAGGTATTCGAAATAGATCTCAGAGTGGCCATTCGGGTGTAGTACAACTGTTTGTCCTCCGCCGACATGGACTCAGGGGGGGAGGCAGTGTATTCTTTGATAAGATCCCGCTGCATCCTGATGACGTGTGCCATATAGTTCAGAGACCTTACCGAAAAGGTCGCTGAACTAAAAACTCGCTTCCCTAAGCGATCCATTGAGCGGGACTCCTTGCTCGGTGGATAGACTGAGGGGCTCTCCTGAGCTAGTTCCCTCTTCGTGGCTGCCACCATCAACATGGCATCTACGGGGGGACCCTTGCTCCAGTGTGAGCGGTCTGCGGGGGGGCTCAGTAGCCTGTCTGGGCGTTTAGGGACTGGCTCCATGGTGTCCGGGTCCTTCCACGCCCTGGTGGTAATAAGGTCCACCAGGGGGTCAGCAGGAGGGGACACCCAAGAGGTAGACAGGCCTGCTTCGAATGCCTCCAGAAACACGGACTCGTCGGAGGAAGCATTGGGGGCAGACCACCTACCTCTGATCCTAAGCATTTCCATGATGTCTCCAAAGGAGACATCCTCAGGGGGTGATCCTGGGGAGCCTTCCCCTTCATCCAAGTCTGTGTCCTCAGTTAAGGAGTCAGGGGAGTCCACGTGCCTCCTCTTGCACTTGTGCTTGCGAGGCACTTCCTCGGGGGGGCTGTCTGAGGAGGTCTCGCCAGCAACATCCTGTTCCAATGGAACAACCTGGGACATCGAAGCAGGCTGTCCCTGTGGCCGGGTGATGGAAGCCTGGCCCAGCAGAGAGGAAGTGCAGGGTGGAACCGAGACAAGGGCCGGGGGTCCGGATGCTCTCGACAGAGCCCTCTCCACTACATCGAAGGCTGAGGGAGAGCCGCTCTCCCTGGGCTCCGAGAGCCGACTCCCACTCGGATCCGATGAAGGGATTGGAGCTGGCGCCGAGACCATCGGATCCGAAGGACCAGTGTGCTCCGACCTGGATGGAGCCGAAGGCACACTGAATCTCTCAGATCCGAAGCTCGGCCCATGGCTCCGAGAGGTCGGATCCGACCCTGCCCTCGAGTACCAAGTACTGTTGGCGCCGACCCACCCCCGGCTCTGACGCTGCCCGGCTCCGAACGCTCCGAACCCGGGTAGTGGGTCAGAGAAGGAGCAACTGGAGCAAAAAAGGGTGTCGAGCTCCCCCCCCAAAGGAGGGGGAGGCAAGAGCACTCCCATCTGCAGCTGGGCCTGGATGAACCTTCGCATCATCCGGTCCAAGTCTGCATCTGACATACTGTAAGTTGATCTCGATGAGGCCACGGAGGCAGGCCTGGAATGCCGCCTCGATGACCTCGATGAAGATCGGGCCTCCTCCTCCTTGGGTCCTGGGGAGAAACAAGGGGATCGGAGCCGAGGAGGAGGAGACCTAGAAGCTGTGGAGGGAGAAGCCCGCTTAGCCGGCGGGGCCAAAGCGGAGGCCTCGGTCCGCCGCTTGTGGTGCTTCTCCCTCCGTTTCTCCCTCCTAGCCTCCCTGTCCTCCGGCACTTTAGCGGGAGTTTGAGTCCCGGCCGGAGGAAGGGGGCAGGAGTGGCAATGACCACAGCCTGTGGTAGTGCCACGGGAAGAGCGGGGGCCGAAGCCGAGTCCGGGGGCAAAAGTCCCACCAGGACCTGCTTCGACCTCTGCTCTTTCAGTGCCCTGATGTTGAACGCTGCACAAATGGTACAGCCTGAGGAGAGGTGTTCAACCCCAAGGCACCGAACGCACCGAGTGTGGCCATCAGCCGGGGAGAGCTTATGGCCACACTCTGTACATTTTGAAAAAATGGCTTTTAGGGCCTCAGCCATACTTGAGGAAAAAAACAAGTACTACACAAACACACAGGCCCCAAAACACAAACACACACACACTCACTAACGACCAGCGAAGGGAGGGAAAAAACTATATAAAAAAATATAAAATACAGGGAACCTGACTCTTACACACTTTTTAAAGCTAACGATAGGAGAAAGTGGAAGAAAAATACACTTAACTGACAATACTCACTAAGAGCTCAAAAATCCAGCCATCCACAAGCGTGGCAAACTAGATCTGAGGTCATGGAGGGTTGGCAGGGGATTATGGATGAAGGGAGGAGCTAGGAGCTTGGATCCATTCGCTATGAAACAAGTTGCCAGCTCAGATCCGATATCGGATCCAAGACCCACAGGTTGCTGACAAATGAAGTCCCTACTTCAGATCAAGAGACTTACAGTAAAGTAAAACATTGACATCAAAGTCATCAATTGCAGAAAAGGTTGGAGGCGGGGTCATAGGAAGATGCATGGGGTGTCCCATTATTATTTCATGAGGAGAGAGGTCTTTAGTCGGATGGACTTGAGAGTGAATAGAAAGCAAGGCTAAGGGGAGGGCCTGCACTCACATCATGCCAGTCTCAGACATAAGTTTAGCTAACCGATTCTTGAGGGTTTGATTCATTCTCTCAATAATACCGGATGCTTGAGGTCTATAAGGACAATTACATTTGAGTGTGATGGCTAACATAGAACACAGTGCCTGAGTTAACTGAGCAGTAAAGTGTGTAACCCTGTCAGAACAGATAATACAAGGCACCCCAAATCTGGGAATAAAATCATAGCATAGCTTTTTAGCAACAGAAACAGCATAATTTTTGGCACACGCTTCTAACCAGCCAGAGAAAACATCAACAACAGTTGATGCATATTTAAATCGATTAGAATGTGGTAGCGGGATAAAAATCCCATTGCAAAGAACAGAAAGGCCCCTGAGGTTTTGGCACAGGTTGAGGGTGGACTTTAGTCCCTTTTGCAATGTTATGTTGTAAACATACTGAACAAGTATTTACAAAGTGGTGTACAGAAGCCGAGAGGAAGGGGGCAAACCAGTCTCGGAGAATTAACTTTAACAAGGCCTGGATACCAATATGGGAAGGTAAATGATAAGCCTTTATGACAGAAAGTTGCCTAGATTTAGGGCAGACAAATCTCCCATCAGGATGTTGCCAAATAGATTGTGCATTTTTAAAGCACTGAAATCTTTGCCATGTTTCTCTTTCAGCTTCTGTAGCTTCATGCTGTACAACTTTGAAAACATCATGTGTAAATAATGAAGTCTGTACAGATTGTTGATAAATAGGCTGCAAAATATTTCCCTGAACAGCAACAGTTGATGCAGCCTGTTTAGCAGCCTAATCAGCTAAGGCATTGCCTTTTGTTTCAAAAGAGTCATCTGATTGGAGAGCCACACATTTTACAACACCAATTTCTGAAGGCAAGAGTAAGGCCTTTAGTAAGTCATCAACATAAGAAGCATGTTTATAACCATTATAGAGAATGTTAAAAATCCATGTTCTCGCCATAAAGTTCCAAAGTCATGTACAACACCATAGGCATATTTAGAGTCTGTGTAAATGGTGACTGTTTTCCCATCTGCTGTTTTGCATGCATGCGTTAATGCCACGTGTTCAGTAACCTGGGCCGAGGTACATAATTTTCCGGTAGAAATTACTTCAAGTGGGGAGCATACTGCCCATGCTGCTGTCAACTGACTGAATTCAGTACGTAAACAGGACCCATCCAAGAAAAATACGTAATCAGGATTATCTAATGCGGTATCAGCAAGATCAATCCTAGAAGAAAGCAAAGAATTAACGACACACACACACAATCATGTGGTTTTCCCTCAGTATTAGTTGGAATCAAGGAGGCTGGGTTTAGTGGTGGGCAGCAAACAACTTGCAATGCTGGGTTACTAAATAAGTTTATCTCATATTTGGTAAGTCTGGCTGTTGAAAGATACTGAGTTTTAGTTTTCAGGAGGAGGGCTTGCACAGCATGCGGCACTGCTAGCATGGTTTGATGCCCCAGTGTTAATGATCCTGACATTTCTATGAACAATGCTGCTGCTGCCACCGCCCTCAAGCAGGAAGGGTATCCTGCTGCTACTGGGTCCAACTGTCTACTGTAATAAGCTACCGGTCTGCAACCTCCTGCTTGAGGTTGTGCCAAGAGTCCCAGTGCAAACTTGCTTAGTTTAGAACAGAATAAGAAGAACGGTTTATTATAATCAGGTAGA
This sequence comes from Protopterus annectens, assembly GCF_019279795.1. NCBI lineage: Eukaryota > Metazoa > Chordata > Ceratodontiformes > Protopteridae > Protopterus > Protopterus annectens. The sequence goes on along the minus strand of NC_056733.1, from coordinate 129,825,867 downwards.
CCCAGGACAGGCGAGTTCATTAAAGCAGATTTAATGGCTTAAAAGCAGCTTCATGTTCAGTAGATCAGGGCAGAGGGTCGGTTATGTCCTTTTTTAACAAAGGCAAAAGTGGCCATAAAAGCTTAGAGAAGTTGGGAACCCACTGTCTACAATATCCTGCTAGCCCTAGAAATCCTTTGCAATTGGCGTTGAGTGGTGGGCCTAGGGGCTCATTGAATGGCTTGAATGCATGAGGGTAGGACATGGCAAGAGCCGACTGAAATTATGTGACATAAGTACTAGACCTCGGGCTGGCAAAATTGCAACTTGGCATTGTTAACCTTAAATCCCCGCTCAGTCAGAAACCGAAGTACCAGTAGTGAATCATCTAAACAAGCTTGCTTGGTCATAGAAGTAATAAGTATATTGTCGATGTACTGAACCAAGACTGAAGCAGTTGGTAATTTAAGGTCTTGTAATTGTTGGAACATCTCTCTGGAGAAGAGTGTGGGGGACTCAACATACCCCTGTGGTAGTCTTGTCCAGGTATACTGTTGCCCCCTGTAAGTAAAGGCAAACAGATACTGGCTATCTACATGGACTGGTATGGAGAAGAAAGAAAAAATATCTATTAATGTGAAGTATTCTGCAGATGGGAAAATACAACTAAGGATACTGGCAGGATTAGGTACCACAGGGAAAGCCGGTAAGATGGCCTTATTGATTTGCCTAAGATCTTGCAAGAAATGATAGGCCTGTTTCCCTGGTTTGTTTACCGGGAAAATTGGTGTGTTACATGGGTTTACAGTAGGGACAATTATAGATTGCTCTATTAAAGAGGATATTACTGGTTGGATGCCCTGCTGTGCTTCTTTAGAAAGAAGGTATTGAGGCACAGAAGGTAACTGAGCGCTGGGTTTTAAAGTTATATGAACAGGAGTGGTGGATGTTAGTAAACCAACATCGTTGTTATGGGTTGCCCATAGGGAGGCAGGTAGAGAGTCTAGATGTTTTATCATTGATGGATCTGGAGTTATCAGGACTTTCAATGACACCGAGTCACTAAGAAGGCTTAGGGCTTCATTGTGACTACTTGGGGGCAACTACAAAAAGACTCCATCTTCTGTATAAAAATTAAATGCCCCCATTTTGCAGAGCAGATCTCTGCTTAAGAGGCTGAGTGGCACTGATGGCCCTACAAGAAAAGCATGTTCCCCTTGTATTGGGCCCAAGGTGACCGGGGTTAATACTGTTTCTTGATATTCAGTGGGCACTCCAGAAACTCCTACTCCTTTAGTAGATTTATTTGACAGGTTAATACCTGCCACAGTGGATGAGGCCAGCATGGACTTGGTAGCTCCCGTGTCTATTAAAAAGGGGTGTCTACCGTTTTTAAGGGTCAATGTGACATATGGCCCTCTTTGATCTACCGGAAGCAAGGGAAACAATTGCTGTTGAGACTGTTCAGGGAGTCCCTATTGAGCTTGGGATTGATTTTGTCCTTCAGACCAGTTGGATGGGGTCCAAGCCGAGTTCCACTGCTGTGGAAAAGGGTTAGCCTGTTGTGACGTCCTGGTTTGAAAAGGAGGTGGTGCCATCGGAGTGAGATATGGACAGCTATCCCTCCAATGGCCAGTTTGTCCACAGTTATAACATTCTGTGGATGTCTGTTGCTGATGGGCCGACTGTTGATACTGTCGGTTACTAGACTGATTGTGATTTTGATTTTGATTACCTCTGCCTCTACCTTGAGAGTTTCCCCTCCTACCTCTTCCTCTTCCCCTCTGCCCAAAGACAGTAAACATTTGGAGCTGAGCATTTAAGAGTTTCGTTTGCAGTTCCCTTTGCTGCTTGGTAAGATGATCCGACAGATACAGGGTTTGAGTGACCAATTCGTGCAGGCCTAGGCTGGGCCAATTAAGACAAACTTCTTTTAACTTATCTCTGAGCTGAGGTTTCAAACCGTCCACAAAGGCGTCAGATAGACTGCTAGCGGCTGGCCCTTCTGTAGACTCTGGGTAGCCGGAATACACCTCAAAGGCTTCCGTTAGCCGGTTAAGGAAATCCTCAACGGGCTCATCTTCCTTTTGCACTACAGCTTTGATTTTCAACCAGTTGGGGGTCAGTGGGATGATGACAGTAATGGCGTCCATTAGGCATTGTTGTATTGCCTCAAATCCATTGTCTTCTGGTGTGTCATGCTTGGGGATGGGATTAGGAACATTCGCATGGCCCACATTTTTTTATTAGGTCAGGAGGGGCAGCATATTGAAGTATGGCACGAACTTCCTTAATTGTAGGGTTCTGAAGGCTTACGTGACCTGTAAGCACCCTTTGGAACTTCGCTGGATTGGTGCAGATTGATGGTAGTGATTTCGTGATTGCTTGAAAATCGACTGCAGACCAGGTGCGGAGAAAACAATGGTAGCAGGCAGCTGACCATCTCTGCTGTGTGCTGGGTTTGGTATCTCCCTAAGTGGCATCATAGGTCTATCGTCTTCCGAGGAGGAAAAGGAAGCTGAGTCAGAGTTAAACTTATCTGGGCCAAAGTAGCCATCCCCTCCATCAATGATTATTGGAAATTGGCCCAGAAACCCTTTTAACTGGTGGTGTGGTCGATGTCGCCCCCCCGCCCTTTTGATATTTTCATTTAGGCCTGAAATATATTTGATGGGAAGGGCCAACCTCTGTAGCATGCACTTTTCGTTGTTTCCAGTCCCTGAGTGTTTGTGAACCATCACTCTGATGCCCACTGGCTTGGTCCTGTGGACCTGTCGTGGAATCGGGGGCCTGTTGTTGGACTTCCAGATGTTGATCCACCTGATAAACAGGCGGGGCCATTGGGGGAGGGGAGAAAATAGAAGTTATGTTCTTACCATAACGTTCCATGTTAGTTGTCTTCTTCTCGCCTTCTTACTTGCTGGATGGGTTCGGAGCCGACCTCGGCTCCGACTCGGCCACTCTAAAAGCTCGAGACTCCCCTTATATCCCACAATGCTAGGCGGTATTGCCTCAGATCTCGTTTGTAAGCTAGGCCCAGCCAATAATAAAAAAAACAGAACTACTGGAAATGGGAGAACCCACCTCTATAAAAAGGAAGGGAAGAAGGTGACCTGAAGCCTGATCAAGGAATATATGCACAGCAGAGCATATACCTATAGCAATAGAGGTGGTAGAAAGAGAGGTCACAATCAAACTCCTCTAGGTCTGTCCAGGCTAGGGGGAAGGAGGGTGGGACGCAAGAAAGAAGGCGAGAAGAAGACAACTAACATGGAACGTTATGGTAAGAACATAACTTCTATATGTTAAGTTGTCTATCTCGCCTTCATTCTTGCTGGATGGGACCGTCCCTAGCACCTTGTCCCGGTGGCCTATCGGAACAGACTCTTGAGAACAGTGGAACCAAAGTTAGCTCTATGTCTAGAAGCTAAATCCAACTTATAATGAGAAATGAAAGTGTGAGGAGTAGCCCAAGTAGCCGCTGCACAAATGGTGTCAATAGGCAGCCTGTCTTGGAAGGCTATAGAAGTAGCCAAAGCTCTGGTGGAGTGGGCCTTAGGTTTGTTAGGCAGCTTTTGGTGTCTAATTTCATAAACAAAGGAAATCAGAGATGTTAGCCATCTGGAGAGTGATACCTTCGAAACTGAAAGTCCCTTTCTGCCTTCTGCATAAGAGACAAACAACTGGTCAGTTTTTCTGATCTGTTTGGTCCTATCCAAATAATACCTTAACTGACGATGAACATCTAGCCAATGCAATTTTTGTTCAGACCTGTTAGAAAAGTTAGGAAAAAACACAGGGAGGTCAATGCTTTGATTTAGGTTAGACGCAGAGGCTACTTTAGGTAAAAAAGATGGATTGGTTCGTAAGGACACCCTGTCTTTATGAAACAATAGATACGGTGGTCGACTGCTGAGTGCATTAAGTTCTGAGACCCTTCTAGCTGAAGTAATGGCTACCAGAAAGAGAGTCTTCCAGGATAGCAATTTCAATGAACAGGAAGCTGCAGGTTCGAAAGGGGGAAGAATCAAAGATGTGAGAACTAAATTAAGGTCCCAAGAAGGAGGAGGATTTCTTATAGGAGGTCTGAGAAGAAAAACTCCCTTCAAAAAAGCTTTGCAAAGCTTGTGAGACATGATGGCAGAATCTGAAATGCCCACATGAAAGTTAGACATAGCTGCCAATTGGACTTTGAGAGTAGAAGGAGATGAACCTGCGTGAAAGAGTTCAGCTAGAAAATCAAGAACTATTTGGATGGGAGCAGTGAAAGGATCTAAGTCCCTTCCTTGAGCCCAATAGGCAAAACGATTCCACTTACTAAGATAAATCTTTCGAGTGGAAGATTTATGGGAAGCTATCAAAATATCTCGAACAGTGTGAGATATTTGAGGAAGCCTGGCTAAGGTTGGAAGTGGAGGAACCAAGCAGTGAGGTTCAAAGATGGGAGGGAGTGATGAAACTGACCCGACTGATGGATCAAAAGATCTGGAACTAGGTCCAGATGCCAGGGTTGCTCCAACAGAAATTGATGTAGAAAGGGGAACCAAACCTGTCGAGGCCAGTAAGGAGCAATGAGGATCAATGAGGCCTTCTGAGCGATAGCTTTCTGTATCACTTGAGAGATTAGTGGGAAGGGAGGGAATGCATACAGAAGTCCCCGGGGCCAAACCTGGACTAGAGCGTCTCTGCTGGGCTGGCCTGGTAAGGGGAAGAGGGTGAAATAATCTTTGCACTTGCTGTTTTGGGGAGTAGCAAAAAGGTCGCAGCAAGGCTGACCCCACTTGAGAAAAACTTTCTCCAAGATAGAATCTTTCAGAGACCACTTGTGAGGCATGAGGATAGCTCTGCTCAACTTGTCCGCGATAAGATTGGACTTCCCGGGAATGTGCGTTGCTATCAGAAAACGCTGAGAAGAAATCGCCCATTGCCACAGTCTGAGTGCTTCTCGACATAGGGGGTAGGACTTGGTTCCACCTTGTTTGTTGATATACCACACTACAGACATGCTGTCCGTCTGAATTGCTATCGTTCCCAAGGGAAGAGAGTCTTGAAGGGCTTGCAACGCTAGAAGCACTGCTCTCATCTCTAGAACATTTATATGCAAGTGGCGTTCGATTGGTTGCCATATGCCCTGGACTGTTCTGCCCTGATAATGCCCCCCCCACCCGATCAGGGAGGCGTCCGTTGTCAGAGTAGCAACCGGAGGGGGAAGGACAAAGGGTCTTCCTAGGAAGAGCTGGGGGGAAGAAATCCACCAAAGAAGATGATTCCTGCATGCTTGCGTAATCACAATGGTGTGGGACATCGGAAGTTGCTGGTACGACCACTGTGTGAAGAGCATCCATTGAAGGATTCTCATGTGAAATCTGGCTAAAAGAAGTAGAGGGATAGCAGCCGCCATAATCCCCAGTACTTTTAGAACCGATCTGACTTTGACTCTGTTGCTGTGGAATAGAAGGGAGACCAGTTTGTGTATGTCTGCTATTCTTTGGTCTGTAAGTCTTGCAGACATGTTGACTGTATCTAGATTTGCCTATGAAGGTAATAACACGACAAGGCGACAAAACAGACTTTTCGCAATTTATTGAGATACCTAACTTTTGAAAAATGCGAAAGGTGTAGTCTCTGGCAATCAGAAGAAGATGCTTGGTAGGAGCTGTGAGGAGCCAGTCGTCTAAGTATGGAAACACCTGGAATCCTTGACGTCTCAGATGAGAAGCTACCACTGCCATGCATTTGGTAAACACCCGGGGGGCAGTGGTGAGTCCAAAGGGCAGGGCTCTGAATTGAAAGTGACTGGTTCCCAGCCTGAAGCGGAGGAATCTCCTGGAGCGTCTGTTCATTTTTATATGATAGTACACATCCTGAAGGTCTATAGAGCACATCCAGTTTTCCTTTCCCAATAGGGGTAGGATGGATTGTAGCGTGACCATCTGAAATCTTGTTTTCTTGACAGACTTGTTTAAGATACTGAGATCCAAAATTGGTCTCCAGTCCCCTGTTTTCTTTGGAACCAAAAAGAACCTGGAGTAGATTCCGGATCCTTGCTGGTCTGCTGGCACTGGCTGAATGGCTCTTTTTGCAAGCAGCTTTGAAATTTCCAATGCTGCTAGATCCCTTTGAGCGGGTGGAACATCTGGAAGGGATTTTTTGGATTGGTTTGGAATGCGAAGGAATGGAATGGAATAGCCTTCGGAAATGATGGACTGTACCCACTTGTCTTGAGTTAGGGATCGCCAGGCTTCTGGGTACAGTGATAATCTTCCCCCGACTGCCTCCGAAGGTGGACAGTCGGGCAACACCTCAGGGATGCTGGAAGGGCTTATCGGAAAAGGTTTCTCGATTGCCCTGGTTCTGTGGACCCCCCCTGCCTCTAGGGCGACGTCTACCATTATTGTTCCCCCCTCTGCCTCTAGAGGGGAACCGACTCTGTGCGTCAGGCAAAGTTCCTTGAGATTGTTTGCGGAACCACATCTTTCCACTTTTCTGGCCTTTGGGGTAAGGTCTAGAAGGAATAGAAAAACGGACTCCGACAGCAGAAAGAGTTTTGCCATCTGTCTCGCACCTTGTCAAGGTTTCTTTCACTTGAGGACCAAAAAGAGACGATCCATCAAACGGGGAATTAGTGAAAGACGTTTTAAAGGGGTCCGCAAAATTACACAGCCGCATCCAGGCATGCCTGCGTAAGGCCACACCTGTCCCTGCGGCTCTGCTCGCTCCATCAGCCGCATATGAAAGGAGGCGCATGGAGGAGTTAGCTATAGAATTTAGAGTAGCCAGCTGAGTGTTCATCTTATCCTGAAAACCCGCAGCTGTAGGATCCTTTAACATCTCACTCGCTTCCTTGATCAGGTCTCTTTGAAGATGAGTGAAATGACAGAGGTAGTTCAGCGAACGCATAGCAAAGGTCGCTGACGAAAACATCCGCTTCCCGTACCTGTCCATAGACCTAGATTCCTTGTTAGGAGGATGGACAGGCACCGAAGGATCAGCTAGCTCCTTCTTAGTGGCAGCAGCTACCACCATAGCATCCACAGAAACTCCCTTAGTCAGAAATTGCTTATCTGCTGGTGCTGTGATAAACTTTGAAGGTCTCCTGGGGGTAGGGTCCATAGAGTCAGGAGCCGTCCAAGCCTTTTTAGCTACCACCTGCATGAGGGGGTCAAAGGGGGGGGACACCCAGGAGGTGGAAGGGCGAGAGCCAAACGCCTCAAGATACACAGATTCATCTTCCGAAGGGTTAAGGGTTGGCCAATTTCCCCTCTGTTTCAGGATCTCTAGAATGTCTGCAAAGGAGACATCTTCAGAAGGGGAATGGGGGAACCCTCGGAATCCTCTAAATCTGTGTCAGAGGTGACAGACTCAGGTGAGTCTATGTGCTTCCTCTTACACTTTCTCTTCCTAGGGGGCTCCCCTGCCAATTCAGCAGAGGCCTCCGAAGAGGATGAGATCCCCACAGGGGATTCTTGAGGAGCTGGCTCTCTGCGGTCTGGGATGAGGGAGTGAGTAGACATAACCTGAGGCACCGAAGAGGGAGGGGCGGACGGAGCCGACTGTGGAGTTGAACCAGGTTCCAACACACTCCGCATGACCTCGAACGCACCTCTGTCAGGCAGAGCCAGAGGTCCCCGCTCTGAAAAGCTGAAAACCTCCCTCGGCACCGACAGCGATGGCTCCGAGGCCGATGTCGGAGCCGAACTCACCAGCGCCGAAGCACCGAGAGGGAGAGCGGGGTCGGCAAAGGGTCCGATGCCACTCACCCCCTCGGAGCCGACGAGGGAAGTCCGGCGCCAAGATTCTTCCAAGGAAGAAATCGGAGCCGACGACGGAGCCAAAGACAATTGTATCGGCTCCGACGGTATCACAGTCTCGGGTCCGAAACGCCCTGGCTCCGAGCTCAAAGGAGTAGGAGGAGGAATATTCTGAGAAATAGGGTTGAGCATCGACTGATGAGTCGGGCTCTGAAGCATCTGGGCCAGTGCCTCGGACTTAAGAAGTCGACTCACTACCCTCTGAAGGTCATGGTCCGAAAGCCTCGAAGACCTAGAGGAGTGCGATCTATGGCTCCGTTCAGACATCCGGGGAGAAGCTGGAGCCGAATGAACGGAGCCGAGGGATGGTGACTTTGACCTCTTCCTAGAGGTCGGCTCCGAAAGCCTGATCGGATCCAACTTAGCAATTTCCAAAACCTCGGCTCCGGCCGGAGCCGAGGGAACCACCGAAGTGGAAGTTAGAGTCTCATCGGCTCCAGCCGGAGCCGATGCAGGAGTAGACTTAGAAGTCTTAGGTGCCGACTCAGTAACTGGAGCCGAAGACCTAGAAGCCTTAGAGGGTTTGCCCGAAGATGCAGTCGGGGGACCCTCAGGCTTTAACAAGCCCCGTAAAATAAGCTTGTTCTTTCTTTCCTGCAGGACTCTAGGGCTGAAGCCATGGCATACAGCACAAGAGTCCTGCAGGTGTAAAGGTCCCAAGCAGTAGACACAGGAAGTGTGACCGTCTGTCAGAGACATTTTCTGACAGCATGAGTCACACTTCTTGAAGCCTGAGACCTTCGAATCCTTAGACATGACACAAAACAAGTGCAATCACACTCAACACAAACACACCGATTACACTGTAGAGTAAGTAAAGGTAATTTAAACTAATTTAAACTAACTTAAACTGATTTAAAGTTAGTAGTTTAGAAATCTTAAGTCCCTACAGAAAAACACACACACACTCTCTGAGGGATAGGAGGGCCCGAAGGCCTAAGGGAAGAACAGATAAGTTCTTGTGGTAAGGAGTGGGAGAAAAACACAGGAAAGGGAATAGAAACCTTTAAAATAAGGGGATACTAACCAAAAAACTAATTTAAAAGGGGTTTACTAAGTTTTTAAAACTATTTGGTACACTAACCTGGAGCCGGTAAAAGCAACACACCTCGATAGCTGTAGCGGCAAACGAGATCTGAGGTAATACCGCCTAGCATTGTGGGATATAAGGGGAGCCTCGAGCCGGTGGATCCAACTCTCGAGCTTTTAGAGTGGCCGAGTCGGAGCCGAGGTCGGCTCCGAACCCATCCAGCAAGAATGAAGGCGAGATAGACAACTTAACATCACATGTTATCACCTCAGACGACTCTATAATTTGCAACTTAACAAGTTCTACTACTGGATCAAATCCTTTAAAAGGTTCTTTTAAGGGTGTGCCATTAACAACATCTAATTTTTTCTCTGTATAAGCTAAACCTATTAGTTGATGTTGAAGTTTTTCTTGGCTATCTTTCAGGCTAGAAACAATAGAATCCTTTTCCCTTTCATTTGCCTCTGTCACCCAATAACTGAACGCTGCCCAATACTGCCCTGGGCCCTTTTTTGCTTTTTTTTTAAACTTAGCTTGTAAGTTTAATAAAAACATCTCTATTAAAAGTGCCCTGTTCGGGGAAAGCAAGTTCACCATCATCCTTTGTGAAGGAGACCCACTGAGACAAATACAAACAACTGTCCCAGGACACACAAAAATACATATAACCTGCAGTAGTTCCTTTTTCTGGCTCCTTTAAACTTCCCACACTCACTCCCATGATCAGTAACGATCAGTGTTATTCATTCTGTTTGGTACAGAAAATAAAACGAACGCCGTAATATCCAGCACTCATAAATGCATACTTATGTCGCCAGAATTTTTTCTCGATTAATCCCTCAATTGCACATCAGATTCATACATAAAAAGAAAGGAAAGCATGCCACTTACCTTTAAACTGAAAGAGAAGAAAAACTTAACAAAAATATATTTAAGGAGCCATATGATTGTATTGTTTTTTTTTCTGTTCAAACAAGGCAATGGTGGAGATACTGTAAGAAAAGACAAAATATTGTCATGGGCCTATAAAACAGCACATCCTCCAGCCTTAACTCACCACAGACACTGCCAGATCAGATCCAAGTCACGGCACCAAATTGTAAAATAAAAGACAAAGACTTCCTCTCGTTCAGCAACTTTTATTACACACGTGCAGGAGCCTCTGGAAAGCACCAGAGTGACTCCCAGAACAAACAAAGACTCTAGCTTATATAGACTATTAATGTTGACTCATTAGAAAAATAACATTGAACAAATAAGAATGCTGGATACATGATTAGCCAATAGAAACATTCCCCGTAGCTCTAACGTAACATCATATGACCACATCTCTAGGCAGAAAAAGAAAATTGGATGCATTTCCATATATAGACAGACATGTTTACTACTTTCAGTCTCTCTTCTTAGTACTTTTTCACTATGTGCAGACTGTCACGTCTCTATGTACAATACATTTCAGGTTCATGCATTTTGTCACATACTCATACCTCCTAAAACACTTACATTTTCCTTCATACTTTACAACATGTATTACTGTAGTTGAATTAAATGTATATGTTTTAATAGAGGACATTAGGGCAGCAACTGTTAACCAGTTAGCTTATTTTAAGAAAAATAAGAGAAATGTAAATGAGCTGTTAAACCATTAAAATGGTATCCCACAGTGATGAATATGATTGGCGATGGTGGGTCTGGAAGACGCCTTTATTCATTAGCCCAGTAAAAAGAGGGGAAGCCCCAGGCTCTGCCATAAACATTTAGATTGTATTATGGCCATATATGCTAAATTCCTTTCTCAGATTCAAAGGGGAATAGTGTGAGAACCTAGAGTCAGGTGACCAGATGAGGTCATTCTACAAGACATCTTGGATATTATATTTTACAGGGAGTAATCTCTGAAGAGTATTCTGTTTTGGGGAACCTGACTAGAAAGACTGCTCAAGTATTTTACTGTGCCTTGCTCTATCAAGTAAGTTATTAGGGAATAGTAATTCTCCTAGATTCAGTCAGGAATATAGTGAAACTTACTTTAGAGATTGTTTTTCTTTATTTGTATGAACTTGCCCATCAATGTTATTTCCAATATTTCCTGTGAATTGAACTCTGGTTTATTGTGAATATATATTTAGTATTTTGTTTGTTTATTATTTATTATTAAATATATTTAAAACCTTCACTGTGGCTGGTCCTTGTAGAAAGTATTTAACCTTTGAGAGAGCTTATATTTATTTGGTGACGCTGTGTGGGCCACTCCAGAAGGCCTAGTTGTCTTGGTGAACTACTACCATTTGTATTAGTATTAATATTACACAGTAAAATTTGACACCCTTTGTTAAGGGCCTTGGAGTAGCCGATTGTGGAGTGTCTGGTGGTGGTAACAGCTACCTAATATTCTGGGCAGAAGGGAATACAGCACGCAAATTTTTGCCAGCCTTTCCCAGGTTTGTGTGGGTGTGAAGAATGAAATCTCACAGTGTGTGTCAGCTACTTGGGGCAGGAACATGAAGCACTGGGTTTACAGAGAGGATGCTGGAAGACTTCGCTTGGACACTCGACTGAGGATCTAACCCTAAAGCTGCACCAGTGGAGAGTCTTACTGGGGACCTGGAGGGAGACAGATATAGGGAAATCCAGATGCCATGCTGAGTGTGTTTCCTGTGTGCTCTTAAGGGAAATTGTGTTTGATGCAGAAAGTCTGCATCTGGAAATACTGAGTGCATCCATTTGTATTCCAAATGCACATCCCTCTCCAGTGTCAGTGAAGAGGATTCAGGCTCCTTGATTACCGGTCCAGTGTGGGGATGTCACATACTGGTTGGCAGTGGTGGGACTGTTACTTGTAGTTAGTAAAAGACGTCTTAAAGGGTTCCATGAAATCACAGAGCTAGATCTAGGTGTGGTGACTTATAGCAATGCCTGAACCTGCTGCCCGTAAGGTACTCTCTGCCGCATGCCAGATCAGCCTCATGGAAGTATTCACTATAGAAAGGGGGGTCGCCACTCTGGAGGAAAAGGTTTTCTGTTCCTCTGCATACATGAATCCTGAGGCAGAATTACACAGCTCCTTAACCAGGTCTCTCTGAAGTCTGGTCACATGTGCCAAACAGTTCAGCATCTGTAAAGCAAAGGTAGCTGAAGCATACATCCGCTTCCCGAATCTGACCACTGTCTGAGACTCCCTGTTTGAATGGTGAACAGAGTAGTTCTCCTGAGCCAGCTCCTTCTTGGTGGCTGCTGCAACCATGACATCAACAGAGATTCCCTTAATCCAATGTGGCTTATCCCAAGGTCTGCTAAGGATCTTGTCTGGGTGTTTGTGGATGGGTTCCACTGTGTCTGGTTCCTTCCACACCCTGCGGGAGATGAGATCAACAAGAAGGTCCACAGGGGAAGACACCCAAGATGTAGATGGGCCTGACCCAAAGACTTCCAGGAACATCAACTTGTCTGGGTTATGGTTGTGGGTGGACCACCCACCTTTCTAGCATAGAATTTCCATGATGGCTCCAAATGAGACATCCTCAGGTGGGGATTTTGGGGATCCTCCCCCTTTCTCCAAATCGGTGTCCTCAGTGAGGGATTCCAGAGAAGAATTCACGTATCTCCTTTTGCGCATACGCTTACGCGGTACCGCCTCGGTGGGATGCTCCAGGGAGGTATCAAAAGACTCAAGGTTTTCCAACTGGGAATGTCTCAAAGCTTTTCTGGGCAGGCTGTCCGGGAGGAGACAGAAAGGATGCCTGTTGCACAAACTTTCCTGAGGAGGGATCTGACTCTGATAAGGGGACAACCAAGTCTTACATACAGGCAGAGAGAACCCTCTCCACCACCTTGAATGTCAAGGGTGAACAGGAATCTGAGGGAACACCCACCAGAGCCGAAGCTGTTGGTGGAGAAACTCTACAAGTTCCCACCACTCCCAGATCCAAGGGGAGAGATGGAGCTGAACTATCAAGTGTTGAGGCTCCGAGGGGAAGAGACGATCTCAAAAACTTTGCAGCTGACAACAAACCCTTGGACCCGATGCCCGCGCTATGGCTCCGAGAGCCTCCCCAATACAAAACTGTCAGGGCTGAAGTACTCAGGACAACTGTCAAAGTTGAGGTAACCGTACCTGTTGGCCCCTATGTTTCAGCTCTTGGGATCCTCGGATCCGACAACTCCAAAGCCGGGCTCAGATCAGAGAAGGAGAGACAGGGACAGAGGAAGGCTGGAGGCTACCAGATCCAACAGGGGAAGGAGTGGGCAAAACCCCCAGTTGAATTTGTGCCTTGAGGAATTTCCTCAACATTTTGTTGACCTCAGCTTCAGAAAGGTTCCAGGAGGACCTGGCGAATTAAGCAACTGAAGGAGACTTGGAGGCTGGCCTAGGGGAATGAAGCAGTGGCAACTTAGGACTGGAGGTAATCAGCTTGGGAAAAAACCTAGGTGACCAGATCTGGACCAATTTCTCGCTGACACATGGATCCAACAACTTAGGATTTGAAGTTTTGGTAGACTTTTGAAAAGGCTCTCTGAGCAAGGAAGAACGTCTGTCCAGGGCCTTTTCTTTTCATTTTGTCTGTTGGCGGGGGTTTGAGCCCTGAAATGGACAGGGAACCAGAAGAGGAGAAAGAATGTAGAAGACCCTTCAGGATCAGTTTATTTCTCCTGTCAATCAGTGCACTCTGATTGAAACCAGCACTTATAGAACAAGAGGAGTCCAAGTGAGAGGCACCCAAGCAAACAATGCATTCTTTGTGGGCATCAAATAGAGTAATTTTATGACCAAACGTACTGCACTTTTTAAAACCCCCCCCCCCGGCTTATCAGAAACAGTACAGACAACAGGGGAAGTTTTATTTATTTTTTATAGATATAAGTAAAGGGGAAATAAAAATAGAGATAGAAAGAACAGTAAAGGGAAACTGACCCATACAGTTAATCAGATATAGGATAGGGGAGAATAACTACCATAGATAGAAGGATATTTTAAAGACAAATTTACTGAAAATCTACTTACAAACCCAAAAGAAGCTTAGATAACTGCTATCCCGATGCTGTTCAAAAACAGGGCAAACGAGATCTGAGGAATGAAGGGAGAGTAGGGGATTATGGGTAGGGGAGGAACTCAGATTTTTTTTGGATCCTAGAACTGTAGTATTCAGCAGACTCAGATCCGATATTAGACCCAAACACACAGGTTGAAGACCAAATGAAAACAACAACATCAGATGTAATATTTGCCTGTCTAAGGTAAAAAAAAAATCATCTTTACAAACAGATACCATATCTTCAGATGAAAAATGTTTAACTTTCTGTTTTCTTCTTTGCAGGCAACACACCGGAAGAAAACCAACTAGACAATGGCACTTCAACCTTGTTAAGAGGTCTCTTTTCCCAAATACCCCGAGAAGCATCTGTCAGAGTGTCTCCCAGACCCAAAGAAGATGGCTCTCCCTTGCCAGAATCAGACACTGGAATGGCTGAAGAGGACATGGCTGACCCTGGTCCATGCTAGCCAAAAGGACTACATCACAGACACCTGGAGAAGCAAGTCAGTCTGAGGAATACTAGTTGGCCACTGCAGGTTCACTCACTAACAGCTGAGACACTATCTGAGCCTGCAGTGGTGGCAAGGGCTCCTAATTATGTTGTTTCTTCTTTATAGGTACAGCAGGAGAAAAAACAGCAGGACCGGAGTAAGTATCCATGTTACAACCAAGGAAGAGGTTAGAATACCGGTAAGCACTGCTGCAGCGTTTCAGAAGATAAGTTGTCACACGTGTTCTCAAGCAGTACACACATACATCCCTTTTCTGTAAAAGCAAAAGTAAAGCAAATAAAACGCTGTTAGAAATAAAGCACTTGTTTACAATGCATGCTGACAAAAAAATAACTGATAAGTTGGCATGAATAGTACACACGCACAAAAAATATTAAGAACATTTTTTGATGATTTAAGACATTTCCTGATCCTTAAATAGCCATGACTACATCAAACGTTTACAAAATAACCCACAAATCAGAAATTAAGCCTATAGCTAAATGGATCCAGGTCAAAAGACTGGACGTTCAAAAGACTGAAATTCAAAATATTTAAAAATTAAAATATCGAAAATGTGAATTTACCGCTTCTCTACAGTTGTGCGATCACAGAGCTTGTATATAATTAGCTGGGGGGTGAGGGGTGCAAGGAGGCTTGCCCCCTGCATTAAAATGTTTTCAGTATTTTGAGTTTTAGATATTTCGATTTTCAGTCTTTTGAACTTTCAGTTATGACATACACCCAGCTAAACATAGTGCCCCTGACAGGAAAATCCCCAAATTCTAAGAAATACCAGGTTTCTTAAAGGGGAAATACCACTTTTTGTCACTAAATAAAATGTAATAGATTTTTTCTTAAAATCGCAATGATTTCTGAGAGGAAAAGTTCATACTCATCAACTTACCTGCTTGAAATGAAGCTTCAAGGCCGATTACTACAGAACTGCTTCCTCTCAAGGCAGCAACAAGGCACTGAATTTGTCTTCACTCTGACAGCCCATCCACTCTGACAGCCTGTCCAAGGGGCTGGCTATTTAGCAGTAAGACTGAAGGTGTAGAAGAAAGCCAGAACTTTGTGAAGCTGTTCAATTGTTGTATCCTTGGCAGGATACAACCCATATAGTCAAAAGGTTCTGTAGCAGTGAGATTTATGAAAATCTGACATGGTGTTTGACTGCATGGTTATCACTCTGGAGGGAGGAGGCTTTGGAATTCCTGCAATGCTAGGAGAGTTTCACATGTTTCCAGGATGTTAATGTGAAGACTGGCCTCTGATTGATTCCACACTCTTTGGACCACTCGCCCTTTGAAATCCTCACCCCCCACCCCAGAGAGGAGGCATCCATGATGGGGTTGATGTTACAGGACGTTACAGATGGTAATCCCATGTGAATAGTTGGGATGTCAATCACCATTTTAAGTGAGTCCTGAAAATTGGGTTACGTGAATTGGTGTTTACAGATGGTCCTATGGATTGAGTGGAGAATCTACCAAAGATCAAGCATGTGTGACCAAGATGACTGATGCAGTCATAAATCCTACAGCCCTGAGAAAGTACAGTTGTGTACCTACCATAAATGTAGATGTTCGAGTGTATTCACTGTTGCAGTCTTTACACTTGGGTTATCCTGCTGGCAGGCTACCCGCAGTCGGCCCGAATTCCAAAGTCTTGGTCCGGCGTCAGTTGCTGTTGCCTCTTCCCTGACGTCAGTGCGCTAGGGGTATAAAAGATGCAGCCAACGCCATTTTCTTCAGTTTTTTTTGCCCCAAATGTCAGGTGCCCCCAAAAGGGTAGGCGAAAAATTTTTGCAAATAAAAATGCATGCACTAACATAAACATTACCTTTATCTACAAGCAAATACACCACATAGGTAGTATAGAATACAGAAGTACAGATAAGTCCCAGCAATGCAAGGGGGATGGTGGGAGGATAACCTGGACTGCAACAGTGAATACACTCGAACATCTACATTTATGGTAGGTACACAACTGTACTATGTTCATTGTGCTTCAGTGTTGCAGTCATTACACTTGGGTTGAATACCAAAGCTGAGGTTGGGTGGCTGGGCCTAAATAGAATTAGGAGTGGCTATGAGGCCCTGCAGAACTGCAATGGCGAAGCCTGCTCTGGATTTAGAGTAAAGAGGTAAGTGGTAGTGCTTTGTAGAAGTGTGCACTGAAGTCCAGGTTGCAGCCTCCAAAATGTCCTTGGTTGGTACTCCTCTGAGGAAGGCTGCTGAAGTGGCTGCTGCTCTGGTTGAATGTGGCCTAATGCCCTTAGGCACTGATTTGCCATGTTGTGAATAGCAGAAACGAATGCAGTGGCCTATCCATTTTGAAATAGTCTGCTTTGAGATAGCTTTTCCTTGCGATCCTGCAGCATATGCCACTAAGAGTTGCTCAGTCTTTCTGAAAGCTTTGGTTTTGTCCAAGTAGAAGCATAGCTGTCTGTGTATGTCCAAAGAATGCAGAAGTCTGTCCCCCTTATTCTGTGGGTTTGGATAAAAGGTAGGCAAGTGAATGGTTTGGTTAAGAGCCACACTGGACACTACCTTAGGCATAAATGTTGGGTTTGTCCTCAGAAAAACCCTGTCCGGGTGGAAAATAATAAAAGGTTCCACAGTCATTAGTGCCTGTAACTCTGAGACTCTTCTTGCTGAAGTTATTGCTAGGAGCAGAGCTGTTTTCCATGATAAGAATTTTATCTCAGCTGTATTGGCTGGCTCAAAAGGAGGCAGTGTGAGCTTTTCCAAGACAAAATTGAGGTCCCATGCAGGTATTGGCGCTCTCCTTGGAGGTCTTATGTTTTTGGCCCCTCTGAGGTACTGCTTTAGCGGTGTATGTGAAAAAATAGGTGGGTCCGTATTGTAATGAGCTGAAATGGCAGAAGCATGGATCTTAACTGATGAGAAGGCTAGGCCTTTGTCCAGCATCTCAGTTAGGTATTGTAAAATCTAAGGAATATTTGGTACAAGCGTGTCAATTCCTTGTGCCTGGTTCCAAGCACAGAATCTCTTCCATGTTTCTGCATAAGATTTTCTGGTGCTGGGCCTCCTTGCTTCCAAAATAACATCCATAACTGCTTTAGAGAGAGGTGTGTTCTGAATGGTTACATTATCTGCCATGCAGCCAGATTTAGGGTTCTGAGTTGGCTGTGCAGGATCTGATTGTTTTGTTGGGTCAGTAAATGAGGAATTTGAGGTAATGTCCAGGCTGGGCCTTGAGACAAGCTCTTTAGGATTGGATACCAGTGCTGGCGTGGCCAGTCTGGGGCAATCAGTATCATTTTTGGCTTCTCTTGTCTGACCTTTAGGAGTACCTTGGGGAGGAGAGGCAGTGGAGGAAAGGCATATACTGTAAGGGTTTTCCAGCTGAATGATAGAGCATCCACTTTCCATGCTTGCTTGTGATAAGTCCTTGTGCAGAATCTCTGTAGTTGGCAGTTGTGGGGGGAGGCAAATAGATCGATGTCTAGGCATCCCCATTTCCTTGTTATCATGCTAAAGATTTGTGGATCTAGTTTCCACTCGTGAGGATCCATGAGGTTTCTGCTTAGTTCGTCTGCCAGAGTATTTGTCTTTCCTGGCAGGAATTGTGCTTGCAGGTGTACTTGATAAGTTAATGCTGTGCTCCACAAAGTCATGGCTTGTCTGCAGAGGGGATAGGAATGTGTGCCTCCCTGCTTGTACCACATGACTGTAGTATTGTCCGTCTTTATCAGAAGTTGTCCTGAATGAAGTAGATCCTTGAAGGCTATCAGGGCATTCTGGACAGCTAGCATCTCTTTTTGATTGATATGAAGATGCATTAGGCTTGCGGGCCATGTGTCCTGAATACATTTTCCTGCCATGTGGGCCCCCAGGCATAATCTGATGCATCTGTTGTTAGTGTCTGCCTGGCTGTGGGTAAAGTGAATGGCTGTCCCTTGTTGTGGTGACAGGCCTGTGCCCACCATCGAAACACCTGCTGCAGGCAGGGAATGAGGGTAATTAAAGTTTCCAGGTTGTGGCAATGTTGAATCCAAACACTTTTTAGCTACCATTGTAGTTTCCTCATATGCAGTCTTGCATATGGAATTAGTAGAATGTAGGATGCCATGAAGCCCAAAGCCTGCAGAATTTTTCTTGCAGATAACTGGGTCTTTGTAGCCAACATTTTGAAGTAAGAAGTTAGTTGCCTTTGTCTGTCTGGCGTGAGATATGCCATCTCGGCAGTTGTATTTAAGCTTGCACCCAGGAATATTATCTCTTGAGAGGGTACTAGTTTTGATTTCTTTTCATTTACCGTGTACCCTAGGCAAATTAGTAATCTTTTTACAAACGCCAGATGCTTCAGTAGAATGTCCTTGTTCTCTGCTTGAATAAGGCAGTCGTCCAAGTAAGGATATATTTGAATCCCCCTTTGTCTGCAAAAAGCAATTACTGGTGCCAGGCATTTTGTGAAGACCCTGGGCGCAGTAGATAAGCCAAAGGGCAGTGCAGAGAATTGGTAGTGCGTTGAGCCAGCTATGAATCTGAGGTATCTTCTGCAAGTTTGTCTGATTGGGACATGCAGGTATGCCTCTTTTAGGTCCAAACTTACAAGCCAAGCCTTCTTGCCCAGCATGGGCAGAAGCTGCTGCAGAGTCAACATTTTGAATTTTGGAACGTCCAGAAAAGTGTTTAGAATAGACAGGTCCAGTATTGGTCTCCATGCTTTGTCCTTTCTGCGTACCAGGAAAAGTCTTGAGTAGAATCTTTGTCCCTGCTCTTGCTGTGGTACTCGCTGAATGGCCCTCATGTCCATGAGGGATGAAACTTGCTTTTGTGCCACTGCGCATTGATTGTGTGGCAGGTCTGGCATACCTTTTGCCTTTGGCAGGGTGTGAAAGTGTAACCGTTAGCCCTGGAACACTATATTCAAGACCCATTTGTCCTGGGTGATCATGTGCCAATTTTGTGAAAAAAGTGCTAATTTTCCCCCTAAGGGGGCTGTCAAAAGATAAGTGCTTGGTATTGGCAGAGGAAAGTCATTGGGACTGTTTTCTATATGGCTGTGATTTCTCTTCTCCGCTTTTGGAGGTAGAAGCACCCCATTGTTTAGGCCTGTATGAGCCTTGGGACTAGCTTCTGTATCTGCCTCTTTGTGGCCTGTCTGACAGTGGAAAGGACCAATTCTTAGAAGGCCAGTTTCTGCAAAATCTGGGTGGCTGTACCTGCAAGAAATCCTTAACTGTCTGCATAAATTTCGCTTTATCCTCCATTTTCTTCAACACCTCTTCTGCCTTAACACCAAACAAAGTATCATGCTGTAAAGGAGCATCCAATAATTTTGCTTTAACATGATCAGGGAGAGTCTGCTCCTTTAACCAAGCATGCCTTCTAATGACAGAACCCGTAACAGCGGCCCTACAAGAGGCCTCCAATGAATCAAAACCACATTGCAAAGTATGCTTTCCCACTTGTTCAGCTGCATACAATAAATTCTGCATTTCCTTGTTATCTGGACATTCAGAATTTGTCAACATTTTCTGTTTTAGCAGTGACATTAAATATTGCTGATATTTAAGCATATGAAACTGACAATTTAAAGCCCTTACAGCCAAGGTAGCAGAAGTGTAAACTTTTTTCCCCCATCTGTCCAGTGCCCTTGAATCCCTATCAGAGGGGACAGGGTTTTTTTGCAGTGGAAGCCTTGACCCCTTTGGGACCCTGAGATATAGTTTATGGGTCAGCAGCAGGGTTTTTATATAGAAATTTATGAGAATTTGGAACCCTGTAGTATCTGTCTGGCTTAACCGGTGCCGGGGGTAAAGAGTCAGGAGACAGGCCGGACTCTGAAAATACATCATCTACAATGTCTAGAACAGGTGGAATAGCAAGAGGTCTGTGCTGAGGTAGTAAAAGAAAGTCTCTGAGCCTTTTCTTAAATTCTGAGTAATCTTGGCTCTCCCAGTGAAAATGCTCCCTCATGGTATGCAGGGTTCCTCAAAAGAATAATCCTCAGGAGGAGAAGCTGAAGGAATAGACTCTTCAGCATCAGAATCCTCATAGGGAGGAAGAGAGTATCCCTGTTTCAGAAGAGGAGTCAGAGGAAATGGAAACCTGATCTGAAGATTCATATTGTCTCTTGCCTAGGCCTCTTATCAGGAGGGGGATGGGAAGCCCTGATCAAAGTAATTAGGTCTTCAGCCATTTTAAGCACCTGTTTTTTAGGCATGGAAGTCTGTCCAGGAGAATTCTGTACTTGTTTCTTTGTCTTTAGAGCTGCTTTAGCCTTTGCCTTTGAAGCTGAGGTTGGCTTTACATATAACTGTGTAGGTCTGAAAACACCCTCAAAAGCCGATGCCTGCTCAGCGGCTCCGGCCCCATCTGAGGGGATAGTTTCCGAGTGTCCAATACCTTGAGTATCCAGAGGCCTAGTTGGCTCCACGTGGGAGTCGGAAGCTGCCTGTGGCTCTGAGATAGCGGGCGTCAGGGGCTGCAAAAGCACCTCATTGACAACCGGTGACTGGCCTAGCGGAAGCCTCATCATCGGTTTTGGACCTCGGATGCCTGTCCTTTTCCTTTTCCTTGAGCTTTTTATAAACTCCGGTCGTCGGCTGTTCTGACGGCATTATATAATTAAATCTTCGGCCAAAGTAATGAAAGGCAAAATCGTACCGATGCTTAATAGTGCGTTGGTTAAATCTAGCACAAAACCGACAGCTAGCAAAATTGTGGTCAGGGCCTAGGCAAGGAATACAGTAAGAATGGAAATCCTTATGAGGTATTTGCTTCCCACAAGAAATACAATTGTTAACTTTTTCTGACATCGGTCTGGAGCAAGAAAAAAGTTTCCCGAACGGGATACTTAGCTTTAATGAAGACTTCGGATCTGAAATTCGATTTTGAAAATCTCAGGAGTCGGCTGACCGGCACTTGCGAACTGCTTTTGCTTCGGACACCACGTGGCAAGAAAGACTGAAGAAAATGGTGTCGGCTGCATCTTTTATACCCCTGGGGCACTGACATCAGGGAAGAGGCGACAGCAACTGACGCCGGACCAAGACTTTGGAATTCGGGCTGATTGCGGGTAGCCTGCCAGCAGGATAACCCAAGTGTAATGACTGCAACAGTGAAACACGATGAACATCTATGGATACTAGACAGGATCAATGTTGTGAAAGTACTTGAACTGTAGAGTGGAGGGATAGTAGTCTATCGGAAAGGAAAATTACTTTGCATGCTTTTGTATCCAGAATGCATATGATAAAAATAATTTGATACATGGTCTGCTGGTGTGTTTATTTTTTCAGGTGTGATTTTTTTATAATTTACAGATATATCTAAAAATAGGCAAAGTTGTAAAAAGTATTCTCTAGCTACTCATAATAATGATTTGGTTGGTTCAATGAGCAGCCAATCATCTAGGTATGGAAAGACACATTCCCCCTTTAGTTGTAGATGGTCTGCAACCACTGCCAAACACTTGGTGAGCACCTGCAGGACTGTGGGCAAGGACTTGAACTGGCAGTGACTGGCTCCTAGCCAAAAGCACTGAAACCTACTGGACTCCTTTGAGATCTTAATGGGGAGGTAAGTGACATCAATATATATACAGCACATCCAGCTGTTTGCCTTGAGGCAGGGCAAAATCACTGACACCATGCCCATTTTAAAGGTGCTCTTTTTTTTTTACATAGGTTTAAGCCAGCAAGGTCCAGAGATGTCCTTGGGTCCTTCAGAAATTGCCGTCGGTCCTTGTTCTTTTTTGGTACCAAAAATAATATGGAATAAATTTCTGATCCTATCTGGTTTGGTGGGACCTCCTGGATGGCTCTCTTCTGCAGGATGATGGATACCTCTATTTTGGCTACCTGTAGCTAGTGGAGTACAATGTCTGGTAGTGGTGAAAACTGGTTTGTCAGTTTTTGGAAAAATGGTGTGGTATAACCTCTGGACATGATCTTTTCCACCCATTTGTTCTGCATGATGGCCATTCGTGTAGCAGGATGGAGAGATAAATGCCCCCAACTGCCTTCAGAGGTGGACATTCAGGCAAGCCTTTATGGATGCTGAGTTTGTTTGCTGAAGAAGGGCCCTCCTAAATCCCTGGTCCTGTGTAACCCCAACCACATGGTCATTGCCCATGGAAGGATCCTCCTCTGTAAAGATGCTCCTCTCTGAGGAGGAAAGAGAGGGTTGGGCACTGGCATTTTCTAAAGCAAAGGGACTTGGAACCCTTCTGACTTCTGCTGAAGAATTGTTGAGGGTTTTGTAATCTGATGCCTATGGTAAACAGCATCTTCCCTTCCAGTTAAAACCTCATTAATTCTTCATTCACCAAAGACCAAAGGAGTGTGGAACCTTTGCATGAAGTGTTGGTGAATGATGTCTTGAAGTTGGCCACAAAATCACATATGTGGAGCCACGCATGGTGTCTGAGAGTGATGCCTGAGCCTACTGGCCTTGCTGCCCCATCAGCTCTGTTATGAAGCAGACATGAGAGTTCTGTTATATTCAGCATAGTACCCATGGTCTTCTGTAATTGTTTTGTAGACGCCATCCTTTTTAGGTTTTCACAGGGTATCCATTGCTTGCTCGGCTAATTCCCTTTTAAAATTCTTAACTTGGGTTATATAATTTAATGCTTTCAGAGCAAAGATGCCCAAGGTGTAAGCATGATTTCCCATCTTGTCTTTTGCCCTAGATTCTTTGTTGGGCAGTGAACAGCTGAGTTCTTTCTTGTTGACTGTTAGAGCAATCAAAGAATCCATCAAAGAACCTTTTGACCAATAATGTGTACCTTTAGGAGGGCATAGGATCTTGTCTGGTTTGAAGTGTAATGCTTCAGTTGCATTCAGTTCCTGCCGTGCCCTCCTGGTAACCAGATCTATAAGATGGTCGTCAGAAGGGAGCAAGTAGGTGGTAAATGGTGCACAGCAGCATGCTTCAAAGAGGACTTCCTCATCCTGTGAGGGCAGTTCTGTTGGCCAAGATACGCTCTTTCTCTTCAATTTCAGAACTTCTCCAACATTGATGTCTTCAGGCAAGGATTGTAGGGAGCTCTCTCTCTCATCTAAGTCCATGTCCGATGTGGGAGCCTGCAAAAGGGAGTCCTATGTGCTTTCTTTTACATATCTTCCTGGGGATTTCTGTCTGAGGGTGTTTGGGGTCCCCAGAAGATTCCACATGTGATTATTTGAAAATCCCAGCTCTGCTCTGTCCTTGGCAGCCATCATGAATTGACTGAAAAGATAATAGTACTGTTTCATGACATGGACCTAATACATGTGGAGGCCCTGTCATCCATCCAGAACAGGAAGCTATCATCCTCTCCACTGCCTCAAAGACAATCCATATTCAGTCAACACTGATGAAAACCTCTCCAGAGCTGCTATAGCTGCTACCAAAATAGAACTGAGTGGTGCCAAAGACAGAAGTCTCAGTAATGAGAACCATGATGATCCTGATGGTGAGACAGGCACTAATGGCTCAAATGCCAAGGACTTGGACACTGCCAATGGTCCCAAATCAGTTGTCACTGAGGACAGTGCCAATGACCAAATACTGAGCACCTGGGTACAGGATGCATTCGATGCCAACGATAAGATGAATGCACAAGTGCTGATGCCAAGGTAATAATACCTGTTGGCACTGAACAGACAGGATCTTGGTGGATATTCAGCTTCTGGGCCACTAGTGCTGAAACTAGCATCAGGGAAGGCACTAACAGTGATGAAAGAGGGACCAACCAGATCGCCCCTAGAAACAGAAAGGGATGGGACGATACCCAACTCTATCTGCATATTTAAGAATGGTCTGATAATGGGCTACCAATCTGCTGCAGTGGTGCTTCAAAAAGAATGCACTGACTTAATAGACACAACAGAAGAAGATCTCATTGTCAAAAAACAGGATAGCCCCCTTTCTGAAAAATGTCGACTGGACATTCTTGCTGCAGACCTATCTCTTATAATAATGGTGCCCAAGGGGTGAGACTTATTTGCTGATCTACGTACCTGGGAAGACTCTCTTCTAGGTAGTTTTGGAATGGATGAAGGTCCCACATCATCAGGCTTTTTTTCCTTAGGATCCTTCTCTATGCCCTTATCTCTATTTTTTCTGACTTGTCAGAGGGAGTGAAATGAGAATCCAGAGGGGAAAAGTCCTTTAACCATTAACTTATTATGCCTATCAGCTAATGACCTGGGTACAATGCCCTTAAAGATGTTAAAGTCAATGTCTAGGTGTTCTGGCCCCAGGTACACCACGTGGGAATATCTCTTTAAAACGATTTTATGTGAAGTGTTAGAGTTAATCTCCATAGAGTTTGCATATAGGTTCATAGGTTCATACTAGGCTATCTGCCCTGGGGCAATTATAAGCCTAGCCCGATTCTGTGTGGCTTACGCCACTCCTTGATTTGAGTATACTGTGCCCTTTTTAAGGTTTAGTTTACTGTGCCTCTGTCTAATAGTGACACGGGAGTAATCCCTGGGACAAACCTACGATCCCCCATCCACTTATCGAGATTCTTCTTGAAGAGGTTCAGTGAGGTGCTCTGCCTCACATGAACTGGAATTCTATTCCAGAGCGAAGGGAGCCTCTGGGTTATGAACCTGTCCCTCCAGCAAGTTCTATTTATTTCTGTGCTGAGGTTCAAGTCCCTCGGCGTGTGGCTCTAAGGGATTTAGATTTACTGAGGTGGAGCATGTCCATTAATTCTGGATTTGACATAGCTTTGTATATCAGGCATAGATCGCCTCGAAGTAGGCGGTATGCAACTGAGTAGAGCTGGAGTTTTTTTAACCGAGCAGCATATGGTATCTGTTTGAGACCCTTGATCCTCTTGGTGAGATACTTTTGGGGTCTTTCTAATTGCTGCAGGTGTCGGGTAAGGTACATCCCAAAAGGGGCATTGTATTCTATGATGGGCCTGATGAGGGATGAATAAAGGGGCACGATTACCTCTCTTGATCTAGATGTGAAACACTTCGTGATGAGGTGGGCTATGTAGAAGGTCTTTCTAACCACTTTGGCAATGTGGTTTTCAAAGGAGAAATTGCTATCAACTTGGGTCCCCAGGTCCCTAATAACTTTCTCTGTACTTAATGGGTTTCCGCCTATGTGGTAATTTGTGGGCACATTGTTTTGCCAAAGGGTATGACTATACATTTTGTGGCATTTAGCTTTAAACCATGGTGCTGGCACCAGTTATCTGTCTCTGTGAGACCTTTTTGAAGGATGTTTGTGTCAGCTGGAGAGTTGATTATGGCACCCAGTTTGCAGTCGTCTGCAAACTTGGTGAGCCATAGTCCTCCCACGTTTGCCTGTACCTCGGAAAAGTATATATCGAACAAGAGTGGTCCCAGGACAGAACCCTGTGGGACGCCACTTGTGACCGGTTTCGAGTCTGACATGGCTCCAGCAACTCTCACTCTGTGGGTTTTGTCTTTGAGCCAGTTTGCGACCCATCTTGTGACATAGGGGTTTATATTTAAGCTGGACAGCTTATCTATGATGCCCGAGTGGGGTATTGTGTCAAATGCCTTTGCAAGGTCCAGATAGGCTGTGTGGACTACCTTCCCTTCATCTATGGCTTTGGTGACTGTTTCAAAGAAGTCAACCAGGTTCAAAAGGCAGGATCTGCCCTTGACAAAGCCGAACTGGGTAGGATCTAGTGTCTGTAGGTCCCCAATGTCTTTGTTTATGAGCTCCATGATGATCCTCTCCATAGCCTTGCAGACTAAGCTAGTCAGGCTTATAGGGCGATAGTTTCCAGGGTCCGTAGAGGCTCCACCTTTGTGGAGTGGTACCACTGTTGCTGTACGCCATTCTGTGGGCACATATCCTGTAGTGAGGCTGAGATTGTATAGCTGTTTTATTTGAGGGATTAGTTCCTCTTGTAGTTCATGTAGGACGCAACCTGGGACGCCATCTGGTCCCATGGAAGCAGTGTTTTTTGCTTTGGAGAGGGCAGCCTTCACCTGAGCATCTGAGATGTTTGGGAGGCAGCCTTCTGCCGGGATAGATACTTGCTCTTTTGGGGGGGAGGGGGTGGAGAAGTTTGCACTGAACCTGTCTGCCAGGATACTGGCGATGTCTGTGGGTTCAGTGTATTTTTGTCATTTAGAATCAACTCAGAACAAGTCTGGGAGTTGCATCCCAGGTTTCTAACATAACTGAAAAAAGCCTTATGATTGTCTTTGGTGTCCTGTGCAATTTTTCTCTCGAAGCTGGCCTTGGAGGATTTTATGAGGGATCGTAATTTTTGCTAGTACTGATCAGAGATGCCTTCCCTATTAGGGATTTTGCTCTATCATGTAGTAGCTTCCTCCTTCTGTTGTACAGTTTATTTATGGCAGGGGTCCACCAGACTGGATGCCTGCCTTTGGATGATTGGGTCTTGGTTTTGTTTGGGACAGCATGATCCATGCATTCCTGGAGATGTCCGTAGAATGCATTTATATAGGATTCTGCAGTTTGGGCTGTAATTTCCACTGGCCCTGGGGCCTTGAAGGATTCCACTTCGGTTTTGAGAAGTGAGAAGTTCGCTTTTGAGAAGTTTTTCACTGTGGTTTTCTGGGCTGGGGGTGGGGTCGGGATGTCGACATCCAGTGAAATTAATTTATGGTCTGATCTTACCAATGACGGATATACTTCTGGTGTGGAGCATAGAGTCCCCATGTTGGTAATGATCAGGTCTAGTATGTTGTCCCCTCTTGTGGGAGTGGTGACTAGTTGTTCCATAGTATTTGAGTTTATAATTTCCAGGAATCTTTGGGCTAAGGTGCTGGGGCTTGAGTAGTGCTCCCAGTCAATGTTTGGGTAGTTGAAGTTGCCCAATATAATGGTGTTCAGAGAGATCTTCATGTTCTCCAATGTTTTCAGGAGAGCCGAATGGGATTCCTGACTTTGAGAGGGTGGTCTGTAGGATGCTATAAACTGAAAAGCAGTCTTGCCCACTGTTAGTTGCACATGGACGGTCTCCGATACTTCATGCAATGCCTCTAACCTGGAGGTGTGGATATCCTTGATAAATATGGAAACTCCCCCTCCTTTTGTGGTTCGGTCCGGGTTTTGGGGCCGAAAAGCATGATACGAGGTATAGCCTGGTAGTGCTGGGGTGCTCTCTGGAGCCTTGAACCAGGTGTCTGTCACTGCACAGATATCGATGTTCTCCATACTGAGGAGAGCTTCGAGTGCGTGCATCTTGAGGTTAAGACTTCTGGCGTTTAGCAGCATTACCCTTAGTTTCTTGTTCCTTGTGCTGTCTATGGGGGTGGGTTTGACTTTTGAGCCTTGCCTAAAAAAGGCACTATGGGGTGGCAAGAGCCTTTGCCAATATCCGAAAGCCCAGTGGTGACAGGTGCAAGCCGTCCCTAGCGAAGCAACGTGGCTTGTCGAGCATGTCATCCCAGGCAGACAGACACTGGATCCCCTTTGAATGACACCAAAATTTTAGCCAATTGTTAAAATCGATCATTTTGTCTTTGTACTGTGGCATCATTCTAGGTGAGGGTAAGATGCTGCTCAAGGTCAGGGTCATACCAGCCTGGGCTACATGATCAGAGAGCTCCTCTATGTCTCTTTTCATGTAGTCCAGGGAGGTACATCTCAGGTCATTCACACCAGCATGTACAATGACTGAGTCATATTTGTCTTTGCTTTGGAGTGACCTGAGTGCTTGCGTTATGTGTCGGATCCTAGCACCCGACAGGCAGCTCACCGTGACCTTCTCTTTATTCAGCCTGGTGAGCGGGACGTCAGTGTGTCTGACAATAGAGTCACCTATAACAAGAGTATCAGGTGTGTTATTCAGCCTTAAGGGCTGTGGCTGCTTGGCACACTGACTTTGTGGGTTATGTGTTGTGTGTGTTTTGTTTTGAGGTAGCGTTTGCTTGGATGTCTGCTTTGGAGGTCTCTGTTGCTTAGGTAGATTTTTATTTAGAGCCTCCGAGTATGTTTTTGTGTATTTATGTGTTTGGTTCGCTGATGTGGTGGGACTATGTGATACTGGAATTGTGTTGTGTGAGGTTACCTTCTCCTCCTGACTGGTTACATCAGTTTTGAGATGACAGAGCTCAGCCTCCCGTTTGGCTAAGTAGTTGCATCTCTCACATATATTTGAACCTGTTTGGAGGAGGAGAGGGTTGTCCATGTACATGAGACAGTTGTAACATTGCCTCAAAATTCCCAGATTCACCAGCTGGACTGGAGAGGAAACCATTGACTGACCTTTGGACATGCTAGAGTAACAGGGAAACTGAATTTAAGACGGACCAATAGAGGACAGGGTAATCGTAGAGAGTATAAGAGTAAGTAGTGCTTATGTTTAATAGTGCTAACTTGTAGGATTACTTAATTGGACCAGTGAAGGGCCTTAGAATGAGAATATGGTGTTTAAATTGAGAGATAGAGCAGTTCTAAGGGAAAAAGTGAAGAGCAGACTTTGTGGAGCCAGGAATAGTTTAAACCCAATTAGGCGGTGCTGCCCGTTGTTGCGCTATGCTCAAAAACGTGCAAAAGAGGGTTTTAAGAGAGGAAGATGAAGGAGTTTTGGAATTGACCCAAAATAGCCAATAAAACTACAGTTTCAAGTCAGTAACCACTCCCACAGGGGCAGGCAGGCTGCTCAATGTTTTTCACTGCCACTGATCAACAGAGAGACTTTCCTTTAGCCCAAGCAAAAAATGGCCTCACAGAAACTTACAAACAGTTCAAGAACAGCAAGCCTATAACTGAACTTTTTTAAATCTCAGAAAAGTGGGAAAAAAGCAAGATTTGTTTGTTTTTTTGTTTTTTTCAGAGATAGCAGAGGTTAACAAGTATCAACAAGTTATAACAGTACAGTAAATGACCCCACACAAGAGTGCTAGGCCAAAGACAGATAAAATGCAAGTTTTGAGGAAAAAAAATGATTTTAAAAATAAGTGCAAACAGGAAATTCAGTAAACAGCTCTAGGCTGTGCTCTAAATACAGTTACTAATGCAGAAATCAAATTTAACAAGCCAGAAAATGCTCAAAATAGGCGGCTACGCAGAAAAACTTAGCAAATAAACAGAGGAAAAATACTTAAAGTCTCAAAAGTGGCTCCTTTCTTCTCTCAGCGTTTTCTCCCCTTGGTGGGTGCTTCACCAACAGATAACTTATGCTGGTTCATAGATTAGTACTAAGCGAACTGCCCTTGTGAACCATTTTAAGCCTAGCCAATTATCCTTTGTGAGACTCAAATCCTACACCTTGTGTTTGTAAGACAAACACCTTAACCATTAGGCCACCCTCCTTTGTTTAGCTCAGGTTTTGGACTTTGTTTGTTTTTGATTTACTTATGTGTTTGACTAAGTACATGCACATTAATTAAGCACTTCTAGACTAACGAAGTATGGTTATCTAATCTTAATTTGAGATTTGATGACCAAGAAGTAATGCAGACAACAGATGGCCATTTCACTTTGGACCTGGAAATGTAAATATGATGCATGCACAATGAACAATTTTATGATCAGTCTTGTCTCCAGTAGCAGTTCTCACCAGATATATTTTTTCTGACAAGAAAATATAAATTTTTTCATAAAGCTTTAAGAATGTAACATAGCAAGTAAATTCTATCAATACATTCTTAAATTCACAAACATACCTTGTCCAGAGCTGTGTATGGATTTGGATAATCATAGTTTAATGGTGCAGTTTCTCTAAAATGCTCTCTGAATTCATACTGTCGTATCTACAAAAGAAAATAATGAAGCTGAGAACATCTGGAAAATGACGAAAAAGATAAATATATATAACTATATATTTAAAAACATGACTGAGAGAGCATAATTCTTCTTCAAGACAAATAGCCTATATTTGTCCATTACCTCAAATTGTTGACATTTTCTTCTGATAATGCTAACTTCATTGGCCTGTAAAGGAGCCACATTCTGCTTTACTACAAGAGCAATTTTCTTGATATTATTCCATTTTTCTGGAAGGTCCTGAAAAAAAAAAAAAATAAAACAGATTAAGCGAGTACAGACCACATCAAACTGATCACTGGCAGGGCCGTCTGCAGTGGATAACAATTGGTACTGTTTCTTCTGAGGGCTCTTATCGTACAGATTTTGCATTCTCTAGCAGCGATGCTCTGGAGTTTTTTGCTTTCCACTGGCACTTATAAAACATCATGAATCAGGTCTATGAGAGTGTACTCTCTCATATTCCCTATTCCTGAACTCAACTGAAACGGAATGAGCACACCTTTTCCTCAACCAATCACTTTATAATCCATTCCTTATCACATTTGAGGTTCTACAGCAGCCAGAGCCTATCCAAGCAAGCAATGGGTAAAAGGCCTAGACAGTCCAGGTTGAGATGTCTGTCCTTTGCAAGATGCACAAATACTCAAACAACAGAAACTTTTTGGAGGATCATCAATTCACCTATCAGTATGTCTGTGGGAAGCAGTACAAAACTTTTAGTTATGTACTCACTATAACTTCAGATGTTTGGGATCCATCTCGCCTACATTCTGACTGATGGTTCGGAGCCGATCCCTCGGCTCCGACTCGGCACGCTTATGCCAAAGAGCGAAGTCTCTTATTGGCTGAGCTTACTATATCCCAGGATGCACCACTACCAGTCCCCCAGATCTAGTTTGTCCGCTTACATGCACACATGCACGCACTGATTATATAACATCGTCAGATGAAACAAGATAAAAACAGTAGAACTCAAAACTGTTCAATCTCTTCTGATCTCCAAGGCCGGGGGAAGGAGGGTGGGTATTAGGAATGTAGGCGAGATGGATCCCAAACATCTGAAGTTATGGTGAGTACATAACTAAAAGATGTTATGTGATCCTATCTCGCCTACATTCTGACTGATGGGACAGCGTCCCTAGCACCTGAATCCTGGGTGGCTCACTGGAAAACACTCCTGAGTACTGTGGAACCAAATGATGCTCGCCCTTTAGATGCCACATCCAATTTATAGTGGGAAATGAAAGTGTGCGGATTGGACCAAGTAGCCGCAGCACAAATCTCAGAAACAGCGAGCTTGGAATGAAAGGCTATAGAAGTAGCCATAGCTCTGGTAGAGTGGGCTTTGATAGAAGTTGTAAGTTGCTTATTTGAAGAGGAATAAGCCTGAGTTATACAATCTCTAATCCATTTGGAGATAGTAGCTTTTGTGATGGTTTTACCCAATTTATTGTCTGAGAAGGACACAAACAACTGGTCTGATTTACGAATTTGCTGAGTCCTGTCTAGATAGAAGCGCAATTGCCTGTGAACATCCAATTTATGGAGAGTGTATTCTGCTTCATTGGAGAATTTTGGAAAGAAAACTGGTAGCTCTAGAGATTGTTGGAGACAGAGATTAGAACAGACCTTTGGGACAAAAGATGGATTAGGCCTAAGTGATACTCTATCCTTGTGAAAAATCAAGTACGGTGGTTTGATAGATAGGGCTTGAAGCTCTGAAACTCTTCTTGCAGAGGTAATTGCAACTAAGAAGGCAGTTTTCCAAGACAGATATTTTAACTCACATGTAGCAGCCGGTTCGAAAGGGGAAGATGTCAATGCACGAAGCACCAAATCAAGATCCCACGGAGGCGCAGGATGAAAAACTGGGGGTCTTAACAGCCCCGCACCTTTAATGAAAGTTTTGCATAATCTGCTGCTCATCAACGGAGGATCCATGGACTCGTGAAATTTAGAGATAGCCGCTAGTTGGACTTTAATAGTAGAGACAGAAGATCCTTGATTAAACAGGGATGTTAAGAATTTCAAAACCTCTGGGATTGGAGCAGTGATAGGGTCTAAGCCCCTGAGTTGAGCCCAGATAGCAAACCTCTTCCACTTACTGAGGTACAATTTCTTAGTGGTGGGTTTGTGGGCCGAAGATAAAATGTGAATAACTTCCGGGTCTAATGTGTGATTTCTGACTAAAGTCGGAAGTGGAGGAGCCAAGCTGTCAACTTCAAGGTGTGAAGGGACTGATGTTCTCGTCCTGACTGATGAATTAGCAGATCCGGAGTTAGATCTAAAGTCCAAGGATCGTCCAACGCATGTTTCTTCAGGTAGGGAAACCATACCTGACGAGGCCAGTGCGAAGCAATTAGTATCATTGTGGACCCCAATTGAGAAGCTTTCTGAATGACTTTGGAGAGAAGTGGAATCGGAGGAAAAGCATAAAGTAGCCCTGTTGGCCAAGGTTGTGCCAGAGCATCCATAGCTGCTTCCCCCTGATGTGGAGTCAAGGAGAAGAACCTTTTGCACTTTGCATTTTGTGGTGTTGCAAACAGGTCGCAGCACGGCGTCCCCCATCTCCTGAAAACCTGAGCTGCTACTGTTTCGTTTAGGGACCACTCGTGAGGAGAAAGAATTGTCCTGCTTAATCTGTCTGCCAATACATTTGATTTCCCCGGAATGTGGGTCGCTACCAAGAAACGGCTGGTAGCTACAGCCCATTCCCACACCCTCATGGCCTCTCTGCAAAGGGGGTAAGATCTGGTCCCTCCTTGTTTGTTTAGATACCAGACCACCGACATGTTGTCTGTGTGGATGGCGATAATGCCCTGAGGGAGAAACTTGTGTAAGGCCTGTAGGGACAGAAGTACAGCCCTCATCTCCAATACATTGATGTGGAGAAAAGTTTCGTCTGGGAGCCAGGAACCCTGAACTAACCTGCCCAGACAATGCCCCCCCCCACCCTGTCTGGGAGGCATCTGTCGTCAGGGTGACCACTGGAGAGGGAATAACAAAAAGACTTCCCTGATTTAGATTGGATGTCTGAAGCCACCAGCGAAGGTCCCGTTTGCATGTTTCTGTAATCATAATGGGATGATTGAGGGGAAGATCCTGAAAGGACCATTGAGTCGATAATAGCCACTGAAGAATCCTCATGTGCAATCTTGCCAGAGGAACTAGAAGAACCGTGGCAGACATCGAACCTAAAACTTGTAGGACCATCCTGGCTGGGGCCTTGGATCTTGAAAACAGGGCTTGAACTTGGCCTTGTAAAGTTTGGATCCTTTCGGTAGGAAGAAAAACGCGCATCAATTTTGAGTCTATCTCTGCTCCTATGAACCTTATGCGCTGAGAGGGCAGCAAGACAGACTTTGACCAATTGAATGTAATTCCCAGGGTAGCACCCAGGGAGATGGTGGCTTTGAGGTTGTCCATTAGTAGATGACTGGTGGTGGCAGTCAGGAGCCAGTCGTCCAGATAGGGAAACACTTGGAATCCAAGACTCCTCAGGTGAGCAGTTACTACTGCCAAACATTTGGTGAACACCCTGGGGCTGTGGTGAGACCAAAGGGCAGAGCACAAAATTGGAAATGACTGTCTCCCAGGCTGAAGCGCAGATACTTCCTGGACGCCCGATGTATCGGTATGTGATAATAGGCGTCCTTGAGATCTATGGAGCACATCCAAACATCCTTCTCCAATAATGGGAGAATGGATTGTAACGTGACCATTCGGAATTTGGATTTCGTGACGGATTGGTTTAGTCTGCTGAGATCCAATATTGGTCTCAGGTCCCCTGTCTTTTTTGGCACTAAAAAGAACCTTGAGTAATTTCCGGATCCGATCTGGTCTGTGGGGACCGGTTGGATGACTCCTTTTCCTAGCAGCTTTAACGCTTCTGCGGCTGCAATTTCCCTTTGACTGGGTGGTGGGTCCGGGATTTTTTTGGACGGTGGGGGTGAGTGTGTGAAGGGGATGGTGTAACCTCCGGCAATAATCCGAAGCACCCATCTGTCCTGAGTGATTGACTCCCAGGCTTTTAGGTGCTTGGCAAAATGGCACCCGACTGGCTCAGGAGCAGTGCAGCCGGGCAATCCCTCATGAAGTGTGGGAGGCTGAAGAGCCACGAAAGGACTCGCGGTCTCCAGAATTGCGGGGCCCTCTGCCGCCTCTGGGACGGCGTCTCCCAGAAAAATTTCCCCGTCCTCTGCCTCTGGAAGGGGAATCTTCCTGCTGTTGCTGGAAAAACTTACGTGATTTGCGGAACCACATCTTCCCTCCTCCTTTAGCCTTGGGATAAGGCCGAAAGGGAGTGGAATAACGTGCACCTACGGCAGATAAAGTTTTTCCTTCTTGCTCACAGCGGGTAAGAGTGTCTTTAACCTTAGGTCCAAATAAAGAGGACCCATCAAAGGGAGCGTCGGCGAAGGAAGACTTGAAGGCCTCCGCAAAATGACAAACGGAGCCAGGCTTGTCTCCGTAGAGCCACGCCTGTGCCTGCCGCTCTACCCGCCCCTTCGGCCGCATACGAAATGAGCCTCATGGACGAGTTAGAAATAGAAGCAAGGATAGCCAACTGAGAGCTAACCGACTGGGCTAGCTGCTCAGGTAGGTTACCTGAGAGGGAATCTGAGAGCTCCTTGACCAGATCCCTCTGAAGCCTGGTAAAATGTGCCAAATAATTCAGGGACCTTAAAGTAAAGGCCGCTGAAGTCAGGGTACGCTTCCCGTACCGGTCCATGCTCCTAGACTCCTTATTAGGAGGATGGACGGACGTTGAAGCCTCTGCCACGTCCTGTTGTGTAGCAGATGCCACCACCATGGCATCTACAGCCACGCCTTTAGTGAGGAACTCCTTCTCGGGTGGGGCAGACAAAAATTTGTTAGGACGAGAAGGGACTGGTTCCACGGTATCTGGATGTTCCCACGCCGTCCGACAAACTAAATCCAGGAGCTCGTCAAGGCGGAGACACCCAGGAGGCGGAGGGCTGAGCCCCAAAGGCCTTGAGGAGCACTGACTCATCAGCAGAGGGGGGTTTGGATATCCAGCCGCCTCGTTGTTTGAGGATCTCTAAGATGTCTGCAAATGAGACATCATCCGAGGACGACGTCGGGGACCCCTCCGCATCATCAAGATCAGTGTCCGATGTAATAGACTCGGGGGAGTCCACGTGCTTCCTCTTGCACGATCTCTTCCTTGGGGGTTCCTCTGAAGACAACTCCGAAGAACCCTCAGGAGGAGGGGAACCCCCAATGGGGGTAACCTCAGGCCCAGGGGCTCCACTGCCTAAGGACAGGGGAACTGCCAAAGACCCAGTCTCCACGCCCAGGGAAGGTGCCGGTAAAGCCGGAGAGATGGCCGAAGAAGACTTGGCCAAGGCACTCCTCATAGCTCTGAAAACCGGACCCCCAGAATCCTGGGAGTGTCCGGTCCCCGGAGCCATGATAGCAGACGGAAGTCCCGCAGCCGAAGCACCGAGAGGGAGGCTCGGAACCGACAGCATAGGTCTCGAAACATCACCCCCAGGTCCAGCCGAAGAAGTCCGTGTACCAAACTCGGACCCGAAGGCCGGGGTTGGAGTAAGGGTCGGCGCCGACCCTAAGACCTCCACCGGCTCCAACAGCACCTGCTCCGACGGAGCCGAAGCGGTCGGAGGAGGAATGGCAATGACATGGGCATGGGCCATCGGCTCCAAAGCCAACTGGGTCGGAGCCGAAACAAATTTTTGAAAGACTGGGGACTGGAACAGTCTTTGGAGCACCCTGTCTATGTCCGAATCTGACATCCTCGATGACCTAGAGGATACTGAACGGGTTCGAGATGGCCTCTCCAACGGCCCCAAGGGGCTAGGGGACCCGGCTCGAGGCGACTTCGATGACTATCGGCGCGAAGGAATACCCACACTAGTTTCCATCGGTGCCGAGGAGGACTTCGCCGAGGAGGAAGTGTCTGAGCGGACAACCTTTGTCGGCTCCGAGACCAGTGGAGCCGGCGAAGGTGACCCGCCTCGATGCCCCAGCCATCGGCTCCGAAGCCAGAGGAGTCGAGACTGGTGGCATCGAGGCAGGCCGTTCCGCCCTCGGCTCCAAGTCCTTGGAGCCGAAGGAGAAACCTGCCTATGTCTTTTGCGGTCGGATCCGACGGACTGGTCGGAGCCGACGCCCTTTTCTTTTTAGCGGGAGAAGGAGAGGATGCTAAAGCTTCTTCAAAGGAGGGTTTTATAAGACCTTTTAATATGAGCTTATTTTTCCTCTCTTGGAGGACCCTCGAGGAAAAAGCGTGACACACGCTGCAGGACTCCTGCAAATGCTTTGCACCCAAACAATAAACACAGAGAGAGTGGTCATCTGTGATCGACATTTTAAAGTTGCACTTGGTGCACTTTTTAAAGCCTGAAGGCCTAGGTACCTGAGACATTCCGGTGAATTAAAGCCCAAAACACAGTACAAACACTGTAATTAGAAAGAAATTCTCTCTTCTTTGACCTTCTTTACAAGAAAGAGAAACTATCCACAGTATAAAGGATCCGAGATCCCTAAACAACACAGAAGTCACCTACAATCAAAAAGACTGGGAAAGGCCTTTACACACAAGAGGTACTCCTAGTCAACACTCACAACACAAGAATTTACCAAGTAAATTTCACCAAACTCACTCTAAACACAAGAATAGCTGTTAAAACAGCTTTTGTTGAAGAAAAATAGAAATTCCTGACAGAAAAACTAGTGAAATTAATCACTACTTAGCTCAGCCAGCTCGAGACCACGTCTTCACTTGTTAGCGGCAAACGAGATCTGGAGGACTGGTAGTGGTGCATCCTGGGATATAGTAAGCTCAGCCAATAAGAGACTTCGCTCTTTGGCATAAGCGTGCCGAGTCGGAGCCGAGGGATCGGCTCCGAACCATCAGTCAGAATGTAGGTGAGATAGGATCACATAACATCAGGACAGTTAAGTGAAAACCCATATGGATGCAGGGAAAAACTGTAAAGTCCATGCAGAAGGCACCCCAGCTGAAAAATAAATGAGGGAACCAAGTGCTAAAAGGCTGAAACTGTAGCCACTGCACTATCATGTACATGCTTGCAAAATATTAATAAACAAAGATATAAAATTATAGACTTACCAGACTTAATGGGGACATTCAAACAACAAGACAGGTACATGGGACATCCAATCACTGTGGCAATGGTCAGTGGAGAGGTGAAAGTTATCCATTGCAGAAGGCTCTCTCAAATATCCACTGTTAAGGTGAGCATTCACATATCTGTTTCATCCTATTTCAAGGGTCTTTCTGTATTGGGTAACCACTGTAAAGTATCACAAGCAGTATTAGAAATACTTCACAGGGAGGCCAAGAGCCACAGTGGTTGAAAAATAAAGAGGAAATTCATACCAGGGAACCACATCAAACCAATAGCCTTGGTGAAACTATGGACTATCAACTAAGTGTCTGTGGCATAAATATCCACATTGTTGAAACAAGCATGGATGCAGACACACCTCTTATGGAGTTTGTGATGATGTAAGGTATTGCCAGCAATGCCAAGTGAAGTAGGGCAGTGGATGTGTAACATATCCCAGCATAAGCTAGCTGGAGTTTTGTAAAGAATTACATGTTATTTGTGTATAAAACTCATTTGTACAGGTGCTTATGTTGGAAAATGTATTTGCAAAGCAGCTTGTGTTAAAATATATCAACAGTGTGCACTGCTGAAAAGAAAAGACATGTACATGCATTACAGTAATGGAATTAAATGTATATGTTTAACAGAGGATACTGGAAGGGAAGATGTTAATCACAATCCAGCTGCAGCAAACTTTGAAAAATAGTTGAAATTAAATTAGGCCACAAAGACTGTATCTTACAGTTCTGGTTGCAGCCAGAGACAAAGTGTCTAGGAAACCAAGTATTAGGAAGCCTTCTTCATTGTCTCTAGCAGGGAGGTAATTGCTACTCTGGAAGGGTAGAAGGTTGAAATTGTTTTATGACTTCCAGGAGCAGCAGCAGATCTGAGCAAAGCTCTATCTGTGTGTATGGTAACACATAGGTGCTAAATCCTGACAGCTTCTAGCAATGGGGGTTGCATGGGAACCAAAGGTCAGATGACCAGAGGTATGTGATGTCATCCTGTACAGAAAGAATATTAGAGTAGACTGAAGTCTCAGGAGCAGTTTATTTTTGATACCTGACCAAGAAGGAAGGCCATTCACCTACTTCGCCTTGCCTTGTGCTAGTAAGTGACCAGGGATATCAATTCTCTAGATCAGTTAGGAAAATATAGTAAGAATAGTTAAGTATTGTTTTTTTTTCCTGTAACTGTGTGAATCTTTCCAGCTGTGTTATTTTTAATATTTCCTGTGACTGAAAGTCTGGTGTTTATTGTAACTAGATATTTAGTATTTTCTTGTTTTTTTATTATTTATTATTAAACGCATTTAAACTTTTCATTGTGGCTGGTCCTTTTAGAGAAATATTTTGACCTTTGTGAGCATTTGCATATATTTATTTGGTGACAGCTCTGGGCACACCTGAAAGCCTTACTGCTTGGTCAGCATTACCACTGGTATGAGTATTAACTTCACTCTGTATAATTGAGTACCCTTGCAAGAGTCTTAGGTAGCTGGCTTTGTAGTGCCTGGTGGCAGTGATAATTACCTTATAGTCTGGGCAGGAGGGAGGCACAGCAGGTAAATCTATGCCAGCCTTTTCCGTGTGTGTGTGTGTGTGTGTGTGTGTGTGTGTGTGTGTGTGTGTGTGAGCTACTTGGAGCAATGACATGAAGCACTGGTTTCACAAAGAGAGTGGTGGAAGACTTGACTTGGGGACTCGGCTGAGGACTTAAATCTGGAGCTGTACTGGTGGGGAGCCTTATCTGGGGCCTGGGGAGAGACAGAGAGAGAAACCCACACTCCAGGCTGATAATTGTGCTTGATACAGAAAGGGATGCATCTGGAAATTATGAGTGTATCCATTTGTATTCCATGTGAACGTCCCTCTCCAGTGTCAGTGGTGAGGATAGAGGCTCCTTGATTACTGGCCCAGACTGGTGATGTCACAGAGTAGTTTTGACTCAGTTAGCTTCCTGAAAAAAAAAGCATCGAGCATTTCACTTTGATACAGTGTGCTTAGCCACAGTCAGAGCCTCTTATCAGAAACAAGGGAGGTAAAAAGCTAGTCCATCTTCAAAAACTTGTGCAGCCTTCTTAGGTAAAATCTGAACATATGATGCACATCAGAGGTATTAAAGGCTCTATCTCCCAGGCATTTGCCATTGAAAAGAAAAATGTGGAAATTAACGCACTAGTTTAAGGATAGTGCCAAGGTCATTATCATCAGGAAATGTGGGTTAGTCCTAAATGAAAAGACCAAAGACAGTACTCTTCTACAAATAAAGGCATGTAACTATGATATGCTAGATGTAATGGCTGTTACAGTCAGTCTCTTTCAACAAAAAAAAAAAAAACTCAAATCCACTGAGACAACTAGTTTGAATTTAGGGTAGGCAAGTTTATCAGTCATAAAGGTTAAGGTCCAAGTGAGAACAATAATTTTTTAAAAGTGGGTGAGAATGCAAAATCCCATTGAGGAACTGTTCAAAAAATAGTGCTGGCAACAGTTTAATAAGACTATGATGCCATAAAATCCACTGTCTAAAATAACTACAGCTTATGTGCAAACACAATGGGTAGTGATGAACCAAAACTATGATAAAAATATGCTTTAATGAAAAGCTAAAAATGCTTTTGCATAAATGCTTCAGGGTCTATATTAGCTAACCGAACACTTACGTAATAGAATCTCACGTCACTGAACTATATGCAATGAAAACGTGCATAATTGAAAAGCTAAATGCCGAAAATCATATAGTTGAAACATTTTGTTTGGCCAACACCGATGCACTCAGTGCCTGAAAGAAAACTATGCACGTAACAAACTAATACCTTCCTAACTACTCAACACATTGCATAACAAACTAATAAGTCCCTAAACGTACTACACAATGACACAAGTAACACAAATCATCACAACAATATTCTACAATACACCTTGTAAATTTTAATACAATCATTCTGCACAGTAAAGTCCAACATTTGAACCATACCCAACTGAAAAATAACAGTTTTGCACTACACCTTCAATAACATAGCCACAGATTGTAGGAAGTCATCTTGCATGTAGGTAGCCTTATGTTTTATAATCGTTTCTAACATGTCGCAGCATTCCATGGTTATTCTCTTTTTTGGCAAAGGTGGTACTGCAGACAACAACCTAACCCTTGTCTCATTCACCTTGTTTTGCTCCCTGACCAATACAGATAACACACAAGGGATATCACATATTCTTCTACTTAATAGACAGCTAATTATTCTATGCCACCCCTCGACATGATTCTGCGTCTGGGGTAAACATAACTTGTTTAGATCCGAAACATTCCAAAACTGTATGGAGAACATTGGTGGAAATCTGTCTACATTAGTAAGTTGGGTCTGCTGTTTACGATGTCGTCCGAGAACAAACACATTAGAGAAATACTGTACTAACTCCTTACACGAAGTAGGGAACGATTTTGAAAGATTCTGGAAAGCAGGAATAACTTCATCTACGTTCAGAAATACAAGAGCTATTAGTTTCTTTACATTAAGCTGGAATGATACGCATTTACCATATAATGTTGCTAAACCTAATGTTTGCACTTTACGCCATATAGTTTGTGCAAAGTGGAACAAACAGCCTTTATTGGTAACGTTAGTGAAGTTATATTTAACGCTTTTAATAGCTGCAAGCTCAAAATC
Source organism: Protopterus annectens (assembly GCF_019279795.1). Lineage (NCBI taxonomy): Eukaryota > Metazoa > Chordata > Ceratodontiformes > Protopteridae > Protopterus > Protopterus annectens. The sequence goes on along the minus strand of NC_056733.1, from coordinate 129,785,025 downwards.
TGATAGAATGAATTCTACACTAACATGTAGCTTAGCATCATTTAAGAGCTCAAATAGACAATCCCACATGAAGTTATATGACCTAAAACATTTTTTAGACATCAGACAGAACACCAGTGGAAGACATTTAGTGTTGTCTCCTACCGTCACTAAAGCATGTATGCTGTATAGCTGTCGACATAAACATGCTTTAGTGAGGAACACTCCATCCATTACCCACATTCTAGATTCACTCAAATCTCATAGATTCTCAAGGGTAGAAAACAACAAGATGCAGATTGTTATGGACATCAAGTTTTCGTTTCTGCAGAAAAGTACCTTCTTTGAGGTTGCAGCTACTAGGATCAATGCTAGCTAAGGTTGTACACAGTTTTGTATAACTTTTGATATTCGTACGTCTCACCCTATTGACCTGTTGTAACATGGATCTAAGTGATGACAAGGATAATATTGTTTCAACAGACATGCTTGCTATTACGTCATCAACCACTAATGAAGGGGTGTCCCTATACACTCTTGCACTCTGCTTTAGATTGTCACAGGCTATATACTTCTCAACTTCAGTAACATCTGGGGGATGGTGATGTCCAGTAGATTTTAACAGGACTTCTCCTTCAGTGTATTTTCGAGTAATTACCCAACTTTTACACTTGTCTTTAACTTTAAGTTTACAACACCAATAGTGTTCCTCCTTTACTGTTTTCTCTAGATTAAACAGATAGCCATCGATATTTAGCATGTCCCTGCCTTTCTGTGATTTTACTGTATCATAGACATCTCCCAGGACTCCGGGTGTATGCAGTGTTTCATTAGCCATGCTGCAGTTTAGCGCATGTGCAAAACACGCATAAGCACATCTGTCGAACTTTTACACTTGTCTTATCTCACAAATTAATGTAATAAAGGCATGAACTGTACTTTATATCTTATACAACGTTATATATAGCTAAATATAATATACGTCATATATTATGTCACCTTTATTGCTTTGATTAGTACATATACATTATAATTTCAGGTATGCACTATTACATAGACACAGAAATGTAAACAGAACGTGTTTGGCCAACTAAAACATTTTGATTTCAACATTTTCGTTGTTATAGCTGTTCAATTTAATGACGATTCATTTAATATAGTTCAGTGAAGTGAGATTCGATTATGTAAGCGTTCGGTTAGCTAATATAGACCCAAGCTTCATTAGGTCAAACAGACATAAAACAAACAGCAAACTTTTAAAAGTTGAAAGCAGTCAGGTAGTACAGTTACATCATCTGATGCACGGAAGAACTTTTAAACATTTAAAAACACAGTACTTAGTTCTTTATAGAAGTTGTCATCAATGGATTTCTTCTGTACTTAATTTTACATACACTGTCTGAACTTAACTGTTCACCTGTTTCAACCTATATACAAATCTAGTTGCTATGTTTAGGAAAGGAATGTTGTTTAACCATACACACTATTTGAGTTATAGCAAGTACTGTGTCTGCAATGAATGATGTAACTGTACCACCTGACTGCTTTTAACTTTTAAAAGTTTACTGTTTGGTTTATGGTTGTTTTGATCTGAAGAAGCATTTTTGTGAAGGCGTTTTTAACTTGTCATTAAAGCATATTTTTTATCAGAGCTTTGTTTCATTGCTACCTACTGTGTTTGCGTATAAGCTGATGTTATTTTAGACATTTGCTTTTCTAGTTACTACAGAGTACATTTATCTACTACAGCAATTTTATTTAGATGCCATAAAATCACACAAGCATGCATACTAACTAGACAATAAATGAATGTTATGTACTTACCATAATGCTAAGTTTGTGTTGTCGTCTTCCATTCAGCTGAAGGTATGGGTTAGTGAACTTGATTGGATCCGACTTCAGCACCCTTTTTCAAGCTCTTGGATCCACTATTCAAAACACCCTCTTGCCCTTACAATACCTCAGATCGAGTTTGTCCATTTGAATCTAATATCTTATCTAAAAGGCACACAAAAATGTTAATATCTCACCAATAATGAGAAGGGAAAGAAATCAGCTCAAGGGTGAATATATGGCAAGATCGAGTTTGTCCATTTGAATCTAATATCTTATCTAAAAGGCACACAAAAATGTTAATATCTCACCAATAATGAGAAGGGAAAGAAATCAGCTCAAGGGTGAATATATGGCAAGCCAGTCCATTCGATCAGTCGAGAGCCAATGGGTGAAAATCTATGTAAGGGAGCTGGAGGGAAGTTGAGACATACAGAAGAAGGCAACATGGATTTAGCATTACGGTAAGTACATAACTTTTGTATCTGATGTTGTCTTTTCTGTCCAACTCACGCTATGGGACAGATTCCCTAGCTACAGAAAATTCTAGGGTGGTCTCAAGTAAGAATTTCCAAAGGATAGTGGAGCCAAAGGATGCACAGGACCTAGAGTACATGTCCAGGTTATAGCGAGATACAACATTATGGACAGTAGACTAAGTAGCTGTAGCACAACACAGAACTCTATCAAAATAAGCAGTGGAAGCTGCTACTGCTCTAGCTGAATAAGCCTTGGGTTTGTGTGGAAGAGATAATCTATTTTCCTTACAGACAAAGGTAATGCAATTAGAGATCCACCTGGACAAGGTAGCTTTAAGATGCCTTGTCCCAACTTAGCCTTTGATAGGGGAATCAAAAGCTGATCTGTTTTCCTGATCCCTTTGGTATGATGTAGGTAAAATCGCAATTGACTGAACATCCACCAGGTGTAAGATATAGTCACCTTTGAAAAGTTCAGAAAGAAAACTGGTAGGCTTATCATCTGATTAAGTGAAGCTTCCAAAGCCACTCTGGGAAGAAAAATTGGGTTAGTCCAAAGGGACACCCTATTCTTCTGAAAAACTGAATAGGAAGGTTTTCAAGATAAGGCTTGAATTTCCAAAATCCTCCAGGCAAAAGCGGCAGCCACTAGGAAGACAGTTTTCCAAGACAGAAACTTCAAATCCACTGATGCTGTTGGTTCAATAGGTGATCTGGTTAGAGCCTGAATCATGAAGGTAATATCCCAAGGAGGGACTGGATCTCTGATAGGAGGTCTGAGGAAAAAAAGATTCCCTTGTAGAAAGCCTTAGAGAGTTTTAAAGATGCAAGAGGATTCTAATTCTCTCCAACATGAACACTGGCTATAGCTGCTAGCTAAATCTTAATTGTCGAGAAAATGGCGCCTTTTCTGGACTAAACCTGTGAGAAAATATAAAATATATGGAAGAGATGCTGAGAATGGATCTAAGCCTTTGGAAGCAGTCCAAACAGCATTTTTTTCCAGTCACTTCTGTAAACCTTTTGTGTATTACGTTTTTGGGATGATGATAAAATATGAATACTGAAGTGGAAAGCATGATATCCCTGGCCATCACTGGAACTGAAGGAAACATGAGGTTAACTTATAGGCTTTCAAATCTCAGTGAGACTGGCTGGATGGATGTGATAAGAAATCTGGAGAATATTTTCAGATGAGGCCAAAGGAAGGGGAACCAAACCTGTTTCCTTGCATCTAATGACTTTCTGTAGAAATCTGGTTGTTAGGGGAAATGGTGGAAAGGCATACAGGAGACCTGGAGGCCAGTTGTGGACTACAGCATTCCTCAATGACTGTCCCTCTGTGGGGATCATGCCAAAGTAGCTCCTGCAGTTGGTGCTCAGGTGGGAAGCAAATGTTTACAGCACAGCTGTCCTTAGCAACTGAAATTCATAGTTACACTCACTAATTGAGGGACCATTCATCAGGCAGAAGACTGGATCTGCCCAGTTTGTCTGCCAAGACAATGGAAAATTCTGGGGTGTGTATTGCTACTAGAAAGTGCTGAAAAAACACTGAACACTACCACACTCTCATGGGTTCCCAGCATAATGGATATGAATGGGTTCCCCTTCCTTGTTCATGTACCAAATCCAAAGTAAAAGAATGGCAGGACACTGCTGAAATTACTCCTTCTTTTATTAAAACACACAAAGTTGCCAAGGATAAGCGCTTTCAGGTAAACAACCCTTCATCAGATAAAAAGAACAAATATTGCCAACATTTTAAACTAAAAACCAGCCAATAGACAGTCAGTAAACCACCCGCCTTTTTTGTAGGGTGGGCTTCAGAGGTACTATGTCATTCAACCCAGGGCTCCTATGAGCCATTAGCTCCAGTATCCATTTTGATTCTAAAGATTCTGTCAAAAGCTTTATATCCCCTCCCCTATTATTTAGCTTTACATTAACCACTGCCCTAAACCTAAAAGTATGTGTGGGATTCATTTCTATATGTCTGTTAAGGGCATTGTGTATATCTTTATTCCGTATACTGGACAGATGTTTCAACACCCTGACCTTAAACATGTTATTGGTTTTTCTCACATAGAACCCAGGACATTGTATGCATTCTGCCAAATAAACCAAATTGTTGGTCCTACATGTGGCTCTGGCTTTGAAATTATATGTCTTACCATTGACGGGATGTATGAAGGCTGTATCTTTATTAATAAGGGGGCATGCTTTACAGAAACCACAGGGGACACTGCCAGCTCTGTCTTTGAAAAGACTCAGTGTAGTTATGGTTTTCTCTTTACATAAAATATCTTTCAGGTTTTTGTTTCTCCTATACCCAAAGCTGGGTCTGGCCCCAATAAGGCTCCTCAATCTGTTGTCACTCCTTAAAATATTCCAATTCTTAATAACTATATTTTTTATATCACCTATATTGCTACTATAAGTAAAGAACAATTTTGGGTCCTTGGATTCACACCTAGTGGGGGCATGTTCCTTTTCTTCACCTATCTTACACCTAAGCCATGGTGCATACTATCGTAACATAACAAACTGTTCTTCCAACAGTCTTTCCTATATATGTTGGAAGAAAAACCAACACTGGTTTGTTATACATTTTCCAATATTATCCAAGGTCAGGTTGGCAGGATATCTAGGCTATGCCTGGAGGATACCCAATATGAGAGTGAGGTGAACGTCTTAAAGTGTTGCTTACAAGATAGGGGGTATAAAGAGAAAATAGTAAGTGATGTTGTGAGTTATAGTAAACAGAAAAGGGAGAACAAATATAAACCATGGCTTAGGTGTAAGATAGGTGAAGAAAAGGAACATGCCCCCACTAGGTGTGAATCCAAGGACCCAAAATTGTTCTTTACTTATAGTAGTAATATATGTGATATAAAAAATATAGTTATTAAGAATTGGAATGTTTTAAGGAGTGACAACAGATTGAGGAGCCTTATTGGGGCCAGACCCAGCTTTGGGTATAGGAGAAACAAAAACCTGAAAGATATTTTATGTAAAGAGAAAACCATAACTACATTGAGTCTTTTCAAAGACAGAGCTGGCAGTGTCCCCTGTGGTTTCTGTAAAGCATGCCCCCTTATTAATAAAGATACAGCCTTCATACATCCCGTCAATTGTAAGACATATAATTTCAAAGCCAGAGCCACATGTAGGACCAACAATTTGGTTTATTTGGCAGAATGCATACAATGTCCTGGGTTCTATGTGGGAAAAACCAATGACATGTTTAAGGTCAGGGTGTTGCAACATCTGTCCAATATACAGAATAAAGATATACACAATGCCCTTTACAGACATATAGAAATGAATCCCACACATACTTTTAGGTTTAGGGCAGTGGTTAATGTAAAGCTAAATAATAGAGGAGGGGATATAAAGCTTTTGACAGAATCTTTAGAATCAAAATGGATACTGGAGCTAATGGCTCATAGGAGCCCTGGGTTGAACGACATAGTACCTCTGAAGCCCGCCCTACAAAAAAGGCGGGTGGTTTACTGACTGTCTATTGGCTGGTTTTTAGTTTAAAATGTTGGCAATATTTGTTCTTTTTATCTGATGAAGGGTTGTTTACCCGAAAGCGCTTATCCTTGGCAACTTTGTGTGTTTTAATAAAAGAAGGAATAATTTCAGCAGTGTCCTGCCATTCTTTTACTTTGGATTCTGTATTTCATTGTTTGGTGGGACTTTGGCTATAGCACTGAACTTTCTTTGGACATTGTTCATGTACCAGAATACCACCATGTTGTCCTTCTGAATGGAAATCGCACGTCTGGGGCGAGAGTTCTGAAAGACCTACAATGCTAGGAGGACCACCCTCATCTCCAAGACATTGACTGATGTAAAGACTGGCCTCTGCCCTGGGCCATGTGCCTTAGGCCATCTTCAGTTCGAAATGCCTCCCACTCCCACCCTAGAAGGGAGGTATCTACATTCACAGTGGCCATCATTACTGGATAGACGAACAAGCAATCCCAAGAGACAAGGGGGAAGTCAATCACCACAGAATGTGATGAGTGCATATTGGCATGAGCCGTGTTGGAAAGTACAGAGTTTGATGTAACATGGACCACTGAACCAAAACAGTCTATTGTTGCACTCTAATGTAATATCTTGCTTGTGGAACCAGAGTAACTGATGCAGTCATCAGCCCCAATAGTCAAGGAATTAGCCTTGCAGAGGGATTGGAAGAAGAGTGGACTTTGGAAGCCTGAAGACAGACAGATATTTTTATTCTGGGAATTTGGCTATTTGGGATGATGTGTCTTGGTGGCACCCTATGAATTCAATTGATTGTATTGCTGTCAGCTGGCTTTTCTTCAGATATTTTATAATCTCTAAATGGTGACAGAACTGGCGTAAGATGTCCTTGCATTGGATCAGTAGATCTCTGGTGGAAGTGGTAAGTAGCCCGTCATCTAGACAGAGAAATACCTGAAACACTTGCAGCCTTAGGTAGGCTGCCGTCACTGCCATGCATCTGGTGAACAGCCAGGGGCTGTGGTGAGACCAAAGGGCAGTGGTCTTAACTGGAAATGACAGGCCCACAGCTAAAAGTGAAGAAACCTTCCAGAATGCTTCACTATCTTCACATGATACTAAGTATCCTGAAAGTCTATTGATCACATCTAGTTGCCCTTCCTCAGAAGAGATAAAATCGACTGCACCATGACCATCCAGAACATTGACTATTTCACAAACTGATTTAGGTGACTGAGGGCCAGAATGTGTCTCAGGTCCCTGATCTTTTCTGGAACAAAAAAGAATCCTGAATACACACTGGAACCCCTCTGGTCTGGCGGAACCTCCAGGATGACTCACTTTTCTAGCAACTTTGACATTCTGCTGCTATTAATTCTCTCTCTCTGACTGGGTGTAATGTCAGGGATTTTATTTTGATTTGTCAGAGAAAAGCAAAGGGAAAGACAAAGCCTCTGGTAATTATCTTTTGCACCAAAGAATATTTAGTGATGGCTAGCCAGGTGTGAGGGTGTGGATATAAGCTCTCCTGATTGCCTCCAGAGTGCAGCAGATAGCAGTTGTAATGGAAAGCTGGAAGGATTTCACAGTAAAGGGACCTCAAAAGCCTTGATTCTGTGGTCCACCTTGCCCCTTGCACAATGCCCATTAAAGTTATTGCCCCCTCTGCCTCAGGTGACTGTAACGAGAAGTGCCCTAGACAAAATGGGACATATGAAAAAAAGGTTATGTATGTTCGATCTGTGTTGTCCATTTTCATTCTTCCTCAACAGTTGGTTTGGATCTGATCCTTGGATCTGACTCAGCCGCTTCTTCCAGATCATAGAATACTTGAACTCTCAAGCTCCTCCTTTTACCCATAATGCCCCACCAACCTAACATACCTCAGATCTAGTTTTTGCCAATATGGTAGATACAGAAATGGAGAGTTAGAAAAGAAATGAAGCTGGAGCTCAAAGAAGGAAAAGACTCTCTGATCTCTACAGAAGTAGAAGAAGGAGGGGGTAGGTAGGTGGGGAGTTGAGGAAGAATGAAAATGGACAACACAGATGGAACATTATGGTAAGGACATAACGTTTTTTATCTAATGTTGTCATTGTCATTCATTCCTTAACAGTTGGGACAGAATCCCAAGCAGGAGGACACCAAGGAAGGATATTCCTGACCACCACCAAGCCAAAGGCTGTTCTTCCCCTAGAGACCAGATCCAGTTTGTAATGTGCAATAAAGGCATGATGATTAGTCCAAGTTGCAGCTGCACAAATATCATCCAAGGAAGTTCTGGATGAAAAGGCTGATGCAGTTGCCATAAACCTGGTGAAGTGGGCTCTGGGTGGTTTTGGTAAAGGCAAACCCAATTTTCATAAATTAAAGGAATAACCATTTGGCCAAAGTCACTTTAGATACTGGTTTGCCTAGTTTTAAATCAGAAAAGGAAACAAACAATTGTTCAGATTTTCTTAAATCTATGGTTCTGTCGAAATGTAATTGTTTACGGACATACAAAAGATGTAAAATATATTCTCCTTTCTTTGAAAAGTTAGGAAAGAAGACTGGAAGATTTATGACCTGATTAATATTAGATTTTGATACCACCTTTGGCAAAAAAGAGGATTGGTCTGGAAGGAGACCCTATCCTTGTGAAAAATCAAATGAGGAGGTTAAGAAGACAATGCTTGAAGTTCAGACACTCTTCTGGCAGAAGGGATAACACCTAAAAAAGCCCTTTTCCATGTCAAAAACTTCAGATCAGACTTAGCTAAGGGTTCAAAGGGGGGGGGGGGTTGAGTCAAGGCCTAAAGAACAATATTTAAATCCCAAGGAAGAATATAACCCTTTAAAAGTGGTCTAAACAAGAAGGTTATGAAGCTTTACAAAGATTTGAGGAAGCTAATGTCAAATTATTTACTCCAATTTGAAAGTTGGAAATGACTGCTAATTCTACTCATAGCTGAGGAGCTAGCATCCTAACTGAAATCATCATCATCATCATCATCATTAGCCCTCTTTTTCCCATTTTGTCTACATGAGGTTGGGGTATTGTGTTAACTGTCACCAACTCTCGATTCACTGCCACACTCCTGCCTTCTTCAACATTTATGTCCGACTATCGCAGATCTTCCTTCACACAATCCATCCACCTTTTTGCTAGACATCCTCGCTACCTCTAACCTTCTTCCTGTCTGTCCCGTATCTTCCTCACCAGATTGTCTTCTGCTTTTCTGCACGTGTCCAAACCACCGTAATATGTTCTCTTTGATCTTTTCTGCAATTGGAGCTAATTTCGCTTCTGCTCTTATGTCCTCATTTCTTCGTCTGTCCCACAGTGCACATCCTACCACCCTTTCAAGGACTTCATTTCCATCACCTCTTGCAAATTCAACTGTTCTGCCTTTACTGCCCAGGTTTCTGTACTATACAGTAGTACTGGTCACACCACTGTCTTGTACACCTTACTTTTCAGCTTCTTTGGCATTCTTCTGTCACAGACTACACCTGACACTCTATGACAGTTACCTGCAGTCAATTTTAGCTTTGACCTCTTCATTCAGACTTCCCTTCTCCTCAACTACCCCACCAAGATACTTGAAACTGTTTACCTGTTCCACTATCTTCCCTTCTATCTCTATTCTAAGCTTCTTCTGATTTCTCCAATTTGCTGCCATTACCACAATCTTATCTGTGCTTAATTTTATCTCATGTGCCTTCAGTTTTGCATTCCATTCTCTTATAGCTTGCTGAAGTTTTAGCTCAGAGTCTGCCTGTAATGCCACATCATCAGCATACAGCAACTTCGTTGATCTGCCCCTCCAACCTGTTTGCTAATGTAGTCCATTACCAGTATGAACAGCAGTGGGCTCAAAGCTGAACCCTGGTGTACACCCACTCCCATTGCGAACCCCTCTGTGAGGACAAATACTTTTGTACGTGAGTCATTGGGTGTTTGTACATAGCCTGCCTGCACTAATTTTACCAATGTTTCTGGAACTTCAAACCACCACAGTACTGCCCAGATCAGCTTTCTTGGGACCTTGTCATATGCTTTCTCCAAGTCTAGGAATGCCCAGCTGGACTGTCTCCTCATCTCTAGCTTCTTCTCAAGTATCTATCTTACTGCAAACATTGGGTGAATTGTGTTACATCCTGATCTGAATCCAAACTGCTCATCTCCCATCTTACATTCTACTACCTTGCATATCCGTTTATCGATCAAACTCTCCAGAACTTTCATTCAATGCGATAGCACCCTAACTGAAAATTGTGGTTAAAAAGTCAAGGACCTTTGAAATCGGTGCTGAAAAGGGATCTAAATTCTTGTAATGAGCCTCCCACAAAAAAGAAGTTATGTACTCAACATAATGCTTCATCTGTGTTGTCCATTTTCATTCTTCCTCAACTGATGGTTCAGATCTGATCCCTCGGATCTGACTCATCTAAAGCTTGGGGGAACCAAAAACTCTCAAGCTTCTCCCTTACCCATAATGCACCAACCCCAATTACCTCAGATCTTGTTTGCTGCCTTAGTAGTAAAGTAAATGATGGAAACTATTATGGAGAAGCTATATCTGGAGCTTATATAAAAAACACAAGGACATACAGGTCCACTAAGCACTCATTCTTCCAGAAGCCTTAAGGATGGGGGTTGGTGGGAGGGGAGTTAAGGAAGAATGAAAATGAACGCAGATGGAACATTATGGTGAGTACATAACTTCTTTATCTGATGTTGTCAATTTTTGTTTTGTCCTCAACTAACAGGACAGCATCCTCAGCTACCTCATTTTCAGGGCAGACTCAAGGAAGGATATTCCTGAGCACCACAGAACCAAAATATGCCCTTTCTCTGCAGGCCAGATGTAATCTGTAATGAGTAATAAAGGTATGGGGAGTAGCCAAAGTAGCTGCTGCACAAATATCATCCATGGACACTCTGGACTGAAAAACTGAGGAAGTTGCCATAGATCTGGTGGAATGGTCTTGAACAGATTTTGTCAGAGCAATGCCCAATTTGTTATATACAAAGGAAATGCAATCTGTTATCTGTCTACACAGATTAACTTTGGTAACTGGTTTACCCAATGTTGGTTCCATGTATGAAACAAACAAATGATCAGCATTTCTGATTAGGTTTGTCCTATGTAAATAAAAAAAAACTCAACTGTATATGAACATTCAATTAATGTAATATGTATTCTCCTTTGTTAGAAAAGTTGGGAAAGAATACTGGCAAATTAATTGATTGATTTTTATTGGATTTTGACACCACCTTTGGAAGAAATGACAGGTTGGTATGTAAGGTAACTGTATTTAAGAAAAATCAAGTATGGGAGTTTTGAGCACAGTGCTTGGATCTCAGAAATTCCTTTGGCTGAGGTATTGGCCACTAAGAAAATAGTCTTCATTGAAAGATAGTATCCAAAAGAAACACAGCTCACAGATAGCTCCACAAACTGTACACGGCTCGAACAGGAACACAAAAAGATTTTATTGATGTACAACCATAGGTTAAGCGCTTTCATCTGTTGTAACAGACTTCATCAGAACAAGGTACACCCAATTAAAACCTTTTAAATACTCTAAAAAGGCACCAAAACTTAATCTCATTTAAACAAATATACAACTATTTCCTCAAAAAAATTATTAACATCTATCTAAACATCCCTTAAGTTCATCTGCCAAAAACAGTCAAATAATTAATTGTAAAAACTTATTAAAACAAATGAAATATATAAAAAATATATATATATGTAAATAATGTATGTATAGATAATATGCATTAATTACAAAAATACATGAATTACTTACAAAAAACTATAGCAAACTATAATAATGAATAACCTAAACTACTTAAATAAATCTCCCTATTAAGAGAGGGTAAGAAAAGGTTTAATACTGACAAATTCATTAATACCTGGGAATCGTGTGGCATCAGTCAAAATCTGCCATTTACTCTCCTTCATGGCTAACAAGGTTTTCCAGTTCCCACCATACGGTGTTATGTCAACACTGTCAATAATAGAAAATTTAAAACAATGTGTTTCACCATAGGTGAAAATATGTCTATATAGGGCATTATTGGAATCTTTCACTTTAATCCTATACAAATGCTCGTAAATATGTAGTCTAAAATGCCTCTCTGTTTTTCCAATATAATAAAATGTTGTCTATATGGCCCACTGATGAATAGGTCAGAAGGTCTGGAACTGGGTCCAGGATCCATGGTTCCTCCTGGAGATGGGGCCACAGAAAAGGGAACCAAATTTGCCGAGGCCAGTATAGTGCAATGAAAATCACTGTGCTCTTCAATGTGTTGGCTTTCTGAAGAACCTTCAGTATCTGGGGAAAGGGAGGGAAAGTGTAAAGGAGTCCTGGGGACCAATCGTGGATGAGCGCATCCCTTGGTGACTGCCCCGGAGGGGGAATCAGGGCAAGGTAGCTGCTGCATTTGGCATTCATGGACGTGGCGAAAAGGTCACAGCAGGGCTGGCCCTATTGGTGGAAAATCTCTTCCAGAACTTCTTGTTTTAGAGACCACTCGTGAGGCATCAGAATAGCTCTGATGAGTTTGCCTGCTATCACGTTGGATTTCCCCGGGATGTGCATTGCTGTCAGAAAATTTGAGAAGGGGCTGCCCATTGGCATACTCTTTATGCCTCTCGACAGAGGGGGTAGGATTTAGTTCCTTGTTGTTTACGTACCACATTACTGACATGTTGTCTGTCTGAACTGCAACTGTTCCTATTGGGAGAGCATCCTGGAATACTTGCAAAGCAAAGAGCACCGCTCTCATCTCTAGGACATTGCTATACAAAGTGGTTCTCGTATTCCTGCCAGTGTCCGTGATTACTGTGGCTACTGGTTGTGGGAAGACAAAATTTAACTGGTTTATCTGGTTGATTCTGTCATTAAGGAATTGTGTTTTTACTGACACTACCACTGCAGCTATGTTGTCTCTATGTTACTAAAAATAGAAGTTATGTTCTTACCATAACGTTCCATGTTAGTTGTCTTCTTCTCGCCTTCTTTCTTGCTGGATGGGTTCGGAGCCGACCTCGGCTCCGACTCGGCCACTCTAAAAGCTCGAGAGTTGGTTCCACCGGCTCGAGGCTCCCCTTATATCCCACAATGCTAGGCGTGAATTACCTCAGATCTCGTTTGTGAGCTAGGCCCAGCTAATAATATTACCAGAAAAAACTGGAAAAAGAGAGTCCACCTCTATAAACAAAGGGGAAGAGGAAAGGTGACCTAAAGCCTGATCCAGGAAAATATGCACAGCAGAGCATATACCTATAGCAAAGAGGTGGTAGAAAGAGAGGTCACAATCAAACTCCTCTAGGTCTGTCCAGGCCAGGGGGAAGGAGGGTGGGACGCAAGAAAGAAGGCGAGAAGAAGACAACTAACATGGAACGTTATGGTAAGAACATAACTTCTATATGTTAAGTTGTCTATCTCGCCTTCATTCTTGCTGGATGGGACCGCGTCCCTAGCATCTTATCCCGGGTGGCCTAACGGAACAGACTCTTGAGAACAGTGGTACCAAAGTTAGCTCTATGCCTAGAAGCTAAATCCAACTTATAATGTGAAATGAAAGTGTGAGGAGTAGCCCAAGTAGCCGCTGCACAAATGGTGTCAATAGGCAGTCTGTCTTGGAAGGCTATAGAAGTAGCCAAAGCTCTGGTGGAATGGGCCTTAGGTTTGTTAGGCAGCTTTTGGTGTCTAATTTCATAAACAATGGAAATCAGAGATGTTAGCCATCTAGATAGTGATACCTTGGAAACAGAAAGTCCCTTTCTGCCTTCTGCATAAGAGACAAACAGCTGGTCAGATTTTCTGAATTGTTTGGTCCTATCCAAATAGTACCTTAACTGACGATGAACATCTAGCCAAGCAATTTTTGTTCAGACCTATTAGAATATTCTGGAAAAAACACAGGGAGGTCAGTGCTTTGATTTAGGTTAGACGCAGAGGCTACTTTAGGTAAAAAGGACGGGTTGGTTCGTAAGGATACCCTGTCTTTATGGAACAACAGATAAGGAGGTCGACAGCTGAGTGCATGAAGTTCTGAAACTCTTCTAGCTGAAGTAATAGCTACCAGAAAGAGAGTTTTCCATGATAGCAATTTTAATGAACAGGAAGCTGCAGGTTCGAAAGGGGGGAGAATCAAAGAACTGAGAACTAAATTAAGGTCCCAAGGAGGAGGAGGATTTCTTATAGGAGGTCTGAGTAGAAAAACTCCCTTCAAAAGGCTTTGCAAAGCTTGTGGGACATGATGGCAGACTCTGAAATGCCCACATGAAAGTTAGATATAGCTGCCAATTGAACTTTGAGAGTAGAAGGAGATGAACCTGCATGAAAGAGTTCAGCTAGAAAATCAAGAACCATATGGATGGGAGCAGTGAAAGGATCTAAGTCCCTTCCTTGAGCCCAATAGGCAAAACTTTCCACTTACTAAGATAAATTTTTCGAGTGGAAGATTTATGTGAAGCTATTAAAATATCTCGAACAGTGTGAGATATTTGAGGAAGCCTGGCTAGGGTAGGAACTGGAGGAACCAAGCAGTGAGGTTCAGAGAGGGGAGGGAGCGATGTAACTGACCCGACTGATGGATCAAAAGATCTGGAACTAGGTCCAGATGCCAAGGTTGCTCCAACAGAAATTGATGTAGAAAGGGGAACCAAACTTGTCGAGGCCAATAAGGAGCAATGAGGATCAATGAGGCCTTCTGAGCGATAGCTTTCTGTATCACTTGTGAGATTAGTGGGAAGGGAGGAAATGCATACAGATGTCCCCGGGGCCAAACTTGGACTAGAGCGTCTCTGCTGGGCTGGCCTGGCAATGGAAATAGGGTGAAATAATCTCTGCACTTGCTGTTTTGGGGAGTAGCAAAAAGGTCGCAGCAAGGCTGACCCCACTTGAGAAAAATTTTTCTCGCAATAGAATCTTTCAGAGACCACTCGTGAGGCATGAGGATAGCTCTGCTCAACTTGTCCACGATTTGATTGGACTTCCCGGGGATGTGCGTTGCTAACAGAAAACGCTGAGAAGAAATCGCCCATTGCCACAGTCTGAGTGCTTCTCGACATAGGGGATAGGACCTGGTTCCGCCTTGTTTGTTGATATACCACACTACAGACATATTGTCCGTCTGGATTGCTATCGTTCCCAAGGGAAGAGAGTCTTGAAGGGCTTGCAACGCTAAAAGCACTGCTCTCATCTCTAGAACATTTATATGCAAGTGGCATTCGTCTGGTCGCCATATGCCCTGGACAGTTCTGCCCTGATAATGCCCCCCCCACCCGATCAGGGAGGCGTCCGTTGTCAGAGTAGCAACCGGACGGGAAGGAACAAAGGGTCTTCCCAAGAAGAGCTGAGGGGAAGACATCCACCACAGAAGATGATTCTTGCATGTTTGCGTAATCATAATGGTGTGGGACATCGGAAGTTGCTGGTATGACCATTGTGTGAAGAGCATCCATTGAAGGATTCTCATGTGGAATCTGGCTAATGGAAGCAGAGGTATGGCAGCCGCCATAATCCCCAATACTTTCAGAACTAACCTGGCTTTGACTCTGTTGCTGCTGAAGAGAAGCGAGACCAGTTTGCGTATGTCTGTTATTCTCTGATCTGTTAGTCTCGCAGACATGTTGACTGTGTCTAGATTTGCGCCTATGAAGGTAATAGCACGACAAGGCGACAAAACAGACTTTTCGCAATTTATTGAGATGCCTAACTTTTGACAAATGCAAAAGGTGTAGTCTCTGGCCATTAGAAGAAGATGCTTGGTGGGAGCTGTGAGGAGCCAGTCGTCCAAATATGGAAACACCTGGAATCCTTGACGTCTCAGGTGAGAAGCTACCACTGCCATGCATTTGGTAAACACCCGGGGGGCAGTGGTGAGTCCAAAGGGCAGGGCTCTGAATTGAAAATGACTGGTTCCCAGCCTGAAGCGGAGGAATCTTCTGGAGCGTCTGTTCATTTTTATATGATACTACGCGTCCTGAAGATCTATAGAGCACATCCAGATTTCCTTTCCCAATAGGGGAAGGATGGACTGTAGCGTGACCATCCGAAATCTTGTTTTCTTGACAGACTTGTTCAAGATACTGAAATCCAAAATTGGTCTCCAGTCCCCTGTTTTCTTTGGAACTAAAAAGAACCTGGAGTAGATTCCGGATCCTTGCTGGTCTGCTGGAACTGGTTGAATTGCTCTTTTTGCAAGCAGCTTTGAAATTTCCAAAGCTGCAAGATCCCTTTGAGCAGGTGGAACATCTGGAAGGGATTTCTTTGATTGGTTTGGAATGCGAACGAAGGGAATGGAATAGCCTTCGGAAATGATGGACTGTACCCACTTGTCTTGAGTTAGGGATAGCCAGGCTTCTGGGTACAGTGACAATCTTCCCCCGACTGCCTCCGAAGGTGGACAGTCGGGCAACACCTCAGGGATGCTGAAAGGGCTTATCGGAAAAGGTTTCTCGATTGCCCTGGTTCTGCGGACCCCCTCTGCCTCTGGGGCAACGTCTACCATTATTGTTCCCTCCTCTGCCTCTGGAGGGGAACCGACTCTGTGCGTCAGGCAAATTCCCTTGAGATTGTTTGCGGAACCACATTTTTCCACTTTTCTGGCCTTTGGGGTAAGGTCTAGAAGGAGTAGAAAAACGGACTCCGACGGCAGACAGAGTTTTGCCATCCGTCTCGCACCTAGTCAAGGTTTCTTTCACTTGAGGACCAAAGAGAGATGATCCATCAAACGGGGAATTAGTGAAAGACGTTTTAAAGGGGTCCGCAAAATTGCATAGTCGCATCCAGGCATGTCGGCGTAAGGCGACACCTGTCCCTGCGGCTCTACTCGCTCCATCAGCCGCATATGAAAGGAGGCGCATGGAGGAGTTAGCTATAGAATTCAGGGTAGTCAGCTGGGCGTTCATCTTGTCCTGAAAACCTGCAGCTGTAGGATCCTTCAACATCTCACTCGCTTCCTTGATCAAGTCTCTCTGGAGACGAGTGAAATGGCATAGGTAGTTCAGCGAACGCATAGCAAAGGTCGCTGACGAAAACATCCGCTTCCCGTACCTGTCCATAGACCTAGATTCCTTGTTAGGGGGATGGCCAGGCACTGAAGGATCAGCTAGTTCCTTCTTGGTGGCAGCAGCTACCACCATAGCATCCACAGTAACTCCTTTGGTCAAAAATTGTTTATCAGTTGGTGCTGTTATAAACTTTGAAGGTCTCCTGGGGGTAGGGTCCACTGAGTCAGGAGCCGTCCAGGCTTTCTTTGCTACCACCTGCATGAGGGGGTCAAAGGGGGGGGACACCCAGGAGGTGGAAGGGCGAGAGCCAAACGCCTCAAGATACACAGATTCATCCTCCAAAGGGTTAAGGGCTGGCCAATTTCCCCTCTGCTTGAGGATCTCTAGAATGTCTGCAAAGGAGACATCTTCAGAAGGGGAACGGGGAACCCTCAGAATCCTCTAAATCTGTGTCAGAGGTGACAGACTCAGGTGAGTCTATGTGTTTCCTCTTACACTTTCTCTTCCTAGGGGGCTCCCCTGCCAAATCAGGAGAGGCCTGGAAGAGGATGAAATCCCACAGGGGATTCTTGAAGAGTTGGCTCTCTGCGGTCAGGGATGAGGGAGAGAGTAGACATAACCTGAGGCACCGAAGAGGGAGGGGCGGACGGAGCCGACTGTGGAGTTGAACCAGGTTCCAACACACTCCGCATGACCTCGAACGCACCCCTGTCAGGCAGAGCCAGAGGTCCCCGCTCCGAGAAGCTGAGAACCTCCCTCGGCACCGACAGAGATGGCTCCGAGGCCGATGTCGGAGCCGAACTCACCAGCGCCAAAGCACCGAGAGGGAGAGCGGGGTCGGACAAGGGTCCGATGCCACTCACCCCCTCGGAACCGACGAGGGAAGTCCGGCGCCGAGATTCTTCAAAGGAAGAAATCGGAGCCGACGACGGAACCGAAGACAAGTGTATCGGCTCCGACGCTGCCACAGTCTCGGTTCCGAGACACCCCGGCTCCGAGCTCAAAGGAGTCGGAGGAGGAATATTTAGAGAGATAGGTTGAAAAATCGACTGATGAGTCGGGCTTTGAAGCATTTGGGCCAGTGCCTCGGACTTCAGAAGTTGACTCACTACCCTCTGAAGGTCATGATCCGAAAGCCTCGATGACCTAGAGGAGTGAGACCTCTGGCTCCGTTCAGACAGCAAGGGAGGGTGACCTAGACCTCTTTCTAGATGTCGGCTCCGATGGTCTGATCGGAGCCGACCCAGGAATTTCCAATACCTCGGCTCCAGCCGGAGCCGAGGGAACCACAGAAGCTGTAGTCAAAGACTCATCGGCTCCAGTCGGAGCCGATGTAGCAGTAGGTTTCGAAGCCTTAGGCCTCGACTCAGAAGCTGGAGTCGAGGTCTTGGAAGCCTTGGAAGGTTTTCCCGAGGTAGCAGTTAGGGAACCTTCAGGCTTAAGCAAACCCCTTAGAATGAGTTTGTTTTTTCTTTCCTGCAGGACTCTGGGGCTGAAGCCATGGCATACAGCACAAGAGTCCTGCAGGTGTAAAGGTCCCAGGCAGTACACACAAGTGTGACCGTCTGTCAGAGACATTTTCTGACAGCACGAGTCACACTTCTTGAAGCCTGAGACCTTTGAATCCTTGGACATTTTCAAGGAACCGAAAGTGTAACCACCACACAAAAAACACACACACACCGATTACACTATCAGAAATAAATTAAAACTAATGAATTTAGTTAGCTTATATATACAATATAAATCCCTACAAAAAACACATACACACCACTATTAGGGATGGAAGGGCCTGAAGGCCTAAGGAAAGAACTTATCAGTTCTTGTGGGAAAGGGGCTGGATAAGGGTAGAAAGGATAACAATCCACTACACTAAGGGTAAAAAGAGAAAAAACTAAGCTAAAAGGGGTTTAAACAGTTATTAGACTGATCTAATAAAACTGACCTGAAGCCGGTAGAAAAACAACACCTCGATCGCTGTAGCGGCAAACGAGATCTGAGGTAATTCACGCCTAGCATTGTGGGATATAAGGGAGCCTCGAGCGGTGGAACCAACTCTCGAGCTTTTAGAGTGGCAGTCGGGCGAGGTCGGCTCCGAACCCATCCAGCAAGAATGAAGGCGAGATAGACAACTTAACATCTGCTGTTATAACTGTAATGTACATCTAATTGACCTAGTCTTGGAGTTAGAAACAGTATTTACTGACTTAGCACTACAGTTGTCTCTGCTACTGCTTCAGCTGTGCTGTTGTGTTCATTTTCCTTTTTCTTGTATGCACAGGATAATTGGCTGTTAAGTGCATTGTGCATGACTTATTAACCTGTTTCCAAACTAAGTTATGGCACTGTGATGTGGTTACTGTTGAAGCACTCTCAAACTGTAGCAGTAGCATCTATTCTCCTGCTTTATCCACACTATCCTCAGATTTGTATCTTTTACACTCTCCTATCTCCTAATTACTTCCTTTGACCTGTCTTTGTCTCCTCCTACTAGCTTCATCCTCTCTTTTTTTTCTCTCTCTTCAGAGCACACTCAAGCAAATCTGCAGTATGTGGCTACCACTCTACCCATACAGTATAAGAAGGAATCAGTACTGCAAACTAAACAAGGATATACATTTTGAGCCTCAAGAGCAGGGTCAGTCCACCCAGGCATTCTACTTGTATGTTTTATGAGAGTGAAGCTATTACATTAGCAGTATTTCTTAGTAGTTCTCCGCTTGCTAATAAAACTGACTGTTGTAGCCTTGTGTCCCCCGCCCACTAGTACAGTAATCCTAACTGTCCAATAGATTGTATACATTTAATTCACATCCCTGTGACTAAATTACCCATCAAGCAGCCCTCTCAGTGCTTTCTGCCTTAGTTTGTATCACTTGGAGGCCATTTGCATCTCTATACATTCCCCTTCATTGCCAATGTATCTCCCTACTCTAATCTGTGCAGAAACTGGTTCCTATCAGCAAGTCAATGTGAAGACACACTCCCAACCTTAATAAACTTTGCTGTCTCTTCTTTCCTTCACTTTACAGGTAGTTTGAATTATTACTTACCCCCTCTGAGGCCTTCACTGATTTCCACTGATTGCCTCTCTGGTTTCTTTGCATTCCACCTGGTTTACACCCCTTGTGCTATCTCCCTCCCCCAATACAAAGTCTATATTAGAATCATGCTGAGCATGGTGCCATCTTTAAATTTCTAGTCTCCCACCAGGACACAAGTGCTCCTCAGCAATTACATTCTGCTTGCCGGTAAGCCATTAGACCTCCGGAATTTGTTTTAAAAGCGTTCAGATTTGTAAAGTAATACTTACTTTTTCTTTTGCCTTGGTTGGCTCTGCCCCGCTCCATTCGCCCTCGCTAACGCTCAGGCTCTCTCCGCTCCCCTGCCCTGTCCCCTATTCCCTCCCGCCCCCACTACCTCTACATTTATAGTAATCACAGCCACACCCACAGCTCACCCTCACATCACCTCCACCAATCACAGCTCCTCAAGTCATATCACATTATACCACACCAACTTGCTCCACACAAAATACTCCCAATCACTCTCATTCCCACTAGGCATTTTTTACATCACCCACACTACTTCCCCATTCACATATAGTGCAACCCTATAATTCCTATTCAGACCCCCCCCCCCACCTAGAAACAACAAACTTTATAACCATGACTATCACGCAATTAAGTCTAGTCTGTCTTTTCATACTTCTTTACAACACCACAAGTTATCACTCTAGCAATAGCCCTAAACTTAGTAGCACAACACTGCATTGTGCAGTCTCGTATACAGACACCACACATTATAATAATATCTGCCCACAGTTATTCAAGAAGTACATATCGGATCAAATCAGGACTAAACACATATGCTCTCATTCCTACTCCAAAAAACACAATACTTTCTCACACTCCTCACCAAACTCCAACATCTGTATAACCATTTTAACTCCAGGCTCACCATGTGGGGATATCCACCCCAACCCAGGCCCAAATCTATCCTGTCCAACTCAAACTGCTCAACACAG
This sequence comes from Protopterus annectens, assembly GCF_019279795.1. Lineage (NCBI taxonomy): Eukaryota > Metazoa > Chordata > Ceratodontiformes > Protopteridae > Protopterus > Protopterus annectens. Next base: position 129,764,185 of record NC_056733.1, on the reverse strand, counting down.
ATGTCAGAACATAACATCCCCACTTTCTTCATCCCTGGGCAAATCAACAACAGCAGCAAAACCAACCATCTTTTAATGCTAAATATTAATATTAGAAGTATGAAAAATAAAATACCTGAACTCCAGGCCACAATAGCACACTACTCCCCAGACATAGTTGCTTTAACAGAAACCTGGCTAAATAAAAACATAGCTAACTCAGAAGTTCTCCCTACCGGCTACAATATCATTAGACAAGACATACCATTTCGTAAAGGGGGTGGAACTGCCTTACTGTACAAGTCAAACTTAACTGTCCGTCAATTACCAAACTCCTACCCCTCCCCCAATAATTGGGACATACTTATCTCACAACTTCAACTTCACCCTGAAAAGGTCATCACCACAATTGTGACTTATATTCCACCTGGTAATACACCTGCTAGCCTTGAAGGCTTCTTATCCTAGTGTTCTTCCACATACTCACAAGAAACCCTTATTCTGGGGGACTTCAACCTAGATTGGTTCAGCTGTATATCAGAACCACCAAGTAATCTAATAAATCTCTATGGCTGTCAGCAGCTAGTCTAAATTCCAACTAGATGTGATAAAAAATCTAAAAGGGAATCCATCCTTGACTGGGTCCTAACTAACAACCCCACATTGTACCCTCACACAGGCAGTCTCCCAGACACCTTAAGTGACCACAACATAATATACTTTATACGTAGAAGAATAAGCATATGCAAAACCACTAACTATATATCCACTAGAAACACAAAAAATTATTTCCTGAGGTCCTCAACACTTTACTCAGTAACTGTGACTGGACCCCCCTAAAAACCCTCCCACTTGACCGGGCTGTAGCATATTTCAACAAAACATTTCTACAGCACCTAGACACTGTTGCTCCATTGCGCAAAATCAATGTTAGAACCTCTACAAACCCCTGGCTCAGTAAAAAAAAACAAACAAATCCTCAAGTCCAGAGACACTGCCTGGCTTTACTATAAAAAAAACAAAGAAATACAAAGCCTAACTACGTACGAAGAACTGCGCAACCGTGCAAAAAAATGCATTAGGCTGGACAAAAAATCCTACTACACAACATTACAAACTAAATACCAACACAACCCGCAAATATTTTGGAAAAATGTAAACCAGCTACTAAAATCCACCCAAAAGGCTACCCCCAAACCAACCACCCATGACACTAAAGTTCCCATCGAAACACAATTCAACTCCCACTTTGTGAACTCAATTCTATCCTTAGTATCACAGGACAGTTCCTTCCTCATTATCCCCCCCAACACAAATAACACTAATACAAGCTTTACCCTCAAAACAGTTTCCACCACTTCAATCAAAAGCATGCTCTCCAAACTAAAAACCTCATCAACAGCAGCCAACCTACTCCCCAGCTATTTCTTGAAACTCACAGCAGATGCTATTGTATCCCAGTCTCCACTCTCATAAACAGATCAATTGTTGAAAACTATGTGCCCAAACTCTGGAAAATATCCTATGTTACACCCATACATAAAGGCGGGACCTCCACTGAACTTAATAACTACAGACCCATTGCTTTACTCTCCCCCCTGGCCAAAATCCTAGAAAAATGCATCCATACCCAGATGCTAAACTATCTCCTAGACAACAATATCCTGTCACCTACTCAGCATGGTTTTAGACCTGCCCATAGTACCACTACAGCCCTCCTCTGCTTCACAGACACAGTAAACCGTCTCAAAAATGAAGGCCTACAAGTGTCAACTCTTTTTTTGGATATGTCCAAAGCATTTGACACAGTCTGACACCAAATCCTGCTAAACAAACTAAACCAATATCTATCAAATTCCACTCTTACCTGGTTCCAAAGCTACTTAACTGACAGGTACCAAGCTGTGAAATGGGAAAATTCTCTCTCTCCTCAGCTGCCCATAACTATAGGAGTCCCACAGGGTTCTATCTTAGGACCACTACTATTCACAGTCTTCACAAATGACCTCCATACCTCCACACAGCATGCATCTATAATTCAATATGCAGATGGCACTACCTTAATCTGTGCTGCACAAAACATTCCCACACTCCTGCAAACAACTCAACTAGCATTCTCTGACGTTGAAAACGACCTTACCAAAGCCCAACTTCTCCTCAATCCAAAGAAAACTCAGCTTATGATTATAACCAGTTCTAACAAAAACACTAACAGTCAATTCACTATCTACTCCACTAATGCTACTCCAATTGCTCCAGTGGCACAGGCTAAGCTATTGGGAATAATCATAGACTCCCACGTAAAATTTGATAGTCATCTCAACTTAACTATTAAAAAAGTACATGCCAAACTGGGGTCGCTCTACCGTATCAAACCGTTTCTTACCAACAACACAAGATCAGCCATTGCTTGCTCCCAACTTCTATCCACCCTACTCTATGCATCTCCCATTCTGACTAATCTCAACAAAACTGAACTAAGCAAATGGAAGCCTGCTATAACAGAATTGCCCGCTTTGCTGCAAATTGCTCATATAGAACTCATCACTGTACTGCTTTGAGACAGCTCCACTGGCTTGAACTGCCCAACCTCCTAACCTACAATCAGCTCTGCCTCTGTCATTCTATCTATTACCTCCCCGATAAGTGTCCTGCCCTCAAAAACCTAGCTCAATATCACTCAGCCAAAAGGCCTCTTAGATCATCAAGCAAACTACTACTAGAAGTCACCAACAGCTACAATAGCTTTGGAGATGCACTATATAATAGTTCAGTGGCTAAAAAATGGAACTCTGTCCCTACAAGCATTCAAAACACATCATCCAAAGCCTCCTTTAAAGACCTCATCAGGCAACATCTCAAGGAAAGTTGGCAGTGCCATGATTGCACCCCAGGCTAGTGAAAGCGGATAACACATACATACAAAATCTAGAGCACTTGATAATAGTTTTCAATCTTACTCACAAACACTGGCTAATCTACAATGTATGTACTGTACCTGTGTACTATGTATGTATTCTACCTATGTTCCAAATTGCAGCTGTACACTACAAATCTATTAATTACCTTTATTTTTAAAATTAATATTTTTTTGTTTGTTCTCTCCGCTGTAACTGTTTATGTGACGCATACCACTGTAAAAACATGTCTCCTGTAATTTGTGTGTATACTGATCATGTCTAAACAACTAAATGTTTCTGTAATTTTTCTTTGTGGAGCTTTTCTCCGCGGGCCTCTGCTGAAAAAGGGCCTTTTCGGCTCAGTCAGACACCCCCGGTTAACAAATGTAAAATAAAATAAATAAATAAAAATAAAATGGTGGCCTATAGTCAATTGAGTCGAATGAAGCCACCAGCATAGGTCCTTTTTGCTGGATTCTGTGATGTTGATCTTGTGTGACAGTGGTAGATCTTGCATGGACTACTGGGAAAAAAGCAGCCACTGAAGAACTCTTATGTGTAAACGTGCTAGAGGTAACAAAATAATAGCATCTGCCATGGTGCCCAGAACCTGCAAGACAGTTTTTACCTAAAATTTCCTTTTGTATAAAAGATTCTCGATTTGATGGTGAAGGGACTGAATCCTCTTGGGGGTAAGTTTGGCCAACATTTTTCTTGAGTCTAATTCTGCACCTAAGAATATAAGCTGCTGTGAAGGCAAGAAGGCAGATTTTTTGAAGTTTACTGTAATGCCTAGCTGGGAGCACAAATGGATGGTTTTGTCCCTTGCTTTTATTAGTAGGTGCTTGTTGGTGTCTGTTAGGAGCCAGTCATCTAGGTATGGAAACACACAGAATCCTAGATGCCTCAAGTGAGCCGTAACCACTACCATGCATTTGGTGAACACTCTGGGGACTGTAGTGAGACGAAAGGGCAGAGCTCTAAACTGGTAATGAATGGGTCCCAGCCAAAAGAGCAAACGTCTCCTGGATCGCCTATCCATTTTTATGTGGGAGTGTGCATCTTGGAGATCTGTCAAGCACATCCAATCATCTCTCCCCAGAAAGGGAAGTATCAACTGCAGTGTCACCATCTGGAACTTTGATTTCTTGATGGACTTGTTTAGTCTGCTGAGATCCAGAATGGGCCTCCAGTCCCCAGTCTTTTCTGGAACTAAAAAGAACCTTGAGTAAGTTCCGGATCTAATTTGGTCTGTGGGGACATTTTGGATGACTCTTTTTTCTAGCAACTTTTGTACCTCTAAAGTTGCATAATCCCTTTGGCTGGGTGGAACATCTGGGACCAACTGTTTCTCTGAAGGGGGAGTGGAAAATGGGATATAATATGACCGTTTGTACCCATTTGTCTTGTGTAATTTCTAGCCAGGCATTTGGGTACAATGATAAACAACTCCTGACTGCCTCCAGAGATGGACAGACGGGACCGCCTCTCTGGAGCACTGAAAGGGCTTTCCAAGGAAGGAGTCCCTGTCATCCTAGTTCTACAGACCCCGTCTGCTGAGAGGTCGGCATCTTCCATTGTTACTTCCCCCTCTGCACCTAGAGGAAAAATCACCATGTGCATCAGGAAAAACTCTTTGGGACTTGCAGAACCACATTTTTCCTCTCTTCTGACCTTTAGGATAAGGTCTAGTGGGTATGGAAAAACAGACTCCCACGGCAGACAGCATCTTTCCCTCCTGTAAGCACTTGGTTAAGGTCTCTTTAACTTTAGGACCGAACAAGTACCAGCCATCAAAAGGGGTGTTAATGAAGGAAGACTTGAAGGGTTCAACAAAATTACGTAAGTGCATACAGGAATGTCTCCTTAAGGAAATTCCTGTACCCGCTGCCATGCTTGCCCCATTGGCTGTGTAAGAAATCAGTCGCATGGAGGAGTTTACCACAGAGTTTAAGGTGGAAAGCTGTGAGGAAACCTTGTCTGAAACCCCTGCAGTTACAGTACCTTGAAGAGTATCTCCTACTCTTTCAGGAGATCCCTCTGTAGTCTCATAAAATGGGTCAGGTAATTCAGCAATCTACGTGTAAATGTTGCTGAAGAAAAAGTACACTTTCCATATCTGTCCATCGTTCGAGACTCTTTGTTCAGTGGATGAGGAAGTCTCTGACAATTCCTTCTTTGTGACCGCCGCCCCCACCATAGCATCTACTGGGACGATCTTGCTGAGAAATTCCTTTTCTGAAGGTGTTGTAATGAATTTATTTGGCCTCCTCGGAACAGGTTCCAGTGAATCTGGACAGCCCCATGCTTTCCCACTAATTGCATTGATTAACTGATCAAAAGGCAGAGATAGCCAATAGGTGGAAGGGTGAGACCCAAAAGTATCCAGGTACACAAACTCATCCTCAGAAGGATTGTTGGGCTTCCAGCCACTCCTCTGCTTAAGCATCTCCAGGATGTCTGCAAAGGAGACATCTTCAGAGGGGGACCGTGGGGACCCTTCTCACTCATCTAGATCAGTGTCTGAGGTGATGGACTTATCCGGGGAGTCTACGTGTTTCCTCTTGCACAATGTCTACCGAGGGACCTCCTCAGAGGGGTACTCTGAGGAAGTTCTGGAAGAGACAGTTTCGCCCGAAGGGGCCTCCTGGAGCTTAGGGTCTATGCGTTTGGGGGGGGGGGGCGATGGAGCTGAGACCGTCACAGGAGCTTTTGGGGGAAGAGTGCTTGAACCAGAGAGTGGAGCAGTCTGAGGTGACAGCACTCTCTCCATCAGCTCAAAAATCCCCCTCACCCTGCTTCGAGGAGGTCCTCAGTTCCAAAGAAGCAGAAGACTGACTTCGAAGCAGAGCGGTTGGCTCCAAAGCCAATGTAGGAGCTGAGCTCAACCCCGCCGAAGCCCCAATAGCTAGAATCATGTCAGACAGTTGTCCAATCCCACTCTCCTCCCTGGACCAAACGGGAGAATGTTGGCTCTTAGACTCCTCAAATTCTGATGGAGCCAAGGAAGTCGGGAGCAGTTGTTAGAACTGATGATCCTGTTGGAGGTTTCAGTCCAGACGGTTCCACTACGATCTAGCCAAAGTGCTCTGCCTCTGAAACCCCAGGTTGGGTTGGAGGAGGAATCGAAGAAGGAGAAGAGGTCCTTGTTGGCTCCGGTTCCTTCTGAGTCGACAGAATTTTAGCCAGCGTTGGTGCCTGAAGGAGTCTCCTCACCATTCAGTTCACCATCATCATTCGATAAACATCTGGAGGATCGTCGAGGATAAGGATGGAGATTTTGCTCTTTGCAAGAGAAGAGATCTTAGAGTTGGAGTTACCGGTTCCAATACTGGGGACCAGCTCCGAAACTGGAACTCTATCAGCTCCATGACTGTAGTTGGAGTAGAAGGAGGAGACTTTTCAGAACCAAGAGCCCTTGGTTCCAAGCCAGATTGTTTAGCCAATATTTTTTTAGGTGGCTCTGAAGATGGAGCCGAAATTGAGGTCCTTTTTCCCAACTTCTCTGATTTTGAAGAAGAAAGAGATTTGTCTGAATATTTTGAGCTCTGGGGCCCTTCTAAAGCCTCTGTAAAATGGGTCTTCAGTAAGCCTCATATGATTAATTTGTTTTTATGCTCTGATAACACTCTAGAGTTAAATGTATGACAAAAGGAGCAGGATTCTTGTAAGAGGAGGGCACCCAGGCAGCAAACGCAACTGGTGTGCCCATCTGTCAGAGACATCTTTTGATTGCACCTGTCACATTTTTTGAAACCTGATGGTTTTGGTTCCTTATGGTCTTTAGACATATTTGAAACGAAGAAGCTACACAAAATCTATAAGAAGTAGCCTTATGAAAGTTATCCAACACCCAGAAAATAGGCCTAAACAAAAAGAAAACGTAACAACATTTTATATATATATATATATATATATATATATATATATATATATATATATATATATATATATACACACACACATACATATATATATATATATATATATATATATATATATATATATATTCCTTTTTTTTATATACCAACAAGCTACACAAGAAAAAACTAACTCTAAGAAAATAGCCAAAGCTTAACATTATTATTATTATTATTATTTTATTAATTTATTTTTTTTAAACAACAGGAAAGGAGTCCTCTAACTTAAACAGACTTCAATTAGTAACCAGAAGGGAGAAGTCCTTTAATTTAAATGGACTTTCTTTACAAGCAACAAAGGGAAATGAACAGGAATGGGAAGGGGAGCGGCCCTCTAAGTGAAACGGGCCACCTGGAGCCATCTAACTTAAATGAGCTACCTTATAAGGGTACAACAAGCTCTCTAACTAAAAAAACAAGTCTGTAACAAAGAGATAGGAAGATTAAACAGACAAAAAATACAACAAGCCTAGCGAAAAAGACAACAGCCAACAGCACCTAACAGGGAAACAACCAAGTAGCGGACTAACAACCCCGCTATATACTAAATTTTAAACACTAGTAAAACACATAAATTATTGCAGAAAGAAAGAAGAAAAAGTAGAAAAAATTTTCACTTAGCCAAGAGCCAGAGTAGAAGTCACCCGATCTGCTTAAGTGGTAAACAAGACCAGGGTAATCTTCACTGAGCATCATGGAATTGGGTATAGCCTTGAGCCAGTGGAAGCTCTCGAGCTTTTGAATTAGGCCGAATCAGATCAATGCTTGGTTCCAAACCTAACCAGCACAGAATGAAGGTGAGATAGGACAACATAACATCAGTATGTCATGTGTATATCAAACTGCACTGTACAGATGTTTGTGTTGAAAATGTATTTGTAAATTGCTGTGTTTAATATCTATTCACAGTGTGCCCTATTGGAAAAGAAGAGAAATGTACATGCACAGTTGTAACTGTTCAAATGTATGTATTTTAACAGGGGAAACTGGAATACAGGAGGTTAACCTCAGTCCAGCAAACTTTAGAAAAAAATATCTGAAATTAAGTTTCTTTATAGGCTATGCCATAAAGATGCTTCGTTGCAGCTGAAGACACAAAGTCTGTACTAGGAAGCTTTCTGTACTGTCTTTAGGGTGAAGTAGCTGCTACTTTGGAAGCATGAAGAAATGTAACTGTTTTATGACTTTCAGCATCTGCCAAAGATCTGAGAAAACGCCTTTGTATGAGTATTTTTGCAGGTAGATGCTATATACTGCCAGCTTCAGCAAAGAGGGTTTTAGCTATATACTGCCAGCTTCAGCAAAGGGGGTTTTAGCCTGGGAACTAGAAGTCAGATGACCATCCAAATACTTAACTATTTACTCATTGAATATTCAGAGTCTAGCAAATAAAGTTACTGAGCTGCACTCAAGGAGAGCTCCCAATACCCCTCACATCCTCTCCCTATCTGAAACCTGGCTCAAGCCGCAAATCTCAAATAGTGAAATACTCCCACCAGGTTATAATATCTTCTGATCTGATAGACATGTAAAAAAAGGGAGTGGCGTGGCCATCCTCTACTCAAACAACCTTAACCTCTCACCATACCCTTCCCCAATTCCTGACTTCCTCCCAGCTGAAATCATCATTCTTAACTGCCATCTGAATCTCCACAAAAAACTTGCAATTGCCTCTTTCTACCTTCCTCCTGGTAACAATCTGCCCATTCTTGAAAACATCCTATCCTGGTTCTCCCACAGCATTCCATATGAGACACTTATCCTTGGTGATGTCAACATTGATTGGTCCAAGCTCACAACTGACTCCCCCACAACTCAGTATCCACCTACACGGCTTCCACCAACTTATAACATCTCCCACTCACTTCCATAAAAATTCCACCTCCAGCTACTTCATAGACTGGATCCTTACCAACTCCCCCCACCAATACCACAATCCCACCACCTTACCTGACTCCCTCACTGATCATCTCCCCACCACCATCTTAAGACATTACTCCCATATTCCTAAACCCCACCTTATCAAAGACTGTCGAAAACTATTGACTTTCAATTCATCCCAATTTAACTCCATTCTCTACAACATAGAATGGTCCATCCTAAAACACCTCCCCCTAAACGATGCTGTAAGCACTTTCAATAGCATCTTCATGAGTACTCTAAACTCCTTAGCTCCCTCTAGGAAGATCAGAGTAAAATCAAATCATGCTCCCTGGCTCTCCAAGGAGACTAGGTCCCTTATGAAACAAAGAGATAGTGCTTGGAAAATCTGGACTAAAACTAAACAACCACCTCTTCTTCAAAAATACAGGCAACTGAGGAACCTTGCAAAAAAACATACAACTAATGACAAAAAGTTATACTATAGCTCTGCTCAGCTTAACAATAAATCCAATCCTTGAACGTTTTGGTCAATTCTCAACAACATCCTTTATTCTGGAAAGCCCTCTAATCCCTTCCCATACCCTAACTCTTCCTCTCAGGCAACAGCTACCCTCCTGAATAAACACTTTATCTATTCCATCCAAAATCTGGTAACCTCTAAGCCAAATTCTTCGACACCCACCCCTCCAAGTCCCACTAGCACAACTTTGTTTTCTTTTGAGCCAGTTCCCATTACTTACATCAAATAGGTTCATAGGTTGGTACTAGGCTATCAGTCCTAGTGCCTATACCAGCCTAGCCATAACAATTCCCTGGCTATTTCTTCCCACACTATTTACTTCCTTGGACCCCTGTCTAGCAGGGTGAATGACGTGATCCCCGGGGTGAATTTGCTTTCTCCCATCCAGTCGTCAAGGTTCCTTTTGAAGAGGAAGACATGTATGGGCAATCTATTCCAGAGTCTGTGGAGTTTCTGGGTCAGGAACCTATCCCTCCAGCATGTTTTGTTCATTGTGATGACAAGGTTTAGATCCCTGGAGCGTGTGGCTCTGAGGGATTGGGATTTCTTTAAGTGTAGCATGTCCAACAGCTCTGGGTTTGACATGGCCTTGTATGTTAAGCAGAGATCGCCTCTGAGTAGACGATATGCGACAGAGTATAGCTGGAGTTTTTTAAGGTGGTCAGCATAGGGCATCTGCTTTAGGCCTGTGATTCTTTTAGTGAGGTATTTCTGCGGCCTTTCCAGTTGTTGCAGATGCCTTGAGAGGTACATACCAAACGAGGCGTTGCATTCTATAACTGGTCTAATGAGGGATGAGTACAGTGGGACAATGACCTCCTTTTTTCTGGATGAAAAGCCCTTAGTGATGAGGTGTGCCACATAGAATGATTTCCTGACTGTTGCAGCGATGTGGTTATCGAAGGTGAGACCACTGTCCACCTGTGTCCCTACGTCTCTTATCACACTTTTGGTGTTTAGTGTACTGCCACCTATATGGTAATTCATGGATACATGTTTTTTCCCAAAAGGGATAACTATACATTTCTTGGCATTGAGCTTGAGCCCATGGCTCTGGCACCAAGCATCTGCTTCTGTAAGGCCCTTTTATAGTGTATTCACATCATTTGGGGATTCAATAATGGCTTACAGTTTGCAGTCATCTGCGAACTTTGTTAGCCATAGTCCCTTAGTGTTGGCCTGTACTTCAGAGAAGTAGATGCCAAACAAGAGAGGTCCCAGGACTGAACCCTGAGGTACTCCACTTGTCACTTGTCTGGAGATGGATTTGGAGTCGGCTACTTTTACAGTGTGGGTTCTATCAGTAAGCCAGTTAGCAACCCATTGGGTGACGTAGGGAATTAATGCCCAGCTTAGTAAGTTTATCTATGATTCCAGAGTGGGGGATGGTGTCAAAGGCCTTGGCAAGGTCTAGATAGGCTGTGTGGACCACCTTACCCTTGTCTATGGCTCTGGAGACTGATTCGAAAAAGTCAATCAGGTTCAGGAGACAAGATCGGCCCTTCACGAACCCAAACTGGGCGGGGTCCAGTGTTTGAAGGTTGCCAATGTCTTTGTTTATATGTTCCATGATAATACGCTCCATGGCCTTGCAGATAAGGCTCATCAGACTGATGGGATGGTAGTTTCCGGGATCCAAGGTGGATCCCCCCTTGTGGAGTTTGATAACTGTAGCTCTGCGACACTCAGTGGCCACGAAACCTGAGGTGAGGCTATGATTAAACATGACACTTAGGTGAGGTGCCAGTTCATATTGTAGTTCATGTAGTACACAGCCCGGGATGTCATCTGGTCCCATGGATGCTGTATTCTTAGCTTTATTTTTAGCTATTTTCTTAGCTTAGCGTTTTTTACCTGTGTGGCAGTTATTACCAGAATTTGGCAATCTTCCGGTATTGAGATGGGCCATTAAGTGGGTGGGGGGGGGGGTGAAGTTGGCACTGAATTGATCTGCCAGGATATTGGCAATATCCTTGGGATCAGTATATTTAATGCCATTCTATTTTAGCTCAGAGCAGATCTGAGCATTGCCATTTAGATTCTTGACATAGTTATAGAATGACTTGTGGTTGTCTTTGGAATCTTTGGCAATTTTATTTTCGTAACTAGCTTTGGAGGATTTTATGAGGTATCTCAGTTTTTTACTGAGGCTGGTAAGGGAGTTTTTTGCATCCTGGGATTTTCCTTTTTTCTGCAACAGTTTCTTCCTTTTGTTGTAAAGTTTGTTTATGGCAGGGGACCACCAGATTGGCTTCCTTTTGTTGGATGAGAACATCTTGGTTCTATTTGGGATGGCACGATTCATGTATGAGTGGATGTGCCCGTACAGTGCCTTAGTGTTCGCAAATCTCTACTACTCAAGCTAAAACCTTCCTCTCCTTCCACTGACAATCTATCGCCTACATTCCTCAAACTTGCTGCAGTTGCCTATCCTATATCTATACTAATTAATCAATCTATTCTGGAATCAACTGTCCCCACCCTTTGGAAATCTTTCTTTACTATCCCTCTTCATAAAGGTGGAAACTCCACTGACCCCTCAAACTACCGACCCATTGCCATTCTGTCCCCCCTCTCCAAGATATTAGAAAAATGTATTCACTCGCAGCTTCTCATTCACCTCCTCAAGCACCACTTACTTACCCCTACCCAACATGGATTTCGTCCTCCCCACAGCACCACCACTTCCCTCCTCTCCTTCACTCATATCATTGCAGAGGCCCTAGACAACAATAAACTCATTTCCTGTCTCTTCCTAGATCTCTCCAAAGCCTTCGATACTGTCTCTCATTCTCTACTACTATCCAAACTCACAAATCTCCACCTATCCCCCTCTGCACTTGCCTGGTTTAATAGTTACTTATCTGGCAGGGAAAAATCTGTCAAATGGCTCTCATCCTCCTCATCTTTCCTTCCCATCTCCACTGGTGTTCCCCAAGGCTCCATCATGGGACCCCTTTTGTTTAACATCTTCACCAATGATCTTTACACCTCATGGAATAAATCCTCCCTTATTCGGTATGCCAACGACTCCACACATATCCGTCTCAAATAACATTCCTGAACTACACTCCCTGACCCAACAGGCCCTACTATCCACTAAACAATGGCTCTCTCACAACCTATTGATCCTAAATCCAAAAAAGACCAAACTCCTACTTTTCCTTCCCCGTTCTCTTTCTCATCACAAAACCTCCTTTTTTTATTAAATCTTCTAACAATACAATTATCCAACCTGACACCCACACAAAACTCCTAGGGGTCATTATCGATGACGAACTAAAGTTCAACCTACACATACTCTAATGTATAAAAAAAAAAAAAAAACAGAAACTAGGTCTGCTATATCGGAACAAAAAATTCCTAACTCCTGAATCTAGATTTACCCTGGGCCAGGCACTCCTCCTCCACTCCTTCTTATACGCCGCCCCAGTTCTTACCAATATCCAGGCCTCCACTCTAAACAAACTCCAGCAGACTTACCATAAAATAGCCATATTCATTACTAACTCCCCATACAACTCACACCACTGCATTTCTTTAAAATCTCCTCAATGGCTTGAACTTCCCCAATTTCTGCTATCTTGTCAATTTCATATGCTACATTCTATTCTTTATAAACCCTCCTTCTGTCCATCTCTATCTTCCTTAGTCTCTATCTACACCCCATCCCGGACCCTCCGTACTTCTAACCAACAATTACTTGATATCTACCACCCAAAAAGGTCAGTAGGCAAACTACTCTACAAACACTCCCTTGCCCATGCTTGGAACAAACTTCCCTTGATTTACGTTCAATCTCCCACACCTCACACTTTAAAAATGAACTAAAAACTTATTTTCTCAATTCCAGAACTTGCCCTTGCCATGACCCAACCTAGTCTTCCTTCCCTTTATGTACTCTCAAAAGGACCATACTTAGTACCTCATTACATCTCTCTCTCCAATGTGTCTACTATGCATTTGCATAATTTTATACAAACAAAAACAGTTTTATTGTTGACCTATTGAACTATATCAATGTAAATTTATGTTACTTAGCTTTTTTTTAATGCAACTTTAACTTTATGCATGTAACCCAACATATGTGAATTTTTTTGCTATAACTGCTATTATATCGATATTGTTTACAATTGTACTTGTTTAAAAATGTACTACTGGAGCTTTTCTCCTCGGGTCTTCACTGGAAATGGGCCACAAGCACAGTTGGACAAACCCGGTTAACAGATGCCAGTAAATAAATAAATAAATAAATAAATAAATAAATAATGTCATTTTGCAAGCTATCCCAGCAGGAATATTTTAGATATTATTTTGAGAAGTCTCTTAGTTAGGGAGAGCATTCTGCATTCTGTCTTTGACCTGACAACACCAAGAACCATTCACCACATCTGCCTTACTCTAATAGTGAGTTTTTAGGGAACAGTATAACTCTCTTAGATACAGTCAGGGATATAGTGAAGCTTAGTTTAGATTTTGTTTTTCTTTATCTGTGTGAGCCTGTAGTGCAATGTTACACCTTAATATTGGACACCCTTTGTTAAGGGCCCTAAAGTAGCTGATAAGGAGTGACTGGTGGCAGTGGGAACTACCTTATAGTCTGGGCAGAAGAGGCATAGCTAGTAAACCTGTGCCGGCCTTTCCCAGGTGTGTGTGTGTGTGTGTGTGTGTGTGTGTGTGTGTGTGTGTGTGTGTGTGTGTGTGTGTGTGTGTGTAAATCAAACCTCAAAAAGTGTGTGTGTCAGCTACAGGGCAGGGATATGAGGCACTGGTTGGACAGAGAGGGTGCTGGAGGTCTTGTCTTGGTCACTCATCTAAAATCTTAACTCTACAGCTGTGCTAGTGGGGATTTTTATTGGGGATCTGGAGGAAGAGTGAGAAATGAATCCTAGACTGACTGTGACCTCTGTGTGCTCTTAAGGGAAACTGGACTTCATGCAGAGAGCTGAATTTGGAAATACTGTATGGGTACCTGTTATCCTCTCAGTGAACATTCCTCACTGTTACCAGTGGTGAGGACTGAGGCTCCTTGATTATTGGTTGGCAGTGGTGGGTGGTCACATATAAACTGGTGGGCAGTGGTGGGATATCCATGTCACATATTAATTGTCTGGCAGTGGTGCAATCCCCAGATCACATATAGGGATTCAGTGGTGTGGATATTGAACTCTTGTAGCCTGTAAACAGTGGCCACTAAAGAAGGTGTCTGTACTCTCACACAGCCACATGGTAGACATTCAGAGTTTCATACCACAATAGTATTATTTATTTTTTGTTAATTTACTTAGTTAGAGAGAGTAGGCAAGGATGTCAGCAAAGGTTTATGGCAAGCTGACAAGGAGCCAGTTGGCTGAGATGTGCCAAACCAAAGGACTGGTGCATGCAAACCTGACTAAAGTGGAAATGATTGCAGTCTTAGCCACAGCTGCAACACAGACCAGCAACAAGGAGGACAACAAAACTGTAAAACTCTCAGAAAATGTACAGTTCAACTTTTCCTCAGAGGACTTAAAAATCCATCTGGAGTTAAAGAGACTTGAACTGGAGGCGAAAAGTTTGGAAATAGAATCATCAGAGTGACTGCAGCATTTGGAAGCTGAAGAAAATGAGAAACTGTGGTGTTTGGAGGTTGAAGAAAATGAGAGGCAGAGGCAACATGAAAAGGAGATGCTGACTCTTTGCCAGGATCAATGAGGCAAACGGGAAGGGAGTAACCGAACCCCAGAAGCAATAAAGGTCAGTACATTTCTTCCATAATTTACAGAGGGTGATAATTTTGATAGTTTTATTCATATGTTTGAAATGGTGTGTAAACAGTATAATGTTGACCAAGGACTCTGGATACAGTTCTTGACAACCTTACTCCATGGTAAAGCTGTAACTGCTGTTTCTAAATTGTCTGATACTGATTGCTTAAATTATAATACAGTTAAAAATTGTCTATTAGAGTGTTTTAAGTTAACAGCTGAAGCTTACAGAAAAAAGTTTTGTGAGCATAGGCGCCAGGCAGATGAAAGCGTGTGTGATTATATTGCTAAGTTAAGCACTTATTTTCATTGGTGGGTGAGTGGGAGTAAGGTTACCACTTTTGAAGGGGTGGCAGACAATTTGGTGAGGGGAACAAGCCCTTAACACTTTGCTGAGGACATGAGAATCTGGTTGGCAGATAGAGAATGCATCACCGCAGATGAATTGGGTAAAAAGGAGACATACACCTAGGAAGCAGGACTTCACTGCATAGGAAAGGGATACCCAGTGCTGCACATGGGTCTAAGGGAACCCATGGTAGGCAGCCTAAACTGCCTCAACAGAGTCCACCAGTAACAGGGGAAGGCACTATTTCAAGTACACACCAGGATCAAGGGTTAAATGTTTTAAATGTAATCAGTGGGGCCATGTAGCATATAGATATCCATGGAGGTAAGGTGGGGAACATAAGGTGGGGAAGCCAGCAAGTGGGAATGGCAGAATGCCAGCTGTAAGTTGTCTGGAAACAAAAACGGTAGCAAACTACCACAAGAGGTTATATCCCAACTTAGTAGATGGGAAACAGGCCACTGCTAAGAGAGACACAGCCTCTGACCTAACCATTGGGAAGCCCACAATGGTTAAAGAGGAACACTACTTGCTTGGGCAGTCTACTCCAGTCAGAGCTTTAGGAGGGTCCTCCATTCCAAACACCTCTGGTTAGGGTTCACCTTGACTGGGAGGGTAGAAAAGGAAGCATGTAAGTAGGCGTGTTTGAGGATATTTATGCAGATGTCCTGATAGGGAATGATTTTGATAATGCAGTACCTTGTGTTCATTCAGTTACACGCAGTCAGATTTGGAGACAAGCATGTTGGTCTGGTAGCCTGTGGGGGGGGGGGGGGCAGACAGACCGCACACCTGAAGCCAAGACTGGTGAGGTGGTTACTTCTGAGAGGGAGCTACTCTGTAGCAGTGAGACTGAAGGTGAGCCACCACTGCTGCTGGGTACTGATGTTCCCTTGGACAGAGTGACTGCAAGGGCAGAGGTGAGTAGTAATACCCAGACTGACAGTGAGGCACTGGTGTCAGAGAACACCAGACTTCCTGTGGAAAGGGAGCTGGGAAGGGTTACAAAGAGAGAGTTGAGACAGGCTCATCTCTCAGGCCCTACATTGCAAGGCTTGAGGGAGGTAGCTAGGGAGGTGCTTGATTCTCAAGGAAAAGGGGATTCCTTTACTGGAATAAAGGATTACTGTATAGAGAGTGGACCCCTGAGTGAGGGCTAGAGGGTGAGAGAATACAGCAGTCGGTAGTGCCCAAAATCTAAAGTCTGGCACTTCTAGCCATAGCCCATGACATTCCCTTTGCAGGTAATATGGGCATAAAGTGTACCAAGAGATGTATTATGTAGAACCTTTATTGCCTGAGATTTCCACGGATGTAACAGGGTACTGCAGGAACTGTGAGCAGTGCCAGAAAGTAGGCAAGGCAGGAGACAAGATCAAAGCTCCTTTGATGCCTTTGCCTGTGACTGAGGAGCCATTTCAGAGGGTAGCTATGGATATTGTGGGGCCTCTGAGTACCCCAAGTTCCACAGGGAAGAAGAAGCTCCTAGTAGTAGTAGATTATGCTACCAGATACCGAGAGGCAGTGGCTCTGTCTTCCATCGAGGCAGAAAAGGTGGCAAATGCGTTGTTAGAGATTTTCAGCAGGGTCAGTTTCCAGAAAGAAATACTGACTGACAGAGGTGCCAATCTCATGTCAGACCTGCTGGCTTGTATGTGGAAGCACTGTGGGGTGAAGCCCCTAAAGACCACCCCCCTACCATCCACAGACTAATGGTCTTGTGGAGAGGTTAAACTCTACACTAAAGACCATGCTATGGGTATTTGCATACAGTTGAAAAAAGAGTGGACAAATATTTGCCCCATCTCCAGTTTGCTTAAAGAGAGGTGCCCCAAGAATCCAAAGGTTTCTCATCTTTTGAGTTGCTATATAGGCAAAGGGTAAGGGGACCTCTAGATTTGATTCATGATGAGTACGAGGGTGAGTGCGAATCCCACAAGGTGTCTGTTGTGGCATATGTCCTAAACTTCAGGACAAGGCTCGAGGAACTCATGGGCTTGGCCCAGGAAATCTTGCAGGAGCCCAACAGCAGAAAAAGGTCTGGTATGACAGGAATGCTCGACCCAGAGAGTATGCTATACGGCAGCAGGTTATGGTTCTCATTCCTGTCAGACACAATGAGCTGCAGGCAGCATGGAAGGGACCCTTCGAAGTGGTAAGGAAGGTCAGTGATGTTAACTACATGGTAGAACTGCTAGGCAGGAGGCAGGGGCACAAATTGTACCACATGAACACCATGAAACCTTACCATGATAAGCATACCCTTGTGCTAAGCATCTGCAGTAGAATGCAGGAGGAGTCTGAGGGGGATCTATGGCTAAAGGGAGCCAGTCAGCAAAATCCCAAGTTACTATGGTGGAGCCTAAGGTTGCACGCATATGATATGACAGTGCAACACTGTAATGGGGTCAGCAATGCAAAGACAGCTGGAATCTCATGAAAGGGACTGGGCTAATGTATTACCAGATAGGCTCATTCCACTCTAGTAACGTTTCTCAATGGTCACTTAAAAAAACTAGCTTGAGTCATTGAAGGGAGAAGAAGTATGACGAAAGGAGGTACTGCCAGCACAGCTAGATGGAATTTTGTAAACAATTATATGTCATTTGGGAATATCAAACTAATTTATATAAGATGCTTGTGCTACAAATGTATTAGAGCAGTACGTCATGTGTATATCAAACTGCTATCTATAGATGTTTGTGCTGAAAAGGTATTTGTAAAGTCTTGTGTTTAAAATCTATCCACAGTGTGTCCTACTGGAAGAGAACAGAAATGCACATGCACTATTTTAACTGTTTAAATGTATGTATTTTAACAGTGGAAACTGGAATACAGGAGGTTAACCTCAGTCCAGCAAATGTTAAAAAAAAAATCTGAAATTAAATTACTTTACAGGCTATGCCATAAAGATGTTTTAATGCAGTTAGAGACACAAAGCCTGTACTTGGAAGCTTTCTGTATTGTCTTTAGGGTGAACTAATTGCTACTTTGGAAGCACGAAGGAATCTAATTATTTTATAACTTCCAACATCTGCCAAAGATCTGAGCAAAAGCCCTTGTATGAGTATATTTATAGGTAGATTCTAAATACTACCAGCTTCAGCAATAGGGATTTTGGCCTGGGAACTAGAAGTCAGATGACCAGAAATGATGTCATTCTGCAAGGTATACCAGCGGGAATATTTTAGATATTATTTTGAGAAGTCTTTTAGTGAGGGAAAGCATTCTGCATTCTGTCTTTGACCTGACGACAACAAGAACCATTCATCGCATCTGCCTTGCTCTAATAGCAAGTTTCTAGGGAACCCAGTATAACTTTCTTAGAAACAGTCAGGAATATAGCAAAGCTCAGTTTAGATTTTGTTTTTCTTTATTTGTGTGGGCCTGTACTACAATGTTATTTTAAATATTACTTGTGGTTTTGAACTCTGATGTTACTGTGAATACATATTTAGTATTGTCTTGTTCTTTTATTATTTATTATTAAATATATTTATACCTTTCATTGTAGCTGATCTGTGTAGAGACATTTAAGTTTTGAAAGTACTTGCATATTTATTTGGTGACACTGTGTGGGCCACTCCTAACAGCCTTGCTCTTGGTCAGACTACCATTTGTATTAGCATTAATAATATACAGTAAAATTGTACACCCTTTGTTAAGGGCCCTAAAGTAGCTGATAAGGAGTGACTGGTGGCAGTGAAAACTACCTTATAGTCTGGACAGAAGGGGGCATAGCTAGTAAACCTCTGCCAGACTTTCTCAAGTGTGTGTGTGTGTGTGTGTGGGCATATGTAAATCAAACCAGAAAAAGTGTGTGTGTCAGCTATTTGGGCAGGGGCACAAAGCACTTGTCGGACAGAGATAGTTTTGGAGGTCTTGGCTTGGTTACCCAGCTGAGATCTCATCTCTATAGCTGTGCCAGTGGGGAGACTTATTGGGGTCTGGAGGAAGAGTGAGAAACCAGCTCTGGGCTGACTGTGGTCTCTGTGTGCTCTTAAGAGAAACTGCACTTGATGCAGAGAGCTGCAACTGAAAATACTGTGTGTGTGTAACTGTTATCTTCCCAATGAACGTCCCCCACTGTTGCCAGTGGTGAAGATTGAGGCTCCCTGATTACTGGTTGTCATTGGTGGGTCATCACACTGTATAAGAGACTGCAGCTTGAGGTTTAGGTCCCAATGGGGGTAGGGTTTTTAAAGGGTGGCCTTAACAGTAGATCCATTCAAAAAAGCTTTGCATAACTTATGGGATGTTACCAAAGAACCATTTATCCCAACATGAAAATTGGAAATCGGCTGTAATTGTACTTTAACAATAGAAGAACGAGCCCCTTCTTCAAAAAGATCCACTAGAAATTCCAAGATATTAGGAATGGGGGCTGAGAAAGGTTCAATACCACAGTTTTAAGCCGAAAAAACAAATTTCTTCCATTTGCTGAAGTACAGTTTTCTGGAGGAAGGTTTATGAGAGAACAAAATAATATGATGGACAGGAGAAGAAAGCATAGATTGTCTGGCTATTAATGGAACTGGAGGAACCAGGCACTTAGCCTGAGATTCACTATGTTTGGATATATCATGCCTGTTGGGTGAGATAGGAGGTCTGGAGTTGATCTAGTCAATGGTTGTGTGTTACTGCAGATCATCAGTGCTATGGGTTCTATCTTGGGAAAAATTCCCAAAGACTCCCAACCCATGTTTTAATACTAGTTTGTAATGACCCTCCCCTTTCTTTAACCACCTCTTCCATCAACCCGTGAATAAAATGCAGAAGGTAATCTCATTCTCAAAACATCTTAATTAATGTATTTGACTCAACATCAAACATCCTGTCATCAGACAGTAAACAAGATAATCTTATAAACTGTGTTTTCACAACATTTTTCTTCTGCAAAATGTAACAAACTGTTTGAATACATTACTCTTCTAAAAATAGTAGAAACAAAACATCCTTCTTTGACATCTTTGGCAGGTTTTATTAGATGCAACAACCCCCCTGGTATTAATGATCGGATATCCATTACTAGTTTATTAATTAGTAAATGTTCTAGGGTTTAATACAACTGGCCTATTATAGTCTATCAGTTTCCTATACTTAAAATGGTTTTATGAGTTTTACACATTGTTTTGATTTAAGGATGTATTAATGGTCTAACTAATATAGATTACTTTTACATGTTTTTAGATACATTGTCACATATTTTAATATTGCATGTTATTTATTGATTTGTACATTAGATGGCAGTATTGTGTTACGTATTTAAAGTACAGGAAGGGAGACCACTTTTAATCTAATGAAGTCCAGTATTTATTTTTTGATGAAAGCACTTATTCAATAAAACGTTCATGCTTTACTTGTAACAGGTGTCTGAAGTTTTGAATTATTTGTTTTGTTTTTCCACAGTTTGGTGTTTTGTTTATTTGGTGGTTTTATTTTCGTAGCCCATTTACAGGGTAGCATGATGTCACAGGAGCTAAATGAAGCTACCAGTCTACCAGTTCTGAATGACACAGGAAATATCAGTGGTCTTAATAATTTAACAGCCGTGATTGACTAATATCACAGCTTTCTTGTAAGCTGGATGATGTTTTGGATATACAGTCAACAGTTTCCTGAGAATGGAGTGTACAGGGGACCAATGGTTTCCGCTATGACAAGAAAGAAAATTTTACCGATGATTTTACTGTGCCCCAAGTATCATGGTACTTACATGAAGGGAATGGCAAGTTGTTTAGTGGTCGGAACAACAACAACAACAACATGGATTTATTTATTTTTATTTTATTTTACATTTGTTTGCAGGGAAAGTCCGACTGGGCCAGTGGCCCATTTTCAGCAGAGGCCCAGGGAGAAAAACTCTTATTACAAAAGAATTTAACAAATGAGAAAAAAAAAAAAAAAATATATATATATATATATACATATATATATATATATATATATATATATATATACACACACACACACTTACAAGCACAGATGAGATGATATAACAAGTATTATGGGCTTGGAAGGTATAGATATAAGGTAAATAATATGAAATAGAAAATAATGATACAGTCAATCAATAACATGAATATCATGCAAACAAGGGCAGTACAAGCAGAGGGAATATCAACAGTGTCATGAATTTAGTGCAGACAAGCATGCTACTGAGTACTGCTACTATACAGTACAGTGCTGACTGACACCTCATACAAACATACATACTTGAAGTTGAGTACAAGGAAGAAGAGAAAGGGAAAAGAGGGCAAGGCGGTGGAAGTAGACATGGAAGAAGCTTGACAGGCTTTGAATATGAGAAAAAGGCTTAGTGAGGATGGGTGAAAGGAAGGAGGGGTGTTTTTCAGCCAGGCTTAGTACAAGAGCAGAGCCAGTTGTTGGTGAGTTGTTCCATTAGTAGAAGTTTGAATTTGGAAGAGTTGGTGGTATTGATTATTGTTTGGGGTACCAGTACTTAGATATTTGGCTTGATAACAGGGAATCTCTGTAGCTATTGTTGGATTTGGTTATTTTTAGTAGGAATCTGTTGGTAGATCTAAGGGTTCGACAGCTGGAGTAGGGTTGGACTGGTCCTTGAGAGCAGGTCAGTTGTTAGGATGGTGGAAGATATTATGAATGAAGATTAATTGGTTGAAGGTTAGAAGTTCAAGGTTAGTTGTTAGGTAGTTCAAACCATTTAATTGGTGCAGTGAAGTGCAATGGTGTGAGCTAAAAGGGAGGTTTGCAGCAAATCTTGCAATTTTGTTATAACAGCACTCAAGTTTA
Organism: Protopterus annectens; assembly: GCF_019279795.1. Classification (NCBI taxonomy): domain Eukaryota; kingdom Metazoa; phylum Chordata; order Ceratodontiformes; family Protopteridae; genus Protopterus; species Protopterus annectens. The sequence goes on along the minus strand of NC_056733.1, from coordinate 129,742,112 downwards.
TTTAAATCATTTTTTTGAGATTTGTGAATATTGATGAGGCGTACAGCAGGGTGGAAAGTAGATGAGGTTTGGTTATGATATTTCTGGTAGACTCGATTAGGAAAGGTTTGACCCTATAGAATGAGCTTAGCTTGATGTGAATCTTTTTGATAGTTATAGTTATGTGTTTATCAAATCTAAGGTTGTTGCTGATTGTAACTCCAAGGAGCTTAGTGTGCTCAACAGATTCTGTCAGAGTTTTATTGGTGGAACAGATAGTAAAGGGTGAAGGGAGATTTTGTGATGTGTTACTAGTAAAGAATAATTTTTGTTTTAGTAGGATTAAGAAGAACTTGATAGTCAGAAAGGAAGTTGTTGATGTCAAGGAAGACTTTCTGGGTAGTTTGTAGGAGGTCTAGTATGGATGAAGCTGAACAAACTGAAGGAAGAATCATCCGTGTATTGAATAATGGTTGCATGTTGAGTGGCTGTGAATAGTTGATTGCTTAAAATGGTGAAGAGTAGTAGTCCAAGTACTGATCCTTGAGGCATGCCGATAGAGACAGGTAAAAGAGTAGAAAGTTTGTTTTGCCATTTGACTGCCTGTAGGCAGTCAGATAAATAGCTAAAAGACCAGGAAAGGGCTGTATGGGAAAGGTTTAATGAGGATAGTTCATTGAGCAGTTTCTGGTGGGAAACTGTGTCAAAAGCTTTTGACATGTCGATAAAGACAGAAGATAAGAGGTGGCCAGAATTTCTAAGCTGGTTAATTGAATTAGTAAAACTAACCAGAGCAGTGGTAGTGCTATGCTTTGGTCTAAAGCCATGTTGGGATGCAGATAGGAGGTTACTGTTTAGTAGATAGTCAAGTAGCTGTGTGTGGATGCATTTTTCATGAATCTTAGCAATGGGGGGGGGGAGACAGCGATTGGCCCATAATCTGAATTCAGTAGAGGTGCCCCCTTTGTGCAAAGGGATGATGTGAGAGACTTTCCAGAGTTTTGGGATATATTGTTCAGTAACTCACCAGTTGATTAAGATAAATATAGGGAAGGAGATGGCATTAGATGCTATTTTAAGAAATTCACTGGGCAGCTGGTCTGCAGTGAGCGATAAGGGCTTTAGTTTGGAAAGAAGTTTCTTTATGGTCTTGGTTTGTATTGGTTTTATTGAGAAGGATATGAGGTTTTCTAATATCTGTGTTGGTATGGATAGAGGGGTAGTGCTGTCATTTTTAACAAGGGATAGGATAGAATTGGGAGACAATACTATTAGTAGAGTTGGTAGTGGTTGGAGCTGGGGTTAGCAATGAACTGATGGCTTGCCAGAATTTCTGGGGGTTGTTTAGATGTTTTTGTTGGATTGAGGTATAATTTTTTTTTTGTCCTGTTTAATTAGTTTTTTTGGCTAGATTACACATTTGTCAATATTTGAGAGAGGATAATTCATTTTTGGTCCTTTGACACTGGTACCAGGCTCTATCTCTTAGTTTGAGGGGCTTATTGGTGTCATTAATGAGTCATGATATGCGTTTTGATTTTGTGCTGATTTTTCTTAGGGGGGGCTAGGTTATTAAGGATACTGATAAATCTATCATTGAAATATTGAACAGCCGAGTCTGGTGGAGGTGTTTTAGAGGGGACAAGTCACATTTTTTGTAGAAGGTTATTAAAGACGTCAGGTGAAAAATTATTTTGTTACATATGTATTTGTAGACAAAGTTTTTAGGGGGGCAAATGTGTTGCCTGATCAGGTAAGTCGATAGGTGGTCACTTAGGTTGCCAGGAAAACAACCGGATTGATGGCAGAGGGAGGGTTTATTTGCGAGACTCCAATACAGTATCAGTTGTTTGTTACTGTGCTTATCTGTCCTTTTAGGGGATTGTATCAATTGACAGAAACCATGGAGGTTAATAAAACTGGAGGGATTGTGGGCAGAACAGGTTGACCAGTCTAGGTTGGAGTCCCCCATAAGTATGGCTTCCTAACTGTATGTTGAAGCACACCAGCATAGGGGGGGGGGGTCTTCAACTGTGGCTGGTTTGTTGCCGGGGGGGGGTATGCAGACATCTATGAAAATAATGTGTTTATTAGAGTTTATTTTGAGGTAGGAGATTAAAATTTCAGAATTCTTAGGGTGGTCTGGTGGATTGCTATTAGTCGTTCCAATTTGAAGTTATATTTGTAAATTATGGCTATGCTACCACCTCACATATGGGTCCTATTGAACCTATGGATGTTGTACTCATGAGTTAGTATCTCAGAGCATTGTATATGTGGCTTCAGTCAAGTTTCTGTAAGTATTGCTACATCTGGAGAGTATTAGGTAAGGGTTGCACTATTAAAGGGGCCAGACCAAAGATACAGATTAACAATAGGAAACCTAATTTCATTAACTGGCTGGAGGAGAAACTACACTTGTCAGGTCAGGCTAGTCCTGTGGGTTCTGGCAAAGATATTGCTTTGAAAGGAAAAATGAATGATTTTGAGAAATGTTTGTCCAGATATAGGAGGCTACAATTAGAAAACTTGTATTTTAGAGACATGTCTCTGTTAAAACAGTAGCAATGGGGCTATGTTTACTTAAATTTCCAAATGGTGTACAGGAGAGTACACCTTTATATATAGATTTACTTTTCTTTTTTGATCAAACTGGTCTTAACTACATGGAGATTTTAAACAAGGATAATGAATTGGCATTAAAAAAGTTGGAGTGAAATTATGTTTTTGGAGGAGGAAATTTTTATTTATTTTATTTTACACTTGTTGACCGGGATAGTCCGACTGGATGCATGTCCATTTTCAGCGGAGGCCCGGGGAGAAAAGCTCCAGGGGTAAGCAGATACAGCATTACATAATACCAGCATTACATATTACAAACAGACTATTTACAGAGATTACATAAGTAAGCAAGTTAAACAACTTCCACAGGTTACAGTTAGCCCTGAGCACAAGTCAGGATTAAATTAAATTACACAGTAAACTGGTTAACAGATTTTTACACATTCGAGTTAGCCAGGCTTGATACATTGACATAGCCAGTTAAGTGACAAATGTTGTTTGAGTCTAGTTTTAAATTGACCTAAGGTGGAAAGTAAGGTAATATCAGTTGGAAGAGTGTTCCAGGATCTACTTATAGAGTTTGCAAAGAGAGAATCACTGGCTGCGTTATTAATTTTGCTAGTCTGAATTAGTAGTTTGTTAGAGGATCGAAGTGGTCTAGGATTGTTATAGGGGGTGATAATATTTTTAAGTGCAGGAGTATTGTCCGGATTATAGAGGATTTTATAGGCCATAATCAGTTGGTTATACTGGATTAGGCAAGGTAGTTCAAGCCAACCAAGCTGATTTAGACTGATGCAATGATGTGGCCTAAAAGGCAGCCCAGTGGCAAACCTGGCAATATGGTTGTAGCAAATTGAGAGTTTGTTAAGGACAGTCTTGTTCAAATTTGAGAGTAGAGGGGATGCATACAGAAGGGTTGAAAGAAGGTGAGAGCGAGCTATGGCAATTTTAGCTGGAGGGGTTAGGAAGGCTTTTATTCTATAAAGTGACCCTAGTTTTTTATTGATGGTTTTGATAGTTTGGTTAACATGTAGGTCAAATTTGAGATTATTGTCTATGATGACACCTAATAGTTTTGTAGATGGGTCAAGGGAGATTATTGTGCCATCATTTGATTTTATGGTAAAGGTGAAAGCGGTAGACCTACGTGTTGGTGAAAATAACAGCATTTTAGTTTTTTGGGGATTTAGGATCAGACTATGTTCAGAAAGCCAGTTTTCTATTGTATTAAAGGTGGTCTGGGTAGCTGACCATAACTCTACTGGAGATGTGGCTGAGCAAATCAGAGTAGAGTCATCAGCAATATTTACTGTTTGACAGCCTTGAAGATTGGTATGCTGGAATTTTTGAGAAGGCTGACAGGGAGTGTGTTGTGGTTAAATGAAGGAAGGAGAAAAAAATTGATATGGGACCGGGTTCGATATGAAACAAACCAAGTGTACCCCATCCCCACTGAAGGTATCAAATGATGGGGATGTGTTACTAGCAACCAGGATGATGGTTCCAAAAACACACCTGACAGTGATGACTATGAATATGGTGAGGGAGTTTTTTTAGATGAACCCACGGGTCTACTTCATTCAACAAGGATTTCCAACAGGAACAACAAATTGAATATCCAGGAGGTGGACCATTCACCGCCATGAAAGAATTTCCAAGTGGAAGAACCTTCCCCAGTGATGAAGTATCTGAAACAACAGCGGTAACAACAATAGACACCACCCTCCTCCCATGAAGGTATTGTGCATAAATTTAAAGGTTTCAACATATTTAAATATAGCCATTTAAACATCACCCCTTTATTTGGTGATTTATTTTGTAAGGGGTTTACATTTGTACCAGTGAAGAAATTCAGATATGGCGGATGGTATTTTCAAGTTGAAACTTGTTGTGCGTAAACTGAATTTGATACTATTTTTCAAGGACAATGGCTTGGGGGCTGATTTTGAGCAAAATTTGTATAGATCAAGAGTATTCACCCCAAAATTGAATCCCACATCGGCCTCATTTGAAGCTGTATGTGAGAAAGAGAGGCATACTTTTCATAAAGGAGTAGCCTACTTCAATCTATCAAAAGATGAAAGATGTTAGTTAATTTATCCACCAACCAGTCTATTAGGACTATGGAACCAGACACGGGTGGGGGAGCTGTGGTTACGGACTGCCACCTATAATCTCAAAAAATACCACAATTCTTGCATGATGGGGAATTTTTCTTGAATGTCAGCAAGAACAAGTTCACTTTGGCTTACCATCAGATTGATTATTGGTTGGAAGATTTAGCCATGAACTCCAACATGGAATTTTCCATACTGGAGTATATGTAAGTGGAAAAAATAATAGTTATGTACTCACCATAACTATGCATCTGTGCTGTCAATTTTTATTCTTGCTCAGTGAGTGGACCTTGGATTTAACCCTCAGACCCATCACAGCTGCTTTCTCCAGTTCTAGGATCTGACTCTTGAGCTCCTCCCTTTACCCATAATGCCTCTGACCACTTCATTACCTTAAATCAAGTTTGCTGTTACTATACTATCTTAGTACATTATCATAGTACTGCAGTAAAAAGGTGAAATATTAATAGACCAGGGGCTCAAACAGGAACCGTGGTTCCTAACAAAATCTTCATCAGGTCATTCCCAAAGACGTGGATCAGGGAAAGGTTGGGGGGAGCTGAAGAAGAATGAAAATGGACAACACAGGTGCATTGTTATCATGAGTACATAACTATTATATCTGATGTTGCCATTTTCATTCATTCCTCAATGAGTGGGACAGAGTCCCCACCTACAGTAAACTTGGGTGGCCCTCATGGAAGGATGTTCCAGAGAATGGCAGAACCAAATGCAGCCCTGTTTCTGGAGATAATATCCAACTTGTAATGAGCAATAAAAGTATGAGCATTGGACCAAGTGGCAGCTGCCAAACATCATCAATAGAAGCTCTCACCCAAAAAGCAACTGACATAGCTAGTGACCTAGGTGAAGTGAATGTGCTTTTGGTTGTCTTTGCAAGATTAACCATCTGAAAGAGTATACATGAGAAATACAATATGTTATCCATTTGGCTATTGTAGTTTTTGAAACTGGTTTTCCCAATTTGTTCTTGGCAAACGAAACAAAGAATTGGTCAGTTTTCCTAATTTCTTTAGTCCTATGAAGACAGAAACAAAGTTGCCTAAGTGGGTTCCGGTGTGTAGCCCGCAGGACAATTCCCTGCGAGCTACATCGACAAATAACTGTGACACTTTGCCGTAGTGCAATATGGCTGAAAAGCTTAACCGCTGCAGCTGTAATCTATGTACGGGCAGAGACAGCCATACGGGATGTGTAACACATTCCTTATTTATATTCAAGGAATGCATTTATTTACTTATTTATTTATGTTGTTGTCAGTCTCATTCCTTGAATGTAAATAAGGAATGTGTTACACATCCGGTACGGCTGTCTCTGCCCGTACATAGATTACAGCTGCAGAGGCTAGGCTTTTCAGCCGTATTGCACTACGGCAAAGTGCCGCTGCAGCCATTTGGGTTCGGCGATGTAGCTCGCAGGGAATTGTCTTCCGGGCTACACACCGGAACCCTGCCTAAGTACTTCTAAAAGGTCAAGCATGCATTCTCCTTTATTGCCAAATTTAGGAAAGAAAACTGGCAAGTTGTTGACTTGGCTGATGTTCGTTTCTGAGGCAACCTTGGGTAAAAGTGTAGAATTAGTGCATATGGTAACTTTATGGAAAATTAGATAAAGCGGTTTTGGGGAGACAGTTTGGATTTCAGAGACTTTCCTCACATAACTTATAGCCACAAGAAAGACTGTTTTCCAAGAAAGAAATCTGAGATCTGCTTTAGCTGAGGATTCAAAGGGTGATTGTACTAAACTTTGCAACATAACAGTAAGATCCCCAGGTGGAATAGGAGACTTTGTCAGCGCTCTAAGTAAAAAGGTGCCTTTAAGAAATGCCTTACATAATTTGGATGAAGCTAAAGGAAAAGTATTATCTCCAGTGTGAAAGTTATAGATGGCTCCTAGCTGAACTTTGATGGTGCAGAATCTTGCCTCACCTTGAAAAATGGAGGCAAGAAAATCTAAAACAGCAGGGACAGGAGCAGTGAACGGATCCAATTTTCTCTGCTGAGCCCCAAAAGAAAACCTTTTTCATTTACTTTTATAAATCTTTCTTGTAGAGGGCTTCTGAGATGAAAATAAAATTTGGCAAACCAAAGAGGAAAGCCTGGAATGTCTAGCAATTGTTGCAAATGGAGAAACCATGCAGTCAACCTGAGGCCTGCAAGGTCTGGATGAGTCATCCCAGACAGATGTGAAAGGAAATCTAAACTGGGGACCAGCGTCCAAGCAGGACATAGTAGATGAGACCATAGGAAGGGGAAAGTACAATTGTGTACACTTACCATAAATGTAGATGTTCGAGTGTATTCACTGTTGCAGTCATCACACTTGGGTTATCTGCCTGCAGGTTGCCCTCAGTTGGCCTGAATACCAGAGACTTAGTATTTCTGTGTCAGTTGCTCTCACTCCAGGACTGACGTCAGGTCGTCAGGGGTATAAAAACAGGCAGCCGATGCCATTACATCAGTTTTTCTTGCCCAAAATGTCAGGAGCCCCCCAACAGGGAGCTAAGTTATAGTGCAGGAAACACCACCAGTAAAAGTAAATATCAATAGCAATACCCCTGAAAGCGGGTAAGTAAAAGGCATAGAGAGATTGTAGAGAGAGGGAGAGTGTGAGAGAGAGAGAGAGAAGAAAAAAAAAACAGGGGGTTGGAGGGAGGGAAACCAGGACTGCAACAGTGAATACACTTGAACATCTACATTTATGGTAAGTGTACACAACTGTACTATGTTCTTTGTGTTTCACTGTTGCAGTCATCACACTTGGGTGGATTCCCAAAGCTGAAAAAGGGGTGGAGTCAGTCAAGCTGAGTTAGGGCTGGCTAGAATGCCCTGCAGAACTGCTGTTGCAATGCCTGCCCTGGATTTGGAGAAGATAGGCAAATGGTAGTGCTTGGTGAAGGTGTGTACTGAACTCCAGGTAGCAGCTTCCAGGATGTCACTGGTAGGGACTCCCCTGAGAAATGCTGTAGAGGTAGATGTTGCCCTAGTAGAATGTGTTCTGACCCCCTATGGGGTTGGTTTCCCATGGTGCTTGTAGGAGAAATGGATGCAATGTGCTATCCATTTAGATATTGTTTGCTTAGAAATGGCCTTGCCCTCTGCCCCTGTTGCAAAGCTGACTAGCAACTGGTCTGATTTTCTGAAGGGCTTAGTCCTATCCAGGTAAAATCTGAGTTGTCTGTGCACGTCTAAGGAGTGCAGGATCCTTTCCCCTTTATTTTGAGGATTAGGGAAAAAGGTTGGCAAATGTATGGACTGAATGACAGCCACACTGGACACCACTTTAGGCATAAAGGAAGGGTTTGTCCTGAGAGAGACCCTGTCAGCATGGAAAATAATGAAGGGTTCCACAGCCATAAGTGCTTGTAGTTCTGACACTCTTCTAGCTGAAGTGATGGCTAGAAGCAAAGCTGTTTTTCAAGAGAGGAATTTTAGGTCTGCTGATGCTGCAGGCTCAAAGGGTGTGTGTGTGTGTGAGTTTTTCCAGTACAAAGTTAAGGTCCCAAGCAGGAGTGGTTGCTCTCCTTGGTGGCCTTAAGTTGTTTGCCCCTCTCAGGAACTGTTTGATAAGAGGGCGCGAGAAGAGAGGTGGCTCAGTGTTGTAATGAGCAGAAATGGCTGAGGCATGTATCTTAATGGAAGAGAAGGACAGGGTTTTGGGGAGTAGATCTGCTAAGTAATCTAGGATTAAAGGCAGGGAGGGCATAGTTGTGTCCTCTCTTTTAGATAGACTCCAGGAGCAGTACCTTTTCCACTTATCCACATAGGATTTCCTTGTACTGGGTCTTCTGGCTTCAAGAATGACATCCAGCACCTGCTTGCTTAGAGCTGCTAGGGTAGGATTCAAGGGATAAGCCAGGCTGCAAGATTTAGAGTTTGCAGTTGCGGATGCAAAATCTGCCCCTCCTGCTGAGAGAGCAGGGTAGGGTTCTGGTGTAGGTGCCATTGTGGCACCGTAGTCAGGCTGTGCAGGAGTGGGTACCAGTGCTGGCATGGCCAGTCCGGGGCAATCAGAATTGCCCTCAGTCTGTCCTGTCTTATTTTGAGCAATACTCTGGGGAGAAGGGGCAGAGGCGGGAATGCATAAATTGAGAGATTTATCCACTGAAAGGATAGGGCATCCACTTTCCAGGCCTTGTTGTGAGGGTTCCTGGTGCAGAATTTGCTGAGCTGGTAGTTGTAGGGGGAGGCAAAAAGGTCCACCTCTGGGGTCCCCCATTTCTGAGTCAGAAGACTGAAGGTGCTGGGCTCTAACTGCCACTCGTGTGGGTCTTGGAGGTTTCTCCTTAAGTCTTCTGCCAGTGAATTTTGTTTGCCTGGCAGGAATTGAGCTTGCAGATGGACTTGCATGTCCAAGGCCATGTTCCATAGGGCCATGACTAACCTGCAGAGTGGGTAGAAATGGGTTGCCACCCTGCTTGTTGATGTACCACATAACTGTGGTGTCTGTTTTTATTAGAAGTTGTCCTGGAAAGAGTAGGGATATGAAAGCTGATAGGACATTCTGTACAGCTAGCATCTCTTTTTGGTTGATCTGCAGATGCATTTGACTTGGGTTCCAGTGGCTCTGAATGCATTTGCCGTCCATGTGTGCTCCCCAGGCATAGTCTGATGCATCTGTGGTTAGGGTCTGGGTGGCATGGGGTTGAGTAAAGGGCAGTCTCTTGTTGTGGTTGCTTGCTTCTGCCAACCAAAGGAACTCTGTCCTTATAAGGGTATGAAAGGAATGACTGTTACCAGGTCCTGAGAATGTTGGCACCAAAGTCTTTTTAAGTACCATTGCAGTTTCCTCATATGCAGTCTTGCATATGGAATTAGCAGTATACATGAGGCCATGAACCCCAGGGCCTGCAGTATTTTCCTTGTGGATAGCTGGATTCTGGTGGCCATTTCTTTGAAGAAGGCAGTCAGAAAGACTTGTTTTTCTGAAGTGAGGAATGCCATCTGGTATGCTGTGTTCAAGCTTGCTCCCAGGAATACAATCTTTTGACTGGGTACCAGTTTTGATTTCTTTTCATTGACTGTGTACCCCAGGGCAGTTAGGAGGTTTTTCAAATGTCAGGTGCTGCAACAGCAATTCCTGACTGACTGCCTGAATCAGGCAGGCGTCCAAGTATGGGTAAATTTGGATATTTCTCTGCCTGCAGAATGCAATGGCTGGAGCCAGGCATTTTGTGAATACTCTAGGTGCAGTGGATAAGCTAAAGGGAAGTGCAGAAAAATGATAATGCATAGATCCGGCACTCATACTTCCTGCATGATTCCCTTATAGGGATGTGCAGATAGGCTTCTTTTAAGTCTAGGGTGACTAACCAGGCATCCTTGGCTAGCATAGGTAGAAGCTGTTGCAGGGTAAGCATTTTGAATTTCGGTACCACCAGGAAGGTGTTGAGAATTGGAAGATCCAGGATTGGGCGCCAAGAGCCCTCTTTTCTGGGTACTAGGAAAAGTCTGGAATAGAATCTTTAACCTATCTGTTCCAATGGAACTGGCTGAAAAGCACTGATAGAGAGCAGGGATATGACTTGATTTTGTGCCTCTGCCACTGGTTTGGAGGAAGGTCTGGGAACACTTTTGGGGTTGGTAGTGAGTGGAAGTACAATTTGTACTCCTGGGATACAATGTTGAGGACCCATCAGTCTTTTGTGATGGACATCCAGTTTTTTTGCATGAAGGGCAAGTTTTCCTCCTAGGGGCACAAGCAATTGGGCAGAGGTGGGGAGAGGGGTGGAAAAGTCATTGTGAGTTTTTTCCCTAAAGAGGTGGCCTACCACTCCCTGCTTTGGGGGTGGGGGTACTCCATTGCTTAGATCTCTGCATACCCTGAGACTGTAGTCTGTGTGGTCTGTTTCCCCTGGGTCTGGTTTGAGATGGCCTGGAGGGGGCTGGAAAGGACCAGTGTCTGGAGGAGCAATGCCTACTGAATCTAGAAGGTTGCACTTGTAAGAATTCTTTAACAGTCTGCATAGACTTAGCTTTTTCTTCCATATTTTTAAGAACCTCTTCTGCTTTGGTGCCAAACAAACTGTCCTTGTTCAAAGGAGCATCTAGTAACTTTGATTTGACATGGTCTGGCAAGGTCTGCTCCTTAAGCCAAGCATGTCTTCTTAGCACAGAACCAGTGACTGCTGCCCTGCATGATGCTTCTAGGGCGTCAAAGCCACACTGCAAAGTATTCTTGCTGACTTATAAGCTCCTGCAATTCTTTATTTTTGCACAGTCTGTAAAGGTTACTATTTTTTGTTTAATAAGTTCCATAATATGTTGCTGGTACTTCAGCATGTGAAACTGACAATTCAATGCCCTAATGGCAAGAGTTGCAGAGGTATATACCTTCTTACCCCATCTGTCGAAAGCTCTGGAATCCCTGTCCGAAGGGGTGGGATTCTTGGCTGTAGTTGCCTTGATACCTTTAGGCCCCTGGGAAATGATCTCTGAGTCAGCAGTAGTATTTTTGAAAAAAAAATTGTGAGTGTCAGGTACTCTGTAGTACCTGTCTGGTTTCCTAGGAGCATGGGGTATCAGAAGTAAGGCTAGATTCCATAAAAACATCATCAACAACTTCCAGGACTGGGGGGCACTGCTAAAGGCCTGTGTTGTGGCAAATCTAGAAATTCTCTGAGTCTCTTTTTGGACTGAGGAAAGTCCTGGCATTCCCAGTGGAAATGCTCTCTTAATGTATGTAAGGTTTCACCAAAAGAAAAATCCTCTGGAGGAGAGGCAGAGGGAATGGATTCCTCTGCATCTGAATCCTCATAAGCAGATAAGGGCATGTCTTCATAATCAGATACCTCAGAGTCATCGGACTCCTGGTCTGTTGAAGCTGCAGGGGACTGGCCTTTTTTCCTCTTAGCAGAGGAAGGCTGACTTCCCCTAATCAACATGATAAGGTCTTCTGCCATTCTAAGCATTTGTCGTTGTGGCAAGGGATTAGGTGCATGCGCTTTGGTCATCAGTTTTCTAGGCATAACGCAAACTCTTGGCCTAAGAAACTCGGTAGTTTTAGATAAAAAATAAGTCATCGGTTTGAGTCGAACATCAGCAGTGAGGAAGAACTGCCTCAGAAGCCAGTGCCTGCTCAGCGGCTCCGGACCCATCCAAGGTAGAGACATTTGCAGGTTCCATAGTCGAAGAGTCTCGCTGCATACAGGACTCCGAACGGCTCTCAGTAGAGGCCAGCAAATCCACTGAAGTGGGCAACAGGGGTTGCGAAAGCACCTCACTGAGTACTGGCAAACTGGCGACTAGCTTAACGGAAGCGTCGTCGGCAGTTTTGACCTGTGCGGTCTGTCTCTGTCTTTATCCTTACGTTTTTTTTGGAATATCGGTAGTCGGATGGCTTACCAAAGCCATTTTCGGAATACGGAGATTGAGAGCAAAAGAATTTAGCAACAAAGAGATCCCGATAATGAATGGTTCGGGCGTTGAACAAGGCGCAAAACCGACAGCGAGGTACGTCGTGGTCTGGGCCTAAACAGGTGATGCAGTAAGAATGAAAATCTCTGTGTGGTATTTGCTTTCCACAGACAAGACAACTGTTAACTTTTTCTGACATCGGTTAGAGCAAGAAAAAAGGATCCCCAATGGGGTACTTAGCTTTAGAAGACTTCAGGATTATTCAATTCATAAATGAAAAACACAGGTAGTGGCCGACCGGCACTTGCAAAATGCTTCTGCTTCAGGCTCCTCATCAAGAAAGACTGATGTAATGGCGTTGGCTGCCTGATTTTATACCCCTGATGACCTGACGTCAGTCCTGTAGCGACAGCAACCGACGCAGAAATACTAAGTCTCTGGAATTTGGGCCGACTGAGGGCTAACTGCAGGCAGATAAACAAAGTGTGATGACTGCAACAGTGAAACACAAAGAACATCCACACTTGCTGAGGCCAAAAGGGGGGCAATGAGGATTACCTTGCTGTTCATCTAGACAGCTTTATGAAGGAATTTGGGGATTAGAGCCGGGGAAGGTAAAGTATAAAGAATACCAGAGGGCCAAATGTGGACTACAGCATCTCTCAATGAGTGTCCCTGAGGGGGGATTACTTCAAAAAAACCGCTGCACTTGTTGAGGGGAGAGGCAAATAGATAGCAGTAAGGGTGACCCCATTCGTGGAGATCATGTTTGCCACTGATTGATTGAGAGACCACTAGTGAGGCATCAGGATAGTTCTGCTGAGCTTGTATGCTAGAACACTGGATTTCCCTGGTATATGCGTCACTACAAGAAAATGGTTGGAGGAGATTGCCCACTGCCAAAGTTTCACTGCTTCACAGCAAAGGGGGTAAGATCTGACTCCTCCTTGCTCATTGATGTACCAGACTACTGACATATTGCCTGTTTGGATAACAATTGTCCCTAGAGGAAGAGAGCTCTGAAAGGCCTGCAACACTGGAAGGATCACTCTCATCTCCAAGACATTTATATGCAATTTGGTCTCATCTGGAGACCATGTCCCTTGAACAGTCCATCCCAAGAAATGCCTCCCCACCCCCACACCAATTGGGAGACATCCATAGTCAAATTGGCATTTGGGGGAGGAAGGATAAAGGGATGCCCTTGGCAAATCTCATTGGATTGAATCCACCTCAGTAGGGAGTCCTTGCAGACTTGAGATAGTCTTATAGGAAATTGCAAAGGCTGTTGAAGAATGGACCATTGTACTGCCAGAGTCCACTGGAGGATTTGCAGGTGAAGATGAGTGGTAGGTATCAAGGTAATTATTGCAGCTATCGAATCTAGGCCTTTGTGAGCTACTTTTGCTGGGGGAGAGGGGTGAGAAAGAACTTGTCTGACATGCAGTCTCAAGGAAAGAATTCTGTTTTGTGGTAAGAGAGTGAAACAATTGACTATATCCAGACGAACCCCTATAAACTCCAAGACTTGAACTGGTTGAAGGTAGGACTTTGAAAGATTGATTGTGATCCCCAAGGATTGAGATATATGGAGTAAGTAATCCCTAGCTTTTACTAGGAGATACCTGGTTGGTATGGTGAGGAGTAAGTCATCCAAATAAGGAAACACTCTCTGAATCCATGCAGTCTTAGATGAGCTGCTATCACCACCATACATTTAGTGAATACCTCGGGGGCTGTGATGAGACCAAATGGCAGGGCTGTGAACTCATAATGACTGGCTCCCAGCTGGGAGCGTATGTATCTTTGAGAGTGCCTGTTCATTCTGATGTAATAACATGCATGGTGAAGATCTACAGAGCACATCCAGTCATCCTTCTGTAGCAAAGACAGAACGGACCGAACTGTGATCATCCAGAACATGGAGTTCTTTACAAAGTGGTTCAGATAACTGAGATCCAGGATGGGTCTCAGGTCCACTGTTTTTGTACTAAAAAGAACCTTCAGTAAAATCCAGATCCTCTTTGGTCTGGTGGGATTTCTTGGATGGGATATTTTGTCTAGCAGCTTTTCAATCTCCAGAGCTGCTAACTACCACTGATCGGGTGGAACATTGCAGAGATGTTTCTTTTCATTGAGGGAACTTGCAAAAAGGGAATGAAATATCCTCTGGATATGACTCTTTGCACCCATGTATCATTTGTAATGGCTACCCAGCTTTTGGGTACAAAGACAAGTGCCCCCCAACTGCCTTCAGAGAAGAATAGTTGGATATTCCTTCAAGAGTGCTAAAAAGGTCTGTCTGATACAGACTCTCGGAAGCCTTGGTTTTGCAGACCTCCTCTGCCATGTGGGCAACATCTGCCATTGTAATTATTTCTCCCTCTGCCTCTGGGGGGAGAAATCTCTAAATGATTTTTGAAAAAGTGCTTGTGATTTCCAGAACCACATTTTCTTACCACTGTGTTGATCTTTAGAAAACTGTCTCTGTGGGATAGAAAAATCGATTCCCATGGCAGATAAGGTCTTTCCATCTTTCTCACTGCGGGAAAGTGTCTCTAATACTGGGCCCAAAGAGGGAAGATTCATCAAAGGGAGCATTGTTGAATGATGCTTTAAAGGGTCACACAATCACATCCAGGCATGTCTCCTAGCAACTATGCCTGAACCCGCAGTCCAGGAGGAACCTTCAGCTGCATGAGAGATTAACAGCATGGATATATTCACTATAGATTTTAGTGTGGTCAGTTGAGAGGAATAAGTCTTCTCTTCCTCCACCAACATGGACCTAGGGGTAGAGTTAGAGAGTTTCTTAATTAAGTCCCTCTGTAATCTAGTGAAATCTGCCAGGTAGTTTAGCTACCATAAGGCAAAGGTCACTGAGGCATAAACTCACTTCCCATGCCTGTCCAATTCCCTACACTCTCTGTTAGGGGAATGGACAGAGGGGCTTTGTTCTGCCAGCTCCTTTTTGGTGGCTGCCACAACAACCATGGCATCTACAGGGGTTCTCTTACTCCAATACTGTCTGTTTGTAGATGCACCAAGAATCTTATTCGAACACTTGGGAATCAGTTCTTTATTGTCTGGTTCCTTCCATGCCTGGCAGAAGACAACATCTATAAGCTTATCCACTTGGGGGGGGGGGATCCAAGATGTAGACAGTGTAGACAGGCCAGACCTGAAGGCTTCAACGAAACCCATCACCTCCCAGAAAGGAGTTTTGAAGACCAACCACCTTTTTGGGGTAGGATTTCTGGAATGTTTCCAAAGGATACATCTTCTGGTGGAGATTTAGGGGACCCTTCCCCTCACTGAAATTTGTGTCTTCTATCAAAGATTCCTGAAGGGAATCTAAGTGCCTCCTTTTGCATGACCTCTTTCAAAGGACCTCTTCAGTGGGATGCTCTGGAGAGGTATCAGAAGAGATGGGGAGTTCCCTAACTGGAATTGCCTGGAAGTTCTTACAGGCTGGCAGTCCCTGTGGCATAGGATACAGAGACTCAGAAACAGGATCTGAAGAGGAAACAGGAAATGGATCTGAAGTGATGAGTTAAGACCACTCTCAGGTGAGAGAATACCCTGTCCACCACCTTGAAGGCAGGGGGACCAGGAGAGGCCAAGGTCAATCTGAATGGAGCTGGAACTCTTGGATCAGACAAGCCAGGACTCTCCCTGACCTTCTGCTGCAAGGGAGGAGTCAGTGCCAAGCTGTCCATCACCGAGTCCCAAAGGGGAAGCAATGGCTCTGAAAGCTTCAGAGTTGACATAATTCCCTCGGATCTCATGCCAGTGCTACGGCTCTAAGACATGTCTTGCTCAAGGGGAGTCTGTCAATAAAAAAGTCTTATTCAGATCTGACATTTGGAATTTCAGTGATCTCGGATCAGATGGCTCCAAAACAGAAGGTCGCATCAGAAAAGGAGAAATGACGGTATGTGAGGGAGGTTTAAGGTTCACAGATCTGAGGGGAGAAGGAGACGGTAAGACCTCCATCTTGATCTGTGTTCTGAAAAATTTTCTCATCATCCTATCCACCTCTGCTTCGGAAAGACTTTGGGAGGACCTGATGGAAGAGGAAGTAGAAGGAGGTCGATATGACTTTCATGGAGTCTCTTGCAGAAAAGAAGATCTCAGTATAGAAGATACTGGCTCTGGACAGAAACAGAGGTTTCAGAGCCAAGGAGCCTTTGTGGAAGACAGCACTGGACCTGAGGGTTTTGGATCCAAGTGTTTGGAAATCTTGGCTGGAGGCTCCAATGACTGAACAGATTTGGGAGACCTGACAGGAGAACTCTTTCAATGGTCAATGTGCTCTGTGGATTTTGATTTCTGAGATGGGGTTTGAACCCCTGAAGTAGACACAGTGGCAGAAGCAGGAATAAGGCCCTTCAGCACTAATATGTTACAACGATCACTTATAGCTCTAGCACTGAAGCCATTATAAATATTACAAGCAGTGTCTAGGTGAGCAGGGCCTAAACAATAAACACACTCCCTGTGGGCATCAGAGTTTGGCACCCTGTGTCCACAGGAAGTGTATTTCTTAAATCTGATAAGCTTAGAATCAACCATGCTAAGCGGAATGCCTATCAGCAAAAATCCATCAAGAAAAGTAGAAAGATTTTTTTTTAAAAGATAGATTTGTTTAAAGGAAAGTTATACCAACAATGATAAAATTTACTACCTCACAGCAAAGGTGCAGAAAGAGGGAAAACTTTACCAGCTATGATAAAGGAGAATACAGAGTAATGGTAAAAAAGTGCTAAAAAAGAATAACACTAGTTTAGCGGTGAAGAGGGGATAGTATTTGAAAGTTAAAGAAAGAAAAATTAAGTTAAACTGCAAGTTTTTACTCACTATTCCCAAAACATAACTGCTGAGCTCAAGAGAATGCAATCCTGACTGAATCATTAAAGCGGCAAATGAGATCTAGAGGTAATGGAGTTGTCAGGGACGTTATGGGTACAGGGAGGAGCTTAAGAGTCAGATCCTAGAATCTGGAGAAAAATGGCCAAGTCAGACAGAAACATTCATTCAGGGAACAAATGTAAGTGACAACATCACAGCGCATGATTCTTAATATATTCAACATACTGAAAGTGTTGAAGTCGGTCATTGACCCACCACTATGACCCATAATAGTGGCACAAGGGTCAAAACCTGAACCTCTGGCCAAATATGTGAATCATAGGTTCATAGGTTGGTACTAGGCTATCGGCCCTAGGGCCTATACAAGCCTAGCCATAACAATTCTCTGGATCCCACAATATTTACTTCTCTGGACCCCTGTCTAGCAGGGCGACTGATATGATCCCCGAGGTGAATTTCCTATCTCCCATCCAATCATCAAGGTTCCTTTTGAAGACGGCCAAGGAGGCGCTCTGCTTGACATGTATGGGCCTCTGAGTAGACGATATGCCACAGAGTATAGCTGGAGTGTTTTTAGATGGTCAGCATATGGCATCTGCTTTAGGCCTGTGATTCTTTTAGTGAGGTATTTCTGTGGCATTTCCAGCTGTAGCAGATGTCTTGTGAGGTACATACCAAACGGGGCATTATACTATATAATGGGTCTAATGAGGGATAAGTACAGTGGGACAATGACCTCCTTTTTTCTGGATGAAAAGCTCTTAGTGATGAGGTGTGTCACAGAGAAGGATTTCCTGACTGTTGTGGCAATGTTGTTATCGAAAGTGAGACCACTGTCCACCTGTGTCCCTAAGTCTCTCATCACACTTTCGGTGTTTAGTGTACTGCCACCTATGTGGTAATTCATGGGTACATTTTTTTCCCAAAGGGGATAACTATACATTTCTTGGCATTAAGCTTGAACCCATGGCTCTGGCACCAGGCATCTGTTTCTGTAAGACCCTTTTGTAGAATATCCACATCATCTGGGGATTCAATAATGGCTCCCAGTTTGCAGTCATCTGTGAACTTTGTTAGCCAGAGTCCCTTAGTGTTGGCCTGTACTTCAGAGAAAAGTAGATGCCAAACAAGAGTGGCCCTGGACTGAACCCTGGGGTACTCCACTTGTCACTTGTCTGGAGCTGGATTTGGAGTCGGCTACTTTTACAGTCTGGGTTCTGTCAGTAAGCCAGTTGGCAACCCATCGAGTGACTTAGGGATTTATGTCCAGCTTAGTAAGTTTATCTATGATTCCAAAAATCTTTTTTTGATGCTAAAAGTTACATCCTGAAAGACACTTAACCATTTTTGGATTTGTTGCACCAGGTTTATTTCAATGATGAAGTAATGATGAACATTTTGACTGTTGACTTAAAAGCTTTGTTTTTAGTTATCCAACACTAAGAGGTTCTACAATGGTTCCAGGAGGCATTAATTTGTGGTACTAGATTGCCTGCACGAACCACTGGCCATGAAATTAGTTGTAACTAATAACTTTGTTTATTTCAAAGCAGAATATTTTAAGCAAATTAGGGGGTTGCCATGGGACCCTCTGCAGCCCCCATGTTTCCTAACACTGTTTTGTAGTGGTGGGTGATGACCTTCATCTTTCCTTACATATATAGGGATTACATTAAGAGCTACCTTCATTTTTTGAATGAAGAATTTATTGTATGGTCTGGTAGTCCACTTATCATTGATGAATTTTTACAATATTTACATCAGATTACATCATTTTTCACATTTAATGGTCAGTACAATTGAAAATCTATTGGCTTTTTGGATACAACAATCTCAAAAGATGTCAAACAAGGATGTTTTGTTTCTACTGTTTTTAGAAAAGTAATGTGTTCAAACAATTTGTTGCATTTTAACAATCATCATCCAGTTTGGCAGAAGAAAAATGTAAAAACACAAGTTTATAAGATTATCTCATTTAGCGTCTGACAACAGGTTGTTTGATGTTGAGACAAATACATTAATTAAGATGTTTCAAGAAAGGGATTACCCTCTTCATTTTATTCAAGGGCTGATGAAAAACATGGTTAAAGAAAGGGAGGGAAGTTACAAACCAGTGTTAAAACATGAGGTGGGAGTCTTTAGGAATTTTTTCCCAGGACAGACCCCACAGTACTGATGACCCTTGCAGTAACACACAACTATTGACTAGATCATATGTTTGTGGTTACAGCAGTGCAAGAAAGGATATCGAGAATATTTCAATATGTAATGGGGCTAGATACATTTAAACACAAGGGTTGGATGACAAATTGGTACAAAACCCCACTGTGGTTTACACGAATGTTTTAAATCTAAAGAACAGATTTGAAAGCGTTCCCCATAGGAAATTGGAGAACAACATGGCTGCTAAAGGAATGTTTAAATGCGGAGCGTGCAGTCAATGTAGGTTTATATACGAAGGCTACATTTTCACAGTGGGTAACTACACCAAAATTATTTATCCCAATGGGAAATTCAACTGCAATACTTCTGGTGTGGTTTATTTATCTCAGTATTATGTTTGACCAGCATTTTATATAGGAAAGGCAGTAAATGCATTTAAACTTAAGATTTATCAACATAACTATGCAATCAGAAGGAAGGACACCAACAATGCTTTGTTAAACACTCCAACACGTGTGAATTCCAGAGAGTTCTTATTTTTGATATTAGAGAAAGTCCCACTTTTTGAAAGGGCTGGTGATTGGGAAACCTATATGGAGAGACACGAACTATATTCTCAGGTTATATTAGATGCAACAAACCCCTCTGGTATTAATGATTGGATATCCATTATTAATTTATTAATTAGCAAAAAGTCTAGGGTTTATATCCATTACTAGTTTATTAATTAGCAAAAGATCTAGGGTTTAATACAATTGGCCCTACTATATTCCTATCCATTTTCTGGATTTAA
Source organism: Protopterus annectens (assembly GCF_019279795.1). Lineage (NCBI taxonomy): Eukaryota > Metazoa > Chordata > Ceratodontiformes > Protopteridae > Protopterus > Protopterus annectens. The sequence goes on along the minus strand of NC_056733.1, from coordinate 129,722,247 downwards.
AATGGTTTTATGAGTTTTATAGATTATCATATTTTGATTTTAGAATGTATTAATAGTTTAACTGATATAGGTTACCTTTATATGTTTTTAGATAAATTGTCACACATTTTAATATTGTATGTTATTTATTGATTTGTACAGTAGACGGTACTGTTGTGTTAAGTATTTAAAGGACAGGAAGGGAGATCACTTTTAATCTGATGAAGTCCAGTATTTATTTTTGGACGAATGCACTTATTCAATAAAAGTTCATGTTTTACTTGTTATGGGCATATGCGGTTTTGGATTATTTGTTTTGTTTCTCAGCAGTTTGGATTTTCGGTTATTTAAAATTCCTATCTGAAATGTTACATAAATAAAATGGTGAAAAAAACATTATTTAAATAAGAAATGTATTTAAAACGTTGTAAATCTACTCAAATACATCAAACAATAATTAATCCGAACTTTAGTCAATGAATTAAATATAAACTTAAAAAATTCCTGTCAGAAATGTTTCACAAACAAAATGGCACCCAAATCATGATTTTAGGCAAAAAATAATTTAAAATGTTGTAAATATTCAAAATGATCTCAAATAATCAAAACCCCCAAAGAAAAAAAACACTGTCAAAACTTTCAAAAGAAGCTTTTAATCAATGGAATTAGCAGGTGCAAATTATTCACAGTTCTGGGTGCATGAGGCAATGAGAGGAAGTGCACTAAAAGGGCCTCAGTGCAGAGACTCAGTTAAACAACCAGAAATAGCCATAAACAGTTTAAAAGGTTTAAAAATCCAACAGTAATGCAGAATAAACAGTATGACTTAAATCACACGAAAAGGATATACAAATTTTACACGTGAAAAAATAAGCAAATAATCAGAATATACTATTCCAGCACTGATTGAAAAATTAGAGGGAGAAAATAAAATTCAGAAGAAGTTTTTTATCTGAGCTCTACAGCTGATATCACCCAAAGAGAGAAGCAATGTCACAAGAGATCTGTAACTCTGGCACGGGAAAACGAAAGGGTTCTGTCTGTGAGTGTGAAGGACTGTCCAGGTCCTGCCAGGTGATTGGTCCTTCTCACTCACAGATGGGCAGTGGGTCCTTCTCACTCACAGATGGGCAGTGGAATGAGTTCTGAGTTTTGACAGTCTGCTGGGAGGAGGGGTAGCAGGGCACTATTACCCATATGCCAGTAATGCAGTGTGTTTGTTGAACATCTGGAGGATGAACGGAAAAGTGTCCTTGAGCCCCAGGAAAATGGTCTTACAAACCCTGTCCTATACCAGTAAAATAAATCTAGTTTATAGTGATTTGTAAATGTATGCAGAGGGTCAAGTTGCTGCTTCTAGAATATGTCTGGAGTCCAACGCTTTCCAAAAATCCATAGATGAAGCCAAGGCCCTGACAGAGTGAGCCTTGACCCTGCATGGGATAATTTTGTTTTGGTGATAGTAACAAACAATAACAGTCTGAGACAACCATTTAGAAATAGTCTGCTCTGACAAAGATTGTCCCATCTTCGTACCTTCACAAGAAATGAACAATTGATCAGAAGTTCTGAAAGATTTTATTCTGTCAAGACAATGTTGGAGTTGGACTCCCATGTTATGAAGTAAAAAGAAGTTATGTACTTACCATAATGTTGCATGTTTGTAGTCCATTTCGGCTACATTCTAGCTGGATGGGTTTGGAGCCGATATTCGGCTCTGACTCGGCCGATGCTAAAGCTCGAGAGCTTTTACTGGCTAGAGGCTAACCCCTATCCCATGGTGCCTCATGGCAATTCCCCAGATCTTGTTTGCAAGAAAGCAATAAGTACCTAACAGGTATGAAATATTAGCGCTGTAAACATACAGACAAAACATTTTGTAATATAATCCATGCCAGGTGGACAACAACTAAAAACCAGGTCAGACAGCACCAGCATAGTCCACCAGATCCTCCACAAACAGGAAGGGGGTTAGAGGGAGGGAAGCAAGAATGTAGGCGAGATGGACTACAAACATGGAACGTTATGGTAAGTACATAATTTCTTTATGTTATGTAGTCCTATCTTGCCGCATTTCTTGCTGAATGGGACAGCGTCCCTAGTACCTTTATCCCGGGTGGCTCAAGCGAAGAAACTCTTCAGCACAGTAGACCCAAAGGACGACCTGTCCCAGGAGGCCAAATCCAATTTGTAATGAGTGACAAAAGTATGTGGTCTTGCCCAAGTAGCTGCTGTGCAAATACTATCACTTGGGAGCCTGGATCTAAAAGCATACGAAGTAAATGCAGCTCTAGTAGAATGGCCTTTGACTCTGATGGGTAATTGTTTGCCAGCAGTTTGATAAGAAAAAGAAATGCAATCCGAAAGCCATTTTGAAAGAATAACTTTGGAAACAGGCAAGCCCTTATTCTTGTCAGAAAAGGAAACATATAATTGATCTGATTTTCTGAATTCTTTAGTCCTGTGTAAATAAAATCTGAGAATTCTGTAAACATCTAACTGGTTTAGTCTATACTCAGATTTATTAGAGTGGTTTGGAAAAAACACTGGTAGTTCAATAGTAGTGTTCAGATTGTGCACTGAGCATACCTTGGGAAGAAAGGAAGGGTTTGTCCGGAGTGAGACTCTATCCTTGTGAAAAATAATGTAAGGAGGTCTGATAGTAAGAGCTTGCAGTTCTGAGACTCTCCTAGCAGATGTTATGGCTACTAAGAATAGTGTTTTCCACGACAACAATTTCAGGTCTGATGAAGAGGAGGGCTCAAAAGGTGCAGACATTAAAGATGAGAGGACTAAGTTTAAGTCCCAGGGTTCTAATGGCTGTTTGACTGGAGACCTGAGAAGAATAATTCCTTTTAAGAAGGTTTTGCACAAGGAGTGTGACATGATTGGATTTCCCATGACGCCAAAATGGAAATTGGAAATGGCAGCTAACTGAACTCTGACTGTAGCGGCTGTAACTCCTTCATGAAAAACTGACACTAGAAAGGATAGAATAGATTCTACAGGAGCCATAAATGGATCTAAGCCTCGGTTTGTAGCCTGAATTGAAAACCTTTTCCATTTGCTGGAGTATAGTTTCTGAGTGGAAGGTTTATGGGATGAGATCAGAATGTGTTTGACAGAGGGAGATAGGGGAATACACCTGGCTATTCGTAGAACTGGAGCGGCCATGCTGTCAATTTTAGGGTGTGGATGGTGGGATGGAACTGCCCCGACTGATGAATCAGGAGGTCTGGAGATTGGTCCAGAATCCATGGTTCCTCCAAAAGGTAGGGCCAAAGGAAGGGAAACCATACTTGTTGAGGCCAGTAAGGAGCAATGAGGATCAGGGAACTCCTCAACTGTTTTGCTTTCTGTATTACCTTTGGGATGAGAGGAAAAGGTGGAAAGGCATAAAGAAGTCCCAGGGGCCAACTGTGGACTAGAGCATCCCTGGGTGACTTCCCCGGATGGGGAATGAGGGCAAAGTAGTTGCTGCATTTGGTGTTCAGGTGAGTGGCGAATAGGTCACAGCAAGGCTGGCCCCATCTGTGAAAGATCTCTTTCACAACTTCTGGATTCAGGGACCACTTGTGAGGCTTCAGAATTGCTTGGCTGAGTTTGTCTGCTATTACACTGGATTTCCCCAGAATGTGCAATGCTACCAGAAAGCGCTGAGTGTCCATCGCCCACTTCCAAACTCTTAAGGTCTCTCGGCAATGCAGGTAAGATTTGGTTCCCCCTTGCTTGTTTATGTACCACACGACAGACAAGTTATCTGACTGGATCGCAATTGTCCCGGTGGGAAGGGAGCTGTGAAGTGCTTGGAACGCATACATCACCGCTCTCATCTCCAGAACATTGATGTGCAGGTAGTTCTCATGATTCGGCCAAGAACCTTGGACTGTCATTCCCAGACAATGCCCTCCCCCCACCCTATCTGGTAAGCGTCCATGGTCAAAACTGCTTTCTCTTGGGGAGGAACAAGTGGATGTCTTAGGAGAAGTTGTTCTCTGTGCAACCACCATGTCAGATCCTTCTTGCAGGTGTTTGTTATAAAAATCTGATGAGACAATGGAAGGTCTTGCATCGACCATTGGGCAAATAACAGCCATTGAAGTATCCTCATGTGTAGACAGGCTAGAGGAACTATAGGATGGAGGAAGCCATAGTCCCCAGTTCTTGAATGACTACCCTGGCCTGAACTTTTTGCTTGTTTAGCAAGGATCTGACTTGGCTGCATAGAGACTCTACTCTTTCTGGTGCTAGTCTTGCTGACATGGTGGTTGTGTCTATTTCTGAGCCTAAGAATACAATGTGCTGCGAAGGAGATAAGGCTGACTTTTTTAGGTTGACTGTGATGCCTAGACTGGTCCACAAGGATACAGTCTTGCCCCTGGTTCTGATGAGTTGATGCTTGGTGGTAGCAGTGAGGAGCCAGTCATCTAGGTACAGAAACACTTGGAATCCTTGATGTCTCAGGTGAGCCGTAACCACTGCCCTGCATTTGGTGGACACTCTGGGGATGTAGTCAGACCAAAGGGCAGTGTTCAGAACTTGAAATAACTGGCTCCCAGCCGGAAGCTTAAGTGTCTTCTGGAGCGCATGCCCATTTTGATGTGGTAGTACATGTCCTGGAGATCTACTGAGCACATCCAAATGTCTTTCCCGATAAAGGGAAATATCGACTGCAGAGTGATCATTTGGAACTTTGATTTCTTTACGGACTTGTTGAGCCTGCTGAGATCTAGAATTGATCTCCAGTCCCCTGACTTTTTCAAAACTAAAAAGAATCGAGAGTAGGTTCTGGATCCTATTTGCTCTGCGGGGACTTCTTGGATGACTCTTTTTTTGCAGCAATGAGATGACCTCTGATGTTGCATGGTCTAGTTAAATGGGTGGTACGTCTGGTAGAGACTGGTTTGTTGGGTGTTTGAAAACAAAGGGGATCAGATAACCTCTGGATATTAGGGTGTGTACCCAATGATCTTGTGAAATGGTTTGCCAGGCGCTTGGGTACAGCGATAGATGACCCCCGACTGCCTCCAGAGATGGACAGTCGGGCAACCCCTGCCTCTACGGGAGGGTTGATCTTGTGTCTGAGGGAAACCTTTTTGGGATTTACGGAACCACATCTTCCCTCCCATATTACCCTTGGGATAGGGTCTAGACAGGAGAGAGAAAAAGACTCTGACGGCAGATAACGTTTAGCTTTCCTGCTCGCACCTAGTCAAGGTCTCTTTCACCTGGGGTCCAAAAAGAGATGAACCATCAAAGGGATGTTAGTGAAGGAAGACTTGAAGGATTCCGTGAAATTACAAAGACACATCCAAAAATGTCTCCTGAGGGATATTCCTGCTGCGGCTGCCCTACTCGCTCCATCTGCCGCGTTCAATATCAGCCTCATGGAGGAGTTAGCTATCGATGTAAGGATGGAGAGCTGCGCAGAAACCTTATCCATGGAACCTGGAGCTACTGAACCCTGGAGGGTATTCTCCTAACTCCTACAGGAGATCCCTCTGAAGACGAGTAAAATGGGTAAGGTAATTCAGCGATCTTAATGTAAATGCCTCTGAAGAGAAGGTAAGCTTCCCATATCTATCCATCATCCTGGACTCCTTGTTAGGAGGATGGATATTAGAAGATGTTTCAGATAACTCCTTCTTGGTGGCCGCTGCAACCACCACAGCATCAACGGGAACTCCTTTGCTAAGGAAAGTCTTATCCTCAGGTGCTGTCATAAATTTATTTGGCCTCCTCGGGACGGGCTCCACTGAGTCTGGGGAGGTCCAGGCTTTCCGCAATATGACCCCCAAGAGTTGGTCATAAGGCGGTGTCACCCAGAAGGTGGAAGGTCGGAAACCAAAGGCCTCAAGATACACTGATTCATCCTCAGTAGGGTTAGAGGTCTTCCAATCACCCCTCTGTCTAAGGATGTCTAGGATGTCAGAAAAGGAGACATCCTCAGACGGGGATCTAGGTGACCCTTTTGATTCCTCTAAATCAGTGTCAGAAATGACAGACTCAGGTGAGTCAACATGCTTCCTCTTACACAGTCTCTTCCGAGGGAGCTCTCCAGTGGGATAATCTGGGGAGGTCTCGGAAGAGGGGGCACCTCTAACTGGGGTCCAAGACTGAATAACCTGAAGTAATAGGCTCTGAGAGCAAACCAGTCAGAGGAGGAACAGTGGCAGGTAAGGGGGTTGGCTATGGAGCCTTTGCCAGAGCTGGATCTGAAAGCAACTTCACCAACCACTTGATGTCCTCATCTGATAGTGCCCTGGAGGATCTAGTGGAGACAGAAGGAGATCTCCTCTCCAAAATAGGAGATCTCAAGGTGGGTGACACAACATCAATATCAGGTAAAATTTTTGGTACCGAAGGTTGCCTCGGCACTGAGGAGACCAACAGTACTGATGTGGAAGAAGCTGAATCGGAGCCAGAACTCTTTGGTTCATAGGTTCATAGGGAGGTACTAGGCTATTGGCCCAAGGGCCTATATAAGCCTAGCCAAAAGGTACCCTGGCTTTCACCACCCAAGAAAATAATTTTCCTGTCCCACTGTCGAGCAGAGCCACAGAAGTGATCCCCAGGGTGAATTTCCTATCTCCCATCCAGTCATCAAGATTTTTCTTGAAGAGTGCTAATGAGGAGCTTTGTTTGATACAGATAGGTAGCTTGTTCCAGAGTATGGGAAGTCTCTGGGACAGGAATCTATCCCTCCAGCATGTTCTGTTTATTGTGGTGACAAGGTTTAGGTCCCTACAGCATGTAGATCAAAGGGATTGGGATTTCTATAAGTGGAGCATGTCCAAAAGTTCTGGGTCTGACATAGCTTTGTGTGTTAGGCAGAGATCGCTTCCGAGTAGGCAATATGCGATGGAGTAAAGCTGCAGTTTTTTGAGACAGTCTGCATACGGCATCTGTTTGAGGTCGGTAATCCTCTTTGTGTGGTATTTCTGCGGCCTTTCCATTTGTTGTAAATGTCTTGTGAGGTACATACCAAAAGGGGCGTTGTATTCCATAATGGGTCTAATGAGTGACGAGTAGAGGGGAACAATGACCTCTTTTTTCCTGGATGAGAAACCTTTTGTGATGAGGTGTGCCACGTAGAAGGATTTCCTGACTACTGTGGCGATGTGATTATCAAAGGAGAGACTACTATCCACCTGTGTCCCAAGGTCTCTTATCACACTTTCGGTGTTAAGTAGACTACTGCCTATGTGGTACTTCATGGGTACAGAGGTTTTACCAAAAGGGATGATAATGCACTTTTTGGCAATGAGCTTGAGGCCATGGCTTTGACACCAGGCATCTGTCTCAGCGAGGCCCTTTTGTAGGATGTCCACATCTTTTGGAGTTTTGATTATGGCTCCTAGTTTGCAGTCATCTGTGAACTTCGTTAGCCAAAGACCTTCTGTGTTAGCCTGTACTTCAGAGAAGTAGATACCAAACAGGAAAGGACCCAGGACTGAACCCTGTGGTACTCCACTTGTCACTGGTCTGAAGTTGGATTTGGAGTCTGCTACTTTCACAGTGTGGGTTCTGTTAGTGAGCCAGTTGGCTGCCCATCTTGTGACATAGGGATTTATACGTAGTTTAGTGAGTTTATCTATAATTCCAGAGTGGGGGATGGTGTTGAAAGCCTTGGCGCGATCTAGATAGGCTGTGTGAACCACCTTACCCACATCTACGGCTTTGGTGACTGCTTCAAAGAAGTCTATCAGGTTTAGGAGACATGATCTGCCTTTTACAAACCCGAACTGGGTGGGGTCCTGAGTTTGGAGATTGCCAGTATCATTGTTTATAAGCTCCATGATGATACGTTCCATAGCCTTGCAGACCAGGCTCATCAGGCTAATGGGGTGGTAGTTTCCGGGGTCCATGGTGGCTCCCCATTTGTGGAGTGGGATAACCGTCACTGTGCGTAATTCAATGGGCACATAGCCTGAGGTGAGGCTTTGACTGAACATGGAACTTAGGTGGGGTGCCAGTTCATTCTGTAGTTCATGTAGATGTTGTCAGGTTCCATGGATGCTGTGTTCTTGGCTTTGGAGAGTGTGTTTTTTATCTGTGCAGCTGTGATTACAGGAACTTTGCATTCTTCTGGTATAGACATGGGCCAATTAGGGGATAAGATGGGGGGTAAAGTTAGCACTGAACCTATCTGCCAGGATGTTGGCAATATCAGTTGGTTCTGTATATTTAGTGCTATTGTGCTGTAACTCAGAGCAGATCTGAGTGTTGCCATTGAGAATCTTGACATAGCTATAGAATGCTTTGTGGTTGTCTTTTGAGTCAGTGGCGATTTTGTTTTCATAACTAGCTTTGGAGCATTTTATGAGGGATCTCAACTTCTTACTGAGGCTGACCAGGGAGTTCCTCCAATCATGGGACTTTACTCTTTTTTGCAACAGTTTCTTTCTTCTGTTGTAGAGTTTGTTTATGGCAGGGGACCACCAGATTAGCTTAATTTTTTTGGAGGATAGCATCTTGGTTCTATTAGGGATTGCACAATCCATGCAGTCGTGTAAGTGCTTATAAAGTGCATCTGTGTAGGATTCAGCAGTCATACCTCTATTGTCCATCAGCAAGGGTGACGTGAAGTTTGCCACTTCTGTCTTAAGAAGCGTGAAGTTGTCTTTTATTGAAATTTTTTACGGTGGCTTCCCTAATGGGGGTGGGGGTGGGGGAGGGATGTGGATGTCTAGGGTGATTAGCTTGTAGTCGGATCTGACCAACGAGGAATTGACCTCTGGTTGCCCATGTTGGTAATAACCAGGTCTAGGATATTGCTGCCCCTGGTGGGGGTGTGGATAAGTTGATTCAAGGCACTGGAATTTATGAATTCCAGAAAACATTGAGCACAAGAGTTGGTACATGAGTAGTTTTTCCAGTTAATGGTGGGGTAGTTGAAATCACCCATTATTAGGGTGTTAGGTTGTACCCTACTATTTTCCAGTGTATCAAGAAATGAGGAGTGGGAATGCTGGGGCATGGTGGGGGATCTGTAGCAAGCTACAATTTGGATTGAGGTCTTGCCCAGAGTTAGCTGCACTTGGATAATCTCAGATGCATTATGCTGAGCAACTAGCCTGGAGGTGTGGATATACTTAATGAATATGGACACAACTCCGCCTTTAGTGTTTCGGTCCAGGTTAGGTGGCCGAAAGGTGTGGTATGAATTATAGCCTGGTAATGCAGGGATACTCTCTGGAGCCTTGAACCAGGTCTCTGTCACTGCACAGATGTCTATGTTCTCCATTTTAAGGAGTGCCTCGAGTGAGTGCATTTTGACGTTTAGACTTCTAGCATTAAGTAGCAATACCCTCAGATTCTGCTTGCTTGTACCGGTTACGGTGCTAAATTTGTCATTTGAACCTTGCCTAAAAAAGGCACTATAGGAGTGGCTAGAGCCTTAGCCAGTATCCAGAATCCCAGGGACGACAGGTGTAGGCCATCTCTGGCAAAGACTCGTGGTTTGTCAATCATGTCATCCCAGGCAGACAGATACTGGATCCCCTTAGCATGACACCAGAAGCTTAGCCAATTGTTGAAGTCAATCATTTTGTCCTTGTACTGTGGTATCCTTCTAGGTGATGGCAGGATGCTACTCAGGGCTAGGGTCATAACTGCCTGGGCTACAAGATCAGACAGCTCCTCCATGTCTCTTTTCATGTAGTCCAGGGAGGTACGTCTCAGGTCATTCACACCAACATGGAGAATGACAGAGTTTGGACAGTAACCTGAGTGAATGAGCTATGTGGCGGATCCTGGCACCCGACAGGCAGCTGACAGCTGCTTTCTCCTTGTTTAGCCTGATGAGTGGAACATCAGTGTGCCTGACTATAGAGTCACCTATGACTAGAGTGTTGGGTACGTTGTTATGCCTTATGGGCTGTGGTTGAGTGGCACACTGAGTTTGTGGGCTATGTGTCATTTGGGTTGTGTTGGGGGGTGGAGGTTGCTTGTGTTTCTGCTTTGGAGGTCCCTGCTGCTTGGGCAGGTTTTTACTGAGAGCCTCCGCGAATGTAGGTGTATGTTTTGTGTTTCTATGTGTGTGTTTTGGAGGTGTAGGTTTTGAGGGACTATGTGATGAGTGTGGTGTGGTGCAAGCGTTTACCTTCTCCTCTTGACTGTCTAGTCCAGTCTTGGATGAAGGCAGCTTTGCTTCCAGTTTGGCTATATAAGTGCATCTCTCACAGGTTGTAGTGTTGGGTGGTAGGAGGAGAGGGTTGTCTGTGTACATGAGGCAATTGCTGCATTGCCCCAAGATGCCCAGATTCATCAGGTAGACAGGAGAAAACACTGGGAGTTGACCCTTAGACATGCCTGGATAGGTTCTTATTTGTTAAGTACTAGAAAACGTTTTCATCTAAACAAGTGAGGAAAGTTGAGTGCTGCAGCAATTTGTAGCTTATTTAGTGGTTGCAATGAGTTCTGAACAAGTGCTGAGCTCAAAGAAACAGACTTGAGTGCTGAAACTAAAACATTGGATAGTTCTAAGAAACAAAATTAAGCTAGAAGGCTTCCCTCCAAAACAGAAAGGCTTGGGGGCTCAAAAGCCCACAAACAGTCCTGGACACAGCAAATCTGTATCCAGACTAGACTACCTACAGGAAAGGCAGGAAACAAGCTTAGAATTTTTTTAAGTGGAAAGAGAGAAAGGAGGAGCAGAAACTAAGTGGATTGGCCTTCTCAAATGTTCTCCCTGTATTAGGTAGAATGAGGTAATAACACTAGAATGGGAGGAGTGTCCCAGATCAAATTTACAGTAGCCACCAACTATAAGAACAGCATACAAATAGGGAGGGAGGGTGGAAAACAAACTGCAGAAATGTTTCTCACAGCAGAAAAGCAGCAGTGAGCCTTTAAATGAAAGTTTTAAACAAATAAAGGAGCCTCTAGAGAAAGCTTTTAACTGCAAACAAGTTATCAGAATCAAACAACCCAAACAGATGCTTAATAAAAGTGGATAATTTCCAGTTAATACCTCACACACAGTAAAACTAGCTAGAAAAGTATGCAGTAGACAAAGCGCTATAAATAACTCGAAAAAAATAAGCAAAAAAACAGGATACTTAATGTTATATATTATAGATCCGCGTTTGCTCAGTATCCTTCCTTCGATTAGCTCAGTGTGAAATGGCAGAAACACAAACTTAACTTCTTAGGTAACAGAAAGTTGAAACCTGAGACAACTTAAAAAAAAAAGCCCGAAAGAACCAATGACATGCTTACTGTAAGCTGTAGTCCAGGTGACCCAGTCAGCCAATGACCTTAAACAATCCTCTCTCACTGAAATGCCTAATGGCTTTGGCTAACCCAAGATGTCCTTGAGCATGTGCTCAGACACACAGCCTCCACAAACACTAGGCCCAAACACAAGCCTGAATATGGACAATGCTACAAATATCCACACTAGTTAAGTAGAAACAAACTGCAGAAATGTTTCTCACAGTAGAAAAGCAGCAGTGAGCCTTTAAATGAAAGTTTTAAACAGAGAAAGGAGCCTCTAGAGAAAGCTTTTAACTGTAAACAAGTTATCAGAATCAAACAACCCAAACAGATGCTTAATAAAAGTGAACAATTTCCAGTTAATACCTTACACACAGTAAAATTAGCTAGAAAAGTACGCAGTACACAAAGTGCTATAAATAACTCGAAAAAATAAGCAAAAAAACAGGATACTTAATGTTATATATTATAGATCAAAGTTTGCTCAGTGTCCTTCCTTCGATTAGCTCAGTGTGAAAATCTAAAATGCAAACTGATTACAGTGGAGATCAAACCTGGAATGCCCGCCCGCAAAGCATATACTCTAACCACTACACTACTGCAACACTACTTGGCTCCAATGCGTTTGTATTTTTTGACGGCTCCGAAGCTGGGGCAGAAGATTTTCGCTTTGAAGACTTAGGAGCTGCCTGACCAAGTTCCAGCTGTTCCTGGAAGGAATTGGTCATAAGACCCCTATCAATTAGTTTTCGTTTCCTCTCATTCAAGACCCTGGTGATAAACGCATAGCAAAAGGTACAGGGCTCTTGCAAATGAGCTTCACCTAAACAGTACACGCAACTGGTGTGAATGTCTGTCAGTGACATTTTTTGTGAGCATCTATCGCACTTTTTAAACCCCGAAGGGCGATGATCCTTATGCTCTCTATCCTTTTCTTTAGACATACTGACTAACACTATAGACTAGCTAGACAAGCAACAAAACAATAATAACTAAATACTAACTACTGACATAGGACAGTAAGAAGAGAGGAGTTATATAACTTTTTTTTTTTATATAAGACACACACTCTGGGAGGAAAGGCCCTCTATCTTAAACGGGCACTATGGCCCTCTATCTTAAACAGGTCGTACAATACTAGGGGGAAGAACAGGGGTCAGAAACTCTCAATAACAGTCACACAAGAGATAAAGTATTAAAGACTGCAAAAAGGATAGTAAAAGTCAAGAAAAAGGACTAAATTTAATAAATAAACTGTTACATAGCCAACGAGCCAGTAAGACACAACCTCGAAGCTTTCACGACAAACTAGATCTGGGGAATTGCTGTGAGGCACCACAGGATAGGGGTTAGCCTCAAGCCAGTAAAAGCTCTCAAGCTTTAGTATATCGGCTCCGAACCCATCCAGCAAGAATTGCAGCAATAGGACTATATAAAAAGAAGTTATGTACCTACCATAACGCTCCATGTTAGTTGTCTTCATCTTGCCTTCTTTCTTGCTGGTTGGGATCGGAGCCGATCCTCGGCTCTGACTCGGCCATCTTCTATAGCTCGAGAGCTGTTTACTGGCTCGAGGCTACCCCTTATCCCATAATGCCTAGTGATAGCTACCCAGATCTCGTTTGAAATAGCTAACCCCAGACATAGCCAGAGAATCAACCTGTCCAAACAAACAGGTTGAGCATACCTGTCATAGTCTCTAAGTCAGTAGAGGAAACAAACCACAGAACACTCAGCCAGTGAAACCAAAACTCCTCTCGATCCAATAGGACAGGGGAATGGAGGGTGGGATGCAAGAAAGAAGGCGAGATGAAGACAACTAACATGGAATGTTATGGTAGGTGCATAACTTCTCTATGTTAAGTTGTCTATCTCGCCTTCGTTCTTGCTGGTTGGGACAGCATCCCTAGCACCTACAATCCTGGGTGGCTCATTGGAACAGACTCTTCAGAACAGTGGAACCAAAGTCAGCTCTGCTCCTGGAGACCATATCTAGCTTGTAATGAGAAATAAAGGTATGAGGATTTCCCACATAGCAGCTGCACAGATAGAATCCATGGGCAACCTAGATTGGAAGGCTACAGAGGTGGCCAAAGCCCTAGTAGAATGACCTTTCGGTTTGATAGGCAACTCTTTGTTTCTCAATTGATAAATGAAAGTAATAATGTGAGACAACCACCTGGATAAGGTCACTTTGGAAACTAGGAGACCTTGTTTGTGTAGAGCGTGGGAAAGAAATAGTTGGTCCGACTTCCTTATTTCCTTGGTCCTGTACAAGTAAAAACACAATTGTCTATGAACGTCCAATTGGTGTAATTTGTATTCTGCCTTGTTGGCGTGGTTAGGGAAAAACACAGGAAGGTCTATAGATTGGTTTCAATTATTTTCTGAGCAGACTTTCGAAAGGAACAAAGGATTAGTCCTCAGAGCAACAATGTCCATATGAAAAACCAAGTATGGAGGACGAACACATAGTGCATGAAGTTCAGAGATGCGTCTGGCTGAAGTAATAGCTACCAGAAAGAGTGTTTTCCAAGATAGAAACTTAATGGAGCAGGATGCTGCAGGTTCAAAGGGGGGCATAATTAAGGAGGTTAGTACCAAATTAAGGTCCCAAGGAAGAGGGGGATCTCTCACTGGAGGTATAAGGAGAGTAGTCCCTCTTAAAAAGACTTTACAGAGCTTATGAGACATAATGTTTGAATTAGACAACCCAACATGAAAGTTAGAAATGGCCACCAATTGAACCCTGATTGTAGCAGAAGCAGACCTAGAATGAAAAAGTTGTGCTAGGAATTCCAAAATTTCGTGGACTGGGGCTGAAAAGGGATCTACGTTCCTAGCCTCTGCCCAACAAGAAAAACGTTTCCATTTGCTAGCATAAGTTTTTCTAGTTGTGGACTTGTGAGAGAAGACAATAATCTCACGTATGGCCGGGGAAATGCTGGGAAGCCTGGCTAAGGTTGGAAGTGGAGCAACCAAGCTGTGAGCTGGAGTGTTTGCAGGGATTGATGCAGCCTGCCTGATTGATGAATCAGTAGGCCTGGAATCAGATCCAGACTCCAGGGCTGATCGAGAAGGTAATGGTGCAGGAATTGAAACCATATCTGTCGAGGCTAGTAGGGGTCAATGAGGATCATTTTCCAACCCAACGATATTGCTTTCTGTATGAGTTTCGGTATCAGGGGAAATGGAGGAAAGGCACAAAGAAGTCCCTGAGGCCAATCATGGACTAGAGCATCTCTGGGTGTGTGATCTGGAAGCGGAAGAAGGGAGAAGTAGTTGCTGCATTTGCTGTTGAAGGGGGTGGCAAAAAGATCGCAGCAAGGCTGTCCCCATTTGCGGAAGATCAGATCCGCAACTACCTGATTCAGAGACCACTCGTGAGGCATGAGAATAGCTCTGCAGAGCCTATCCGCTATGAAATTGGACCTCCCAGGGATGTGCGTCGCAATCAGAAATCGTTGGGAGGAAATCGCCCACTGCCAGAGTTTGAGTGCTTCTCGACATAGGGGGTAGGACCTGGTTCCGCCCTGCTTGTTGATGTACCACACCATTGACATGTTGTCCGTTTGAATTGCAATGGTCCTGGAAGGGAGAGAGGCCTGAAGAGCTTGCAACGCTAGGAGTACAGCTCTCATTTCTAGGACGTTTATATGCAGGTGGTACTCGTGAGGCTGCCAAGTGCCTTGGACTGTCCTGCCCTGATAATGCCCCCCCACCCTATCAGGGAGGCGTCTGTGGTCACTGTGGCAACCGGAGGGGGCTGAATGAAGTGTCTGGCCTGAGTCACTAGTGGGGAGACCATCCACCAGGAAAGGGGCCTTTTGCATGCTTCTGTAATCATGATCATGTGAGACATGGGCAGCTGTTGGAAAGACCACTGTGTGAACAGAAGCCACTGAAGGATCCCCATGTGAAAGCGGGCCAGGGGGATTAGAAGAATTGCCGCTGCCATGGAACCCAGAATTTGAAGGACGAATCTGACTTGGATTCTTTTGCTCTGCATTAGAATTTGTACTTGCTGGCGAATTGTAGACACCCTTTCTGACGGTAGCCTTGCGGACATGTTCTTGTGTCTAACTCTGCTCCTATACAGGTGATAGATTGACAGGGCAACAAGGCAGATTTTTCGAAGTTTATTGTAATGCCTAACTGGGAGCAGATTGTGACTGTGAAGTCCCTGGCTTACAGAAGTTGATACCTGGTAGTAGCAGTGAGGAGCCAGTCACCTAGATATGGAAACATCTGGAATCCTCGACATCTCAGGTGAGCCGTGACCACTGCCATACATTTGGTGAACACCCTGGGGGCTGTGGTGAGACCAAAGGGCAGAGCTCTGAACTGGTAATGATTGGCTCCCAGCCGGAAGCGAAGAAATCTCCTGGAGCGCCTGTCCATTTTGATATGGTAGTACGCATCCTGAAGATCTATGGAGCACATCCAATTGTCCTGACCCAGAAAGGGTAGAATGGACTGTAGCGTGACCATCCGAAACTCTGTTGTCTGAACAGACCTGTTTAGTCTGCTGAGATCCAGAATCGGTCTCCAGTCCCCTGTCTTTTTTGGTACCAAAAAGAACCTGGAGTAAGTTCCGGATCCGTGTTGGTCTGCCGGGACTTCCTGGATGACTCTTTTTTTTCTAGCAGTTTTGAAACTTCTATGACTGCTTGGTCCCTCAGATTGGGTTGAACATCTGGAAGGGATTTGCTTGACAGTAAGGGGGGTTGAGAGAAGGGAATTTTGTAACCCCCGGATATAATGGTCCATACCCATTTGTCTTGCGTTAAATTTTGCCAGGCTTTTGGGTACAGTGAAAGTCTTCCCCCGACTGCCTCCAGAGGCAGAGCTGGAAGGATTCTCTGTTGCCCTGGTTCTGCAGACCCCTTCCGCCATGAAGACGGCATCTGTTGTTGTTTCCCCCTCTGCCCCTGGAGGAAAAATTGCTACATGTGTCAGGCGAGGCTCCCTGGGATTTTCAGAACCACATTTTACCACTCTTCTGACCCTTGGGGTATGGTCTGGAAGGAGTGGAAAAATGGACTCCCACGGCAGAGAGAGTCTTGCCTTCTTGCTCACACCTAGTCAAAGTGTCTTTCACCTGTGGTCCAAAAAGAAAGGGACCATCAAAGGGGGTGTTGGTGAATGATGCTCTAAAGGGTTCCGCTAAATGACACAGCCGCATCCATGCATGTCTCCTAAGAGCCACGCCCATGCCTGTGGCTCTACTCGCACCATCGGCTGCATTTGGAGTTGGTTCCACTGTATCCAGGGCTGACCAAGCCTTTTGAGCCACCACTGACATAAGTGGATTGAAAGGCGGAGAAACCCAGGAGGTGGAAGGTCGGGAACCGAACGCATCCAGGAATACAGACTCGTCCTCAGTAGGGGCTAGGGGATTCCAGTTCCCCCTCTGCTTAAGCATTTCTAGGATGTCCGAAAAGGAAAGATCTTCAGAGGGGGATCTCAGGGACCCTTCCGAATCATCTAAGCCTGTATCCGAAGTGAAAGACTCAGGGGAGTCAATGTGCTTCCTCTTGCACTTCTTCTTAGGAGGGGGCTCCTCTGAATGATCAGGGGAGGCCTCGGAAGAAGAGGAAACACCCAATGGGTTGCCCTGGAGTGCCGGTTCCCCACACTTGGTGTCTGGAGGAGGAGCAGAGGTTGGCACGGGCACTACAGGGGATGGAGCCGATGGAGCCGATAGTGGAGCTGATTCAGAGGCCAACACACTCCTCATGACATCGAAGGCGTCCCTGCCATGATGCAGAAAAGGCTCCGGTTCCGAGGAAATCAGAATCCTTCTCCGCACGAGGGAGATGGCTCCGAGGCCGATGTAGGAGCCGAGCTCACCTGCGCCGAAGCCCCGAGAGGGAGAACAGGGTCGGACAAGGGTCCGATGCCACTCGCCCCCTCGAAGCCGACGAGGGAGCCCCGATGCCCAGATCCCTCAATGGACAGCACCATCGAGGGACTCGGAGCCGACGATGGAACCGAAGGAAATAGAGTTATCGGAGCCGATGGTTCCACTACTCGAACCCCAACGAACTCCAGCTCCGAGCTCAATGGAGTCGGAGGAGGAACATCGACAGAAGTGGACGGAGCCAACACCTGTTGAGGAGGGCTGGACAACATCTTGGCAAGTGCCTGCGACTTTAGCAACCTACTGACCACTCTCTCCACATCATGATCCGACAGCCTAGAGGATCGAGAGGAGTGAGAAGATCTGTGACTGCGCTCGCTCTGAAGCAGGGGAGACCGAGGAGCCAAATGTATCAATTCCAAAGAAGGGGACCTCAGCCTCTTGTGGCTCCGCAAAGGCTCCGAAGTTTCTGATGGAGCCGACAGAGAGATAGTCTTATCGGTTCCAGCCGGAACCGAAATAGCAGGTAGAGTCTGAACCAAAGACGGCTCCAAACTGGGAGCCGACAATTTGGTAGATTTAGGGGATTTCACAGGTTGAGTCTTGGCCGGTGAATCCTGGGGCTTTAAAAGACCACTAAGAATAAGCTTATTCTTATGCTCCTGCAGAACTCTTGGACTAAATGCATGGCAGATAGGACAAGAGTCCTGCAGGTGCACAGCGCCTAAACAATAGATGCAAGAAGTGTGCCCATCTGTCAGAGACATTTTTCTGACAGCATGAGTCACACTTCTTGAACCTAGACACTTTGGATTCTTTTGACATCCTGTAACAAGAAATACAACAATAGCTAACAAATCAAAATACAGTCTACAGAAAAACACAGTACACTAACAGACTAAAGCTAAAGTTTTTTTTTTTTTTTTTTTTTTTTTTTAATAGGAAAGCCTCTAACTCAAACAGCTGGCCTATAAAGAAATTAGAAGGAAAGTCTCTAACCTAAATGGCTAACCTGACAAAAAAGGATAAGAAGGGGGGGAGGGGGAGAACTCTCTAAGTTAAACGAGTTCAATAAGGAAGGGAAGGAAGCTACAAATACACACTAGCTAACACAACCAAAATTAAGACTAAAAGTTAACAATAACACCTAGGAAACAGACTATTTTTAGTAAAAATTACTATAAAGAAACTTTATACGAGCCTGAGCCAGAAAAACGACACATCACAGCTGAAGCGGCAAACGAGATCTGGGTAGCTATCGCTAGGCATCATGGGATAAGGGGTAGCCTCGAGCCAGTAAACAGCTCTCGAGCTATAGAAGATGGCCGAGTTGGAGCCGAGGATCGGCTCCGATCCCAACCAGCAAGAACGAAGGCGAGATAGACAACTTAACATCATCTGTTCTTTCTCCCTCATTTTTAGGCTCTGTAAAGAAGACAAGGATTTGGAGAGACTGACTTAAAGTAAGCTTGAATACCACATTAGGCATAAGGAAATGATTAGTTCTTAAAGAAAACATAATTTCTGTGAAAAAAATGAGATAAGGTTGACCCACCAGAAGAACTTGCAAATCATATACTCTTCCTGCAGTAGTCAGAAAAATGAGTAAAACTATTTTCCACATTAAGATCCTCAAGTCAGCCTGGTGAGCTAGTTCAAATAATGCAAGTGTTAGCTTCTCTAACATAAAGTTAAGATCCCAAACAGAAGCCACTGGTTTGTGAGACGTCTTATGCAGTATCCCTCTCTAAAACATTTTCACATGAGACTGCATTGAAAGAGGGGGATCCATGGGTAGTCATGCTGAAATGGCTGACAAATGAACTATGACTGAGCAGTCAGATAGGAAACAGGATAACTCCTCACACAAATGCTAGCACTAATTAGAAAACCTTTTCCATTTACTAATATATGATTTTCTAGAAGCAGGCTTTCTTGCCTCCATTAATGATTGCTTTGGAGCAGGAAGGAAGAATGGGAGATCCAGATTCTGAGAAATGTGATGTTGCCACTAGGTGATCTCACTTTTTACAAATTACAAGACTGTAATTTGAAAAGTCAATGGCTAATGAAACCGAGACCAAAGAGGTTTTAGGTACCAATGCATCTTTCTCATTTAGTCTGGCAAGAAGTATCATGACAACCATAGATCCATACTATGCAAGATCTTGAGGTATTCTCTCACAGACACTGAAGTCTGAGTGGAAAACCCCAGAAAAGATTAAGATATAGATCTATTTTTTCCTGTAAAAGAAAAAGCTCTTTATACCAAGATGTCCAGCAGGCACTCTAGAAAAACAATCCCGTGACTGGGAGTCATAAAAGACTTTTGAATGTTCTCTTGCAATCCCAACCTGTATAGGGGATACTTGACAAAAGAAAGAGATTCCTGACACTCTAAAAAAGGCTCTGCAAAGGTAAGCAAGTTGTCTAAATACAGAACATGTGGATACCCTGCACTTTACTGTGGGCTATCACAGGAGCTAAACACTTTGTGAGCACTCTGGGAGCAGTGAATAGTTCAAAACGTCAGGCAGAGAACTGATAACATGATCGAGACACTCAAAGCCTTAAGGAATTCCTGAAGTCTGGATGCACAGGAATGCGACGATACACATCTTTTATATCTAAAGTTACTAAGAAGCTCAAATGGGAGGATGAGGTAGCAGGTTATAAAATGAAAGAATGTTAAAACTTGGGCACTAACACAAACTGGGTCAGGAATGAAAGATTCAAAAATGATCTCCACAAGTCTTTCTTTCTTTGGCACCAGAAATATTCTTGGATAAAATCCTTCCCCTGACAGAGCAGGAGGAACAGCATCTATTACCCTCAGTGACAGCGTATTATGTAAGACAGTAAGAAAGAGAAGAGTTTGGTCTGGTGGATGTGGAGGAATCCTTTGGAAATGAGGAAGTTCTTCTTACTGACATCTGTACTCTAGCTGGATAAGCATCTAAACCCACTGTTCTGAAAAAATCTGCTGCCAAAGAGAGAAGTGGAGATTCAGACATTTTTTGATGATCAAAGTGCCAGGGAGGAAGGGGGGAATAAGGTCCCTTTATGTAGTCATTCTGACTTACTTGACTGTCCTTTGTTCTGGAGGGTTCCAGCTTTCTTTTTGGAAGCTCCCCGCCACTGATTTTTAATGGTCTGTTTACCAGAATTCTGATAGGACTGTTTATTTCTTTTTTGCCAAAGATAGTTGAGAGAGCAAAAAAATCCCTTCAAAAACTTAGCGAAGTAGGACTGAAAAACCAGTGAGATTGCCTGAATCAGCTTCCCCTCGCATCACACTTTTTGATAACTTCTGTAAAAACAAAATCTCTATCCAAGGGATAATTCAAAATTTAATTTTTAGCATTTTCTAGGAGGTTCTGCAGGCAAACCTCCTTAAAACAGTTCCGGTGGCAGCAGCCCTGGAGGTAGTTTTCAAACAGTCAAAAACACATTTTAAATGAGTAGTGACTTGAGAAACAGAAGGAACTAAATTATAGAATGCATACTTCTCCTCATAAGAGGAAATTGAATAATTTGAATACATTAGCTAGGATAAACTTCAGCTTTTGAGCCTGGCAGTTTAGAATTCTAAAAATTAAAGTTGCAGAAGCATACACTTTCTTCCCCAAATTTATCAAAAGCCTTCCCATCCTTATCAGAAGAAGAGGGATTAGAATTAAAAAGAAGTTATGTACTCACCATAACGTTCCATGTTTGATGTCCATCTCTCCTTCATTCTTACTGGTTGGTTTTGGAAGACTCGGCCGTATACTAAAGCTTGAGGTCTTCCACTGGCTCATGGCTGTATCCCCATCCCATCATGTTCTAGTGAAGCCCCCCTGATCTTCTTTGCTGATAACCATAGGTAGCTAAGGTACTATCAATACATCTTATGAAGACAAAAAAGGTCAGAGATACACTTGCCAAAGAAAGAACCTCTTTGTCCTCTTTGTTCTCCAGGAGCTGTAGGTAGGGGGAAGGAGGGTGGGATGTAAGAATGAATGTGAGATGGACAACAAACACGGAACATTATGGTGAGTACAATAACTTCTTTATGTTAAGTTGTTCTATCTCGCCTTCATTCTTACTGGTTGGGGCAGTGTCCCTAACACCATATTTCTTGGGTGGTTCAGAGGAGTATATTCTTCAGAACAGTGGACCCAAAGGAGGTCCTGTCCCTGGAGGCCAAATCTACTTTGTAATGAGTGATAAAGGAATGAGGTGTTGCCCAAGTCACAGCAGCACAAATGCTATCAAGTGGCAGTCTACCTCGAAAGGCAGAAGTTGTTGTCATGGCTCTTGTAGAATGACCTTTGACTTTAAAGGAGAGAACTTTGTTATTAGAGTTACATATAAATGTAATACAATGACAGCTATTTTGACAGTGTGATCTTAGAAAGAGGGGCACCTTTCTTTGCTTCTGAAATAGACGCAAACAACTGATCAGATTTCCTGAAGTCATTTGCCCTATGTAAGCAGAAGCGTAATTGTCTATGTACATCCAGTTGGTGAAGCTTACATTCTGCCTTGTTGCCATAGTTTAGAAAAAAAAAAACTGGTAACTCTATGGACTGATTTAGGTTAGACTCTGAGCATAACTTTGGCAGGAAGGATGGGTTTGTTTGAAGGGATACTCTATCTTTGTGAAAAAGCATGTATGGTGGCTTGATCGCTAATGCTTCCAATTCTGAAACTCTTCTAGCAGAAGTGATGGCAATCAACAAACTTGTTTTCCACGTTAAAAATTTTAGCCCACATGATGATGCAGGTTCAAATGGGGGAAGGATCACACAGGACAGAACAAAGTTTAGGTCCCATGGTGGTAGAGGTGTTTTTACAGGTGGTCTTAACAAATTAGTACCCTTCAGGAAGGCTTTGCATAGTTTGTGGGACATCAAGTTAGGGGCGAAATCGCTTATACGGAAATTAGATATTGCTAACTGTACACAAATGGTAACTGCAGCTGCACCTTCATTAAATTGTTTTGCCAGAAATTTGAGAAAAAAGAAGTTATGTACTTAACATAATGTTCCATGTGAGTTGTTCAGCTCGCCTTCATTCTTTACTGATAGGTTCGAAGCTGATCCCTCAGCTCCGAGTCGGCCAATTGCAAAGCTCGAGGTCTTCAAATAGCTTGAGGCCAAGTCCCTATCCCATGATGCACCTAGTTACCTCAGATCTTGTTTGCTGCATATAATAATACCATATGTCATTCTTTCACTTTCAAGAAAAGGTAAAGAAGGATTGAGCAACAGGATGGATCCAGTATCTCGGTCATCTAACAGCCCAGGAGGGGGTAGGAGGGAGGGACATAGGAATGAAGGTGAGATGAACAACTCACATGGAACGTTATGGTAAGTACATAACTTCTTTATGTGAAGTTGTTCTATCTCGCCATTCATTCTTTACTGATGGATAGCGTCCCAAGCACCATCAACATTGGGTGGCTCACGGGAGTATATTTCTCAGGACCGTGGATCCAAATGAGGCCCTGTCCCTGGATGCCTTGTCAACTTTGTAGTGAGTGATAAAGGTATAAGGTTTTGACCAAGTGGCTGCTGCACAAATGTTATCAATAGGAAGTCTGTCAGAAAAGGCAGAGGATGTAGAAACAGCTCTGGTTGAGTGAGCCTTAATTTTATGCTGTAAAGGCATATTGGCAGCTGAATAAGCAAAGGTGATACAATCAGATAACCATTTAGAAAGAGTTGTTTAAGCCACTGGTCCACCCTTCCTGGAGTCTGAAAATGAAACAAATAACTGGTCTGATTTCCTGAAATCTTTTGTTCTATCCAAATAAAATTTGAGCTGTCTGTGAACATCAAGTTTGTGCAGCATGTACTCTAAATTGTTTGAATGGTTGGGGAAGAAAACTGGCTAGTCAGTAATTTGGTTGAGATTAGTTTCAGTGCAAACTTTGGGCAAGAAGGAGGGGTCTGTTCTAAGTGAGACTCTGTCAGCATGGAATATCAAATACGGAGGCTTGATGGATAAAGCCTGAAGCTCTGACATTCTGTGGGCAGAAGTAATAGCTACTAAAAAGATGGTATTACATGACAAAAATTTGAGCTCACATGAGGAAGCTGGTTCAAATGGTGAAAGAATTATGTGGGAAAGCATAAAATGTAGATTCCATGGAGTATAGCGAGATCTCACAGGTGATCTGATATGAAAGGTCCCTTTGAGAAAGGCTTTGGATAACTTGTGTGACATAAAAAGAAGTTATGTACCTACCATAACATTCCATGTTAGTTGTCTTCATCACGCCTTCCTTCTTGCTGGTTGGGTTCGGAGCCGATCCTCGGCTCCGACTCGGCCATCTTCAACAGTTCGAGAGCAGTTTACTGGCTTGAGGCTACCCCTTATCCCATAATACCTAGCGATAGCTACCCAGATCTCGTTTGAAATAGCTAACTCCAGACATAACAAGAGAATAAACCAGTCAAAATAATTAGTTGACTATACCTGCCATATTCTCTAAGTCAGTAGAGGAAATCAAGGAGAACACTCAGCCAGTGAAACAGGAACTCCTCTCGGTCCACTCGGACAGGGGGATGGAGGGTGGGACTCAAGAAGGAAGGTGAGATGAAGACAACTAACATGGAACGTTATGGTAGGTACATAACTTCTTTATGTTAAGTTGTCTATCTCGCCTTCATTCTTGCTGGTTAGGACAGCGTCCCTAGCACCTAACATCTCGGGTGGCTCAGTGGAACAGACTCTTCAGAACAGTGGAGCCAAAGTCAGCTCTGCTCCTGGAGACCATATCTAGCTTGTAATGAGAAATAAAGGTATGAAGGTTTGCCCACGTGGCAGCTGCACAGATAGAATCCATAGGCAACCTGGACTGGAAGGCTACAGAGGTGGCCAAGGCCCTAGTACAATGACCTTTTGGTTTAACAGGTAACTCTTTATTCCTTAAATAATAAATGAAGGTAATAGTGTGTGATAACCATCTCGACAAGGTTACCTTGGAAACTGGGAGACCTTGTTTGCCTAAGGCATAAGAAAGGAATAACTGGTCCGATTTCCTTATTTCTTTCGTTCTGTGGAGGTAAACACGCAATTGTCTATGAACGTCCAATTGGTGTAGTTTGTACTCTGCCTTGTTGGTATGATTAGGGAAAAACACAGGAAGATTTATACATTGGTTTAAATTATTTTCTGAGCAGACTTTAGGAAGAAATGAAGGATTAGTCCTCAGAGCAACCCTGTCCTTATGAAACACCAAGTAGGAAGGACGAACGCATAGTGCCTGAAGTTCAGAGATGCGTCCGGCTGAAGTAATAGCTAACAAAAGAGTGTTTTCCAAGATAGAAACTTGATAGAGCAGGATGCTGCTGGTTCAAAAGGGGGCAGAATTATGGAAGTTAGGACTAAATTAAGGTCCCAAGAAGGAGGGAGAACTTTCAGTGGAGGCCTAAGAAGCGATGTCCCTCTCAAAAATGCTTTACAGAGCTTATGCCACATAATGTTAGAATTTGACAAACCAACATGAAAGTTAGAAATGGCCGCTAATTGTACCCTGATTGTAGCGGAAGCAGACCTAGAGTGAAACAGTTGTGCTAGGAATTCCAGAATTACATGGACTGGGGCTGAAAAAGGATCCACATTCTTAGCCTCTGCCCAACAAGAGAAACGTTTCCATTTGCTAGCATAAGTTTTCCTTGTTGTAGACTTATGAGAGGAGACAATAATCTCACGGACTGCTGGAGAAATGCTAGGAAGCCTGGCTAAGGTTGGAAGTGGAGCAACCAACTGTGAGCTGGAGCGCTTGAAGGGATTGATGCAACCCACTTGACTGATGAACCAGGAGGTCTGGAATTGGGTCCAGAGTCCAGGGCTGATCGAGAAGGTAATGGTGCAGGAACGGGAACCATATCTGTTGAGGCCAGTAGGGGGCAATGAGGATAATTTTGCAACCCAACGATATTGCTTTCTGAATAAGTTTGGGTATCAGGGGAAAGGGAGGAAAGGCATAAAGAAGTCCCTGGGGCCAATCGTGGACTACAGCGTCTCTGGGAATGTGACCCTGAAGTGAAAGAAGGGAAAAGTAGTTGTTGCATTTGCTGTTGAAGGGGGTGACAAAGAGATCGCAGCAAGGCTGTCCCCATTTGCGGAAAATAAGATTCGCAACTTCCTGATTCAGAGACCACTCATGAGGCATGAGGATAGCTATGCTGAGCCTGTCCACTATGACGTTGGATCTCCCAGGGATGTGTGTCGTAATCAGAAAACATTGGGAGGAAATCGCCCACTGCCAAAGCCTGAGTGCTTCTCGACACAGGGGGTAGGATCTGGTTCCGCCCTGCTTGTTGATGTACCACACCACTGACATGTTGTCCTTTTGGATAACAATGGTCCCAGAAGGCAGAGAGTCTTGAAGGGCTTGCAACGCCAGGAGCACGGCTCTCATTTTTAGAACATTTATGTGCAGATGGTACTCGTGAGGTTGCCAAGTGCCTTGGACTGTCCTGC
Organism: Protopterus annectens; assembly: GCF_019279795.1. Lineage (NCBI taxonomy): Eukaryota > Metazoa > Chordata > Ceratodontiformes > Protopteridae > Protopterus > Protopterus annectens. The sequence continues at coordinate 129,696,707 of NC_056733.1, read as the reverse complement.
CCAGATAATGCCCCCCCCCACCCTATCCGGGAGGCATCTGTCATCACTGTGGCTACCAGAGGGGGTTGTACGAAAGGTCTGCCCTGAGTAGCTAGTGGGGAGACCATCCACCAAGAAAGATGTCTTTTGCATGCATCCGTGATCAGGATCATGTGAGTCATGGGTAGCTCTTAGAAAGACCACTGCGTGAACAGAAGCCACTGAAGAATTCTCATATGAAAGCGCACTAGTGGGATTAGAGAAGAATGGCTGCTGCCATAGAATCCAGAGTTTGAAGGATGTACCTGACTTGGATCCTTTTGCTCTGCATTAGAATTTGTACTTGCTGATGAATTGCGGACACCCTTTCTAGTGGTAGCCTTGCAAACATATTCCTTGTGTCTAAGTCTGCTCCTATGTAAGTGATAGATTGACAGGGCAACAAGGCAGATTTTTTGAAATTTATTGTAATGCCTAGCTGGGTACAGATTGTGATTGTGTAGTCCCGTGCTTGTAGGAGTTGATGCCTGGTGGTAGCAGTGAAGAGCCAGTCATCTAGATATGGAAACACCTGGAATCCTTGATGTCTCAGGTGAGCCGTAACCACTGCCATACATTTGGTGAACACCCTGGAGGCTGTGGTGAGACCAAAGGGCAGAGCTCTGAACTGATAATGACTGGCCCCCAGCCGGAAACGAAGATATCTCCTGGAGTGCCTGTCCATCTTGATATGGTAGTACGCATCCTAAAGATCTATCGAGCACATCCAATTGTCCTGACCCAGAAAGGGTAGAATGGACTGAGGCGTGACCATCCGAAACTTTGTTTTTTTGTACAGACCTGTTTAGTCTGCTGAGATCCAGAATCGGTCTCCAGTCCCCTGTCTTTTTTGGTACTAAAAAGAACCTTGAGTAAATTCCGGATCCGTGCTGGTCTGCCGGGACTTCCTGGATGGCTCTTTTTTCTAGCAGTTTTGAAACTTCTATCACTGCTTGCTCCTTCAGATTGGGTGGAACATCTGGAAGTGTGTTCCTTCACTGTAAGGAGGGTTGATGGAAGGGAATTTTGTAACCTCCGGATATAATGGACTGTACCCATTTGTCTGGGGTTAAACTTTGCCAGGCTTTTGGGTACAGTGAAAGTCTTCCCCCAACTGCCTCCAAAGGTGAGCAGCTTGGCAACCCTTCAGGGATGCTGGAAGGGCTTGTCAGAGAAAGATTCTCTGTTGCCCTGGTTCTGCGGACCCCCTCTGCCACAAGGGTGGCGTCTATTATTATTGTTTCCCCCTCTGCCTCTGGAGGAAAAATCGCTACGTGTGTCAGGCAAGGCTCGCTGAGATTTACGGAACCACATCTTCCCACTGTTCTGACCCTTGGGGTAAGGTCTAGAGGGAGTGGAAATACAGACTCCCATGGCAGAGAGAGTCTTGCCTTCTTGCTCACACCTAGTCAAAGTGTCTTTCACCTGTGGTCCAAAAAGAAAGTAACCATCAAAGGGGGTGTTGGTGAAGGATGCTCAAAAGGGTCCTACAAAGTTACACAGCCGCATCCACGCATGCCTCCTAAGGGCCACACCCGTACCTGCGGCTCTGCTCGCCCCATCTGCTGCATAGGAAATGCGCCTCATGGAGAAGTTAACTACAGAATTAAGCATCGCTAGCTGGGAAGCTACTTTGGCTTGTGCTCCCTCAGCTGTTGGATCTTGAAGGGTATCTCTGAGCACTTTAAGGAGATCCCTTTGAATTTGGGTAAAATGACATAGGTAGTTCAGTGACCTCATGGAGAAGGTCGCTGAAGAGAACATTCACTTCCTGTATCTGTCCATCATTCTAGACTCCTTGTTAGGGGGATGGACAGACGAAGAGGTCTCCGCTAACTCTTTTTTGGTGGCTGCTGCTACCACCATGGCATCAACAGGAACACCTTTAGAAAGGAATTGCTTATCCTGGGTGCTGTAATGAATTTACCAGGTCTCCACGGAGTTGGTTCCACTGTATCCGGAGCTGACCAAGCCTTTTGAGCCACCACTGTCATAAGTGGATCGAAAGGCGGAGAAACCCAGGAGGTGGAAGGTCGGGAACCGAAAGCATCCAGAAATACAGACTCATCCTCGGTGGGGGCTAGGGGATTCCAGGTTCCCCCTCTCCTTAAGCATATCCAGGATGTCCGAGAAGGAAACTTCTTTAGAGGGGGATCTCGGGGGCCCTTCTGAATCATCTAAGTCTGTATCAGAAGTGACAGACTCGGGAGAGTCAATGTGCTTCCTCTTACACTTTTTCTTCTGAGGGGCTCCTCTGAGTGATGAGGAGAGGCCTCGGAAGAGGAGGAAACACCCAATGGGGTGTCCTGGAGCATCGGCTCCCTACACTTAGCGTCTGGTGAAGGAGCAGAGGTTGGCACAGGCACTATGAGGGACGGAGCCGGTGGGGCTGAAAGAGGAGCTGACTCAGAGGACAGCACACTCCGCATGACATCAAAGGCGTCCCTGCCACGATGCAGAGAAATCTCCGGTTCCGAAGAAATAGGAATCTTTCTTCGCACTGAGGGGGATGGCTCTGAGTTCTACAAAAAAGAGATACTATAGAATAAGAAGTTATGTACCTACCATAACGTTCCATGTAAGTTGTCTTCTTCTCGACTTCTTTCTTGCTGGATGGGTTCGGAGCCGATCCTCGGCTCCAACTCGGCCAATACTAAAGCTCGAGAGCTAATTCCACTGGCTCGAGGCTCCCCTATATCCCACAATGCTAGGCGGTAACTCCTCAGATCCCGTTTGATAGCTATACCAAGCAACCCTAGTCTCCATAGAATGGAGTAGGGAAACCCACCTCAAAACAACCTGCGTGAAAGGTATCGCAGTCCTAAGAAAGGAGAAAAAGAGGTGGAAGAACGTGTGGGAATGACGACTTCCAGAGGAAGAACACAAACTGAATTCCTGTCGGTCTGTCCAGGCTTGGGGGAAGGAGGGTGGAGTTAGAAAGAAGGAGAAGAAGACAACTAACATGGAACGTTATGGTAGGTACATAACTTCTTAATGTTAAGTTGTCCATCTCGCCTTCATTCTTGCTGGATGGGACCGCGTCCCTAGCACCTTATCCCGGGTGGCCTATCAGAACAGACTATTGAGAACAGTGGAACCAAAATTGGCACGGCTTCTGGAAACCATGTCCAATTTGTAATGTGAAATGAATGTATGAGGAGAAGCCCAGGTGGCTGCTGCACAAATGGAATCTATTGGCAGCCTATCCTGAAAAGCTACGGATGTAGCTAATGCCCTAGTTGAATGAGCTCTAGGTCTTGAGGGTAGTTTTTGATGTCTTATCTCATAGATGAAGGTAATTGTAGAGGTAAGCCATCTAGAGAGGGATACTTTAGTAACAGGAAGGCCCAATTTTCCTTCCGCATATGACAGAAACAATTGATTAGATTTCCTGAATTGTTTAGTCCTATCTAAGTAATATCTAAGTTGGCGATGAACATCCAAAAAATGTAGCTTTTGTTCCGACCTGTTTGAATAGTTAGGGAAAAAGACGGGGAGATCAATAATTTGGTTTAGGTTTACTTAAAAGGAAACTTTGGGCAAAAAGGATGGATTAGTATGGAGGGATACCCTATCTTTGTGAAACACTAAGTAAGGAGGATGACTGCACAGAGCATGGAGTTCAGATACCCTTCTCGCTGAAGTTATAGCTACGAGAAAAAGTGTTTTCCAAGAAAGCAACTTCAGAGAACATGAAGCTGCCGGTTCGAAGGGGGGAAGGATTAAGGATGCCAGAACCAAGTTCAAATCCCATTAAGGCGGGGGATCTTTGATTGGAGGTTTGAGAAGAAATACGCCCCTTAAAAAGGCTTTACAGGGTTTGTGAGCCATGATGCTAGACTCCAAGACACCAACATGAAAATAAGATATGGCAGCCAACTTAACTCTAATGGTAGATGCAGATGATCGTAAATGAAAAAGTTCTGCTAGAAAATCTAGAATAGACTGGATAGGTGCTGTAAAGGGATCTATGTTTTTTGACGTTGCCCAAAAGGAGAAGCGTTTCCATTTGCTACTATAAATCTTCCGGGTAGAAGATTTATGAGAGGCTATCAAGATATCTCGGACCGAGCGAGATATTGAGGGAAGCCTGGCTAAGGTTGAAATCGGAGAAACCATGCTGTGAGGTTTAGAGAAAGCAGAGATTGGTGCAGCTGACCCGATTGGTGGGTTATCAGATCTGGTACTGGGTCCAGATGCCAAGGCTGCTCCAAAAGGTAACGATGAAGAAACGGAAACCATATCTGTCGAGGCCAGTAAGGGGCAATGAGGATCATTGTCACTCTCAAGGCAATGGCTTTCTGAATTAGTTGAGATATCAGTGGAAAGGGGGGAAAGGCATACAGAAGTCCCCGGGGCCAATCGTGAACTAGAGCGTCTCTGGTGGGATGGCCTGGTAACAGGAAGAGAGTGAAGAAGTCGTGACACTTGCTGTTTTGGGGAGTAGCAAAAAGATCGCAGCAAGGCTGGCCCCATCTTAGGAATACTTCTTCTAGAACTGATTTCTTTAGAGACCACTCATGGGGCATGAGAATTGCCCTGCTCAATTTGTCTGCAATAACGTTGGATTTCCCGGGAATGTGCGTTGCTATCAGAAAACGCTGAGAAGAGATCGCCCATTGCCAAAGTCTGAGTGCCTCTCGACATAAAGGGTATGATCTGGTTCCGCCTTGTTTGTTGATGTACCACACTACGGACATGTTGTCTGTTTGAATTGCAATAGTCCCAGTGGGAAGAGAGTCGTGAAGGGCTTGCAACGCTAAAAGCACTGCTCTCATCTCTAAGACATTTATGTGCAAGTGGCACTCGAAAGGTTGCCACGTGCCTTGGACTGTCCTGCCCTGATAATGCCCCCCCCCGATCAGGGAGGCATCTGTTGTCAACGTGGCGACTGGGGGGGGGGAGTGAAGGGTCTTCCTCGGAGAAGTTGAGGTGATGTGATCCACCAAGACAGTTGATTCTTGCATGATTGAGTTATCAAAATGGTATGGGACATCGGGAGCTGTTGAAAGGACCATTGAGTAAACAGCATCCATTGGAGGATCCTCATGTGAAAGCAAGCCAAGGGGAGAAGGGGAATAGCTGCTGCCATGAGTCCTAACACCTTCAAAACTAATCTGGCTTTGACTTTGTTGCATTGTAAGAGAAGGGAAACTTGTTTTTGAATATCTGACACACTCTGCTCTGTGTGTCTGGCTGAAAGATTGAGTGTGTTTAAGGTGGCGCCTATAAAGGTAATAGATTGACAAGGCGACAAGGCAGATTTTTCGAAATTTATCGAAATGCCTAGAGCTTGGCAAGATTGGATGGTGAAGTCCCTGGATAGAAGAAGCTGATGTCTGGTGGTGGCGGTAAGGAGCCAGTCATCTAAATATGGAAACACCTGGAATCCTTGACGTCTCAAGTGAGCCGCGACCACTGCCATGCATTTGGTAAACACACGGGGGGCTGTAGTGAGACCAAAGGGCAGGGCCCTGAACTGGTAGTGACTGGCTCCCAGCCTGAAGCAGAGATATCTCCTGGAACGTCTGTTCATCTTGATGTGGTAGTATGCGTCCTGAAGATCTATCGAGCACATCCAATTGTCCTGACCCAAGAAGGGTAGAATGGACTGAAGCGTGACCATCCGGAATTTTGTTTTCCTGATATACTTGTTTAAGTAGCTGAGATCCAGTATGGGTCTCCAGTCCCCTGATTTTTTGGTACCAAAAAGAATTTGGAGTAGATTCCGGATCCTTGCTGGTCTGCTGGGACTGATTGGATAGCTCTTTTTGATAGCAGCTTTGAAATTTCTAATGCTGCTTGTTCCCTTAGACCGGGTGGAAAGTCTGGAAGGGATCTTTTGGGTTGGGATGGGATGTGAATAAAGGGAATTTTGTAACCCTCGGATATGATCGACTGTACCCATTTGTCTTGAGTAAGGGAAAGCCAGGCTTTTGGGTACAGGGATAACCTTCCCCCGACTACCTCTGAAGGTGGACAGCCGGGCAGCCCCTCAGGGATGCTGAAAGGGTTTATCAGAGAACATTTCTCTGCTACCCTGGTTTTGCGGACCTCCTCTGCCTTTAGGGCGGCGTCTATTATTATTCCCCCCTCTGCCTCTAGAGGGGAATCGACCTTGTGCATCAGATGAGACTCCCTGGGATTGTTTGCGGAACCACATCTTTCCTCCCCTCTGACCTTTGGGATAGGGTCTAGAAGGGGTAGAAAAACGGACTCCTACGGCAGAGAGAGTCTTACCTTCTACCTCGCACCTGGTCAATGTATCCTTCACCTGTGGACCAAACAAGGATGATCCATCAAAGGGAGAATTGGTGAAGGACGCCTTGAAAGGGTCCGCAAAGTTGCATAGCCGCATCCAGGCATGACGTCGTAAGGCAACACCTGTGCCTGCGGCTCTACTCGACCCATCTGCAGCATATGAGACCAGCCGCATGGAGGAGTTAATGATGGAATTCAGGGTTGCCAACTGGGAGTTCATTGTGTCTTTGAACCCCTCAGCTGTAGGATCCTTTATCAGTTCACCCATATCCTTGAGTAAATCTCTCTGGAGACGAGTGACGTGGCATAAGTAATTCAGCGAACGCATTGAAAAGGTCGCTGATGAGAACATCCGCTTGCCGTACCTGTCCATGGTCCTAGATTCCTTATTAGGAGGATGGACAGGAACCGAAGGATCGGCTAACTCCTTCTTAGTGGCCGCAGCCACCATCATGGCATCAACAGGGACACCTCTGGATAAAAAATCTTTATCTCTAGGGGCAGTAATAAATTTAGATGGTCTCCTCGGGGTGGGTTCCACTGAATCAGGAGCCGTCCAAGCCTTCCTTGCCACCATTTCCATAAGGGGGTCAAAGGGAGGGAACACCCAGGAGGTAGAAGGGCGAGAGCCGAATGCCTCAAGATACACTGACTCATCCTCTGAAGGGTTAAGGGCTGGCCAGTTCCCCCTCTGTTTGAGGATCTCAAGGATGTCAGCAAAGGAGACATCCTCAGAGGGGGATCGAGGGGAACCTTCAGATTCCTCTAAGTCAGTGTCAGAGGTGATAGACTCAGGGGAGTCAATGTGCTTCCTCTTGCACTGCCTCTTCCTAGGGGGATCTCCTACTGGGTCAGGAGAGGCCTCGGAAGAGGAGGAAATTCACAATGGGGAAACTTGAGGAGTTGGCTCTCTGTGGTCTAAGGCAAGGGGGGTGAGTAGAAATCACCGCAGGCACTGTAGATGGGGGGGGCTGAAGGAACCGACTGTGGGGCAGACCCTGGTTCTAGCACGCTCCGCATGACCTCGAAGGCACCCCTGTCAGGCAAGGCCAGAGGCCCCCGCTCCGAAGAGACAAGGACCTCCCCCAGCACCGACAGGGACGGCTCCGAAGCCGATGTCGGAGCCGAACTCACCAGCGCCGAAGCCCCGAGAGGGAGAGCGGGGTCGGACAAGGGTCCGATGCCACTCGCCCCCTCGGAGCAGACGAGGGAAGCTCGGCGCCGAGATCCCTCCAAGAAGGAGATCGGAGCAGACGACGGAGCCGAAAGGGAAGGTATTGGATCCGACGCACCGAAAGTCATGGCTCCGACAAGCCCTGGCTCCGAACTCAGAGGAGTCGGAGGAGGAATGTATTGGGGAACGGGAATAGCCACTGACTGCTGAGTCGGGCTATGCAGCATTTGGGCCAGTGCCTCGGACTTGAGAAGTCTACTCACTACCCTTTGCAAATCGTGGTCAGATAACCTGGAAGACCGTGAGGAATGAGTTTTATGGCTCCATTCGGAAAGAAGAGGGGATCCTGGCGCCGAATGCACGGAGCTGATAGAGGGGGATCTAGATCTCTTCCTAGACTGTGGCTCCGATAAGAGTATTGGAGCCAACGGAGTTTTATCAGCCTCGGCTCCAGCCGGAGCCAAGGTAACAGTATGAGGCTTGGAAACATCGGCTCCGGCCGGAGCCGATGTCGAAGCCGACTTAACCTTTCCAGCAGTCGACTCAGAAACCGGAGCCGACTGTTTGGAAGTCTTAGAAGGCTTCCCCGACACAGAATGAGTCGGGGGGGCCTTCAGGCTTTAATAAGCCCCGCAAGATTAATTTATTCTTGCGTTTCTGCAGGACTCTGGGGCTAAAACCATGACAAACAGCACAAGAGTCCTGCAGGTGCAAAGGTCCCAGGCAATACACACAAGAAGTGTGACCGTCTGTCAGAGACATTTTCTGACAGCACGAGTCACACTTCTTGAAGCCTGAGACCTCAGCATCTTTAGACATAGTGAAAGGAGTGCCTGACAACAACACAAACACACTACAGACACACCCTCTACCGAAGAAAAATATTAAATTATTAAATTATTAAGGCTAACACAAAGCCACAAACACACATACAAGCCCTTAACAAAAAACTACTAATTTAGTCACACTAAAGGACTGGGGGAAGGGAAGGGGCCGAAGGCCTACAAGTTAAGGGAAGAAAAGGAAGGGAATATAGACCCAAAAAAACAGGGGTCGATTTATCTAAATATTAATTAAACTAAAAAGGTTATGGTATGAAACAATAGGGGGTTAAGAAATACCTATTACGGTAAAAACTCTCACTGACCTGCCTGAGCCGGTAAAAAAGCACCTCGTCAGCTATAGCGGCAAATGAGATCTGAGGAGTTACTGCCTAGCATTGTGGGATATAGGGGAGCCTCGAGCCAGTGGAATTAGCTCTCGAGCTTTAGTATTGGCCGAGTCGGAGCCGAGGATCGGCTCCGAACCCATCCAGCAAGAATGAAGGCGAGATGGACAACTTAACATTAAACAGTTATTTACAACAGTAACAACACTATCACTAATAATAAAACAGAAAAATATACTAGAAAAGTTAAATTCTAGAGAGAATTTACACAAAATAATACTATACCAGCCTGAGCCAGAAAAACAACACCTCGCAGCTGAAGCGGCAAACGAGATCTGGGTAGCTATCGCTAGGCATTATGGGATAAGGGGTAGCTTCGAGCCAGTAAACAGCTCTCGAGCTATTGAAGATGGCCGAGTCGGAGCCAAGGATCGGCTCCGCACCCAACCAGCAAGAACGAAGGTGAGATAGACAACTTAACATTATTCAATCCTTTGAAACCAAGATGAAAATTAAAAATGGCAGCCACCTGAACACAAACTGTTGCTGCTGCAGCTCCTTTGTTGAAAATCATAGTTCAAGAACTCTAAAATGGAGGCCATGGGGGCTTTATAAGGATTAATATTGTTTTTAGAGGCCCATATAGAAATTTTTTCCATTTGCTAAGATATAGCTTCCTCATAGAATATTTATGAGAGGATAAGAGAATTTGCTTTGCTTATTGGAAAGGTTATGGAACCTGGCTATGATGGGAATTGGAGCAGCCAAGCTGTCAGCTTTAGGGACTGTAGATAGGGATGGAGTTCCCCCGATGAGTGCGTCAAAAGGTCTGGAACTGGGTCCAGAATCCAAGGGTCCTCCAAAAGATGAGGTCGAAGGAAGGGGAACCAAATCTGACAAGGCCAATGAGGGGCTATTAGAATGATGGTCCTTCCCAGTGTTTCTGCTTTCTGTAAAACCTTGGATATCAACGGGATTGGTGGAAATGCATAGATTAGACCTGGAGGCCAATCGTGTATGAGTGCATCCCTTGGGGGTTCTCCCAGTGGGGGAATCAGGGCAAAGTAGCTTCTGCAGTTCGTGTTCATGTGACTGGCAAAAAGGTCGCAGCAAGGCTGGCCCCCACCTGCGGAATATCTTGTCCGCTATTTCTTTCTTGAGGGACCACTCGTGGGGCAACAAAATTGCTCTGCCCAGCTTGTCTGCTATCACTTTGGATTTCCCCGGGATGTGCGTTGCCAACAGAAAGCGCTGGGTGGAAATAGCTCACTGCCATACTCTGAGAACCTTGTGACAAAGGGGGTAAGACCTGGTTCCTCCTTGTTTGTTCAAATACCAGACCACTGACATGTCTTTCTGAATCGCAATTGTACCCAGAGGAAGAAAGTCCTGAAAGTACTGCAATGCCAAAAGTACTGTTCTCATCTCTAGGACACTGATATGCAGATGTGTCTCTTGATCGGTCCATGTGCCTTGGGCTGTCTTTCTCTGAAAATGCCCCCCACCCTATCAAGGAAACATCTGTGGTCATTGTGGCCACTGGAGGGGGTAGTACAAATGGGCATCCTAGAGGTCAACCACCACTGAAGATCCCTTTTGCAGGAATTTGTGATCATTATCATGTGAGACATGGGAAGCTCGTGGTAAGACCATTGAGTGAACAGCAGCCATTATAGTATCCACATGTGCATATGCCCTAGAGGTATGGCTAGAATTGCTGCTGCCATCGGGCCTAACAATTTCAGAACTTTTGATGCTGGTGCTTTGTCTTTGGATATCAGAATTCCGACATGTTGACGAAGAAGAAAGACTCTTTCTATTGGAAGCCTTAGAGTGGTGGTGGTGATGTCCAGTTCTGCTCCTATAAAAACAATATGCTGTGATGGCGACAAGGCAGATTTTTCTGAGTTGATTGTAATGCCCAGCTGTCTGCAGAGTGACAGAGTGGACTCCCTGGCCTGAATGACTTGATGCCTGGTGGTGGCAGTAAGGAGCCAATCATCTAGGTACAGAAACACCTGGAATCCTAAACCATTGCCATGCATTTGAACACTCTGGGGGCTATAGTGAGGCCACAGGGCAGGGCTCGAAACTGGTAATGATTGGCTCCCAGCCGGAAGCGCAGATGATCCCTGGATGGCCTGGCCATTTTTATGTGGTAGTACGCATCCTTGAGATCTATCAAGCACATCCAATTGTCTTTCCCTAAGAAGGGAAGTATAGACTGAAGTGTGACCATCTGGAATGTCTCTTTCTTTACAGATTTGTTCAGTCTGCTGAGGTCCAATATGGGTCTCCAGTCCCCCCGTCTTTTTTGGAACTAAAAAGAATCTTGAGTAAGTTCCGGATCCTGTCTGGTCTGCTGGGACTGGTTGGATGACTCTTTTTCTTAGCAACGTTTGGACCTCTATTGTTGCTTGTTCCCTGTAACTGGGTGGAACGTCCAGGATTTTTCTTAGGGGTGGAGGGGGTGTGGCGAATGGGATGAAGTATCCTCTGGAAATGATACTTTGTACCCAGCTGTCTTTTGTTATTTTGAGCCAGGCATCTGGGTACAAAGATAAGTGACACCTGACTGCCTCCAGAGCAGGACAATCGGGCCTTCTTTCAGGAGCGCTGGTAGGGCTTCCCAGAGAAGTGATCTCTGTCACCCTGGTGTTGCGGACCCCCTCTGCCGTGAGGGCAGCATCTTCCATTATTGCCCCCTCCTCTGCCTCTGGAGGTGGGTTCTTTACGTGTGTCCTGAAAGGCTCCTTGGGCTTTTTGGGACCACATTTTTCCTTCCCTTTGACCCTTAGGGTAGGGTCTGGTAGGGGTGGAAAAATGGACCCCAATGGCAGACAGAGTCTTTCCATCCTGTTCACACCTGGTTAAGGTTTCCTTCACTTTAGGCCTGAAAAGGGACGAGCAATCAAAGGGGGTATTCACGAAGGATGACTTGAAGGGCTACGCGAAGGAACACAAGCGCATCCAGGAGTGTCTCCTAAGAGCAACTCCTGTACCAGCTGCCCTACTCGTTCCATCAGCTGCATATGAAATGAGGCGCATGGATGAGTTTACTATAGAGTTGAGGGTAGCAAGCTGGTCGGCAACTTTCTCGGTAGCTCCTGCAGCTACTGTACCCTGAAGAGTATCTCCTAGCTCTTTAAGGAGATCTCTTTGTAACCTGGTAAAATGGGTTAAATAGTTGAGTGATCAAAGAGCAAAAGACACTGAACTAAACATGTGCTTCCCATATCTATTCATTATCCTGGAGTCTCTGTTAGTAGAATGGATAGACAAGGAAGTTTCAGACATTTTCTTTTTGGTGGCTGCCGCCACCACCATGGCATCAACTGGCACACCTTTTGTAAAGAAAGCTTTGTCAAGGGGGGGCAGAAATGAACTTATTAGGCCTCCTAGGGACAGGCTCCATAGTATCTGGAGACTCCCACACCCTTTGTGAGACCAGCTGCATCAGCTCATCGAAGGGCAGAGACACCCAAGAGGTGGAGGGCTGAGACCCGAAAGCCTTCAGGAGAACTGACTCATCCTCAGTAAGGCTTTTGGACTGCCATCACCCCTCTGCCTAAGGATTTCAAGTATCTCAGCAAATGAGATATCATCAGAGGGGGACCATGGGGACCCTTATGACTCATCCAAGTCAGTATCAGATGTTAAAGACTCCTGGGGGAAGTCTAGATGTTTCCTCTTACACAATCTCTTCCTGGGAACCTCACCAGTGGGAGCTTTTGGTGAGGTTTCAGAAGAGCAAGGGCCACCCGAAGGGGCTTCCTGAGGCTCTGGGTATCTACGCTTGGTCAGGATGTGTGAGGCAGAAGCAGACACAGGCACTTTAGGGGTGGAAGAAGCCAGACCTGAGTTCAAGGATGTCTCAGGAGACATGAGTCTCCTCATGACATCGAAAGCACCTCTGCTCCAATGTGAGGGAACCAACGAATCCGAAGAAACCATTGATACCCCCGGCACCAGGACAGTGGGCTCCAAACCAAAGGTAGGAGCCGAGCTCACCCGAGCCGAAGCCCCGAGAGGCAGAGTCATAACCAAGTCCGTCCGACTATCCTCCCCGGACCCGACCAGAGGATGTTGGCTCCTACAGTCCTCAATAGGCATCCAGGATGTCAGAGTGCATGGAGCCAAAGACAATGGAGCAGGCGTCGGCTCTAACGGTTCCACAATCAAAAGGTCCGACTCCTCTGGCTCCAAAGGACCAGCATGGCTTGGAGGAGGAACAGTTTGAACTGGAGTAAGGGTCTTTGGCTCCGAAGCCAATAAAATTTTTGCCAAGGCCGGTGCCGATAAAAGCTTCTGCACCACACGATCCACATCCAGATCAGAAAGACTGATAGAGGGCCGAGATGAGCGCACCGAAAGTGGTACCGACTGTAGTAATGGACACTTAGGAGCTTCGGATAGCGGTTCCAAGACTGGGGACCGACTCCGAAACGAAAAGACTGTCAGTTCCGATGGCAGTCAAAGATTTTTTCGATTTCTTTGAGTCAGAAGTCTTAGAAGACTTTGAGGACTTGCTGGATCTATCTTGGTCGCTCAAAGTTTCTTGGAAGGAAGGTTTCAACAAACCTCTGTCTATTAGTTTTCCTTTTCTTTCCTGTAGGACCCTGGAGGAGAAGGAATGGCATATATAACAGCTATCCTGTAAATGCAGGGCTCCTAGACAGTACACGCAATTTACATGGCTGTCTGTTACGGACATCTTTTGGCCACATCTTGGGCACTTCTTGAAACCTGACTTAGGATGCTTCTCTTGGTCAGCCATAGTAATGTCACAGAGAAAATTACTCACCACAAAAAAAATCTAAACATTAATTATCAATAACATCCTTAAATAAAAACAGGCTGAGTGACACACACAAACACACACACACACAAAGTAATGCTACTGTAAATATAAAGTGACAAGAAAGGGTAAATTACTGTCACCACAAACTATCTAAAACACAATATGAGCAGACTATGTAAGGAAAAAGAGGACAGCTGCTATAAGACATAGCACACTTGTCTAAATATTCTAAGGAATAACTATATCTGACAAAATTACTGTTAACTACAAAAAACATCACCAGTAATTATTAAATTCAAGTCTTTTCTAAAAAAAAATTAAGGCTAAACACATCACACAGCAAATAACTACAAACAATCTATTTAGTATGAAATATGACCAAAGGTCACTGACTAAGCATACTCTAGTAAATAGAAAAAGGTTTTTAAACTAGGCCTAAAACAAGAGGCCAACTACAATTTTAAAGCACACTAAGGAAAGGGAATAAGAGTAGGTAAACACACCAAAAAGCTGAAGAGATTTATAAAATCTATTTAAACTATTTAAACTATATAACTATCTAAATATAAGTAGATAAGTAAGTAGAAAACAGTTTTACTGGCCCGAGCTAATGCCGAATCTCCGATCTATTGCAGCAGCAAACTAGATCTGGGGTAACTCTAGATGCATCATGGGATAGGGACTTGGCCTCGAGCTTTGCAATTTGCCAACTCGGAGCCGAGGGATCGGCTCCGTACCCATCAGTAAATAATGAATGGCAAGATAGAACAACTTCACATTAGAAGTTATAGGAGCAGAAAAGGGGTCAAGGTTTTTTGCCAGTGTCCAGGAAGAAAACCTTTTCCATTTACTGGTACATCATTTTCTCATTGAGGCCTTATGACAAGAGATTGAGATATGTTTGACCAAATGAGGGAGGTTAGGAGCCTGGCTATAATTGTAACTGGAGCAGCCAAGTTGTCAGTTTGAGGGAATGAAGCAAGGGTGGAGCATTCCGGACGTATGAGTCAGAAAGGTATGGAACTGGGTCCAGAACTCACAGCTCTTCCTGAAGATGAGGCCAAAGGAAGGGGAACCAAATCTGATGAGACCAGTATGGGGCAATGAGAATCAGCCTGCTTCTCAATGAGCTGGCTTTCTGGAGAACCTTGGGTATTAGATGAAGGGGAGGGAAGGCATAAAGAAGTCCCGGCGGCTAATCGTGTACAAGTGTCTCCCTTGGTTACTCCACCTGGGGGGATCAGGGCAAAATAGCTGCTGCATTTGGCATTTATGGATGTGGCGAAAAGGTCGCAGCAAGGCTGGCCCCATTTTTGGAAGATCATCTCCGCTACCTCTTCTTTAGGGACCATGTATGAGGCAAGAGAATTGCTCTGCTGAGCTTGTCTGCTATCATGTTGGATTTCCCCGGGATGTGCATTGCTATCAGAAAGTGTTGGGAAGGGATCGTCCATTGCCATACTCTGAGGGCGTCTCAACAAAGGGAGTAAGATCTGGTCCCTCCTTGTTTATGTACCAGACAACTGACATGTTTTCTGTCTGTATTGCAATTGTACCCAGCAGGAGAGAGTTCTGGAGTGCCTGCAATGTCAAAAGCACTGCTCTCATCTCTAGGGTATTGAAGTGCAAATGGGCTTCGTGATCCTGCCAATTGCCTTGGACTGTCCATCCTGGATAATGCTCCCCCCACCCTATCTAGGAGGTGTCCGTGGCCACAGGCTGTGGGGAAAGAAAGGGTTGACTTGATGTTACATGACTGGAGTGAAGCCATCAGCGAATGTCCTTCTTGCAGGGCTCTGTTAACAGAATTTGATGAGACATGGGTATTACCTGCAAAGACCACTGGGTGAATAGTAGCCACTGCAGAATTCTCATGTGCATGCATGCTAGTGGGACTAAACTTATCACTCTTGCCATGTTTCCCAAGACTTTCAAAACTGTCCTTGCTTGTACTCTTGTTTTGAAGAGAAGGTGCGAGACTT
This sequence comes from Protopterus annectens, assembly GCF_019279795.1. Taxonomy (NCBI): domain Eukaryota; kingdom Metazoa; phylum Chordata; order Ceratodontiformes; family Protopteridae; genus Protopterus; species Protopterus annectens. The sequence continues at coordinate 129,681,303 of NC_056733.1, read as the reverse complement.
GCTGTCTCAGAACTAAGACTCTTTCTGTAAGAAGCTTTGCCATCATGTTTATTGTGTCTAGATCTGCTCCTATAAACACGATACGTTGCAATGACAACAAGGCAGATTTTTCGTAATTTACTGTGATTCCCAGGTAAGAGCAGAGAGAGAGAGTGGTGTCTTTTGATTCCAGTAGTAGATGCTTGCTGGTGAAAGTTAGGAGCCAGTTGTCTAGATAAAGAAACACTTGGAATCCTAGTCATCTCAGGTGAGCTGTGACTACTGCTGTGCACTTGGTGAACACTCTATGGGCTGTAGTGAGAGGGCAGAGCTCAAAAATGGTAATGATGGGCTCCCAGCCGGAAGCACAGATGACTGCTGGATGGTCTGTCCATCTTTATGTGGTAGTATGCATCCTGGAGGTCTATAGAGAATCAACTGCAGTGTTATCATCTGGAACTTGGTATTTTTTACTGAATCATTTAATCTGCTGAGATTCAAAATTGGTCTCCAGTCCCCTGTTCTTTTTGGCACTAAAAAGAATCTTGAGTAAGTTCTGGATCCTATTTGGTCTACTGGGATTGTTTGGATGACTCTTTTGTCTAGCAACTTTTGAATTTCTAGAGTTGCTTGATCCCTTTGACTGGGTGGAACACCTGGGGTTTTCTTTATGTTTGGGATGGGAAGAGAAAATGGTATGGAGTATCCTCAGGACATGATACTTTGTACCCACTTGTCTTTCATTATTTCCAGACAGGCTTTTAGGTACAAAGATAATAGACCCCCGGACTGCCTCCAGAGATGGACAGATGGGCCTCCCTTTAGGAGTACTGAAAGAGCCTACCATGGAAAGAATCCCTGTCACCCTGGTTTTGCGGACCCCCCCCCCCCCACCATGTTGACGGCATCTTCCATTTGTATTTCCCCCTCTGCCCCTAGGGGAAGAGTCACCATGTGTGTCCTGAAAAACTCTCTGGGATTTATGGAACCACATCTCCCACCCCTTCTGGCCTTCTGGATAAGGTCTAGAAGGTATAGAAAACTGGACTCCTACAGCAGAGAGAGAGTCTTTCCTTCTTGTTCACACCCGGGTTAGTGTCTTTTTAACTTTTGGCCCGAACAACGATGAGCCATTGAATGGGGCATTAATAACAGAAGATTTGAAAGGTTTCACAAAGTAAGGTAAACTCATCCAGGAATGTCTCCTTAGGGAAATTCCTAATCCTGCTGCTCTGCTCGCTCCATCTGCTGTATAAGAAATGAGTTTCATGGAGGAGTTGACCACAGAATTTAAGGTGGAGAGCTGAGAGGAAACCTTGTATGATACCCCTGCAGCTACTGTACCTTGGAGAGTATCTCCTAGCTCCTTTAGAAGATCTCTTTGTAGCCTTGTAAAATGCGTCAGATGGTTCAGTGATATGAGTGCAAAAGTCACATGCGCTTTCTGTATCTGTCCATCGTATGAGACTCCTTGTTCAGTGGATGGACAGACAAGGATGTTTCAGAAAGTTCCTTTTTGGTGGCTGCTGCCACCACCATAGCATCTACAGGGACACTCTTGGTCAGGAAGTCTCTATCTGAAGGGGCTGTGATGAACTTATCTGGCCTCCTAGGGACAGGCTCCACTGCATGTGAAGACTCCCATACCTGTCGACTAACTAGTTCCATAAGTTCGTTGAAAGGCGGAGACACTCAAGTGGCTGAAGGGTGAGACCCAAAGGCCTTCAGGTAAACAGACTCCTCATCAGAAGGGTTGATAGGCTTCCAGCCGCCTCTCTGCTTAAGGATTTCTAGGATGTCTGCAAAGGAGACATCCTCAGAGGGCGACCGTGGGGACCCTTCTGACTCATCGAGGTCTGTGACTGAGGTGACTGACTCTTCTGGGGAGTCCAAATATTTTCTCTTGCAGAGTCTTTTATGAGGGACCTCTTCATAGCTTCACAGGTGTTTACTAGGCTAACGACCACCAAGGGCCTTTTTAAGCCTAGCCATGCATCCCAAATCTCTGACAAGTTCTGATATCCTTGATAACTGTAAAAATGGTCCTGGGAGATGAACCATTTACAGGTTACCTGTTTGCATCAGAGACATAGGTGCCAAATCAGGGGTGAATTTCTGGTTTCCCATCCAATTGTTCAAGTTGCACTTGAATTGGATTAGGGAGGAACTCTGCTTCATATGGATGGGGAGCCTGTTCCATAGATGGGGTAGTCCCTGGGATACATACCTATCTCTCCAGCAGGTCCTATTTACATCACAGGCAAGGTTTAAGTCTACAGAACAGGTAATTCTGGTCCTGTTTGTTTTGTGGATATGTAGGCCGTCCATCAGAGTGGGGTCTGACAATGCCCTGTATGCCAGGCATAGATCTCCCCTCAAAAGCTTGCAGAAGACAGAATACAGGGATAGGGCCTTGAGGCGTTTTGCATAGGGTGTATTACTTATGCCCTGTATTCTTTTAGTGAGGAACCTCTGTGGACATTCCAGTTGTTGGATATGCCTGGTTAGGTACATACCAAAGGGGGCATTGTACTCAATGATAAGTCTGATGTATGCCGGATACAGTGAAACAATGACTTTCTTGGACTTAGATGCCATACTTTTATTTATAAGTTGCACAACACAGAATGATTTCCTCACTACTGTAGACACCCGATGATCAATGGCTAGATTACAATCTATGTGTGCCCCTAATTCTCTGACTACTGGGTCAACTCTAAGGGGTGTGTTGTCAATATGATAGTTACCAGGGATGGATGACTTCCCAAAGGATAGTATTATGTATTTCTTGGCATTTAGTTTTAGTCCATGACTCTGACACCAGTTGTTTGTCTGTGTCTGCCCCTCCTAGAGAACATTTGTGTCAGTGTGAGATTCAGTGACAGCTCCTAATTTGCAATCATCTGCAAATGTAGTCAGACAGAGACCAATGACATTGGCCTTGACCTCTGAGAAGTAAATGCCAAAAAGGAGCGGTCCAAGGACTAATCCCTGAGGGACTCCACTTGTGACTGGCCTCTTTGTACAGCTGGACTCCCCAACTCTAATTTCCTGGGTCCTGTCTGTGAGCCAGTTGGCTATCTACCGGGTGACATACAGGTTTGTACCTAACCTCTTGAGTTTGTCAACAATGCCCAAGTGGGGTATTCTGTCATATGCCTTGGCCAGATCAAGGTAGGCAGTGTGAATAATTTTGGCCTCATCCATTGCTTTAGTGACCTTCTCAAGGAAGTCCACCAGGTTGATTAGGCATAATCTGACTTTGACAAAACCAAACTGGGTTGGATCCAGTGTCTGGAGGTTTATTATATCTCTATTGATCATCTCCATGATAATTTTTTCCATGGCTTTACATATAAGTCTAGTAAGACTTATGGTTCTGTAGTTTTTGGGGTCTGTAGATGCCCCACCTTTGTGCAGTGGGATGACTGTTGCCTTTATCCATTCATGAGGAAGGCAACAGTCATCCCTCTTATTTCTTTAATTTCTTGGAACACCTTTTCCAACTGCTTATTCTTATATTCTGCTAATCCAAATACTATTCCTAAAACCTCTATGGATTTTTTATTAAATTTCATATTTCCTATATTTTCTTCACAACCCAAATCTTTACTTTTTCCTTCATTTATGCACAAACCTATATTTTTTTTAATAAAATGTTTAAGTCCTTACTTATTTCTTTTATTGCGGGTTTTTGTCGTCTCACAGTAAGACGCTGTCCCGTTTGATTCTCAGCTAGAGCGTCTTCTGCGTGGAGACATGCATGAATGGGCGTACCGTCGTTGAAGGTTGTGCGTCAGGGCTGGTAACTCGGCACGTAAAAATCAACTACCAATCATTAGCGGACCAGAGTTCCGCTGTGGCGACCCCTAACCGGGAAAAGCCTAAAGACACAACAACAACTTATTTCTTTTATCCTTTCTTTATTTCTAGTGATTAATACAATATCATCTGCATATGTATATATTATAGGCAAATGTACATATTCTGTCATCCTATATCCCGCAAAATCTGACTTTTTATTAATTTTATTGACTTTAACATTCATGGTTAAAGAAAACATGATGCTACTAGCTGGACATTCCTGTCTTATTCCACATTCTATGTTTATTTTCTCAGTTATCCATCAATTCACATTTATTCTAACCTTATTCTTCTCATAAACTGATTTTATTATCTGTATTATTTTCTTACTTCTATTATAAGCTTTTAACATTTCCCATAAGTCATATTGTTTTCTGTCAAATACCTTACTTAAATCTCCTATCATGATCTTTGCTTCCATCTTATTTACTATATCATCCATTACTTCTTTTATAATCCATAATAAGTCTTGACTTCCTTTTCTCTTTCTACCAAATAGTGTTTGATCAAGTAACTTATCTATTTATTTGTTAACCTCTTAGTTATTATTCTCATCAGTATTTTATAATCGGTGTTATTTAAAACTATTGGTCTCTAATTCTTTATATCCTATTTTTCACCCCTTTCTTCCACATGAATATTACTACACCTGTGCATATTTCTTCATTACTTATTCCCAATTCTCACCATTTAGTCAGTACTTCTAAATATATTACTTTATGTCATATTTCCATGTCATTATACATATGGTATCCAATACCATCTAAACCTGTTGCAGTATTTATTTTAAAGTCTTTTACTACATCTTTTAACTGTTTCAAAGTTAAAATTGCTTCCATAGTTTCATTATCTTCTTTAACCAGTTTATTAATTTTGTACTTTTGATTTCAAATTGTTTCTTTCTTCATAAGTGATTGTTTTATATGTTTATTAATAATACCACATATATCTTCTGGTGTTGTTACTTTCTTTCCTTCTTTATTCTTTAACTTCCTTATTATTTTCTTATTTTTCTTCATTAATTTACTTAAATAGGGTGCTACTTCTTTTTTTCCTTGCAAGCAATATTTCTGTTTATATAATAGATTTCTAGTCTTGCTTGATTCATTTCATATAATTCTTTCTCTTTTTCATGGACAGTTCTTTATTTATTTATCAGTTCTCTAAACATAACTTGGCTTAATGTTTTATATGTTTATTTTTCTTTTTTCTCTTATTCTCAGTAGATTCCAAGAAATATTTTTTTATATTTTTTTTAAAACATGTCCACCAACTTGCTCAATTTCCATAAAACATTCTCATATTTATATGATTTTTCCATAACTTAACTATTTCTTTCCTATCTTCTTACTTTAATTCTTTTTCATTCATTCTAATTCTTTTCCCTGCTGCGGTGGTGCTGCTGCGGTAGCGCTGTCGCCTCACAGTAAGACATTGTCCCATTCAATTCTCAGCTAGACCGTCTTCTGTCTGGAGACATGCGTGAATGGGTGTACCTTCGTTGAAGGTTGTGCGTCAGGGCTGGCAACGTGGCACGTAAAAATCTAGTGCCAATCATTAGTGGACCGGCGTTCCACTGTGGCGACCCCTAACCGGGAAAAGCCGAAAGACACAACAACAACAACTAATTCTTTTCCCTATTTTATATACTCTTTTTTTCATCTATTTTTATATAAATCGCTATATGATCTGAAAATCCTGCATGTTTTATTCCTTTCTGTATTATTCTTATACTATCTTATATAAAAAATAATAATAGAGTTCAGTTTTTATTTCACTTCTTCCAGAAGTCCAATGTATATTGTCCCATATATATAATTTACCATGTTCTATTATTTCATTTTCTATTTTAACATCACTATTATTTCTCTTATCTGTTCTTAAGTTGCAACTGAAGTCTCCTGCTATTATTATATCCATGTTAACACAGATGTAATTCAAAATCTTTTTTTAAACAAGAATCTCTTTCTTTTTCTTGTAACATAAGCATATATAGCTACACTTTTTTATTCTACCTTACATCTAATACTGTAATACGTCCTAATTCAATAATGGCAACATCATTTATCTTAATATTTTTTAACACAATATACATATCCCAGAACAAGTATCTGTTCCTATATTCCAAATGATAGGCCCATGCCATAGATTTTCAGTTTGCTTTCTTTCTTCTTCTGTTAATAATCTAATATCCTCTAAAACAATCATATGAGCATTTACTAGAATACACCTGGAGAGGTTTCAGAAGCTAGTGCCTTAGGGAGAGGAATGTCAAAACCCCTGAGTGGAGCTGTTTGAGGAGACAGCACCCTCCTCATCAGCTGGAAAGCCTCCCTCCCTTGATCCGAAGATACCTCCGGCTCAGAAGAGCCAGAAGAAATCCCTGGAACCAAGGCAGTTGGTTCCGAAGCCAGTGTAGGAGCTGAGCTCATCTGTGCTGAAGCCCAGAGAGGCAAGTTCATATCTGACAAATGTCTGGTCCGACTCCCCTCCCCGGACCTGACTGGAGAGTGTCGGCTCCTAGACTCCTCGGCCAGAACCGAGGAATGTCAGAGCAGATATCGGTTCCGAAGATACCAGGATGGTTCTCAGGCACCGAGGGTTCCACAACAGTCGGTTCCAAGCATTCCGGCTCTGAGGTCCTAGGTTGGCTTGGAGGAGGAATCGATGTCAGTATGATAGTTTTGGCTGGCTCCAAATCCCTGTGGGTTGGAGCCGAAAGAAGTTTGGCTAGCGCTGGTGTCTTTAGAAGCCTATGCACCACCCTATCCTCATCATCATCCAAAAGACTCCTGGAGGACTTAGAGGAGAGAGTAAGGGATCTGACTGACTGCAAAATAGGTGAGCTCAGACAGGATTAACTGACTCCAATTCTGGGGATCAGCTCCTGAGTTCAAATTCCATAGGTACCAAAACAGCTGGCACCAATGAAGCAGATTTTGTTGATTCTGAAATAGTCGGAGCCGGAGATACAATTTTGCTCAATTTTTTTAACAGGCTCTGATTGCCCTGAAGAGGGAGAAGATATTTTAGTGGACTTGTCTGATTAGTTGAAGGTGCTTTCGTAGATCCTGAAGTGCCCGAACATTCTTCTACAGCTTCCTGGAAGGGGGACTTCAATAAGCCTCTCACAATTAACTTGTCCACTCTGGTAGCACTCTAGAGCTGAATGAGTGACATATCGAGCATGATTCCTGCAGATGTACTGCTCTCCCAAGCAATAAACATAAACAGTATGGGAGTCCATTATCGACATCTGGCTGCACTTACTACACTTTTTAAAGCCCTAAGGCTTAGTTTCCTTATGTTCTTTGGACATGTTTAAATCACAGTCCACACACACACATGCACACACACAAACACACACACACACAAGAGCAAAACAATAACTACAACAACAACTATTAAAGCCTACAGTATAATATATAAATTATCAAAAAAACTTTTTTTTTTTTTTTTTTTTTTGGAAACTTCAAGCAAGAGAGAGAGAAAGAAGTTAGGTTGCCCCCTAAAATGGGCAGCAGCAGCCCTCTAACTTAAAAGGGCTGATGCCCCTTTTATTCAAGCAGGAGGAAAAAACTAATAAGAATAAGCACTCACAAGATGCCCTCAAACAAAAACAGGCAGCCACAGCCCTCTAACTTAAATGGTCTGATGCCTTTCTCTTTACTCTAACAACAGTAAATGTAGAAAAATTAGCTGGGATAGGGAAAATCAAGGCCTAACGAAAAAATGACGGTCAGAAGCAACAATACAGCAATGAATATTCCTAACTACAATACCTACAAGAATAGTAAACGCTAACTGGTTTTAAAGTATAACAAGAAATGTTTTTAGAGAAGAATAGTATAATAACGATAATAAAGGTAATAAAGCTTGGTTCACTTAGCCAGAGCCAAGATGGAAGCCTCTGATCTGTTTAACGGCAAACGAGATCTGAGGAGCTACACTAGAGCATGATAGGATAGGGATACAGCCACAAGCCAGTGGAAGACATCAAGCTTTAGTATACGGCCGAGTTGGAACCGAGAATCAGTTCTGAACCAAACTAGTAAGAATGAAGGCAAGATAGGACAATATAACATTAAACTGTTTGGCAACAACTGGATTCACTAAAGCTATAGCTGCTGTGTCAGGTCTGGGACTGGTATATAAAAACTTGACAGACTGAGGAACTTTATTCATTCTGTCTGCTTTGGAAAAATGTTTGCAGTGACACAACTGGTGAGATAGGTGAAGGTTCTGGAAATTCCAGTTGAAGAAATTATAATATTTTCTGAGGGACTCAGAAGCCTCACTATTCTCCCACTGAAAAAAAATATTCATTGTGGAAATAGTCTAAAGAGAAAGAGATTCATGCACAGGAAGAATCAAATACATATTCTCTTCAAAATCTGAATCAGAAACTTGAGGAGAAAAAAAATGCATCAGTCCTTTCACATTCCCCCGAAGGTTTAATTTCTTGAACCTTGTCAGTGAAAATGCTATGTATTTTCTTTTAGTAGAAACAGCCCCATAAGAAGGGTCAAGAGCCTGCACAAGGGCCTGACTCAGGCAACTAAATTATTCCTGTCCAAAGTAACTTACACAGGAGAAGAAAAAGTTTATTTTTCTGTCACTTTGTACAGGAATTTAGAAAAATAAAAACAGTCAGTATCGCAAGCAACAAGTTCCCCAGGGATGGGCACAACATTCTGGCTAAACAGGGATATATTTCCTACTCCTCCTCCCAGGACTGACAAAAGTGTCTCTCCCTTGCCACTAAGAGGACTCCAACAGCTGCAGAGGATGTGTCCGAAGACCATGGTGACTGTATGGACTACGCTAGAGAACCCCACCCCCAAAAAAAAAAAATTAGTGGTCTGAAGAACCAGCTTTGGCCACAGCAGAGACAACCACCTGTGGCTGAGGTGAATTATCAGCCTGCTGTGGTGGCAACGGTGGCTTAACAATTTTTTTTTTTGTGGCTGGAAGAAGGTCCAACCAAGAAACATGTATGTTGTTCCATGGTGAAGTTTCAAAATGGTGCCTGATTCTCAGGGAAGCTTAGCAGCAGTAGTTAGTAAAAAATGGAAAGTAGGGAAAAAGGTCATTTTTCTTAGAAAAAATAAAACACATTAAAATGCACATTAAACACTTTCCCTAGCCCCAAAAAAGTACAATAATCATAGTTTCTCCACAAAAATGTAGTTTTAAACAACAACTTTCTACTACAATAGTAAAAAGACATGCTTCCATTTAAAGTACAAAAAAGTCACAAGACAGTCAATCAAAACACTTTTTCTAGATTAAAAGTACTTCTTTATCAGAAAAAGTAAGTTTTCATAAAAAAAAGTAAAGTGGAAAGTTTCTTCTAAACAGAACTTATATACTGAACAAAAGGATAGCATTAGCTTATCATTGACACTCAAAAACACAAAGAGGAGTGCTCTTCTCGGCAGCAGGAAGTCTCTGAAGGGCTTGGTGCCCAAACCTGACTTTCAATAGGCTCAGCTCGAGCTGACTAATGCTTTTGGCATGAGGATGGTGCTGTGAAACTTTGGAAGCTGGCCAGCTGTTACATTCTATGTAGGATATCACCCCATATAGATATGCCTCCACCAGCTCTGTTCCTACCCATGATGGACACTCTGAAATGAGGCTCAGATGGTGCACAGCAGCATGAAGTCAATGTTTTTACCCAGTTAGTCACTGGGCACATTTCTGGTCATGAAAAGATTGATTTACTTATGTAAAATGATAACTTTGGAGTACCGATCTTCATTGGTGTCAATCCTCAAGATGCAACCCAACTCTGTTTGAAATCAACTGCATGCCTGTTATATACAGAGTTCTAACTCCTCTACAGGGACGTCAGACTCACCTCTCAAGTGTTCAGATTTTTGCACAATGTACAGATTTGTGCCTCACATTTTTTATTTCTTCTGGCAAATCAGTAAGGATTGAAGTCACTAAATAATAACAGACTTCATATCCTTCAGAAAATGTATGATGATACAAAACCTGTTGTTCTAGCAACTGTCTAAGTTTATAAGAGCAATATTTAAAATATGTCCCTAATTTTGGCCTTTGTTCCTTCCCTTATTTTAGTTTTGTCCAGATTTCTTGTGTTAGAGATTGAGAGATTGATTGGGGCCAAGTGGCTTGAAAGATCTGCTGCCAGCTTGAGTACAGGGGACATCTAAGGAAGACACCTCTTATTTATCAATATTCACTTTAAAGGCAGAATTCTGGACGTACAACTGAAACAGATCCCAGAGTTCACTAAACACTTCATTGGAAGGCTGGTAATAATTAGAAGGATATTATCAGTGAGCAAGTTTATATCCACGGGGTATACGGCTCCACCCCACAACTTCCACTGAGGCAGATTCTCATTTTGTCGATATTCCTATGGTCAAGACAAACAGCAGAGATGAAAGAAGGCAGCTCTGGCAGGTACTACAGGTAGGACTAAACTTTTAAAAAGTCCAGAGGCCAAGCTTCCCCGTGCCAAAAGCAAGATCATGTGACCTATGACCTGAATAACTTTCTTGGAGTTTTAGAATTCCAGCACCACCATCCAGTACAGCCAGGGCAGTCTATCCAAAGCCTTTTGAGCATCAAGTCTTACAGTTAGGGTTGGTACTCCTCAATGAACTACATTTTTCTGTTAAGTCAAGTGTCTGCAGAATACAATCAGTTGGTTGTCAGAAGAGATAGCCCCTGACTAATTAAGATGGACCAAGTCCACTTCCTAAGGTCGTAACCTGCATAGCCATGTCATCATTAAGAGTTTATAATCCATATTTAGAAAGAAAACTGACCTATACCTTCCAAGATCCATGTCAGGTATCTTAATCATTGGTACAAGAATGATCTTCCCTGATGGTAAGGGATATCACTCAGTTTCAGATAGGTAAAAATTAAAATGCTCACACAGCAATACTGATATTTGACAACATTGACTTCCACAAGTTTCAGCTTGCAGTCTATCTGTCCCAGCTATCATACCTATTTTAAGTGCCTTCATACTGCTTCTAAATTCCTTCATTCCAGCTGGGTCAAACAGCAAATCTTGCTAGGTCACTAAGCCAATGCTTGGGAACAGATAAACTAGGAAAAAGAGTGAATGGCAAACTAAATCCGGAAGGCTTATGAATAAGGTTGGCTCCTACATCTGTTACAGTAATACCCCTAGCTGAATAGCTTGTACAAGATGTGATGATGAAAGGTATTGCCAGCAGAAGTAGGGCAGTGGATGTGCAACATATGCCAGCACAGCTAGCTGGAATTTTGTTAAGAACTATATGTCATTTGTATATCAAAATGCTTGTGCTGAAAATGTATTTGTGAGGTTTGCTTGTGTTGAAAATGTATCAACAGTGGGTCCTGCTGGACAGAAAAGAAATATACATGCATGTAGTAACTAATTAAATGTATGCACTGCAACTGCTGAAATTAATATATTGTAACAGAGGATATTAGAAGAGAAGAGGTTAATCACAGTCCGGCTGCAGCCAAAAATTAAATTACTGGGCCAAGGTCATAAAGATTGTATCTTACAGTTTTCAATGCAGCCAGAGACAAAAACGCTTTCTGTACTGTCTTTGGGGTGAACTAATTGATACTCTGGAAGAGTGGAGATTTGAAATAGTTTTATGACTTCCAGAATCTGCAACGGATCTTACCAAAAGCTCTGTGTTTGTGTATTATTGACAAATATGTGTTAACTCCTGGCAGCTTCTAGCCAAGGGGGTAGCATGGGAACTAGAGGTCAGAAGACCAGATGTATGTGATGTCATTCTGTAATCCGTCTCTAAAATGATGTTTTAATACTAGGTGAGACTGAAGTCTTAGAGCACTCTATTTTTGGAACCTGACAAAGAACAATCCCTCACCTACTTCATCTTGCCTTGCTCTAGTAAGCGACCAGGGAATAGTTATTCTTCAAGTCAGTCAGGAAAATATAGTGAGATTAGTTAAGTACTGTTTTTCTGTACCTGGTTGAATCTATTCATCCTTGTTATTTTAATATTTCCTGTGACTCAAACGCTGGTGTTTATTGTAAGTAGATATTTAGGATTTTCATGTTCTTTTGCTATTTATTATTAAATATATTTAAACTTTTCATTGTGGCTTGTCCTTTAGAGAATATTTTAACCTTTGGGAGTACTCATATCTATTTGGTGACTCTGTGGCCACTCCTGGAAGCATTCATTGCTGGTTGGGTTCGGAACTGTGAATCGGTTCCAACCCAGCCTATACAAAAGCTTGAGATCTTCCACCGGCTCGTGGCTATACCCTATCCCATCATGCTCAGGGAAGATTACTCAGATCTTGTTTGCAGATACTATAACTACTACCCCTAAACATATAACCATGTCCAATACAAGAACTAAGGAACAGATTCAGAGAACATCAAGTTCCAATTAGCAATAAACCTCTCGATCCTCCAGGAGCAAAGGCCGGGGGAAGGAGGGTGGGAAGCAAGAATGAAGGTGAGATGGACAACAAACATGGAACATTATGGTGAGTACATAACTTCTTAATATTATGTGGTTGTTAAGACAGCATCCCTAGCACCTTCTTTCTTGGGTGGCTCAAGGGAAAATACTCTTCAGAACAGTGGACCCAAAAAGGCCCTGTTCCTGGAGGCCAAATCAACTTTGTAATGAGTGATAAAGGTATGAGGCTTTACCCATGTTGCTGCTGCACAAATTAAATCCATGGGTAGCCTTGCCTGAAAGGCAGACGAGGTTGCTATAGCTTTTGCGGAGTGGTCTTTTATTTTTCCTGGAAGTGCTCTATTCTGAGATCTGTATGTGAAAGTTATACACTCAGTAAGCCAACTGGAAAGTGTGATCTTCGATGTGGGGGCACCCTTCTTTTTATCTGAAAAAGATACAAACAGTCGTTCTGATTTCCTGAACTCCTTTGTTCTATGCAGGTAGGAACATAATTGTCTGTGTACGTCCAATTGGTGTAATTTGTACTCTGACTTACTGCCAAAGTTTGGGAAAAAAACAGTCGATGGATTGATTTAAATTCTCTTCTGAATATAATTTCAGGAGGAATGAAGGATTAGTTCTCAGGGAGACTCTATCTTTGTGAAAAATCATGTAAGGGGGACGTATTGATAAAGCCTGGAGTTCTGATACCCATCTAGCAGATGCGATGGCTATCAAGAAGGTTGTTTTCCACATTAAAAACTTTAGTTGACATGATGATGCAGGTTCAAAGGGAGGAAGGATCAAGGTGGACAACACAAAGTTTAGGTCCCATGGCACTGGTGGTTCTTTCACTGGAGGCCTTAGTAAGAAAGTACCTTTCAAGAAAGCTTTGCAAAGCCTGTGGAACATGGCTTTTAGTCCCATTTATCCAATATGATAGTTTGATATAGCAGCTAACTGAACTCGAATAGTAGCTGCAGCTGCACCTTCATCAAAACGCTTAGCTAGAAAGTCTATTACAGCCATTATAGGGGCAGTAAAAGGATCAATGTAGTTGTTGAAAGCCCAACGGGAAAACCTTTTCAATTTGCTAGAATATAATTTTCTGGCTGAGGCCTTGTGGGATGAAATCAAAATATGTTTCACAGCTGGGGAAATGTCTGGAAGCCTAGCTATGAGTGGAACTGGAACAACTAAGCTGTCAATTTGAGGGTATGAAATGATGGATGGAGCATCCCTGAGGGATGAGTCAGGAGGTCTGGAACTAGGTCTAGAACCCACAGCTCCGCTTGGAGATGGGACCATAGAAAGGGGAACCAAATCTGACGAGGCTAGTATGGGGCGATGATATCAAACTGCTCCTCAACACGCTTGCTTTCTGAAGGACTTTGGGGATCAAGGGAAACAGAGGAAAGGCATAGAGGAGACCCAGGGGCCAATCGTGTGTAAGTGCATCCCTTGGTGACCCCCCCTGGAGGGGGGGATCAAGGCAAAGTAGCTGCTGCATTTGGTATTCATGGATGTGGCAAAGAGGTTGCAGCAAGGCTGGCCCCACTTGTGGGAAATCTATTCCGTAACTTCCTGTTTTAGGGACCACTCATGAGGCATCAGAATAGCTCTGTTAAGTTTATCTGCTATCAAGTCGGACTTCCCCGGGATGTGCATTTGCCATCAGAAAATGTTGGGAAGAAAGTGCCCATATCCATACTCTCTGGGCCTCTCGACATAGGGAGTAAGACTTGGTTCCTCCTTGTTTGCTTATGTACCACACCACTGACATGTTGTCTCTCTGAATTGCAATTGTTCCTAGTGGGAGGGAGTCCTGGAATGCCTACAACACCAAAAGCACTGCTCTCATCTCTAGGACACTGATATGCAAGTGGTTCTCGTGTTCCTGCCAAACACCTTGAATAGTCTTTCCCAGATAATGCCCCCCCATCTGGGAAGCATCCATGGTCACTGTGGCTATTGGTTGCGGAAAGATGAACTGTTGGCCTGAATCCAGTTGAGTGGAGTGAAGCCACCAGCGCAGATCCCTCTTGCAGGATTCTGTTACGATAATCTTGTGAGACATGGGCAGCTCCTGCATGGACCATTGGGTGACTAGTAGCCACTGAAGAATACTCATTTGCAGATGAGCTAAGGGTATCAATGTTATTACTGCCTCCATGGTACCTAAAACTTTCAAAACAACCCTCGCTTGCACTTTTTCATGGTTAAGAGGTTTTTAACTTGCTGATGTAAGGTTTGAATCCTCTTGGAGGGAAACTTGGCTAACATTTGTTTTGTATTTAAGTCTGCCCCTATAAAGACAATATGTTGTGATGGCAACAAGGCAGATTTTTCAAAGTTTTTCGTGATGCCTAGTATCCATGGTGGTGCAGTGGTAACGTTGTTGCCTCACAGCAAGAGGTTCTCCCATTCGATTCTCGGCTGGAGTGCGGGAAGTGCCTTCTCTGTGGAGTCTGCATATCCTCCCCGCGGTTGGATGGGCGTTCGAAAGACATGTGTAAATGGGCGTGCCTTCGTTGAAGGTTGGATGTCGAGCTGGCACCTCTGCATTCGTGAAAATCTACTATCAATCATTAGTGGACCGGAGTTCCGCTGTGGCGACCCCTAACCGGGAAAAGCCGAAAGACAAACAACAACATCGTGATGCCTAGCTCAGAAAAAAGATGAATGGTGGTGTCTCTCGCTCTTGTTAGTAGATGCTTGGTGGCAGTTAGGAGCCAGTCCTTTAAGTACAGAAACACCCGGAATCCTAGATGCCTCAAGTGAGCCGTAATCATTGCCATGCATGTGGTGAACACTCTGGGGGCAGTAGTGAGACCAAAGTAAAGAGCTCGAAACTGGTAGTGACTGGCTCCCACCTGAAAGTGTAAATATCTCCTGGACTGCCTGTCCATTTTTATGTGGTAGTACGCATCCTGGAGATCTATCGAGCACATCCAATTGTCTTTCCCCAGAAAGGGGAGTATCGACTACAAGTCACCATCTGGAACTTTGACTTCTTGACGGATTTGTTTAGTCTGCTGAGATCCAAAATGGGCCTCCAGTACCCTGTCTTTTTTGGAACTAAAAATAACCTTAAGTAAGTTCCAGATCCAATTTGGTCTGCAGGGACATTTTGGGTGGCTCTTTTTTCTAGCAACTTTTGTATCTCGAGAGTTCCATAATCCCTTTGATTGGGTGGAATATTTGGGACTGGATTTTTTTCTAAGGGGTGGAAAAAAGGGTATGTAATAACCTCTGGATATAATAGTTTGTACCCATTTGTCTTTTGTTACTTTTAGCCAGGCATTTGGGTACAATGACAAGTGATCCCTGACTGCCTCCAGAGATGGACAGACAGGCCTCCTTTCAGGAGCGCTGAAAAGGCCTACCATGGAAAGAACCCCTGTCACCCTGGCTTTGCGGACCTTCTCTGATGCATGGTCAGCGTCTTCCATTGCTACTTCCCCCTCTGCCCCTGGGGGAAGAATCACCACGTGCGTCTGGGAAAGCTTTCTGGTACTTATGGAGCCCCATTTTTCTTCCCTTCTGGCCTTTTGGATAAGGCCTGGTAGGGAGGGAGAAACAGACTCAAATGGCAGAAAGAGTCTTTCCCTCCTGTTTGCACCTGGTTAGAGTCTCTTTAACCTTTGGCCTGAACAAGGACGAGCAGTCAAAAGGGGCGTTAAAGGAAGGATTGAAGGGTTCTGCAAAATCACATAACCGCATCCAGGAATGCCTCCTTAAAGAAATTCCTGTACCCGCTGCCCTACTCGCTCAGTCGGTTGCATAAGAGATAAGTCACATGGAGGAGTTTATCACAGAGTTTATGGTGGAGAGCTGGGAGGACACCTTGTCTGAAACCCCGGCAGCTACAGAACCTTGAAGGGTATCTCCTAGCTCCTTCAGGAGATCCCTCTGAAGCCTAGTGAAATGGCTCACATAATTCAGTGACGTAAGGGCAAAGGAAGCTGAAGAAAACATACTCTTTCCATATCTGTCCATCGTTTGAGACTCTTTATTCAGTGGATGGACAGATGAGGATGTTTCAGACAACTCCTCCTTGGTGGCTGCTGCCCCACCATAGCATCTACTGGGACACCTTTACTGAGGAACTCCCTATCTGAGGGTGCAGTAATGAATTTATTTGGCCTCCTAGGAACAGGTTCCACTGAGTCTGGACAGCCCCACGCCTTCTGACTGACTACGTTCATGAGCTGGTCGAAAGGTGGACACACCCAAGAGGTGGAAGGGCGAGACCCGAAAGCCTCCAGGTACACAGACTCATCCTCAAAGGGTTGATGGACTTCCAGCCACCTCTCTGTTTAAGGATCTCTAGGATGTCTGAAAAGGAGACATCCTCAGAGGGTGACCATGGGGACCCTTCTGATTCATCAAGGTCCGTGTCTGAAGTGATGGACTCCTCAGGGAAGTCTAAATGCTTCCTATTTGCATAACACCTCCTTGGAGGGATACTCTGGTGAGGTTTCAGAAGAGATCGTTTTACCCAGTGGGGCATCTTGGGGTTTCAGGTCTCCACGCTTGGGTGGAAGCGATGGCACCGAGATGGACACTAGCGCTTTAAAGGGAAGAGTACTTGGACCTGAGCGTGGAGCAGTCTGAGGTGACAGCACTCTCCTCATCACCTCAAAAGCCCCCCGGCCCTGATCCAAAGAGGCCCCTGGCTTCAAAAAACCAGAACCCCCCCCCGAACCAAGGCAGCAGTCTCCAAGATCGATGTAGGCACCGAGCTCGCTGCGCCAAAGCCCTGAGAGGTAGATTCGGGTCAGGCAACTGTCCAGCCCAACTCTCCTCCCCAGACCCGAAGAGAGAGCATCAGCTCCTAGACCCCACAAATTCCGATGGACCCAAGGAGGTTGGAGCACTAGTCAGGCCCGAAGATCCTGGAGCAGGTCTTGGCACCGATGGTTCCGCTACAGTCGGATACAAGTATTCCAGCTCTGAAGTCCCAGACTGGGTCGGAAGAGGAACTGATGAAGGGGAAGTGATGTTGGTCAGCTCTGAATCCTTCTGGGTCGAAGTCGACAGTATCTTGGCAAGCACCGGCATCCGTAAAAGTCTCTTCACTACCCGCTCCACATCATCATCCGAAAGGCTCTAGAGGATCGAGAGGACAAGGTCAGGGACCTCACTGGCTGTAGCAAAGGAGATCTCAAAACTAGGGAGAGCAGTTCCAAGACTGGGGAACAGCTCTGAAACTGGAACTCTGTTGGCCCTGGAATCACTATGGGAGCTGAAGAGGGAGATTTCTCCAGCTTGGAGGCCTTCGGGTCCAAAGATGATTCTTTAGCCTGTTTTTTCATTGGCTCCAAAGATGGAGCAGTAGAAGGAACTCTCTTTCCTGATTTTTCTTATCTGGACCCTTGTAAGAGCTTTACAGTAGCTGGCTTTGGAGTATCTGATGGCAGTAACTACCTTATAGTCTGGGCAGAAGAGGGTATAGCTAGTAAATCTGTGCCAGCCTTTCCCAGGTGTGTGTGTGTGTGTGTGTGTGTGTGTGTGTGTGTGTGTGTGAAAATCAAATCTCAAAGAGTGTGTGTGTTAGCTGTTTAGAGCAGGGACGCAAAGCACTGGTTTCATAGAGAAGGTGCTGGAGGACATGGCTTGGACATGCGTCTGAGTACTCATCTCTATAGCTCTGCCACTGGGGAAACTTACTGGGGATCTGGAGAGAGAGAGAGAGAAAAGCCAGCCCCCAGACTGTGTGTGTTCTCTGTGTGCTCTTAAGGGAAATTGTGCTTGATGCAGAGAGCTGCATGTGAAAATACTGGTGTATCCATTTTTGTTCCAAGTGACCATCCCTCTCCAGTGTCAGTGGTGAGGATTCAAGCTCCTTGACTACTGGCCCAGAGTAGGGACGTCACACTATAGTAGGAGAACATAACCAAAAATTCCACCCTACAATCCTTTCCTGGGTAATTTAACTAGCCTAGAAAACATCTTGAGCTGCAAAAGGGCAATGGCATATATAAGCTCCAGAATCCTTTCTTTAGTTGCAATGATTTTCAAATCAAGCTGCTCCTGAACACTAGCCCTAGGAGAAAAAAGACTTTTTCCAAGATTACTGTCTCTCTTCCCGTTAGTCCACTTTGGCATACCACATCAGCTTATTGTACACTAACTTGCACTCATAAAAATATTTATTTTTCATTCACTGAATCCATGTTTGTAATTCTGAGTTAAGAACACATTTAAACATATACCACAAAATAGGGCTGGGGACATTAAAGCCCTCATGGGTGGCCCAAAAACTTTTCCCAAATTTCCTTTAGCATAGGTTTGAAACTGGTAAACTTAATCAACACAGCACAATCTCTGTTTTTATACAGACTGCCAAGATCACAGACACAGCTACCCAATCAAGCAGGATAATCTTGAGAACACTGTTGTTTCATGGGGATCAAATGGGCTATCAGAGTCAATACAACTCTTCTAAATCTTGGGCTACATATGTTTTGTCACTCCATGACCATAACCCATGTGGTGCAGAAGAATGGGTAATGATCACATTAACAATTACTTCAGGAAAACCTAAATCAACCAGACTGAGAAACTCAGACATAGCTCATACCAAGGGTAATATCTCTCTCTCCTATCTACCAACCAGAGAACCATAGGCTGAGTAAGGTCACTGAAGTCTCCCACCTATACTATTTGCCCTTTCAAATGCGCAATGACTGATTCAATTAAGTTTAACCCACAACAGCAGAACACAACAGTACAGATAACACCATCTAACATCACACTAATGCATGCGACCACCCTCTCTTGAGTTATAAAAGCTGTTCAAAAGATACAAAAATAAAAGTTATGTACTCACCATAACTAGGCATCTGTTTTGTCCATTTTCATTCTTCCTCAAAGTATGGATTATGGATCCAATCTTTGGATCCAAGTTGGTTGCTTAATACAGACTTCAGAACCAACTCTCGAGCTCCTCCCTCTACCCATAATGCCTTAGTCCATCCCCAATACCTCAGATTGAGATTTTTATGTAGCAGTAACTGAATAATATGAAAAAAGGAATAGAGACTACAGCAGGCTCAAACCCAGAAGTATAGGTTCCAGCACAGAAAATTCAACACAAAATCTATCAGGTCTCCAAAAGATGACAGGAAGGGGAATGGGGGGGGGGTGTTGAGTAATAATGAAAATGGACAACACAGATGTCTAATTATGGTGAGTACATAACTTTTGGGTCTGATGTTGTTCTTTTAATTCTTCCTTAACATATGGGACAGAGTCCCCAGCTATGTGAATCTTGGGTGGCCCTCATGCAAAGATATTCATGAGATGCGCTGAACCAAAGGCAGATCTACTTCTGGAAATTAAGTCCAATTTGTAATAAGTAACAACGGTATGAGCATTGGCCCATGTGGCTGCTGTGCAAATATCATCAATAGAATTTCTAGACCAAAATGCAGATGAAGTGCTCATTGCTCTAGTTGAATAGGCCTTAGGTCGTTTTGGTAGAGAATAAATCCTAGAAATGCAGTTTAGTTATCCATTTGGCTACTGTGTTTAGAAACTGGAGATCCCAGTGTACTGGGTGAAAAAAGACAAACGATTGGTCTATTTTTCTGAATTCTTTCATTTTGTGCAAGTAGAAACGTGCATCCAACAGATGTAGCATGTTATTTTCCTTTGAAAATTCTTGAAAAAATACTGGTAAATGAATGGTTTGGTTAATAGATTCAGAAGCCATTTTTGGTAGGAAAGAGGGACTGGTTCATAAGATAACTCTGTCTTTATAAAAAAAACATGGCAGTGAGCCTTTGAGAAAAAAGCCTGGAGTTCAGAAATCCTTTTGACTAAGTAATAGCCACTAAAAAGGCTGTTTTCCTAGACAGACAAGTTTTCACTGAAAGTTCAAAGGGGTTTTGAGTCAAGCCTTGCAGTACTATTGCTAAATCCCAGGGAGGTGATGGATCTTTCACTGGAGGTTTAAGCAGGAAGGTGCCTTTTAAAAAGACCTAAAGACCTTACATAACTTGGAAGCAGCCAAAGAACACTTCTTGTCCCCTGAATGAAAATTAGATATGGCTGCTAATTGTACTCTGAGTGTGGAAAAACTAACACATTCTTGAAAGAGAGAAGCAGGGACTGGCACAGAAAATGGATCAATGTTATTCTTCAGAGCCACCCAAAAATAAACTCTTCCAGTTGCTTTTGTAAATTTTTCGTGAGGCTAAAAGAATGGTGCATACTAGGGAAAACAGCCTGGGCTGTCTAGCTATTAATGGAACTGGAGAAACCCTGCAGTTAGCTTGAAGACTGGACTACTGGGGTGTTTTACCCCTAAGGGATGTGACAGAAGGTCTGGACATTAGTTCAATGTCCAAGAAAGATATCAAAGATAAGACCAGAGGAAGGGGAACCACACCTGGCGAAGCCAAGAAGGGGCAATGAGGATGACCAACCGACTGTCTTTCTGTAAGAATTTTGGAATTAGAGGTACTGGTTGATAGGCATAAAGGAGACTGGAGGGTCAAACATGGACTAGGGCATCTCTCGGTGACTCCCCCTGAGGGGGTATCAGGGAAAAATACCTGCTGCACTTGTTATTGTGTGGACATGCAAAAAGATCACTGCACGACTGGCCCCAATGGTGGAATATTTTTTTGTCACTGACTGACTGAGAGACCACTCATGAGGTGAGAGAGTTGACCTACTGATTTTGTCCGCCAGTACACTAGAATCCCTGGAATGTGCACTGCTACTAGAAAGCAGATGGAAGAGATCGACATTGCCAAACTCTTATAGCTTCTCAATAGAAAGGGGAAGATCAAGTTCCCCCTTGTTTGTTGATATAGTAGACTACAGATATGCTGTTGGTCTGAATTGCAATGGTCCCTAGAGGGAGAGCAGCTTGAAATGCCTGCACTGCTATAAGGACTACCCTCATCTCCAGGACATAGATATGCAAATTGGTCTCTTGGAGGGGACCAAGTGCCTTGAACCGACCTTCCCAAGTAATGCCCCCCACCCCACTGATAAGTGTCTGTGGTCACTGTGGCCATCAGGGGAGACAGAATTAAAGACTAACCTTGGTAAATGCTGTCTGACTGTATCCAATAATGAATGTGTTTTCTGCGTATCTGAGTAAGTCTGATTGGAAAGGATAAGAGCTGTTGAAGAATAGACCATTGAACTGCAACAGTCCACTGAAGAACACACATAAAGTAGCATGCTAGTGGAGCTAATACTGTGGATGCTGCCATAGATCCTAACATTTGAAGAACTAATTTGGCAGCAGGAGCAAGGTGAGAAATAATTTGACGAGCTTATGATCTGAGTGTGCATACATGGTGAGCTGGTAAGGAATCTGCCTGATTTCTAGAGTTTAGATTAGCCCCAATAAACTCCAGGCTCTGTACTGGTATCAGTTTGGATTTGGCAGTATTGACTGTTAAGCCTAGTGATTGACAAATCTGGAGCAAATAGTCCCTAGATTGTTTCAGGAGATGCATGGTTGGGATGATGAGAAGCCAGTCATCTATATATGGAAACATTCACAATCCTTGTAGTCTCAGGTGAGCTACTACCACTGCCATACACTTGGTAAATGCCTTGGGAGCTGTGGTGATTCCAAAGGGCAGGGGTCTGACCTGGTAATGAAATGTCTCCAGGAGCATCTGTCTATTTTGATGTGATAGTACACATCCTGATGATCGCTGGACCAAATCCTTGTAGTCTCAGGTGAGCTGCTACCGCTGCCATACACTTGGTAAACACCTTGCTGGCTGTGGTGATTCCAAAGGGCAGGGGTCTGACCTGGTACTGAAATGTTTCCAGAAGCATCTGTCTATTTTGATGTGATAGTACACAGCCTGAAGATCGCTGGAGCACATCCAATCATCCTTGTGTTGATGAGGTAGAATGGATTGAACCATGGCCTTTAGGAACTCTGATTACTTCACAAATTGGTTTGGATTGCTTAGATCCAAAATCGGTCTCAGGTTCCCTGTATTCTTCTTTGGCAATAAAAAGAATCCTGAGTAAGTTCTGAATCCTGTTTGGTCTGGTGGGACTTCTTGGATGACTCCTTTGCCCAACGGCTTTTGAATATCTTGTGTTACAGCTTCTCTCTGACTGGGTGAAACATCAGGGAGCTTCTTTCTTTCGGAAGTGAGGGTCTGGGAAAAGGATATGAAGTAACCTCTGGATATTATTGTTAGCACTCAGGAATCATTTGTTATAGCAGCCCATGCTTCTGGGTGCAAGGACAAGTGTCCCCTAACTGCCTCCAGAGGTGGGCAGTCAAGACAGCATTTTAGGAGCGCTGAAAGGGTCTATCTGGAAAGGAGTCTCTGGAACCCTGATTTTGTGGGGCTACTCTGCCACAAGGATGACGTCTTATGCTTGAACTCCCTCCTTTGTCTCTGAAGGAGTTGTGTGAGTCCTGGAAAGATCCCTGGATTTTACAGAACCACATTTTCTTGCCACTTCTCTGATTCCTAGAAAAGGATCATTGAGGAGTAGAAAATTAAATCCCTATGGAAGACAGAGTCTTTCCTTCTTGCTCACTGCCGGAAAGTGTCCCTTTCATAGATGGACAAAACAAGGATGTTTTGATTGATGAAAATTGATGAAAGAAGACCTGAAAGGCTCTTCAAAGTCACATAGCTGCATCCAGGCATGTCTTCTTACGGCAATGCCTGAACAAGCTGTCCACGATGTACCTTCTGCTTCATAAGAGATCAACCTCATGGACGCCTTGGAAATAGATAAAAGAGTCGCCAGCTGAGAAGATGATCTTTTATAATCCTCTGCAGACATGGACTCTGAGAGGGATTTTGATAGGTCTTTTGTCAGATCTCTCTGTAGTCTTGTAAAGTGCGCCAGGTAATTCAGGGACCTTAGTGCAAAGGTCAATAAAGCAAATACATGCTTTCCAGTGCCCTAGATTACAGGGATGGCTAGAGGAGTTCTGTTCCACTAGCTCCTTTTTGGTGGCTGCCACCACAACCAATGCTTCAACTGGGACTCCTTTGCTCCAATGGGATTTGTCCTCTACAGGTGCTAAAATCTTGTCCAGATGGCATGGGATAGGTTCATGTAAATCCAGTTCCTTCCATGCTCATCAAGAGACTAGGTTGATAAGCTCAACAGCCAGGGGAGTCACCCAAGACATAGATGAGCCAGAACCAAAAGCCTCCAGAAATACTGACTCCTCAAGAGAAGGATTATTGCTGGACCAACCACATTTCTGCTTAAGGATCTCTAAAATGCCTCCAAATGAGACATCATCAGGTGGTAATATTGGTGATCCTTCCCTTTCCTCAGAATTAGTATAATCACTGAGGGATTCCAAAGGGGAATCTATGTGTCTCCTTTTGCATGTTCTCTTCCAGTGAACCTCCTCAGGGGGATGTTCTGGAGAGGCGTCCAAAAAGAGGGGTAAATCTTCCATGGGAACCGTCAGGAAGCTAGATGGAACTGGTTGCCCTTGTGAAGTAGGTCTGAGGGATCAGAGCTCTGAAACATAGAGGAAAAGGATGTAGGATCTAAGGAGAGGTTTGAGACAATGGATCCCTAGAATGAGATAAGACTCTTTCAACAACCTTGAAGGCAGACAGATGTGGAGAAGTTGTGGCCAGCCGCACCAGAGCCAAACGTTCCAGTGTAGGCAGATCACGACTCTAACCCGATCAGTGCTTTGTGGAGGTAACTGGACCTGAGCTGTCTAACAATGAGTTTTCAAGGGGCAGGGATGGATCCAGTATCATCAGAGTAGATCCTGGCCCCATGGATTCAGTGCCAATGTTTCTGCTCTGGGACTAATCCCTATCTGAAGGTATCAGAGCAGAACTGGTCAGGGACATTGCCGGAGTAGAAGAAGTAATTCTCTTCAGATATGACACAGGAACTCTTAGAACTGTCAGATCCTTGGGCTCCAAAACCAAAGGATGGATCAGAGAAGGAGGTGCAACCATATGGGTAGTGGCAGGAAGGCTTACGGATCCAATGGGAGATGGAGATGATATAATCCCCATCTAGATCTGAGCTCTGAGAAACTTCTGCATCATCCTATCCACATCCACTTAAGAAAGACTTCTGGAGAACCTGATGGATGATGTAGTGGACTGAGGTCAGGAATGCTTTTTAGGTGTTTGCATAAAAGGGGTGTGTAGCCTAGGGGAGGTAGGATCCACAGTACACTCAGGAGAGTGAGTCCTCGGCATGTACAGTGTATTAGGTATAGGATCTGATGGCTTCAGATCTGTAGTCTGGATGGCAGGACTGGAAAAAATGAGAATGGGATCCGAAGGCTTAGGGTCCAGAAGCTTTGGATCCATCGATTCTCTTTTTCGATTTGATGATCTTGGAACCAAATTTTTTTTGAATTTTCTGTGGTGACTCCAAGGAAGTTCTTGGTGACTTTGGAGGCAACTGTTTCCTATGCTTCGAAGGAACTTTTTAAGACTTACTGGGGGGGGGGGGGGGTTGAGACCCTAAGCAGGATGAAAATGAAGGTGGCAGCAATCCTTTGAGGACAAGCTTGTTAACTCCTGTCAGCTATGGCTCTGGAATTGAACCCTGCACAAATAGTACAATTTGTATTCAAGTGAGCTGCTTCTAAGCAATAAATGCACTCCCTTTGGGCATCCAAGTTAGGGGTTTTATGTCCACAGCAAATGCATTTTGTAAAACCTGTCAGTTTATCAGCCAGGACAGAAAAATCCACAGAAAAAGGTTAAGTAGTCAGAAAAAAAAGTTATGGACTCACCATAACATTCCATCTGAGTTGTTGCTTTTCATTTATCTTCAACCTATGGGAATATGGATCAGGTACAGATCCGACTTGGCCACATTTACCAGCATCGGATCCAAGCTCTAAGCTCCTCCCCTACCCAGTTTCTCTCTCTCTCCTCCCCTCAGCTCGAGTTTGCTGCAGACAGTAGCACCCCCACCTAACCATATGCCTAATCCTATGGCATTAATATCCTTTATCACAATAAGGAAAACATAGGCCCACCAG
Source organism: Protopterus annectens (assembly GCF_019279795.1). Taxonomy (NCBI): domain Eukaryota; kingdom Metazoa; phylum Chordata; order Ceratodontiformes; family Protopteridae; genus Protopterus; species Protopterus annectens. The sequence continues at coordinate 129,656,034 of NC_056733.1, read as the reverse complement.
AGTAGGAGCTGTGTGTCTGCCATCCAGTCCACTGCACAGTCTACAAAAGGCAGGGGAAAGGAGGGAGGGATGGTTGAAGACAAATGAAAAGCAACAACTCAGATGGAACGGGAACGCTATGAAGAGTACATAACATTTTTATCTGAAGTTGTTTTCATTTGATCTTCAACCTGTGGGACAGAGTCCCCAGCTACCAAACAGTCCTGGGAGGTTCTTATGGAAGGATGTTCCTGAGCACGGCTGAGACAAAAGATGCCCTGCCTCTGGAAAGGAGATCCAATTTGTAATTTGAGATAAATGTATGTGATTCTAAGTAACTGCAGAGCAAATGTCATCTAAGGAAACCTTAGACCAAAAGGCCTCGGATGTAGCCTCAGACCTAGCAGAATGCTCCCTGACATGACCTGGTGGAGACAATCCCTTGGCTCGATAGGCCAATATAATGCACTGAGAGATCCAACGAGCAACAGTTATTTTCGACACAGGTTTCTCTAAGAAAGGCTTACAAAAGGAAAAAAAAGCTGATCAGAAATGAAAGGATTTTTTTCTATGCTAATAGAAGTGCAGTTGCCTATGAACATCAAGCAAATGCAATTTAAACTCTCCCTTATTCTGGAAGTTTGAAATGAAAACTGGGAGATTGATGATTTGGTTAATATTAGGCTCTGAAGCCACTTTTGGAAGGAATGAAGGGCTCATTCTTAAGGAAACCCTGTCTTTGTGAATCACCATATAAGGGGGCTTGACAGATAGGGCCTGGATCTCCAATACTCTCTTGGACAAAGTAATGGCGACTAGAAAGGCTGTCTTCCATGACAGGACTTGCAAGTCCACTGTAGCTGCTGGTTCAAAAGGGGGAAAAATAAAGCTTGCAGAACTATGGTAACATCCCAGGGGGGCTTTGTGGCCTTGACTGGAGACCCAAGTAAAAAGGTACCTTTCAAAAAGGAAGAAGCCATATAAGCTGAATTCTTTCCTATGTGAAAATTGGAGATTGCTGCTAATTGTACCTATACCGTAGAAAAACTAGCGCCATGATTAAACATATCCACCAAAAACTCCAAAATGTTGGGAACTGGAGCAGTAAAGGGGTCCAGCTCATGCTGAAAAGCCCATATAGAGAAACATTTCCACTTACTGGAATAAACCTTCCTGGTGGAAGACTTGTGAGCCACCACAAAATCTTCTTAATTGGAGAAGACAGCATGGGAGTGCTAACTATCACTGGAACTGGAGCAGCCAAGCCGTGAGCTTCAGACTGATTAAATCTGGGTGCGAGATCCCTGAGAGGTCCATGATCAGACTCAGAACTGGATCTAGTGTCCAAGGAGAACACACTGCATGAGACCACAGAGAGGGGAACCAAACTTGGTAAGGCCAGAAGGGGGCAATGAGGATCACTAAGCTCCCCAGCCATCGAGCTTTCTGAATGAATTTCGGGATTAGAGGGATGGAGGATAAGTATACAGTAGACCGAAGGGCCAAGCATGAACTAGAGCATCTCTGGGGGACTCCCCCGGAGGGGAGTTCAGAGCAAAATACTCGCTGTACTTCACGTTGAAAGGAGAGGCAAAGAGATCACAGCAAGGCTAACTGCACTTCAGAAAGATCTGTTCCGTTACTGAAGGATTCAGAGACCACTCGTAAGGCATCAGAATAGATCTTCTAAGCCTGTCTGCCAGAATGTTGGACCTCCCCGGAATGTGCATTGTCACCAGAAAATGGCTGGAGAAGATCGCCCACTTCCACAGTCTCATGGCTTCGCGACAAAGGGGGTAAGACCTGGTTCCCCCCGTTTGTTGATATACCAGACTACAGACATGTTGTCTGTCTGGATGGCAATCATCCCTTGGGGAAGATGGGCAGGAAGAGCTTGCAACACCAACAGCACTGCCCTCATCTCCAATACACTTGATATGTAGATGGGTCTCCAGGGAAAACCATGTCCCTTGGACTGTCCTTCCCATGCAATGCACCCCCACTCACTCATGCAGGGAGGCATCAGTGGTCACAGTGATCACCAAGGTGGGAAGGATGAATGGACGACCCAGAAGAAGATCCAAGGATTGAAGCCACTAGAGAAGTGAATCCTTGCAAGCCCAAGATAACCACAACAGATGAGATAAGGTCAGATCTAGCAATGACTACTGAACCGCCAGAGTCCATTGGAGGACTCTCATATGAAGATGAGCAGTAGGGATCAGGGTGATCGTGGCCACTATAGACCCCTATGCTTGAAGAACTGACTCCTCAGAAGGATACTGGGTCTGAACACTGTACAAAACCTGATGACTGAGGGAATGACGTCTGTTCGGAGTTAGAAATACCCTGCTTTGAGTGATATTTAAATGAGCCCCAATGAAGTTGAGAACTTGCAGTGGATCCAGTTGAGACTTGTTGAGATTTATGGTTATGACTAGCTGCTAGGCGGTCTTGAGAAGAAGATCCCTGGCTTGACAGAGTCGATGCCTGGAGAGAGCAGAAAGGAGCCAGTCATCCAGGTATGGGAAGACCTCCAGCCACAGGTGAGCAGCTACCACTGCCATCACTTTGATAAACACCCTGAGGGCTGTGGTGAGACCAAAGGGGAGCACTCTGAACTGATAATGATTGGCTGCTAGCCAGAAGCGGAGGAACCTCCGAGAGTACCTGTCCATCTTGATGTGATTCTACGTGTCCTGGAGGTTCACCGAGCAAATCCAGTCATTTATCTGCAGAAAGGGCAGGATGGATTGGAGAGTGACCATCCAGAATTTTGTCTTGGCAACTGACAAGTTGAGGGTTGAAAGATCCAGTATAGTTCTTAAGTCCCCCATTTTCTTTGGCACCAAAAAGAACCTGGAACAGATGATATGGGTATGGAAAGGAATTAAGAAGAGAGATACAAGGAGGGATAAAGAGAGATGAAAGAAGTCAAAAACTTTCACTCACCACTACGGAAACTTGGAGCTGATGGATCACGCTCCTATCAAGACGCACGGCAAATGAGATTTGAGGGGAGAAGGGAGACAGAGGCATTATGGGTAGGGGAGGAGCTTGGAGCTTGGATCCGATGCTGGAAAATGCGGCCAAGTTGGATCCATACTGGACCCGTATTCCCGCAGGTTGAAGATCAAATGAAAACAACTTCAGATCAAATTATTTTGTTCTTTTTTTTTTGAGAAAGCACAAATGCCAGCAATGGTAATAAAGAATACCCCACTGGAAAGAGTAGGATTTAGAGACAGGCAGAAAGAAGAGTACCAACAATGGTACTTACAGAAGACTACTATGAGAATAGCAGAATTCCTAACAGAAAAAAAACCCAGAAAACTGAGATGGAGTTCGAAAAATTATAAAAAGTAGAAGAGAATATCAAAGTCAAGAAAAATAGATAAAAAGAATGAGGTAAATGTACTTACAGTTATAAATACAAGAAAATAATAGCTATGAGAGAGGATCCTACATTCGTGCGTGATGTGGCAAACAAGATCAGAGGTATTGAGGGTGGACTAAGGCATTATGGGTGAAGGGAGGAGCTCAAGATTTGGATCCAAAGTTTCTAGTAAGTGGCCAAGTCAGATCAGAGGATCAAATCCATAAGCCATACATTGAGGAAGAATAAAAAAGACAACATCAGATCCCTTGATTACAGGACCCCAAGAATGACTATACCTCTCCTTCATCCAGCAATAAGTTTAGAAGAGTCCCAGAGGCAAGATCCCTACCCTAAGAGCTTTTGATATCCACCAAGATTGAGACACATTTCCTGCAGACATACTACAAGAGGAACCTTTGTCTTTATATGCTGAAATTATCGTTCTTAACTGAGTTACACATACTGATCATCTTCCACGACACTCCGTTTAAATGAATTCCCACAATAACCTTAACACAGCCACTCTCAGTGAGTACCGATCTACAATTTAAACACATGCAAACAGATTAAAAGACAGCTTCAAGCATACGAACCTTAAGAAACTGACCAGAAGAAAGAAAATTAGCCTAAATAATCCTGCAATAACCCCCCCCCCCTTTGAATAAAGCTATTTATGTTACAGTGCCCCCTGTGGCAAAACAGCCAAATGTTAATATGTCAAACAATCCAGTAAAAGGGGGAAAAAAGCAGGAAAAGGAAATATTAGAGAAAATGGTCTTGCCTCCAGCTAGTCTGCAGCAAGAGAGTAAAATCACTCCACCCACCAGGCAGCAACAAGGCTTGAATCCAGCTACAATGCTGCTGCCTGTTGTGTATTTATCTATTTATTTGCATTTGTTCACCAAGAAAGTCTGACTGGCCATGGGGACCCCTTTTCAGTTCCACAATGTTACAGCAATTAACAATATTATAAATAAACTGAATTTACTCAATTAAGCCATGAGAGAAAGATGACAGCAACAGAAAAACAAAAACAAATCATGTACTCACCATAAAGTTTCATCCATGTTGCCCATTGTCATTCTCCCTCAACTGCTGGGTTCAGATCAGATCCTTGGATCCAACTAAGCCGCTTCTTCCAGATTGCAGAACATGAACTCCTGAGCTCATCCCTTTAACCATAATGCCCTAGTCTCCTTACATACCTCAGATATAGTTTGCTGCCCACAGACCTACAGAGCAGTGAAAAATAAAGAAAGAATGGAATCTGGGTCTCAAACAAGGAACAGAGGTTCCCCCAATAACCTTTGATCTTTCCAGGAGTAAAACCAAGGAGGGGTTAGGTGGGTGGGAAGTTGAGGAAGAATGAAAATGGACAACACAGATGGAATGTTATGGTGAGTACATAACTTATTTTTATCTGTTGCTCTCATCTTTCTCTCATGGCTTAATTGTGTAAATTCAGTTTATTTCTAATATTGTCCCTTCATTCCTCAACAGTTGGGACAGAGTCCCCAGCTACCTAACACCTGACAGGACTCTAAAGAATGATATTCATGAGCAAAGCTTAGTCAAAGGCTGCTCTTCCCCTAGAGACCAGATCCAATTTGTAATTTGCAATAAAGGTATGAGGATTAGCCTAAGTTGTGGCTACAGAAATATCATCCAATGAAGTTATAGACAAAAATGCTGAGGAAGTTGCCATAAACCTGGTGGAATGGGCTGTTGGATGTTTTTGGTAAAGGCCATATCTCTCAACCTCTTAACACGAGAAATCTGGAAAGCCAAAAATAATGGGGGGGGCAGATACCTAAAAATAGGGACAAATTTTAAATATTGCCCATATAAACTTAGTAAAGTTGTTAGAATAAAATGTTTTGTGTTACCAGGTATATTCTGAAGGATTTGAAGTCAGAAATTTAAATTTCTGTCATTATTTAGTGAATTCAGGCCTCGCTGACTTGCCAGAAAACCACATATTTTGGGGAACAGACCAGAAATATGAGGCACAAATCTGGACAGTTGAGAACTATAGTAAAGGCAAACCCACTTTTTTAAAAACAAAGGTAATAAAATTAGTCGACCATTTGGCCAAAGTCACTTAAGAAACTGTTTTGCCTAATTTTGAATCAGAAAAGGAGACAAACAATTATTCAGATTTTCTCAAATCTTTAGTTCTTTGAAGGTAGAAATGTGTGAACAACCAAAAGGTATAACATATATTTTCCTTTGTTAGAAAAAAATTGGAAAGAAGACTGGTAGGTTGATAACCTGAATAATACTGGATTCTGACCCACCTTTGGTAAAAAAGAAGGGTTGGTCTGTAAAGGAACCCTATTTTTGTAAAAAAAATAAATAAGGGGGTTTAGAAGATAGAGCATGAAGTTCAGACACTCTTCTAGAAGAATGGCAACTAGGAAAATAGTATTCCAGGTCAAAAATTTTAGATCAGACTTAGCTAACAATTCAAACAGGGGTTAGGGTCAAGGCTTGAAGAACAACAGTTAAATCCTGAGGAGGAGTAGGACCTTTTAAAGAAGGTTTACGTACATAGGTTTCTCTGAGAAAGGCTTTACAAAGCTTGGATAAGCTAAGGTAGTTATTTACTCCAACATAAATGTTGCAGATGGCTGCTAATTGTAAACTAATGGTTGAGGAGCTAGCACCTTCATTCAAAATTTGGGCTAAAAAAAATCAAAAATCAAGAACCTTAGAAATTGGTGCTGAAAAGGGGTCTAAATTATTTTTGTATGCCAAAAAAACAAATCTCTTCCATTTACTTTTGCAAATTTTTCTAGTGGAAGCTTTATGGGAAGATAACAGAATATGATGAATGGGAAGGAGAGCCTGGGCTGTCTAGCAATAGCAGCCAACTTGAGGCCTAAAATGTCCAGGTGAGTCATGCCTGTTGGTTGAGATAGAAATTCTGGACATGGATCCAGAATCCATGGTGGATGTAGAAGACGATGCCGAAGGAAAGAAAACCAGATCTGACGAGGCTTGTAAGGAGTAATGAGGATGGCTGTGCTCTTTAATTGAAATGCTTTCTGGAGAAATTTGGAAATGAGTGGTAATGGAGAATAAGGGTAAAGGAGACTGAAGGCCAAGCATGAAGAAAAGCATCTATTGTGGACTTTCTTACGGGGGGGATAAGGACAAAGGACCTGCTGTACTTGTTGAGGGGAGAAGCAAAGAAATCACAGCATGGTTGGCCTCATTGATAGAAAATCCTCTCTGCCATATTGATGTCAACAGATCAATCATGAGGCATCAGAACAGACCTGCTTAACTTGTCTACAATCATGTTGGATTTCCCCAGAATGTGCATTGTTATCAGAAAGCAATTGGAAGATATCACCCATTGCCATACTCTCATGACTTCTCAACAAAGAGGGTAAGATCTGGTTCTTCCTTGTTTGGTGATGTACCAGACAACCAATATATTGTCTGTCTGAATCGTAATAGTCCCAGTTAGGAGAGTGTCTTAAAAGGCCTGCAATGCTACGATAACAGCTCTCATTTCCAAGACAATGGCATGCAAGATGGTCTCTTTGGGTGACAATGTACCTTGGACTGTCCTTTCCAAGTAATGCCCCCCACCCAACTTGAGAAGTGTACATGATCAATGTGGCCTTGGGCTGAGGAAGAAAAAAGGGATGGCCTTCATGTGTTTGACTGGAGTGACTCCACCAAAGAAGGTACTTCTTGCAAGCTTGAGTTATCTTGATTGGCCTGGAAAATGGGTGTTGGAGAACAGACCATTGCGTTGTGAGTGTCCACTGAAGAATTCCCATATGGAACCTGACCAGCAGTACAAGGGTGATCCCAGTGCTTGCAGTATCAAACAGACTGAAAGAGAAGAATTCTGAATAATCTTTTTGACATGGAACTGAATTGTCTGAATGCAAGACAAAGGGAGAGAAGCTATTTGAGGGACTGTATTGAAAAGAGCAATGATTAATTCCAAAGTTTGAGTTGGACCAAGTTGGGATTTGTTGTAATTGTTGGATATCCCCAGATGACAGCACAGCTGGAGTAAGTAGTCCCGTGCTTGAATTAAATGGTGCCTGGTTGGAGCAGTCAGGAGCCATTCCTCCAGGAATGGAAACATTCAGAATCCATGCAGTCATGGGAGAGCAGCTACGACTATGATAAAATTGAACACCCTGGGGGCTGTGTGAGACCAAGGGCCAGTGCTCTGAAGTGGTAATGACTGGCTCCCAGCTGGAAAAGTAGGTATCTTCTTGAATGGCTGTACATTTTGATGTGATAGTACACATCCCGATGATGTACTGAGTGCATCCATTCATCCTTGTACAGAAATGACAGAATGGACTGAACCATGACCATCCGGAACTTTGTATGCTGAACAGACTGATTTAGTCTGCTGAGATCCAAAACTGGTCTCCAGTCCACTGTCTTTTTTTGCCACTAAAAAGAATCTTGAAGAAGTTCTGGAGTCTTTCTGATCTGGGGTGACCTCTTGGATGACTATTTTGTCTATTAGCTTGTTTATTTTTAGTGCTGCTGCTTCCCTCTGACTGGGTGGAATACTGGAGATTTTCTTTGAAATTAACAGGGGTAGATGAAAAAATGGTATGATATAACCTCTGTATATTACCATCTGCATCCATGAATCTTTTGTAATTTCTAGCCAGTCCCTCTGGTGCAGGGATAGATGACCCCCTGACTACCTCCAGAGATGGACAACTGGGCCTCCTTTCAGGAGCACTGATAGGATCTGTCAGAGAAGGTATCCCTAGATCTCTGATTATGTGGACCACATCTGCTGCGGGGACATCACCTTCCATTTGAATTCCTCCATCTGCCCCTGGGGGAACTTTCTCCATGTGGATCTTGAAAGGGACCCTGGGATTTTTTTGAACCTCATTGTTCTTCTACCTCATTGATACCTAGAAAAGGTCTATTAAGGAGTCAAAAAATGTATGCACACAGCAAACAGGGTTTTCCCTTCCTGCTCATACCTGCAGAGTTTGTCTTTCACTTTGGGACCAAACAATGAGGATCCATCAAAAGTAGCATTGACGAAAGAAGATTTGAAGGGTTCCGCAGAGTCACATAAGCCCATCCAGGCATGTCTCCTAATGGAAATGCATGAACCCCCCCCCATGAGGTACCTTTAGCAGCATGGGAGATAGGCCTCTCAGACAAACTTGAAATAGACTGTAGGGTAGTCAACTGGGAGGAAATAGTACTCTCTACCTCAGTGGATATGGTCCCAGTGAGAGCTTTGGAGTTTTCTTTGATCAAACCCCCCTGAAGTCTCATGAAATGTGCCAAATAATTCAGTGACCTAAGGGCAAAGGTCACCAAAGCATGGACATGCTTCCTAAACTTATCCAGTGCCCTAGACTCCCTGTTAGGGGGATGGACAAAGGAGCTTTGCTCTGCTAGTTCCTTTTTAGTGGCTACTGCTATGACCATGGCATCAACAGATACTCCTTTATGCCAATGTAGCCTAGCTTTAGGTGGTGCCAGGAGCCTGTCTGGTCACTTAGGAATTGGTTCAGCTGTGTCTGGTTTCTTCCATGCCTGTCGACAGACGAAATCTATGACCTCATCAGTGGGAGAAGTCACCCAGAAAGTAGACAGCCCAAACCCAAAGGTCTCCAGAAACACCGATTCCTCTTGGGAAGTATCAGGTGACCAACCACTCCTTTGTTTTAGAAAGTTCTAAGACATCTCCAAATGACACATCATTGGGTAGGGATCTAGGGGGACCCTACCCCTTCATCAAAATCAGTGTCCTCTGCGACAGACTTTTGTGGTGAGTGGAAGTGCCTCCTTTTACATGCAAGACTTTTGTGGTGAGTGGAAGTGCCTCCTTTTACATGCACTTCCTCTTCTGGGGGGACCTCCTCACTGGGATGTTCTGGGGAGGTATCGGAAGAGATAATGATACCATGCTGGGCGGCCTGGAGACTGGTTCAGGCTGGCTATCTCAGTGGAATGGATGACTGAGGTTCTGGACACAAAATCGAATGGGACTAGGAAGTTTAACCAAGGATGGCAGAGTTGCCTGAACTGTGGGTATAGAGAAGGCTTACTCCATTACCGCAAATGCAGAGTGCCTAAGAGAAGCAGAAGCCAATGGATCTGACAAAGTAGGCTTGTTGATCATTAGTTCTCACTGTCTCACAGGCAAACCACCTGAGGAGGGAGTCAGAGCCGAGCTATCAAATGTTGATGCTCCGAGGGGAAGGGAGAGCTCCGACAAGTTCGGAGTCAAATCCAACACCCCAGTGCCATTGCCAGTGCTTCAGCTCCAAGAGTTATCCAGCTACAAAATAATCAGGGCCAGACATCTCAGAGACACAATCAGAGTTAAGATGCCAGTATCTTCGGATTCGAGGAAGATGACTGCAAGGCTTTCAGGTCGACAGCTCTGAAACCAATGCACAGATCAGAGAAGGAGCTATGATCAGAAGTGTGGCTCTAAGCAGGGTCTCTGGGCTCAATGGAGTCAGAGCCAAAAGTACTCCCATTTGTATTTGCATCCTGACGAACTTCCTCATCATCCTGTCCACATCTGCCTTGGGTAGGCTCCTGGAAGACCAAAGTGAGGAAGCCATGGATGAAGGTCTTGAGCGGCTGCAGGGACACTGCTCCAGAAAAGGCAATGGTTGTCGAGAAGTAATCAGCTCTTATAGTAACCAAAGAGAATGGGTCTGAGGTGACTTGTTGGATCAGGACTTCGGATCAGATTTGACTTCGACTCTGAATTTTTGTTTAACAGGAATCTCCCTTTTTCTCAAGTCTTTTGGGGGTTTGGGCCCCAAAAGCCATAGATGAAGATTTTGAAGGACTCAAACCCCTAAAGATTAACTTGTTTTCCTGTCAATTACAGCACAGAAGTTGAAACCCTTACAAATGTCACAATCTGTATCTAAATGTCTTTGTCCTAAGCAACAGACAAACTCAGTGTGTGCATCAGAGTTTGGTATTTTGTGGCCACATGCCACATACTTTTTAAAACCGGACTGTTTATCTGACATTTTTCAAAAGGATATGGCAATTATAAAAGAAAGGGCTGAAAGAAAGTTTTTTTTTCAGTTGAAAAAGGTAAAGAGAAGGAGTTGCCAACAATGGTAACAGAGAGTATCATCAAGTACAAAAAAGAAACAGAATACTGGCAATGTATATATACTCAAAGAGTACAGGAAGAAATTAGAAGTTATGTACCTACCATAACGTTCCATGTTAGTTGTCTTCTTCTTACCTTCTTTCTTGCTGGATGGGTTCGGAGCCGATCCTCGGCTCCGACTCGGCCACTCTAAAAGCTCGAGAGCTAGTTCCACCGGCTCGAGGCTCCCCTATATCCCACAATGCTAGGCGGTAACTCCTCAGATCTCGTTTGTAAGCTAAGCCCAGCAAGGAAATTCCATAAAGAACAAAATAAACTCCTCTAGGTCTGTCCAGGCTAGGGGGAAGGAGGGTGGGACGCATGAAAGGCGGCGAGAAGAAGACAACTAACATGGAACGTTATGGTAGGTACATAACTTCTAAATGTTAAGTTGTCTATCTCGCCTTCATTCTTGCTGGATGGGACCGCGTCCCTAGCACCTTGTCCCAGGTGGCCTATCGGAACAGACTCTTGAGTACAGTGGAACCAAAGTTGGCTCGGTCCCTAGAGGCCAAGTCCAACTTATAATGAGAAATGAAGGTATGGGGAGAAGCCCAAGTAGCTGCAGAACAAATCGAATCAATAGGCAGCCTATCTTGGAAAGCTATAGATGTGGCTAAAGCTCTAGTTAAATGAGCCCTGGGTTTGGATGGCAACTGTTGACGTCTGATCTCATACACAAGGGTAATCAACGAAGTAAGCCATCTAGAGAGAGATACTTTAGAAACTGGAAGGCGCATTCTACCTTCTGCATAAGAAACAAACAGTTGATCAGACTTCCTGACTTGTTTGGTCCTGTCTAAATAGTACCTAAGTTGGCGATGAACGTCTAAGCAATGTAATTTTTGTTCTGACCTGTTGGAATAATTAGGGAAGAACACAGGAAGATCAATGGTTTGATTCAAATTTGTCAGTGAAGCTACCTTAGGCAAAAAGGACGAGTTAGTACGTAAGGACACCCTATCCTTATGAAACAAAAGATAAGGGGGTCGACTACACAGAGCATGGAGTTCAGAGACTCTTCTAGCTGAAGTGATAGCTACTAAAAAGAGTGTTTTCTAAGACAGTAACTTCACTGAACATGAAGCCGCAGGTTCAAAGGGGGGGAGAATTAAGGACGCTAGAGCCAAGTTGAGATCCCATTGAGGAAGAGGATCCCTGATAGGTGGTTTGAGGAGAAAAACTCCCTTTAAAAAGGCGTTGCAGAGTTTGTGAGACATAATGGAGGACTCTGAGACTCCAACATGAAAGTTCGATATTGCTGCCAATTGAACTTTGATGGTAGACAGAGATGAACCTGAGTGGAAAAGTTCGGCTAGAAAGTCTAAAACTGATTGAATGGAAGCAGTGAAAGGATCTATATTCTTTGACTGCGCCCAACAGGAAAAATGTTTCCACTTACTATGATAAATCTTCCGAGTGGAAGATTTATGAGAGGCTATCAAAATATCTCGAACTGAGTGAGATATTAGAGGAAGCCTGGCTAGAGTTGGAATTGGAGGAACCACGCTGTGAGGTTCAGAGAAGGGAGGGAGTGGTGCAACTGACCCGACTGATGGGTCAAGAGGTCTGGAACTGGGTCCAAATGCCAAGGTTGCTCCAACAGATAACGGTGGAGAAATGGGAACCAAACCTGTCGAGGCCAGTAAGGGGCAATGAGGATCATGGAAGCTTTCTGAGCGATGGCTTTCTGTATTAGCTGAGATATCAGTGGGAAGGGAGGAAAAGCATACAGAAGTCCCCAGGGCCAATCGTGTACTAGAGCGTCTCTGTTGGGGTGGCCTGGTTGGGGAAAGAGGGTGAAGAAGTCGTCACACTTGCTGTTTTGGGGAGTAGCAAAAAGGTCGCAGCAAGGCCGGCCCCACTTTCGAAAAACTTTCTCCAACACTGAATTCTTCAGAGACCACTCGTGAGGCATGAGAATAGCTCTGCTAAATTTGTCTGCAATCACATTGGACTTCCCGGGAATGTGCGTTGCTAACAGAAACCGCTGAGAAGAAATCGCCCATTGCCACAGTCTGAGTGCCTCTCGACATAGGGGGTAAGATCTGGTTCCGCCTTGTTTGTTGATGTACCACACTACAGACATATTGTCTGTCTGAATTGCTATAGTTCCCTTGGGAAGAGAGTCTTGTAAGGCTTGCAACGCTAGAAGCACTGCTCTCATCTCTAGGACATTTATGTGCAAGTGGCACTCGAAAGGTTGCCACATGCCCTGGACAGTCCTGCCCTGGTAATGCCCCCCCACCCGATCAGGGAGGCGTCCGTTGTCACTGTAGCAACCGGAGGAGGAGGGACGAAAGGTCTCCCTAGGAAGAGCTGGGGAGATGTGATCCACCAAGAGAGATGATTCTTGCACGATTGTGATATCCGAATAGGATGGGACACTGGAAGTCGTTGGAAAGACCATTGTGTGAAGAGCATCCATTGTAAGATTCTCATATGGAAGCGAGCTAATGGTAGAAGAGGGATGGCCGCCGCCATAATCCCTAAGACCTTCAGGATCAATCTGGCTTTGACTTTGTTGCTCTGCAAGACAAGAGAGACCTGTTGGTGTATGTCTGCGATTCTCTGCTCTGTGAGTCTGGCTGACATGTTGACTGTGTCTAGATTTGCGCCTATGAAGGTAATAACACGACAAGGCGACAAGACAGACTTTTCGTAATTTATTGAAATGCCTAGTGTTTGACATGTGAGAAAAGTGTAGTCTCTGGCAAGAAGCAAAAGATGCTTGGTGGGGGCTGTAAGGAGCCAGTCGTCTAAATACGGAAACACCTGGAATCCTTGTCGTCTCAGATGAGAGGCGACCACTGCCATGCATTTGGTAAACACTCGGGGGGCTGTAGTGAGTCCAAAGGGCAGGGCCCTGAATTGGAAATGACTGGTTCCCAGCCTGAAGCGGAGGAATCTCCTGGAGTGTCGGCTCATTTTGATGTGATAGTACGCATCCTGGAGATCTATTGAGCACATCCAGTTGTCCCGCCCCAAAAGGGGTAGAATGGACTGCAGCGTGACCATCCGGAACTTTGTTTTCTTGACAAACTTGTTCAAGTTGCTGAGATCCAAAATGGGTCTCCAGTCCCCTGTTTTCTTTGGAACCAAAAAGAATTTGGAGTAGATTCCGGATCCTTGTTGGTCTGCTGGAACTGGTTGAATGGATCTTTTTGCAAGCAGCTTTGAAATTTCTAGTGCTGCTTGCTCCCTTTGACTGGGTGGAATGTCTGGAAGGGATTTTTTTGGATTGCTTTGGAATGAAAAGGAATGGGATTCTGTAGCCTTCGGAAATGATAGACTGTACCCACTTGTCTTGAGTTAGGGATAGCCAGGCTTCTGGGTACAGAGATAATCTTCCCCCGACTGCCTCCGAAGGTGGACAGTCGGGCAACACCTCAGGGATGCTGAAAAGGCTTGTCGGAAAAGGTTTCTTGACTGCCCTAATTCTGCGGGCCCCCTCTGCCTCTAGGACGGCGTCTACCATTATTGTTCCCCCCTCTGCCTCTAGAGGGGAATCGACTCTGTGCGTCAGGCAAATCTCCCTGAGATTGTTTGCGGAACCACATCTTTCCCCCCTTCTGGCCTTTGGGGTAAGGCCTAGAAGGAGCAGAAAAACGGACTCCGACGGCAGAGAGAGTTTTGCCATCAGTCTCGCACCTAGTCAGGGTTTCCTTCACTTGAGGACCAAAGAGGGATGATCCATCAAAGGGGGAGTTAGTGAAGGATGCCTTGAAAGGGTCCGCAAAGTTACATAGCCGCATCCAGGCGTGCCGACGTAAGGCCACGCCTGTACCTGCCGCTCTACTCGCTCCATCCGCCACATATGAAAGGAGGCGCATGGAGGAGTTAGTTATAGAATTAAGGGTCGCCAGCTGAGAGTTCATCCTATCCTGAAAACCCACAGCTGTTGGGTCCTTTAACATTTCGCTCGCTTCCTTGAGCAGATCCCTCTGAAGACGAGTGAAATGACACAGGTAGTTCAGCGAGCGCATAGTAAAGGTCGCTGACGAGAACATCCGCTTCCCGTACCTGTCCATAGTCCTAGATTCCTTGTTAGGAGGATGAACAGGCACCGAAGGATCAGCTAATTCCTTCTTGGTGGCCGCAGCCACCACCATAGCATCAACAGAGATGCCTTTGGTTAAAAATTCTTTGTCCTTGGGGGCAGTGATAAATTTTGATGGTCTCCTGGGGGTGGGTTCCACTGAGTCAGGAGCCGTCCAGGCCTTCTTTGCCACCACTTGCATGAGGGGGTCAAAGGGAGAGGACACCCAGGAGGTGGAAGGGCGAGAGCCAAATGCCTCAAGATACACCGATTCATCCTCTGAAGGGTTGAGGGCTGGCCAATTCCCCCTCTGTTTTAAGATTTTGAGGATGTCTGCAAAGGAGACACCTTCAGAGGGGGAACGAGGGGAACCTTCAGAATCCTCTAAATCAGTGTCAGAGGTGACAGACTCAGGGGAGTCAATGTGCTTCCTCTTGCACTGTCTCTTCCTAGGGGGCTCTCCTACCGGGTCAGGAGAGGCCTCGGAAGAGGAGGAAATGCCCACTGGGGACACTTGAGGAGCTTGCTCTCTATGATCCGGGATGAGAGAGTGAGCAGAAATCACCAGAGGCACCGTGGAGGGAGGGGCAGACGGAGCCGACTGTGGAGTTGAACCAGGTTCTAACACGCTCCTCATGACCTCGAAGGCACCCCTGTCAGGCATAGCCAGAGGTCTCCGCTCCGAAAAGCTGAAAACCTCCCCCGGCACCGACAGTGATGGCTCCGAGGCCGATGTCGGAGCCGAACTCACCAGCGCCGAAGCACCAAGAGGGAGAGCGGGGTCGGACAAGGGTCCGATGCCACTCACCCACTCGGAGCCGACGAGGGAAGTCAGGCGCCGAGATTCTTCCAAGGAAGACATCGGAGCAGACGACGGTACCGAAGACAACGGTATCAGTTCCGATGCCACCACAGTCTCGGGTCCGAGCCGCCCCGGCTCCAAACTCAAAGGAGTCAGAGGAGGAACATTCTGGGTGATGGGATTAGCCCTCGACTGTTGAGTCGGGCTTTGAAGCATCTGGGCCAGTGCCTCGGACTTAAGAAGTCGACTCACTACTCTCTGAAGGTCATGATCTGATAGTCTCGACGACCTAGAGGAGTGAGAGCTATGGCTCCGTTCAGACAGCAATGGTGACGCTGGAGCCGAAATAATGGAGCCGATAGATGGTGACCGGGACCTTTTCTTGGAGATCGGTTCTGAAAATCTGATCGGAGCCGACCCACTGATGTCTTCCTCGGCTCCGGCCGGAGCCGAGGAAATAGTAGGGACATGAGTCCGAGAATCATCGGCTCCAGCCGGAGCCGATGTTCGAAGAGCCTTCGAAGCACCAGAAGATGACTCAGATACCGGAGCCGAAGGTCTGGAAGGCTTCGAGGGTTTCCCTGAGGATTGAATCGGGGGACCCTCAGGCTTCAATGAGCCCCTCAGAATGAGCTTATTTTTACGCTCCTGCAGGACTCTAGGG
Source organism: Protopterus annectens (assembly GCF_019279795.1). NCBI lineage: Eukaryota > Metazoa > Chordata > Ceratodontiformes > Protopteridae > Protopterus > Protopterus annectens. The sequence goes on along the minus strand of NC_056733.1, from coordinate 129,640,027 downwards.
CTGAAGCCATGGCAAACAGCACATGAGTCCTGCAGGTGCAAAGGTCCCAGGCAGTACACACAAGAAGTGTGACCATCTGTCAGAGACATTTTCTGACAGCACGAGTCACACTTCTTAAAGCCTGAGACCTTTGAATCTTTAGACATGTCTAAAGGAAAGTGTAATCACACAGTCTCACACACACACACCGATTACACTTATAGAAAATTTAAATTAAATTAAATTAAATTAAATTAAATTAGCAATTTAGAAAATTAAATCCCTACAAAACACAGTCACTCCAACTACCAGGAAGGGAGGGATTGGGCCTAAGGGAAGAACTCTTGTAAGTTTTGACAAAATATGAAAAAGGGGAAAAATTGAAAAAAAAATGGAAGGAAACTACCTAATTTACAAAATAATGAAGAAAACTGACTGAAAAGGGGGTTTTATCTAAGAAAAAACTTAGCCTTAACCACTAACCTGACGAGCCGGTTGAAAAAGCACCTCGATCGCTATAGCGGCAAACGAGATCTGAGGAGTTACCGCCTAGCATTGTGGGATATAGGGGAGCCTCGAGCCGGTGGAACTTGCTCTCGAGCTTTTAGAGTGGCCGAGTCGGAGCCGAGGATCGGCTCCAAACCCATCCAGCAAGAATGAAGGCGAGATAGACAACTTAACATCAAAAGTTTATATTATTATTATAGGGAGCCAAAGACAATAAGTATAACAATAGAATGGTTAAAGGAATAATAATAATAATACTTAACACAGACTTCAAGTTATTTGAAAACCCATAACTTGAGAGTTTGCGATCTACATCCGAATGCTATAGCGGCAAACAAGATCTGAGGTCCATAAGATGACTAGCTCATTATGGGTAAAGGGAGGAGATCAAGAGTTCAAGTGTTCTATGTGGAAGAAGCTGCCAGGTTGGATACAAGAATTGGATCTAAACCAAATAGCTGAGGAATGAACAAAAATGACAACATTTGATCTGAACATTATTACATATAAGAAAAGCATTCTGTTAGTAGAAATGAGCATCATTTTATATAAAAAAAGCATTTTACTTTAGTGCCCAATAAAATATTTTTTGTAAGTAATATAGAAGGAAGGAAAGCAAAAGTTATGTACTTAGCACTGTGATGCATCCTTATTGTCCCTCTCTATCCATCTCAACTGATGGGTTATCCACCCTTGTGGAAGATCCAAGCTGGCAACTTTTCCACATATATGCTTCTCAAGCACTCATGCTCCTCTCCTCTTCCATAACATACTGCATCCCTACTGTTCCTCAGACTAAGTTTGTCCCCATCAGATGCTATGGCACTGAGGAACTATGGAGAAAAGCTTTGTGGTTAGGCCTATCTGGTCTGTCCAAGAAAGATAAGAGGCAATTTTGAAGGGAAATCATGGAAGGGTTATTGAGGTGGGCAGACAAGGATAATAAGGAGCCATTGTTATGCTAAGTAAATAACTACTGTATTCTCTACTGTTCTCTCCATCCATCTCGACTGATGGGATAGAATTTCCAGTTACTTTCTTCCTGGGTGGTATCGTGACATGATACATCTGAGGATGGCAGAACCAAAGGAGGCTCCTAAGGACCAGTTTGTTGCATCTCTTAGTTAGCAGCCCAAATTCCAATTATGGCATAAATAAAACATTCTTCATCCAAATAGGATGCCTGTAAACAACACACATCTTGTGTGGGTACCCTGATTGAGGATTTTATGCTACAAGATATGCATTTTTGAAAGAGAAATTTATGTGTTACCATAATGTGGTATCTGTGTTGTCCATCTTCATTCCTCCTCATGATAGGGTATCGGATCTGATCCTCAGATCGCGTTCGGCCACATTTCCAGACTTGGATCTGACTCTCGAGCTCCTCCCCCTTACCCATAACGCACTACACCCACTCAAGCACCTCAGATCGAGTTTGCTGATTTACCATTCATCAATAACCAGGACAGAATAGAAAGAAAAGCAAATGAGGCTCAGACATGGGACTGAAGTGTCCCACCATCTTCCATAAATCCTCTAAAAAAAGGCAGGGGGGTGGCTGGGTGGGAAAGTGAGGAGGAATGAAGATGGACAACATGGATGCCAAGTTATGGCAAGACATAGCTTTCTAATCTGATGTTATCTTCTTCTTTCCTCCTCACAATAAGGTCAGAGGCCCAGCTACATGATTCCTATGTGGCCCTCATGGAAGGATGTGCTGGAGCACCATCGAGCCAATGGAAGCCCTGCTCCTAGACATAATATCCATTTTGTAGTGAGCAACAAAGGTGTGACTGTTTGACCAAGTGGCTGCCGCAGTTATATCATCAATGGAAATTCTGGATGAGAAACCAGAAGAAGTAGCCATAGTGCTAGTAGAATTGCTCTTGGAGGTTGAGGCAGTTCTAAGCCTCTCTGGGAATAATTGAAGGTGATTTCAGACACTGCTCAGCCTAGTTTGTTAGTGGAGAAGGCTAAAACAATTGGTCTGACTTCCTATGTTGCTTTGTCCTCTGCAGACAAAGGAGATGTAGAATATACTCTCCTTTTTTGGAAAAATTAGGAAAGAATACCAGTAACTGAATGTATTTGGTTAATATTGTTCTCCGTGGCTACTTTAGGCATAAAACAGGGACTGGTATGCAGAGGAACCCAGACTTTATGAAAAATATTGTCTTCCATGGCAAAAACTTCAAGTCACAAGTAGCTGCTGGCTTGAATGGTCCTTGAGTCAATCTCAGCAGTACACCAGTAAGGTCCCACTATGGAGATGGATCTTTAGTAGGTGGTCTTGGCAAAAAAATGCACTTCATAAACACTTTGCATAACCTGAAGGTAGATGAGAATCGAGATTGGCTAAACTTATGAAAATTGGAAATTGCTGCTAGTTTAAGTTTGACGGTAGAAAAACTTGCTCCTTCTTTAAACAAGGTACAAAGCAAAAGCAAAATGTCTGAGACAGGTGCTAAGAAGGGATTAATATTTGTACTTGCAGCCCAAATTACGAACCTTTTCCATGTACTGTTGTAGAACTTCTTAGTGGACACTTTTTGAGAGGCCAGAATGATGTTACAAACCAGGGAGGCAAGCCTGGACTGTCTTACTATGGTTGGAAGTGGAGAAACCATGCAGTCAGTTTGAGGGCATGAAGACTGGGATGCTGCAATCCTGATGGGTGAGAGACAAGATTCTGTCTCGGCTCCAATATCCATGGAGGATATTTTAGATGAGACCAGATGAAGGGATACCAAATTTGTTGAGGCCAGAAGGGGGTAATGAGGATGACTGAGCTCTTCAGCTTGTTTGTCTTGTGAAGAAATTTCAGGATAAGTGGAAGAGGGGGATAGCATACAGGAGAACTGAACGCCAATTGTGCACCACAGCATCCATCGGGGACTCCCCTGGAAGGGGGAGGTCAGAGTGAAAAACCCAATGCATTTGTTTTTGAGGGGAGAGGCACAAAGGTCGCAGCAAGGCTGACCCCAGCGTTTGAAGATCATGTTTGCCACTGACTGCTTGAGGGACCATTCGTGTGGAATCAGGATAGATCTGCTGAGTCTGTCTGCCAGCTCACTGGCTTTCATCGGAATGTGCATTGTAACTAGAAGGTGGTCCAAAGATATCACCCATTCCCACACCGTCATGGCCTCCCTGCACAACGGGTAAGAACAGGTTCCTCCTTGCTTGTTGATGTACCAGACTACAGACATGTTGTCAGTGTGAATAGCAATAGTCTCTAGAGGGAGTGTGTCCTGGAAGGCTTGCAACGTTAGGAGGACTGCTCTCATCTCGAGGAAACTGATATACTTCCTGGTCTCCAGAGAGTACCACTTGTCTTAGACCATCTTTCCCTTGTAATGCCTCCCCCACCACAACTGGGAAATGTCTGTGGTCACTGTGGTTATTGGAGGGGAAAGAGAGAATGGTCTGCCTAAAAAGAGGTCGTCTGACTGAATCCATCAACAAATATGATGCTTGCAGATTGGTGTCAGTTTTACAGGAACAAACAGAGGTTGGTAGAGTACAGACCACTGTACTGCTAATGTCCATTGAAGGATTCACATAAAGAACCTTGCTAGGGGAACTAACAAGACTGCTGCTGACATGGACCCCAGGGCATGTAAAACTAGGTGTGCAGGGAGGTGCTGGTGGAATAATAGTTCCCGAACTTGATTCCTCGTTGTTATGTGATGTAGGGGAAGAAAAGCTATCTGATCCCTCGTGTTTAACTGTGTTCCTATGAATTCTAGGTTCTACACAGGAGTCAGATTAAACTTGTCTAAATTTATGGTAATGGCAAGGGAGTGTGAGGTTTGAATCAGATAAGCTCTGGCTTGGAGAAGTTGATGCCTCATGGGGGCGGTGAGGAGCCAATCATCTAAGTATGGAAACACCCGGAAACCTTTCAGTCTCATGTGAGCTGTTATGACTGCAATGCATATGGTGAATCCACAGAGGGGGGCTGTGGTTTGCCCAAAGGGCAGTGCTCTGAACTAAAAATGATTGGCTCCCAGCTGAAAGCTCAGGAATCTCCTGTCTATTTTAATATGATAGTATGTGTTCTTGAGATCATTTGAGCACATCCAATCGTCCTTGGGCAAAAGAAGCATAATGGACTGAAATGTAACCATTCGGAACATCAACTTCTTCACATAAAGGTTCAACTTGCTTAGATCTCATATAGGTCTTAGGTCACCTGTCTTTTTCGGCACCAAAAAACAGCATGAGTAAGTTCTGAATTCTCTTTGTTCAGTTGGGACCTTTCGGATGAATTTTTAATTTCATCAGTTTTCAAATTTCTTGTGCTGCCTACTCTCT